>NC_080632.1:485000-1085000 GCF_027887145.1 Ammospiza caudacuta | reverse complement strand
TTGAACACCAGATGATGATAAATTAGGTTAATAGTTTATTTGGTGGGTGGCACGTTTAGAAAGAGCAGAATGTGTGTGGTGCACTGCCCAGCTGCAACTGCTTTAGGACCAAAGAGCACCTGGCGGATGCTGCAATAATACAACTCTTCTATCACATTGGTTTTTTTCAAATTTCAGAGAATATTGCTTAGGGAAAAAGTAAACCACTAGTTTTCTGAGTTAGCCTGTAGAAAGGCCATTGCGCAATTACTCTTTATTTGCTTGTATTTTTGCTCTGGCATTTGTCCATCTGGAATAAATAATTTTTAGTTGTCTTTTTTCAGGCTTTGTTCTAAAATAATGAGATTTGTTGCTCTCTGGTTCACTTTTCCTGCAGGTTGGTGTGAGGAGGTACTTTGGAGCTATTGCCAGGAGGAGGATTCTGCTCAGCAGGTATAGCTGGGTCACTGGCAGGTCTTGATTTTGAAAACTTAATTGCTTAATCCACTAATGAAGTAATTAAACTCCCCTTAATATATATATGACTGTTATATGACATACATTTGCAAAAAAATTTGTTTTCAATGGCACTGAAATTGTTAGAAATTCTTGTCTCAAAACTTGTTTGCTCTGGAGGTTATTGTGTTTCACTGTCTTTCTTGGAAAGAAAAAGCAGTTATTGCAAACCAAAACTTGATCAAGTGCCTGTATTTAGAAGACACTTAAACCTATAGGAAGTGATTTTTCCTAGCATACACAGATGTGTAAAGAACCAGTTTATGCTACTGTGTCTCTTTTTAATTATGTTTTAGTAAATGCATCCTCTCTGCTAAAGAAGACAAGCCCTCTGATGCCTGGGAGACAAGCAACCAGGTAATCTGTAGGTGCATAAAAAGCTGTATTTGTGCACCTTTTGGGGTGTGTGAAGCAACTGTTCAGGCTGTGGCAGTACAGGTGGACCCTCTGAAGTTTTGTGGTAATCGTGAGGAATGGATGGATGTGTAACACAGTGAAATGTCTCTTGAAAAGAGGGAGTAGATGGTTCACTACTGATCTAAGAGTGAGTTCAATAGAAGGATCTAAAATAGTCTTTAAAACACGTGCATACGAGTGGTCCCTTAAGGTCTCCTGCGGATTTATCCCTCAGTATCCCCACCTGTTATAAAAGCTGAATTCTCCTGTAGAGGAAGTAGTTTGGGGTTTTGGTTTTTTGTCTTTATCCAGCCACAGAATGTCTGAAAAATTGCAGTGAGGAAACCCTTTAGTAAGTGCTAAAAGTGGGGGGAGAGATAGCACCAGAGAGATGAACATTGGAATAGCTTAATGGAAAGACAGGGGAAATCATTTTCATTCCCAGATTTCCTGCACCAAGTGTCTCTGGTTTGGACATGCTGGGCCACTGACTGTGTCCATGTCCTGTAGTGAATGATGCTGAACCTGAATTTAGGTGCATTAATAAATAAATTAAATGTTGTTTCAGTGTCCAGTTTTTGTAGCTAAAGCAGCTTTTTTTCCCCTTTTTTTTTCTGCAGAGCAGCAAATGTAAATATGCGCACAATGATAAAAATTGCTTGGTTGAGATTTATTTCCTATGAAATCAAAGCCTGTCATAAACACTCTGAGGCTGTATTCTCTTTATGGAGTGGTTAAACGAGAACTCCATCCACTGTAGCCAAGCACAAAGAATGGCTATATTTGCATTTTCTTTGCTTGTGAGCCTGCTGTGAAAAACAATTGCCGAGATGGACCCAGCTTGGTAGCAAAGAAGAGGTTAATTTTCAAGTAGATTCTAATTGCTTAAGAGGAAGATGTACAAAACCATTAATTCAGTGGTCTGAGAGGTTATCTGTATTGTCTCCCTGTTGGTCAAAGTTGTTCTTCACAGCTTTATAACTGGAGAAGCTGAAAATAGTGTTTTGTTGTCCTTTAATTAAGATTGTTTTGCCAACAGCCATGCGAGTGCATCAGGAAGCCACTGGAAGTGTTTTAATTCAGAAACTACTGAAGTGTGTTTTCACTTACAAGGAGAATAAACATTTGTTTGCAATTGAAGCATAATGATGGGGAAAAAGAGCACCTCATTTCTGCAATGTTCAGTGAAATGTACCCTTACCCCTCCATTTACAGACACATGTCTTGTGTTTCAGGCGTATTTGAATTACAAAAACGTGGCTGCGCTGACACTTCTGGCAGGAAAACCAGGGTGGGGCATAACCAAGACTCTGGATGATGTAAGTGCAGAAAAGAAATTACAGAAATCTGAAAGCAAAGGACCTCCCTGTTTGTGAAGGGTTGTTCTAAACACAAAATCAGTGAGGACACCTGTGTAAACCAGTTCTAGCAGAGGAGGACGCTGCTAGGAAAAGCAGGAGAAAGGCAAGGGAAAACAGGGTGTTAACCCTGTTGCAGTGCATGTTTTCCAGAAAATGGAGAGACATCTGGCATCTGCCAAGGCTGAGTTTCTGAAATGTGGTTAGTGACTGGCAGTTTACTTCCAGATCATGCCAATCCAGAGGTGTTTTGGCACAATAAATGACTTTTTCTGTATTTTACTCTGACCTCCTGTGCATTGCAGGCTATGGAACATTGCTTAGTGACTCTTGCATGTAGACAATAAGATACTTAAGTAAGGGCAGATAGAAATGATAAGGAATTCCAGTGATGGCAAAGCTGCCAGTGCCATGTGTAGGTTGTTCCAGTGGTTAAATATTTCAGTAAACACTGCTATGCCAAATAAGCAGCAAGCAACTCTGTATTTGTATTTAGAGCTGGGACAAGCAAGCTTGAAGCAGCTCCTGGAGACAGGCAGAGACAACAACTGGGGTTGTTCCTCCTGGGGAAGAGGAGGCTTTGGGGAGACCTTGAAGCACCTCCCAGTACCTAAAGGGGGAGGTACAAAAAGTCTGGAGAGGGACTGCACAAGGGGGAATGATCCTAAAGTGCAGATCTGTTCCCTTTTCCCTGCAACTGGAATGACCCCAAGCTGACTTGGCAGTTTTTGAAGGTAAAAAATGGCATTCTTCATGTCTTTGACACAAAGCCGCAAGGCTTGTAAGGCTGCAGAGATAATCCAGCCTTGCCAATGTTCACTTAGCAGAGAGGTGTCTTGACAGCTGCACCTGCTGCTTTTATTTGTGATTTCTCAAGTCTAGAAGACTCCTAGAACAACATGATTTCTGTTCTGTGCCATAGAGGAATATTGATGCTGACCTCCTGTAGATGGTTTTTAAAGCTCTTAAGCATTTAATTTTACACCAAACTTTACTTCAGAAAGGTGCTTCCTGGATTAAGTTGGGGTTTATTTCCTCTTCCAAGATAGGACAATCCAGAGAAATACAAAATCTGTGTTGTTGCAGAAATGCAGAAGAAACAAAAGATTGCTCATTTTTGATGCAGAAAAAGAGAACCAAAACAACAAAACCTCAAAAGTGATGATGAACCTTATGAATTTTGCATCACTTGGAAATGCAAATCTGTTAAACTTCTCAGGATTTGAGAGGCAATAAAGCACATGAATTTGGGAGTAAAATTCGCTAATTCTAAACCCTCTGTTGTACCCATCCACTTCCATTTTATGGGGTTTGTGGGAGGTGACAAACCCTTCTTGTGTGTGCATTGTGATGTACAGGTTATTCCCTTTGAATTCTCTGTTTTGGGATTTAGGCCTATGAGTAGAAATAGACCCAAAATAATCAAGGCAAGATAGTACAGGTGGGGAATGAGACACGCAAAACTGTGATTTTAAGTAGTTATGCAGAGTATCATCAGTTCTGGGTGCCCTGCTTCACAGAAGAGAGCAAAGGAGAAAAAGAAGGATATTTTGGAAAGGGAAGTGCAGGGTTGCTCTAGGGGCAAGAGGGCTAAGCCAAGGTGTGGCTGATTTGCGTGGACAAGGGCATGTGTCATTTCCCAGGAACTCCTGAGAAAATCTGCCTGAAGTCCTAAATGTGTAACATTTATGCATCTAAACATTTACAGTAATAAATCTTTGTTTCTAATACATGCTGCCTTTATTTTTTTCCCCCAGGTGAAAATCTGGACCCACAAGGAGGGTGATGTGCTGTCATTTAAGGTGGAGATGCAGGTGAAGGTCCCATCCCACGTAGCCTTCTCCCTGCTGTCTGACTTCAGGCTCTGCCAGCGCTGGGACAGACACTACTTGTGAGACCCTGTCTATTGTATTCATATTGTTGTTATATTATTTCTGGAGCCCCATACCTTATGAGCAGTTCTTCTCAGCAGTGTCATTGTTGCTTCACAGTCAGGGCTCCTCCCAGGCTCTCCCTGACCGGAAAGCCCACTCCCTTTTATCCCAGTTGCCTTCACGAGCCACAGCTGCTGCCCAATTAAGGACTTCACAGCTGTGGCTCATTTAGAACAAGTAGGATTGGGGCACAGCCACTTGCACAATGCATATGTTTCACAGGGACTCCTACTACACCTGTCCTTGTCTGGGGCTCTGAGTCCCCTGACCTCTCCTCTCCTCTGTCACAGACACTCCTGTGAGACCCTGCCCCGTTAGGAACAAAATGTTGTAGGAGTTCGGCATCAAACATTGATTAGTCAAAATATGGGTTTTGGTTTTTTTGTAGTGTAGAAGTAAAATTTGGTTTGTGCTTAGTCTGGTTCCAAAATACAGAGTGCACTGTGTTTTTCAAAAGAATTGAATGCTCTGTATCATTCAAAAGAAGGGATAGGAGAGAGGTCATCTTTTTCTTAAATAAGCACTGCTCCAGTCCTAGGCAGGTGTATGTTAAAAGTTTTTGAAGAAAAACCCAAAACTAGTCAAAAAAGAAAAAGTTTAAAGTAAGAACTGAGGTGGATATATTGTGCATGCTAGCTTGAAAAATTAGGGAAAAGCTGGACTCCTTCATGTTTGTGCTGTTGGAGACACTGATGCTCAATTTCACAGTCAAAGTGAGAAATCAAGAAATGGGGTCCTTCATATTTTCAAAAAATAACATGTTTGAAAGTTTGTATGATTTGAAACAAGTTTTGGAATGGCTCTAAAAGGTGTTTGAGGTTTTTTATTTACCTTTTATGGTGTAGAATAGTGATTAGAGACAGTTGAATTGAAATTGTACTGATTTGATATGGCGAAGCATTTTCAGTTAGTTATTCCATCCTGAAAGATTTTTACCTGAGGGTGGAAGTGGAACTTTAGGGATATTTGAAAATCTACAAATTCTACTGAATTTACAGCTTATAACAAACAAAATCTAAAGAAATCCTGCTGATGAGGTGTTGCAGAAAACCTAAATGTTTCACTCTCTCCGCCTTGCTGCTGGAACATGAAGACGAAAGGTGCAGTGTCAGGATGAGCCCGTTTGCACTGAGTTTGTTGGAGGAGCTGCAGTTGCACACACAGGGCCTGAGGTGTGTGCTAAATGTCTTCACAGGGCATGTGAGGTCCTGCAGGATGTGAGTGAGAGGGAAAAGATTTACCACGTCATCTCTGGCCCCACGGCAGGCCGCCAGCCCAAGGACTTTGTGATTCTGGTATCCCAAAGGGAGCCCTGCCAGCCACAGTGAGTATGGCTCTGATTTTAACTCTGAGCACTTTGGGGATGCAGTCTGGGCTGCTGTCACCTTGAGCTGTCGCTGGGTGACAAAAGGGCATTTTACTGTCTAAGGAGTGAGATTCCTTGGTTGATGCCTGAGTTTGTACAGCCAGATTTGCTTTGCAATGTTAAGGTGCAATGAAATAAATACAGATCATCACAAATTTTTAGCATAGTCCAGTATTGATTCCCTGACAGTGACTCTTTGGGAGTGGTCTACCAGGAGGGCAAATAGGCCAGAATTTCAAAAGGGCAAACGGAGAAAAACAATCATGTCTCAGAGAGCATGTCAGTATGCTGAAGCACCTAGCTGGGAGTTTATTTGTTCTTTGTTTGAAGTGACTTTGTACTCCCATTTCACGCAATTACAGAGTTTTTGTTTAGTCAAGGAACTTCTTGACACCTCACACATTTATTGTGTCTGTGAATTCTGCCAAGTCCCTTGCTCAGTTTAACATTTCCTGCTTTTCAAAGTTTTATTATTTTTATTAGATCTCTTTTTGTTCTTACACAGTGAAACATGGGCAAATGGAACGTTTTGGTCCATCTTACCTTTCTCTATTCTGTTTCTTTTTGACATTCAGTGATTCTTCCAGTTAGGCCTAAAAGGCAGCACTCTGTATTGTGCTTGCCTTCCCCCTCCATGAGGGGATTGAATGAGTGTGGATACCTTTACTGTGGCCACACTGTGAAGCCTCTGGGTAAGGCTTGTTCCCTGATGCAGTAAACATGAGCTGAGGAGAGCAGGGTAAAATAAAAAGAAAAGGTGGGGAATTGTTCTCTGGCTGCCACAGAGGTCTCCTGCACTGGGCTCTGTGTGAAGCCTCACTGAGGCTCAGCAGGGGCCCAGCTTGGAACCAGGATCGTGCAAAACACCCGAGCTCCTCTGCCCTCCTGTGAAAAAGATGCGTTGTTGTCACTCCCGTGAACGTTTCCAACAAGAGGAAGGGTGAGATGTGTGGTGTTGTGAGGTCCCCAGGACGAGGTGAGAGATGAGAATTGACTCCATGTTCTCAGAAAGCTGATTTATTATTTTATGATATTATATTAAAGGAAATGCTAGACTAAAACTATAGTAAAAAAAGAGAAAGGATACATCAGAAGGCTAGACAAGAATGATAATGAAAGCTCGTGATTGACTCAGAGTCTGACACAGCTGATGGTGACTGGTCATTAGTTAAAAACAATTCACATGTTTGGATAAACAATCTCCAACTACATTCCAGAGGAGCAAAACATGAAGAAACTGAGGCTTCTCATCTTGCCAGGAGAAGAAATCCTGGTGAAGGGATTTTTCAGAAAATATCACGGTGACAGTGATGCTTGTCCCCGCCCTGCAGGATGCCTTACACGGTGGCAGTGAGGTCGGTGACCCACAGGGCGATGCCCCCACGCCCAGAGTACTCCAGGAGTGAAATCCTCTGTGCTGGCTTCCAGATCCACAGCACCAGCAGCAGCTGCTGCACTGTGAGTAACCCTGCAGGGCCCAGCTGTGCCCCCTGCCCTGTCCCCCTGCCCTGGGGCTGTCACCTCGCCTGAGCTGAGACTGCAGAGGGAGCAGCCAAATAGCTCCAAAAAAAGGAGCTCAGTCTGGGTGTGTGTGGAGTCTGTCTTGCCCAGCTTTGGCCAATGTGACTGTTAGAAATGAGCCCTGAACCCCTACCCCTCCAGGCTTCTAAAACACACCCCTAGAGGATGTGCATTGCACTGGTCTCTGGCGGTGTGTCTGTCTTTCCACTGACTACAGAGGCCAAGGAATTGGTTCAAATTAAATTCATTGCTTGAACTTTCATATGCCAGGAATCACACAATCTGATTCCCATCTCTGGAGCCATGGCCAATCTTCTTCGCCATGGGAAGGCTAAAACTTTTCCATTTAAGAAAACACATTTCTGAAAACTTCCAGCAGCACTTGGTGGCTGCAGTTCCTTTTTTGGGGCAGCAGGTTTGCTCACAAAGCAGACATATTTGGTATGTTATACACAAGTGTTTCTTGCTGTACTGCTCTGTACATTTACCTGCAGATGCTGGAGGGTGTGGGAGCAGGGAGGACACCAGATCACTGGGGTGCTGTAAAAAGGCATGCTTTTTGCAAATTATTGCCTTCAGGTTCACAAGCACTGTGGGCTTCTATTCACATCCATGAAAGCTATGGTACTCATCCAGGCTCTGCAAAAAATGGCTAGCTTGCAATCCATAGGCTTTTTTGTTTCATTTACTTTTGTTCAAACAGGTGTGTTACTTCAATCAAGTGACATCAGGAGTTATGCCTTACTTAACTGCAAATCTTACTGGCTCATCAAAATCCATTGAAGACACTGCTTTGGACTGTATAAAGTTCTTGGAGCTGGAAGGCAGCAAGTGCTGAAGTTAAAAGCAGATTTCAGAAGGGACATCTGAAGATTATCAAGCAGTTCTGGTTGAAATTCCTACAAGGGTGTGGATCATTCTTCTGTAGGTGACTTGCTTCAGATCATGTAGTCAGTATTGGGCTTCAGCCTGAAAATACCTGGTACAAGCATTTCCTATCAAGCCAAGCTTAGGCCTTAGGCTCTAAATTCAATCTTTAATTTAAAAAAGATTAAGGAACAGATTCTGCTTTTGATTGCATGAATGAATTTCATGTAGATGGAGGCAGAACTTGGCTCAGTAGAGCTGTAGTTCATAAGAGTATTTCACTGTTTTAATGTTACATTAAACAGAGTGGCATCCAGGCAGCTTTAAATACCACCCTGTGAGAGGTTGTCCAAATTTTCCCTCCTCTGCCTCACGATTGTCATTGGGAGACGACTGAAGAGAAGACCCCCCGTCTAGAATCTCTGGGTGTGAAGGAGAAAAGTCACACGCCACGGGCCCTGAGAGCTGAAAGCTCAGTGTTAAGCTGTTGTTTTCACAGGAGTGTTTGCTGTATGCTAAGAAGGCAGCACCGTGCTCCGTTTGCAACAATAGCAGCTCTGGAAGCTGCCCAGCTCTCGGCCTGGCTGGACTTTTCCTGAGTTTCGGATGGTCTCCCACAGAAGACCCTGGCCTGTTTTACAACCACCGTGACAGACAGACGGAGATGTGAGAAGCTTCTCCACCAAGGACTGAGACATGAAACTCCTGAAAGGCCCCTCTGCTCCTTCCAAGGACTGGGACTGAAAACCCCACCGCGGGGGAGGTGTGTGGGAGGCAAGCTGACTGAAGCGAGATGTTTGCCTGCAGATTGTGACCACTGGAGCAAGAAAACAATGGCTCTCATTTACTGCTGAGAACATGGGCATCTACATGGCGGACTTTCACAGGTAGCCTCCCTAACCTGGTAGCAATATCTTTCCACTCCAATGGAAGTAACATCCAATGAACAGTGATATTGCACATCATTCTTACCCCACAATCAGATCTCCCTGAGGTACACATCGTGTTGTTCCATCTCTTTGCCTGATCTACCACGTGCAACCTGGTCCCTGAGCAAAGACAACCCCACAAATGGGTTTGTCTGTACTCGAGGCAGAATTGATCCACACAGTCTTCCCTAACAAACCTCTGATATGTACCACTGGGACTTTGTCTCCTTCTATTATATTCAGGGACTCAGACTGGGCAGGACCTGCTCGGTTAGTGGAACCTCGGGTGTTAACTAACCAGGTGGCCTTTGCTAAATGCTGCTCCCAATTTTTGAAAGATCCCCCAGCCAAAGCTTTCAACTGGGTTTTTAGTAGTCCATTGTAGCTCTCCACTTTTCCTGCAGCTGGTGCATGGTAGGGGATATGGTACACCTACTCAATGCCATGTTCCCTAGCCCAGGTGTTGATAAGGCTGTTCTTGAAATGAGTCCCGTTGTCTGATTCGATCCTCTCAGGGGTGCCATGTCTCCACAGAACTTGCTTTTCAAGGCCCAGGATGGTGTTCCGGGCTGTAGCATGTGACACAGGGTAGGTTTCCAACCATCCAGTGGTGGCCTCCACCATGGTCAGCACGTAGCGCTTGCCCTGGCGTGTCTGGGGCAGTGTGATGTGGTCAATCTGCCAGGCCTCCCCATACTTGTACTTGGACCACCGCCCATTTTACCACAGGGGCTTTACTCGCTTGGCCTGCTTGATGGAATCACACATCTCCCAGTCATGGATAACCTGAGAAATACTGTCCATGGTTAGATCCACCCCTCGGTCTCGTGCCCACTTATAGGTGACATCTCTGCCCTGGTGGCCTGAGGCATCATGGGCCCATCTAGCTAGGAATAACTCTCCCTTATGTTCCCAATCTAGGTCTATATTGGACACCCCTATCTTTGCAGCTTGGTCTACCTGCTCATTGTTTTGGTGCTCCTCATTGGCCCTACTCTTGTTTACATGGGCATCTACATGGCGGACTTTCACAGGTGTTGCCTTCTGATGCAAGGCAAGGCGACCTGGTTCTGAGGAATAGGCACGGCGACCCAAACTCTCCAGGGTCGCTCGGGCCAAGAACACACGCTGACACCACTGTGGTAGACAGTTCAAAGGCCTTTATTGTCCCGTCACATCGGGTTTTATACTCTGGAAGGTTTTTCTCTACGTCAGGGCGTCTTATCTTACTTTAATTGGTTAATAAGGAGTCGAA
The DNA here is from genome assembly GCF_027887145.1 of Ammospiza caudacuta. Classification (NCBI taxonomy): domain Eukaryota; kingdom Metazoa; phylum Chordata; class Aves; order Passeriformes; family Passerellidae; genus Ammospiza; species Ammospiza caudacuta. The sequence goes on along the minus strand of NC_080632.1, from coordinate 1,074,879 downwards.
AGTTACTAATGTTAGGGGAGTCTACATTCTTGGGTGATCCCTTAGCACTAGGTGTTATGGGGAGAGGAATCCTGCTGCTTCCCGTGACATCACGAGATTTTCCGAGTGCCTGACCCTATCTACTACACACAGGTAGCCTCCCTACCCTGGTAACAATGTCTTTCCACTCATCAGCAGCCCAAATTGGTTTCCCTCTATGTTGCCAGTTAGCCTTTTTCCACCTCTCCAGCCATCCTGTCCTGGTTTAGGACAAATTAGGGGAAATCTCCAAAAGGGAGCCCCCCAAAACAAAACAAACCTCCAACCACCCCTCCCCCAATACCGGGTTCGGGAAGGAATTTCTCGGAGAAGCAAAGTGGAAAACAAAACCTATTTATTTACAAGTAACAAAAGAACACTCCCCAACACAAGAAAAGAAAAGAAAACCGACTGTGTTGTGAGGGCGTCAAGCTTCTGTTGCAAGCTCCAGGTGTCCTGGACTGTTGGAATCCTTAAGGTTAGAGGGTTTTTAGGAAATGATTAAAAAAGTATAGGCCTCAGACTGAAGTTTTGTTAGCATTGCAAATACAGCAGAAAAGTTTCCCATGCAAGCAGGAAAGTTTCCCAAGCAGTAGACGTGACAAACCACAATAGGTCTTTGTGGAATTGGCTTTAGGATGGCAACAAGGTTATTTAATGTATATCTTTAGAAGGTTAGCATGAATAGAACTCTGTTCTTTGTCTCTTATGAACTAGTCTTTGTTTTAGCTACGATTACGTATGTTTTATAAGATTGGATAGAATGCTTGTCCATATGTGTTTTCTGTGTCTGTGGCACTGGTCAGGGCTTCCTCCAGTTCTGGATCAAGAGAGAATTTTTCTTCTGTGAAAGACTGCACAGGCTTTTGCTTGGGGATAAATATTTTCCCTTTCTTTTCCCTTGTGAAAGGCACATAGTCCTCCCTGTCCTTGTACTCCAGTGCCTGCTTCTCCAGGTACGCCAGGAGCCGCTCCCTGTCGAAGGGAGCCGAGGCCTTCTTGGCAGTCTGGTCCTTCTGCCGGAAGCCTGCGGGCAGCAGCGCGTTCTTGGGGTCAAGATCATCCAAAACAGTTTCCAGTTGTTTCAGCTCTTCTTCCGAAAGTTTGCCAAGAATTTCATCCTCATCGAGATCTTTGTACTTGTCCAAGTCCTTTCGAAATGGGAGTGTCATGACTTGGGCAGTGGCAAGTTGCTCAAGCACTTCAAAACCAAGTCTTAATTCCTATCCAGATCTAAGAAAAACCCGCCGGCCTCCACTCCCCGCTCAGAAAAAAAAAAGAAAAAAAAAAAAAAGAAAAAAAAAAGAAATCATGGAAGTACCAGCCGCGGAGACCCAAGTGTTAACAAGGAGGACACTGTATCATCTTTCCCGCCAAAGCCAAGAAAATTGTAAGTAACTTTTCTCGGGAGAGCGCTTGGGTGACGTTGGGAAGAAAAATAGAGAAAAAGAAAATTATTAAAAGAATACAAAAATGGGAACGAATTTAACAAAAGTAGAATGGGATGTTTTTCATCAATTAGAGACAATGTTACATGAAAAAGGTCACTGTGAAATTTCAAAAACTGAGCTTAAAAACTTACTTATCTGGGTTAAAGCAAATATGCAAGATTTAAATTTGCAGTCTGCTTTTACTTTTCATTTTTGGGATCAGATGAACTGGAGAATCTATAATCTAGTCTCTCTCAAAAAAGATGAAAGCTTAAGAGAACTTATGCCGGTTTGTAGAGCGCTGTTGGAGTGTTTTAAACAAACTGATAATAATAAGATCAACTTGGACTCAGAAAACAAAGCTTCTGGCTCTGTCTCATTAAATTCCAGTAAACCGCAGACTGTGTGTGTATCGGAGAATGTTACAAGTGTTGTTGCAAATGCTGAAAGTTTTGCTTTGAACTCTGTTGAACAAAATCTTTCTTCTCTCTCTCTGGGAAAAAATGAGACTCTTTCGGACTTTTCTTCGCGTTGTTCTGTTAATGTAAAAATATGTGACTCTTGTAAGGGGGATGGAACAAAATGTGTAAAAGATGGGAATGAAAAAGTGACTGTACTTCCTAAAATTGTTTGTTCAGGGACACTGAAACCTGAATTGCATTCTGTTGGGCCTGGGGTGGAGGCTGAGGCGGCTGCTTCCACTCGGGAAATTGTGGTTCCGGGGAACTCTTTTTCAGTTAAGCAAAAACACGGTTGTTCTGGTGTTTGTCAATCCATAGATACAGAGAAAGAAGAATTGGCTTTAAGGGTGGAGTCCTTTGAAAGGATGGATAACTCTCAAAAACCTGAAAAAACACGGGTTGAGTTTTTAAAATGTCATGATCCTAATTCTTGTATTTTAAAACAAAACCATGTAAGTTTAAAACCTGGATTTGGGGACTCCCAAGCTGAGTTTTTCTTGGCAGGGAGACAATGTGAAACTTGTAGTAAAGTATCGAACTCAAGGTTAAATGGCACTGTTCCCAGAAGAGAGGAACGCGCCTCTGTCCCGGCCCCTTTGGGTCGGGCTTCAGAGGAGGCGTGTTGTTTGTGGGAGTCCACCCTTTCGGCCCCTTTGGGTCGGGCTTCAGAGGAGGCGTGTTGTTTGTGGGAGTCCACCTTTCGGCCCCTTTGGGTCGGGCTTCAGAGGAGGCGTGTTGTTTGTGGGAGTCCACCCTTTCGGCCCCTTTGGGTCGGGCTTCAGAGGAGGCGTGTTGTTTGTGGGAGTCCACCTTTCGGCCCCTTTGGGTCGGGCTTCAGAGGAGGCGTGTTGTTTGTGGGAGTCCACCCCTGCTTTTTATGGCCGAGTTCCCGGGGCTGGTCGAGTTCCCAGAACTGGCCGAGTTCCCAGAGTTGGCAGAACTCCTGGACAAGAGTACAGTGCCCCTGTCAGGAATTTGGATTTGGGCAGAGTGCCTGGAAGGTTTGGATTTAGTGATTTTTCAGAATCAGAAAATACATTGATTAGAAGTAAAGGTCAAACTGTCATTGATCAAAATTAGTTTTTACCTGTCATAAGATGTGATTGTCATGATAGATATGAACTGCTAATATCTTGTTGTACAAGTTTTGTCCTCAGTTCACAGAATTTTCCAGGATTCAAGATTCTACTACTACATGGATGACCTGCTCATCACAGCCTCAACACAGACAGAGATGCAGCAAACCTGTGCTGGTGTTGGGACTGAAATCCAAAAGTGCTGGACTTTACATTTCTACAACTAAATTTCAAGGATACAACAAAGATTCAAGACTGAGACATCAATTCTTCAAAGAAGACCATCAACTCTTCAAAGAAGACAACCTCATCCCTGGACTTTGACTGTGGTTTGAATTTTTCAGCTTTTCCCTCAATCTTTTCATTTAATTTAATGAATAGAAGGTTCAATTTTAAAGGATGTTAGTAATGAAACTTTACATCGTTGGCTTTCCTGTCTTTTTACAACTTCGCAATATAGAACTAATCCATGCTTTGTTTCTCACATTAGGGTATTCATGTTTCCATGGACACATTCTCTGGTGCAGTTTTTGCTTCCCTTCACACAGGTGAAACTGGTAGCCATGCCTGTCATCATTTCCTGCAAGCTTTTGCTTCATTGGGTATACCCCAAGAAGTAAAAACTGACAATGGTCCTGCATACATATCTCAAAAATTGGCCACATTTTTAAATGAATGGGGTGTTCAACACATTTTTGGCATTCCCCATTCTCCCACAAGTCAAGCAATCATTGGAAGAACATATCAAACCCTAAAACGCATATTAGATCAACAGAGAGGGGGAACGGAGATCATCCCACAGATGAGACTGAGTAAGGCTCTGTATGTTTTTCATTTTCTAAACAGTTCAAGTGAAGGTCCATTTTGATTAATAATTTGGGGAAAGGGTATGCTTTTGTCTCCACAGGTGCTGGAATTAAATGGGTTCCTGCCAAAAACGTCAAACCGTATCGCACTTCAGAACCTGTTGTCGAGCCCAGAACCGAGGAAGCAAGTACGCAGACGTGAACCGAATCGAAGGATCCCGGGTCTAGCCTGACGCCTCTTTGTGCCTGACGTTCTTTGTGCATCAGTGGAACCCATGAACTCTGATTTCGTGCCAATGTTATTTATAAGTATACTTATTGAATGCTGAATGTTTGTTTAACAAAGCTAATTTTTGGCTGAAAACTTAGGTTATTGTTTTTGTTTAGAAAGAATTCTGCCAAAACTTAGTTCCTGAAAGAGATGGGGCAAAATCAATGGTATACTTGTTTTGCTTGATTTTAATTGTTTTTTGTCGTGCAGATTTTCCTGTGGATCAACCGAAAACGAATGTTTGGGTGACCTTAGCCAAGGCTGCCGGATCGGATACTATATGTTTGTCTAATTCGGAACCAGAAAAGCCTTTTTCAACCTGTCTGGTTGGTGTGCCAGTGAAAGAGTTGCCTTTGGTCAAAAAACAATCTAATGGTAAACCAGGTGGAATTGACAATGGAAACAGTCCTTCCTTCAATTGGAACATTTGGTCCAAAAAACTTCTCAGGGCAGCATCTGAACCTCAAGAATTAGAAATCCTTGGTTCTTTGACCATGGATTTTTGTTTTACTTTCATGACTCGTTTCTGGCAAAGAGGTGATCCCCCAAAGTTCAGTGTTACTCCTTATTATTTTGCATATAAAATTTGAGTTTTTGGTGTAATGTTTCAAACAGTTGGGATGTGTTTCCGGAGACAGATTAATATCCACGGCAATTGCCGAAAGGGTATTGGTTCATTTGCGGAGACAGAGCTTGGCAAGGCATTCCAGCTCACCTTGAAGGTGGCCCTTGTAGCATTGGTATGCTCACCATAATTGCCCCCACTGCCAAAGCAGTGATGAAAAAGAAACAAAGGAAAACAAGAGCCGTTCCTCATTATGATGAGAACTGTCAGAGTGATTTCATGCCTTGGAATGCCGCCAGAAGGGTTTCAGCAGGTACATTTTTACCCCAATTGGCTTCAGCTGTGGCATTGAGACAATTAGATCGAGTTGGATGTTGGCTGAGCAAACAAGCTAATGCCACATCCTCTGCAATCAGTGATATGTTGACCGATGTTGATAGTATTAGACATGCTACTCTTCAAAACAGAGCAGTCATTGATTTTCTTTTACTGGCACAAGGACATGGTTGTGAGGAATTTGAAGGATTGTGTTGTATGAATTTGTCTGATCATTCTGAATCCATTCACAAAAGCATTCAAAAACTGAAGGATCTGACAGCCCAAATTAAAGAAGATGGAGGTTCCTGGTTGGATGATTTGTTTCAAAATTGGAGTTTTGCACCTTGGCTAAGGCAACTTTGCAAGATAGGTCTTTACGTATTAGGTGTTCTAATACTGATATTGATAGTGGTACCTTGTATACTCTGTTGTGTTTGGCGAATGATGAACAAAACAGTCCGAGAAGTTTTTGTCATTCAAGCAAGAGAATTAGGAAGTAGAAGCACAGAGAATGTACGAAATCTCACGAAAGCAGTAGACGAGGGTATTGACATGAACGAAGGTTTTGAATTAAGGCCTTGGAATCGACCAGAGTTTTTTGAACGATGACTTGTGACTGTTGCCAAACGTGATTCATATCTCTTTCAGGGATTGGGTCTTCACAGCATTAAGTTGCTGTGCCATAATATAGCAATGCTTCAGTTTAGTGCAAATAGGTCTTCAACAGATAATAAGCAGAAATTTTGCAATAGAGCTATGAAACGCAAGTAGCAAACGACAAGAAAATGAAAGCCTCTGGGTCAAACCGAGAGGGGGAAATGTTGGAATCCTTAAGGTTAGAGGGTTTTTAGGAAATGATTAAAAAAGTATAGGCCTCAGACTGAAGTTTTGTTAGCATTGCAAATACAGCAGAAAAGTTTCCCATGCAAGCAGAAAAGTTTCCCAAGCAGTAGACGTGACAAACCACAATAGGTCTTTGTGGAATTGGCTTTAGGATGGCAACAAGGTTATTTAATGTATATCTTTAGAAGGTTAGCATGAATAGAACTCTGTTCTTTGTCTCTTATGAACTAGTCTTTGTTTTAGCTACGATTACGTATGTTTTATAAGATTGGATAGAATGCTTGTCAATATGTGTTTTCTGTGTCTGATTGGCTGAATTCTAGTCTGAGATGATTTTATGTATTGCTGTACCAGGCTGTTGGAGGAGACATTTTTTGGTGTGGATCAGTGAGCTGTCATGTCTCCATTTTGTATTTTGAGACTGATGTGCTGGAAATAAAAGCAAAAATCTCTTCACTGGTCTGGTTACAATGTTATCCATATTTGGATATTTTGCCGCGGCCTAGTGGGTTCCTTTTTTAAGGTGTGGGTTCCTGACACCATTGGACTTATACCTGCCCCGTCCCCCACACTGGACGTCTCAGGTCAGGTCCGGAGCCGGTCCAGTATCTTCAGGGAAGGGTAAGAAAGAAGGAGCAAAAGAAAAGGAAAAAAAACCAGCGCAAAAAGCAGAAAGCAAGCAAGCAAAGCGGCTAGCCAAGCCAAGCAGCCAAAAAGCCCAAAAGCAAAAAGGCCTGGTCAAACACTCCCCCCTCTCTTCCCCGCCCCGCCGCAGCAAGACGGCCGGGGGGGGGGGAAGAGAGAAAAGGCACAGCTGCCAGACACAACACATGATATTGGGATAAAGGCTGTCAACCGACGACACTCCACCCCTTATCCCATATCGTGAATATACAATAAAAACTTTCATTTCACTTACTCACACCTTTGACACTTACGCATTCCTCTCGTCTTACTTGCTCAGACCTTTGACACTTACAGTTTCCTTCTGTCTCACATTCAACAAACAATGACATTCATATATGAGTCTCATCCCACAATCAGGTCTCCCTGAGGCACACACCGTGTTGTTCCATCTTTCTGCATTATCCACCATGTATAACCTGGTCCTTGAGCAAAGACAATCCCACGGATGGGTTTGTCTGTACTCGAGGCAGGGTTGATCCATACTGTCTTTCCCAACAAACCTCTGGCGTGGGCCACTGGGGCTTTATCCCCATCTACTATATTAAGGAGCTCACACTGAGCAGGACCCGCTCGGTTGGTGGAACCTCGAGTGTTAACTAACCAGGTAGCCTTTGCCAAATGCTGCTCCCAGTTTTTTAAAGACCCCCCACCCAATGCTTTTAAGGTGGTTTTTAACAATCCATTATACCTTTCCACTTTCCCTGCAGCTGGTGCATGATAGGGGATATGGTATATCCACTCGATGCCATGTTCCCTAGCCCAAGTATTAATAAGATTGTTTTTAAAATGAGTTCCATTATCCGACTCAATTCTCTCGGGAGTACCGTGCCTCCAAAGGACCTGCTTTTCAAGGCCCAAGATAGTGTTACGGGCTGTGGCATGAGACACAGGGTAGGTTTCCAACCATCCCGTGGTGGCTTCTACCATGGTTAGTACATAGCGCTTGCCCTGGCGGGTTTGAGGCAGTGTGATGTAATCAATCTGCCAGGCCTCCCCGTATTTGTACTTAGACCACCGCCCTCCATACCAGAGGGGCTTCACCCGCTTGGCCTGCTTGATGGCAGCGCACGTCTCACAGTCACGAATAACCTGAGAGATACTGTCCATGGTTAGATCCACCCCTCGGTCTCGTGCCCACTTATAGGTGGCATCTCTACCCTGGTGGCCTGAGGCATCATGGGCCCATCGTGCTAAGAATAACTCTCCCTTATGCTCCCAGTCGAGATCTATCTTCAACTCCCCTATCTTTGCAGCCTGATGTACTTGCTGGTTGTTTTGCTGCCCTTCATTAGCTCTACTTCTGGGGACATGGGCATCTACATGGCGAATCTTCACAGGTAACTTCTCTACCTGAGTAGCGATATCTTTCCACTCTTCCGCAGCCCAAATTGGTTTTCCTCTTCGCTGCCAGTTCGCCTCTTTCCATCTCTTCAGCCATCCCCATAGAGCATTGGCTACCATCCAGGAATCGGTATACAAATAGAGCCTTGGCCACCTCTCTCTCTCTGCAATACCTAGGGCCAGTTGAATAGCTTTGATTTCAGCAAATTGACTGGATTCACCCTCTCCTTCAGTAGCCTCTGCAACCCGTCGAGTGGGACTCCACACAGCTGCTTTCCACCTCCGTTTCATCCCTATGACACGACAAGAACCATCGGTGAATAGAGCATAACGTGTTTCTTCTACTGGTAACTGATTGTATGGCGGAGCTTCCTCAACCTGGGTCACTGGCTCTTGTTCCTCATCTGCGACACTAAAGCTTTCACCTTCAGGCCAGTTTGTAATTATCTCCAGGATCCCAGGGCGATTTAACTTCCCAATTCGAGCGCGCTGCATAATGAGGGCAATCCACTTACTCCAAGTAGCATTGGTGGCATGGTGGGTATAGGGAACCTTTCCTCTGAACATCCATCCCAACACCGGTAGTCAGGGTGCCAGAAAGAGTTGTGCCTCTGTACCAATCACCTCCGAGGCGGCTTGGACTCCTTCATAGGCAGCCAAGATTTCTTTTTCTGTTGGGGTATAGTTATCTTCAGACCCCCTGTAGCTCCGACTCCAAAATCCCAATGGTCGGCCTCGGGTCTTGCCAGGCACCTTCTGCCAAAGGCTCCAGGACAGACCATGGCTCCCGGCTGCAGAGTAGAGCACGTTCTTCACATCTGGTCCCGTCCTGACTGGACCAAGGGCTACAGCATGAGCGATCTCCTGCTTGATTTGGACAAAAGCTTGCTGCTGCTCAGGGCCCCAATGGAAGTCGTTCTTCTTGCGGGTAACCAGATAAAGGGGTCTCACAATCTGACTATACTCAGGGATGTGCATCCTCCAGAAACCTATAGCACCTAAGAAAGCTTGTGTTTCCTTTTTATCAGTTGGTGGGGACATGGCAGTGATTTTGTTAATAACATCCACAGGAATCTGACGCTGTCCATCTTGCCACTTCACCCCCAAGAACTGAATTTCTCGGGCAGGTCCCTTGACTTTGCTCTTCTTAATGGCAAATCCAGCTTCCAAGAGAATATGAATTATCTTCTCTCCTTTCTCGAACACTTCTATTGCCGTGCTCCCCCAAACAATGATATCATCCATATATTGCAGATGTTCTGGAGCCTCACCCTCTTCTAGTGCAGCCTGGATCAGTCCATGACAGATGGTAGGACTGTGTTTCCACCCCTGGGGCAGTCGGTTCCAGGTATACTGCACTCCCCTCCATGTAAAAGCAAACTGAGGCCTGCATTCTGCTGCCAGGGGGATGGAGAAAAACGCGTTAGCAATATCGATGGTCGCATACCACTTTGCTGCCTTAGACTCCAGCTCGTACTGCAGTTCCAGTATGTCCGGTACAGCCGCACTCAGTGGTGGAGTCACTTCATTCAAGGCACGATAGTCCACAGTCAGTCTCCATTCTCCGTCAGATTTTCGCACAGGCCAGATAGGGCTGTTAAAGGGTGAGTGGGTTTTACTGACCACCCCTTGGCTCTCCAGCTCTCGGATCATTTTGTGGATGGGGATCACGGCATCTCGATTCGTCCGGTACTGCCTGCGGTGCACTGTTGAGGTGGCAATTGGCACTCGCTGCTCCTCTACCTTCAAGAGTCCTACTGCAGATGGGTTCTCTGATAGTCCAGACAAGGTATTCAATTGTTTAATACCCTCTATCTCCACTGCAGCTATTCCAAAAGCCCACCTGAATCCCTTAGGATCTTTGTAATAGCCATTCCGGAGGAAGTCTATGCCCAAAATACACGGAGCCTCTGGACCAGTCACAATCGGGTGTTCCTGCCATTCCTTCCCAGTCAAGCTCACCTCAGCTTCCAACAAAGTCAACTGTTGTGATCCCCCCGTCACTCCAGCAATGGAAACAGGTTCTGTCCCCACGTGTTCCGATGGCATTAAGGTACACTGTGATCCAGTGTCAACCAATGCTTCATAGTCTTGTGGCTCTGATGTGCCAGGCCATCTGATCCACACCTTCCAAAAAACCCGGTTCTCCCGTGCCTCTTCCTGGCTGGAGGCAGGGCCCCTCTAAGCCAGATTGTCCTTCTTTCCTTGGGCATATGCCTTAGAAGTTCCTTCAAGGGCATCGGACATGTCATCGTCATCATTATACTTAACATCTCGGCTACGAGCGACCGGAGCTGCTATCCTTTTGGTGATACTTTCTCTTTTCTTCAAATCACGCACCCGTTGTGCCAAAGCAGCGGTGGGTTTTCCATCCCATCTCCTCATGTCTTCTCCAGACTCACGCAGAAAAGCCCATAACTCAGTCCGTGGGGTGTACCTTCTCTCCCCATCAAAGGAGCGCCAGCGTTGGACACCAGGACCTCTAATTTGTACAGCTGAGATTTGAATAAGGTCCTCCTTAATCTCTTCCCGGAGTTTCTTATGATTCTCCTCAATTTTATCCTCTAGTTTCTGCAGTCGGGTTTCCACTGCTGCAATTCTGGCATGAGTTGGGCCATGCACAGCATCTGCATACGCTCGAAGCTTCTTTGCCATATTGAGCACAGTCTCATATTTATCATCCCGCTTCATTATTGCTAGGGCAGAAGCGTATTCAGGTGGCCCAAGTCGCACAAGTTTCCTCCACATTACAGGTGTGCATGGTACCAGGTCCGGATTTCTAGTTGTTGTATCATCTGAGAAAATGAGCTCTGCCACCGCCATCTCTCTCAGGCGTTGGATCCCCTGTTCTATGGTCTTCCACCGTGTCTGCTGCATATAGAGATCATCCGTACACAGGTATCGTTCTGCTACGCTTCTTAGGACCCATTCCCAGAGGCTGTGAGGGTTAGCCCCCCTCATCATACCTTGATCGATGACAGGATCATGTGACAGGGATCCCAAATGCCTCGCTTCGGTACCATCCAAAATCGTAACCTCCCCTGCAGCATCCCAAAGGCGGACTAACCAACTAATTATAGATTCGTCAGGTTGTCGTCTGTAATCCTTTCTTAGGCCTCTGAGGTCCTTCAGAGAAAAGGAGTCAATATTAGCTCCAGATTCTGTGCCCCTTGATGTGGCCTCTGATTTTGGTGAGGGTCCTTCTCCTGCATCATCATCCTCATCATCCTCCACCTTTCGATCGGTCTTGCCTTTACACTTTCCACCTCTTGTATTAGCTGCAACAGCCATGGTTTGGGGCCTACTGTCTGATGCAGCTGCTAGCCTGGAGCCTGGGATGTTAGCTGCAGCCTGGGTCACTGGGGTAGTAACTAACTTATCTCCCTGTTCCCTTTCTGCTATCTGCTGCTCCACAGTATCTAGCAGAGTACGGTAAACAAACGCCAAGGCCCAGCTCACTGCAGTAATCCTTTCTTCCTTAGTATTACCATGGCACTTCTCCCTCAAATACTTTGCCACCTCGACTGGATTCTGAATTTGATCAGATGGAAAGTTCCAGTCTATAGGATCAGAAAATCCCTTTAAAGTCTGGCCCATATCCTCCCATTTCCCACTCCAGTCAAGATTTTTCCTGCTTTGTTTTACTCCTGAGTCAGGAGTGTCTCTAACCCCTCTAGAAATTTCAGCTTTCATTTTATACACACTCCAGACAGTATAGAAAAGGCTTAATAAATTAAATGCCAGAAAGATGGTTTCTTTCAAACTCAGGGGAAATTCAGTATTTTCTAATAGAGATGTCAACAGTTTGGAGGAGAAGAAGGAAGACACAGGCTGAAAAACCCCTTCCCCTTCTTCTCCCCAAACAAACTGAGTACACAGCCATAACAACAGTCCATACATTCCTGACCGACACATCATCACACATAAGACCAGTACAATGACTATTCCGGTTAGTGCCCCCCGCTTACAAAAGCTACTTATTAGGGACAACACCAGAGCTATTTTTGAGTAAGGAAATAACCCCAGGGACCATAAGGGTAGCAAAACTTCAAAAACACCTAGAGACCAGAAATACCGGCAAACTTCCACTCCAAATGACATTATGAATCACCAATATGCCCACAAAATAACCAAAACCAAAATATTATTGTTATAGGGTTTTTTCCCACTGTTTTTTTTTTTTTTTGGCCTCGATTTCCCGGCCAACGCACCAAAAAAATATACTGTCCTGGTTTAGGACAAATTAGGGGAAATCTCCAAAAGGGAGCCCCCCAAAACAAAACAAACCTCCAACCACCCCTCCCCCAATACCGGGTTCGGGAAGGAATTTCTCGGAGGAGCAAAGTGGAAAACAAAACCTATTTATTTACAAGTAACAAAAGAACACTCCCCAACACAAGAAAAGAAAAGAAAACCGACTGTGTTGTGAGGGCATCAAGCTTCTGTTGCAAGCTCCAGGTGTCCTGGACGTCTCAGGTCAGGTCCGGAGCCGGTCCAGTATCTTCAGGGAAGGGTAAGAAAGAGGGAGCAAAAGAAAAGGAAGAAAAAACAGCGCAAAAAGCAGAAAGCAAGCAAGCAAAGCGGCTAGCCAAGCCAAGCAGCCAAAAAGCCCAAAAGCAAAAAGGCCTGCTCAAACACTCCCCACTCTCTTCCCCGCCCCGCCGCAGCAAGACGGCCGGGGGGGGGGGGAAGAGAGAAAAGGCACAGCTGCCAGACACAAAAAACGATATTGGGATAAAGGCTGTCAACCCATGACACATCCCCACAGAGCATTGGCTACCACCCATGAATCAGTGTAGAGGTAGAGCTTTGGCCACTTCTCTCTCTCAGCAATATCCAGGGCCAGTTGAACAGCTTTGAGTTCAGCAAGTTGGCTTGATCCACCTTCTCCTTCGGTAGCTTGTGCAACCTGTCGTGTGGGGCTCCATACGGCTGCTTTCCACTCCCGGTTCATCCCTACGGTGCGACAGGAACCGTCAGTGAAAAGAGCGTAGCGTGTTTCCTCTGGTGGCAGTTGGTTATAGGGAGGAGCCTCTTCAGCACGTGTCACCGATTCTTGTTCCTCTTCATCTGTGACACCAAAATTCTCACCTTCAGGCCAATTTGTAATGACCTCCAAAATCCCAGGGCGATTCAGTTTACCTATACATGCGCGCTGAGTGATGAGAGCGATCCACTTGCTCCATGTAGCACTGGTGGCATGGTGAGTGGAAGGAACCTTGCCTTTGAACATCCACCCCAGCACCGATAGTCGGGATGCCAGGAGGAGTTGTGCTTCACTGCCTATTGCCTCCGAGGCAGCCTGGACTCCTTCAGGATTTGGCCCATATCCTCCCATTTCCCACACCACTTAGGATTTTCCACACCGGGGTTTACTCCTGAGGCAGGGGTCTCATCAGCCCATCTAGAAATCTCAGCCCTCATTCTAGAGAAGCAGCAGGCTGTATAGAGGAAGGTTACCAGATGGAATACCAGAAAGATGGTTTCTTTAACATTGAGGGGCAACTGAACATCCTTCACTAGTGATGCAACTGATTCCTAGGAGAAGAAGGAAAGCAGAGGCTGACAAACCTCATTCCCTCCTGCTCCTCCTGCAACAAACTGGATGCATAACCATAGCCATGAACCATTCATACCTGGAGCAGACCCTTGCATGTTTATAAACTTCTTGCACATCATTGCCACCAAGCCCAGCAGGATAGCTACTCCGGTCACTGCCCCTCTGATGTAAAAGCTACGTATTAGGGGCAATACTAAAGCTATTTCTGGATAAGAAAATAAACCTAGGGAGCAAAGAGGTATGAAAATCTCAAAAAACCCTAGGGAGCAGAAATGCGTGCAAACCTTCACCCCAATAAACATTATGAATTCAAAAAGCATGGCTATTAGCTGATTTAAATGAACACAGAGTAATAGCAACCAAAATGCAGTCAAAATAGGGTTTTTCCACTCTCTCCCGAGCCCCACGTTGGGCACCAATATTTTGTCCTGGTTTTGGGCAAATTTGTTAAAGAATCTGCAAAGGAGGGCCCCTCCAGAAAGCAAAACACATATGGCCCCGCCCCCCAACCGGTTTGGGAAAAAATTCCTTGAAGAGAGGTGGAAAGAACCTGTTTATTTCAGGCACAGCACCCCGCAGCACACAAAATGAACAATACCAGCTGACACCGCTCTGAGAAAGGTGACAAAATCAGAAAGGGTCTTTCGGGGGTGGTTGCTCTGTTCTCAGTCCCTCCGGTGCTGGGGCAGCTGCTGCAGCCAAATGGTGTGAATCCTCGGTGTTCCCAGTCCCAGTCCGGAGCAGGTTTGAGATGGTCACAGAAACCGGAGAGGAGGAGAAACAGTCCAGGAAGGAATTTGTTTAGCTAAACTAGCTAATAAGCAGAAGCAAAAGCGAGAGCAGAAGCAGGAGCAGAAAAGCAAGCAGGCAAAGCAGCAAGCTGAAAAGCAAGAAGCCAAAACATCCCTATGTACTGCCCGTCTCTGTGTCCCTGATAAGAGAAACCCAAACAAAACTTCCACTCTTCAGAGCCGGTCTTAAAGGCACAGAACAGATGAATGGAGATACAAGCATCATAACGTCACCCCAGGACATTCCACCCCTTATCCCCATATCATCAACATACTACCTCACATCATGCATTATTGATACAAAATTTCCATCTGTTCCCCCAAAATTACAAGCAATACCCATCATGCCTTCATCACATCCCCACACTGGACCACTGAATCCAAGCCCTATATTATAGAGCTGCAGGATTCCCCCTTTTCACTTTAGTCACTTCAAGCTTCATCTATCACTTGCTCAGACCTTCGACACTTACACATTTCCTTCTCCATCTTCCACTTGCCCAGACCTTCAACTCTTACACATTTCCTTCTATCTCATGTCTGTATGGTTTAATGTACAGACAATGGCAGTAACATCCAATGAACAGTGATATTGCACATCATTCTTACCCCACAATCAGATCTCCCTGAGGTACACATCGTGTTGTTCCATCTCTTTGCCTGAGCCACCACGTGCAACCTGGTCCCTGAGCAAAGACAACCCCACAAATGGGTTTGTCTGTACTCGAGGCAGAATTGATCCACACAGTCTTCCCTAACAAACCTCTGATATGTACCACTGGGACTTTGTCTCCTTCTGTTATATTCAGGGACTCAGACTGGGCAGGACCTGCTCGGTTAGTGGAACCTCGGGTGTTAACTAACCAGGTGGCCTTTGCTAAATGCTGCTCCCAGTTTTTGAAAGATCCCCCAGCCAAAGCTTTCAACTGGGTTTTTAGTAGTCCATTGTAGCTCTCCACTTTTCCTGCAGCTGGTGCATGGTAGGGGATATGGTACACCTACTCAATGCCATGTTCCCTAGCCCAGGTGTTGATAAGGCTGTTCTTGAACTGAGTCCCGTTGTCTGATTCGATCCTCTCAGGGGTGCCATGTCTCCACAGAACTTGCTTTTCAAGGCCCAGGATGGTGTTCCGGGCTGTAGCATGAGACACAGGGTAGGTTTCTATTGGAAAAAAGGCTCCCAGTATTACCAGTTAGATTGTGCCTGGGCCAGTCTGACCCTCGCTGCTGGGCCAAAGGCAGCAACTGCGGTGTATCACCCCAGAGATACCTTGGCTTGCTGGTGGTTGCAGCTGGGCACTGAACAAGTCCAGGCTTGTTGGAACCCCGTTTACCTCAGGAGGAATAGCTTCAGGCGATGGTGAAGAGAAAAAGGAGAGGATTCTGCTGGAGGGTTTAATGTCCAGAGGTTTATTCCATGGTTACAGAGGTCTGAACGTGAGCAACTGCTCCAACAGAACAGAGCCGCATGGTCTGATCACCTTTTTAAGCTCAGGGACAGGGGGAAGGGAGGCACAGGTGAGCCACCAACCAGGTGAGAGGGGCAGGGTCTCAGGGGAAGATGACACCCAGAAAGGCCAATGACCCCTGGGCCTGAGGGGCATCCTTTGAACTTGACCAACCACACCACGCCTTGCTGGAATGTTAAACCTGATTGACAGCCCAGCAGGGGGAGAGGGGGGACGGGGAAGGGAGGTATTGGCACACCTGGGGAAGGAAGTTTACAACACACTGCAACAGGTTTCCAACCATCCAGTGGTGGCCTCCACCATGGTCAGCACGTAGCGCTTGCCCTGGTGTGTCTGGGGCAGTGTGATGTGGTCAATCTGCCAGGCCTCCCCATACTTGTACTTGGACCACCACCCACCGTACCACAGGGGCTTTACTCGCTGGGCCTGCTTGATGGCAGCGCACATCTCACAGTCATGGATAACCTGAGAAATACTGTCCATTGTTAGGTCACAGAATCACAGAATCACAGAAATTCTAGGCCGGAAGAGACCTGTAAGATCATCAAGTCCAACTCATCTTCTAACACTTCAATTAGATCATGGCACCAAGTGCCACATCCAGTCTTTTTTTAAACTCTTTGAGGGATGGTGACTCCACCACCTCCCTGGGTAGATGATTCCAGTATTTGACCACTCTTTCTCTAAAATACTTCCTCCTTAATTCTAGCTTGCATCTCCCTTGGCGCAGCTTGAGACTGTGTCCTCTCGTTCTGTCTGTTGTTGCCCGGAGAAAGAAACCGACCCCCAGCTCACCACAGCCACCCTTCAGGAAGTTGAAGAGAGTGATAAGGTCACCCCTGAGTCTCCTTTTCTCCAGGCTGAACAACCCCAACTCCCTCAGTCGTTCCTCATACGCCTTGTGCTCCAAGCCCCTCACCAGCCTTGTTGCTCTCCTTTGGACACGCTCAAGCATCTCAACATCCCTCCTAAGGTGAGGGGCCCAGAACTGGACGCAATACTCCAGGTGAGGCCTCACCAGTGCTGAGTACAGGGGAAGAATGACCTCCCTGCTCCTGCTGGCCACACCGTTCCTGATACTGGCCAGGATGCCATTGGCCTTCTTGGCCACCTGGGCACACTGCTGGCTCCTGTTCAGCTGACTGTCAGCCAGCACCCCCAGGTCCCTTTCCACCTGAGCACTGTCCAGCCACACCGTCCCTAGCTTATATCGTTGCAGGGGGTTATTTTGGCTAAAGTGCAGGACTCGGCACTTGGACTTATTGAAATTCATCCCATTAGATTCTGCCCATCCATCCAACCGTTCCAAGTCCCTCTGCAAAGCCCTACGTCCCTCTAACAGATCAACACACGTTGCCAGTTTAGTGTCATCTGCAAATTTGCTGATAAAAGACTCTAAACCCTCATCCATGTCATCAATAAAAATATTAAACAGAACTGGCCCCAGCACAGACCCCTGAGGGACACCACTGGTGACTGGTCCCCAGCTGGATGTAGCACCATTCACCAGCACTCTCTGGGCCCGGCCATCCAGCCAGTTCTGAACCCAGCAAAGAGTATTCCTGTCCAAGCCACGGCCTGCGAGTTTGTCTAGGAGTATGCTGTGGGAGACAGTGTCAAAGGCCTTGCTGAAATCCAAGTAAACAACATCTACAGCCTTCCCTGCATCCACTAGGCGGGTTACCTGGTCATAAAAGGTGACCAGGTTGGTCAAACATGATCTACCCCTCCTAAATCCATGCTGGCTGGGTCTGATACCCTGGCCATCCTGCAAATTTTGCGTGATGGCACATAATATAAACTGTTCCATTATTTTGCCAGGTACTGAGGTCAGGCTAAATGGTCTATAATTACCAGGATCCTCCTTTGCACCTTTTTTGTGAATGGGTATCACATTGGCCAGCTTCCAGTCATCTGGAACCTCACCAGTAAGCCATGACTGTTGGTAAATGATGGAGAGAGGCTTTGCAAACTCATTTGCCAGCTCTCTCATTACCCTGGGGTGGATCCCGTCTGGTCCCATAGATTTATGAATATCCAAGCATTTCAGTAGTTCTATGACAGCCTCCTCTTGGATAATGTGGGGACCATTCTGCTCCCTGACACCATCAACCAGTCCAGGAGGGCAGGTGTCTTGAGGGCAAGTCATCTTCCCACTAAAAACTGAGGCAAAATAGGCATTAAGCACTTCTGCCTTTTCCTCATCTGCAGATACTAAGTTCCCTCCTTTGTCCAATAAAGAACAAAGGCTGGTCTTACCTTTCTTTCTACCATTAATGTATTTGTAAAAACAGTTTTTATTATCCTTTACAGAAGTCGCCATTCTAAGTTCAAACTGAGCTTTGGCCTCCCTAATTTTTTTCTGCATGCTCTAGAAGCCTTCTTGAATACTTCCTTAGAGACCTGACCCTTCTTCCAACGCTGATACATCCTCTTTTTATTCTTAAGTTCCTCCAAAACCTCCTTGCCCAGCCAGGCTGGACGTTTACCCCGTTGACTGATCTTTCGGGACACAGAGATGGTCTGTTCCTGCGCCCTCAAGATCCCTGTTTTGAAGTATGCCCACCCTTCCTGAACTCCTTTGTTTTTAAGGGCTGCTTCCCAAGGGATGCTCTGAATAAGTCTCCTAAACAGGCCAAAGTCTGCCCTCCGCAAGTCCAATGCAAGAGTTTTACTGGTGCTCTTCCTGACTTCACCAAATATTGAGAACCCTATTATTTCGTGATCACTCTGCCCCAAGTGACCTCCAACCACCACATCTCCCACCAGCCCATCTCTATTTGCAAATAGCAGATCTAACATAGTCCCTCCCCTGGTGTGTTCATCCACCAGCTGCAACAAAAAGTTGTCCTCCATACATTCTAAGAATTTCCTGGACTGCCTCTTTATTGCTATATTAAGTTCCCAGCAGATGTCTGGTAGGTTGAAGTCACCCACAAGAACAAGGGCTGATGATCTTGAGACATTACCTAGCTGCTTATAGAATAAGTCATCTACTTCTTCTTCCTGGTCGGGTCGACGATAACAGACTGCCAGTATGGTGTCAGCCTTGTTGGCCTTCCCCTTAATTCTTACCCATAGACATTCAACTCTATCTTCCTTTGTTTCAATTTCGATGGCATCAAAAGTTTGCTTAATATAAAGGGCCACCCCTCCTCCTCTTCTTCCTTTCCTATCTCTTCTGAAGAGCTTGTATCCATCCAGTGCAGTACTCCAGTTATGTGAGTCATCCCACCACGTTTCCGTGATGGCAACTACATCATAGCTCTGCAGTTGCACCATGGCCTCCAGCTCTTCTTGTTTATTGCCCAAACTGCGTGCATTGGTATACATGCACCTCAGCTGGGCTACTAAGTTCACCCCTATCTTAGCCTTGCAATTCTTGGGCCTGTTTCCAGATAACTCAGCTGGTTCCCCTTCCCCCTTCAAACCTAGTTTAAAGCTCTCTCAATGAGGTCTGCCAGTTCGTAAGCTAAAAACCTTTTGCCCTTAACAGAGAGGTGTACCCCATCTGGTTCCAGCAGAGAAGATGCTGTAAAAGTTTCCCCATGATCAAAGAATCCAAAATTTTGCCGATGACACCAACCCTTAAGCCACTTGTTGATGATGCGGATCCTTCTGTTTCTTTCATCATTTTCCTCCGCCACCAAAGGGACTGAGCAGAACACTACCTGTGCTCCTGCCCTATCAATTACCTGACCCAGTACCCTGAAGTCCTTTCTAATTGCCTTGACACTCCTCTTCTCAATCTCATCACTGCCAGCCTGGAGTATCAGCAGTGGGTAATAATCAGAGGGCTGAATCAGCCCAGGAAGTCTCTCAGTGATATTTTGTACCCGGGCCCCAAGGAGGCAACAGACTTCCCTGTGGGATGGGTCTGGTCGACATGTGGGGCCCTCAGTTCCCTTCAGGAGGGAATCACCTACTACGATTACCCTTCTTCTTGATGCTAGAGGTAGTGATCAGTCTTGCACGTGAATCATAATTGGGGGGTTCACTGGGCAGACAATTCACTCCTAAATCATCTAGATGTATCTCTAGATCCAGGATCTAATACCTATTCTGAAGTGGTACTTGGCTGGATGATAGGGAGGGGGAGGTCTTTTTATTATTACCACCTCAAATGGGGACCTGTATCCACTCCTCTTCATCCACCAGGTGCCCTTTCTGTTGCCTGAGAGCGGGAGGCATATAAGTCCTCAGTCTCTTGCCCACTTATAGGTGGCATCTCTGCCCTGGTGGCCTGAGGCATCATGGGCCCATCTAGCTAGGAATAACTCTCCCTTATGTTCCCAATCTAGGTCTATTTTGGAACACCCCTATCTTTGTAGCTTGGTCTACCTGCTCATTGTTTTGGTGCTCCTCATTGGCCCTACTCTTGGGTACATGGGGATCTACATGGCGGACTTTCACAGGTGTTGCCTTCTGATGCAAGGCAAGGCGACCTGGTTCTGAGGAATAGGCACGGCGACCCAAACTCTCCAGGGTCGCTTGGGCCAAGAACACACACAGGCACCAATGTGGTGGACGGTTCAAAGGCCTTTATTGTCCCGTCTCATCGGGTTTTATGCTCGGGAAGGTTTTTCTCTACGTCAGGGGGTCTTACCTTACTGTAATTGGTTAATAAGGAGTCGAAAGTTACTAATGTTACGGGGGTCTACATTCTTGGGTGATCCCTTATCACTAGGCGTTAGTGGGAGAGGAATCCTGCTGCTTTCCGTGACATCGCGAGATTTTCCGAACGCCTGACCCTATCTACTACATCTCCCCCCGCTTTGTCACAAATGAACGAAGTAGTCATATACATAGGTACTGAGATGAGGCATGAGGTTGTTGACAAAAAAAGGGGGTTGGTAAACCTGGGTAGAAAATCTTGTGACTGGCAGTGTTCCCTGGTCGAATTCACAGCAGTTGTTGCCGGCCTATGAACAGGATGTTGGCCCATTCTAGGCGGGTCTGAATGAATGAGACTAGCTTGTTCAGCAGGCATGGTCCGAATGTGACAGCTAAAAGTAGCATTGCCAATGGACCTATTAGGGTAGAAATTAGGGTGGTTAGCCATGGTGATTGATTGAACCAGGACTCGAACCAACCCTGTTGGGCTTCCCTGTCTTTCTGTCTCTGAGCCAGTCTGTTTCGGAGTTCTGCCATGGAGTCTCTCACGACTCCCATGTGGTCTGCATAGAAGCAGCACTCCTCCTTCAAGGCGGCACACAGGCCTCCTTGCTGCATGAACAGGAGGTCTAGTCCTCGCCTGTTCTGCAAGACTACTTCTGAGAGTGAGGAGACTGACTTCTCTAGAAAGGAGATGGATTTCTTGATCCTCTGCAGGTCCTCGTCAATTGTTGCCTGCAGCTGTGACAGTCCTTGGTGCTGTGTCGCTAAGGCTGAGACTCCTGTGGCCCTTCCGGCTGCTCCTAGGTCCAGCAGCATTGCGATAGCTATACCTGTTACTATTTCTCTTTTGTGGAGCCGGCTGTGTTCCTCAAAAAGGTGGTACAGTTCTTCATCTGAATGGTACAGAACCCTAGGAACAATCATAACTTAGACACAAAAGTCGTTAGAGTCATTGAATTTGGCAAGGAACACACAGAGGGACTCACTCCAGATCGCTGGCAAACCCACATCCCAGATGCGGATGGGAATACCCACTTCTGGTTTTTCCCGTTGGGTTTGACAACTTCGGTGCAGACGTTGCCTTTCTGCCTAGCTAGGGTTGCATTGGCAAAGCATCTGCCCTGGCCTATGACTTGACTCAGGGTGATTCCTTTGCGGGGGGTGTCCCATCTACATTGGTCGGGTGCATCTGCTGTGGAGTAACTGAAGGGAGTGTTTAAAGCGACTCCTTTGTAAAAGGGAGGTTCGACATCGTAACAAAGCCAGCAGGATTCGGTTAGGTTAGGGTTAGATTCGTTCAGGGATAGGAAGGTAGCTTCTAACATACAAAGGATTGGGTCTGAGTCTGACTCGGCTGAAGGGCCTATCTGAAAGGCTTCCGCATGGCTGATCGGGATATCAGCAACCCTTGTGGGCAAGGCTTTGGGGTGGGTCGCGTTTCTCCCTTTCGGCACGCTTTTAATCACTTTATTGGGTCCGATCGCTCGGGGTGCTGACAGTTGGAGCCTAATAATTTGCACATTCACTCTCTCTTTTGACTACTTGAAAGACTACTGTCCACGTTTTTCCTATGGCCCAACTAGGGTGATCTGGCTGCAGAACTGTCATGTTGTAGTCTGTGCATTTCCGAAATTCGGGGATTTTATGGCGGTTTCGTTAAAAGTTTCCGTGGAGGAAGAGGGGTGTTTTGCAACCGGTAGGTGCCCAGGTGAACTGTAAGAATTTGTCAGGCTCTTGTGGCTCCCACCCAGGCCCTGACGGTCTGGCATCTGTAACAATGGTTTCGCAGCCCCAGTGCCCACAATATCTCCACCCTGGGTGATTGCAGTAGCTTTTCCCAGGGTTTGAAGCTGGGCACCAGTAGGATAGGTACATGTGTGTGGCGTGTGGGGAATAGGGGTCTACCTTTGGTTGTCCTGGAAACAGGTCGGTGATGCGGAGCACGAAGGATGGGGCTTTCGGTGTGGTGATATCTTTGAACACCTTGTCGCTACTAAGGTGTTGCATGACCCACCTGACTGACCAATGGGGGTAGTGATCTGGGCTGGCCTGCCCTCTGGCGACAAGCTCCAACAGCAAAATCACACAGAAACACCCTTGGTGCTTGGGTCTCACCCGTGCGGGTCTCTCGGGCGCTGCCTGACAGCTTGGTGGTCTGTCACTTTCGTCTGGAATCGGGATGTACGCGTCACGAAGACGTCCAACGAGCATGTCCTGTAAACAAAAACTCGCAATTCTCGTCAGTCTCATTCTGCTCGCTATGAAGGTCCGGTTTAATCGCCTTAAGGGGACACCACCTGATTTTGCCGTCCTTTTTGACAGCTGCGTACCCTCGCCCCGTGAGCATCAGCCTCCAGCCCCATTTCCACTCGCCTAGCTCGTTTCTAATTACCACCTCTGGGCCCTCTTCTAGCGTTCGAGTGGCCCAGTGTTTTTGGACGGGACTGTTTGTTTCATCTCCCCTAAGGAATTGATTCAATGCCAGCAAAGCGGTTGCCAACATATGTGCCTGATCTCCTGGGGGAATGGAATTGGCAAAGCCCTTTTGCCAACACTTCTAGCTTGGTTTTCAGGGTCTGGTTTGCTCTCTCAACTATGGCCTGTCCGGTACTGTTATATGGGATGCCTTGCACTAACATGATGCCCCATTTCGAGGCAAATTCCTGTACTGGTTTGGAGGTGAAATTGGAACCGTTGTCCATTTTGATCTGCTTGGGGATACCAAGCCAAGCCATGGCTCTCAGGCAGTGCTGAATTGTGGCCTGGGAGTTAGTTTTGGGGTGCTGTGTGGCTATGGTCGTTCCACTATAAGTGTCCACTGTCACTGCAAGCCATGCTCGGGGCTTCAGCAGTTGACATAAGGTGAAGTCCGACTGCCAGATTTCTGAGGGCTTGAGACCTCTCGGGTTGACCCCGCAGGTCCAAAGGGGTGACTTCTGGCAGTGAGGGCAGGTGGCTACCACATGTTTCGCGTCCACTGTCGAGATTTCGCATCTCTTCGCCCGTGCTTTGGCTCCGATGTGGAGCGACTTGTGCAGTTGACGGGCTTCCTGCAATGTTCAGACGCCTTTCGCTGCAGCGTCCGCTTTGTCGTTGCCAATCTGGAAGTAACCTTTGACTGGGTTGTGGCTGTTGATGTGAATGACCGACACGGTGCCCTGTCGCGAGGAGAGTGCTTCTTCCAGCATTAGGGCTGCTGCTGATGTTGACACTCCTGGTCCTGTCATGGCTAGGCAGGGCCTTGCCACGAATATAGAGTCCGTTACGATGTTGAGGTGTTCGTCTTGGAAGAGTCCGCATGCCAAAACCACTGCTGCTGACTCCAGTTGTTGCACTGACAGTGTGGGGTCACAAGCTTTGACACAGTGCCATTGTTCTCCTGCCTGCCACACTGCTGTTGCAGTCGAAGTCGTGGAGGAAGCGTCTGTGAAGACCGTTGGTCCTGGCTGCGGTCTGTCCTTGACCTTCGGTGGCACGTCCATGTCGACAACGGTCAGCAGCTGAGTCCAGGGTGGTCTGGAGGAGTAGGAGATTTCTCCTCCGAAGCCGGTGAGAGCAAGGGCCAGGTACTCCAATATTGTGGCTGACTCCGTGGTCGGCTGCTTGCGAAACGGAAGGTGGATGCTTGTCAGCTCCGTCCCTAGGTGTTTCAAGGTGAGTCTCCTGCCTTTCATGATGAGGCTGGCGATGCATTCGATTCCTGGGGAAAATGCACGAGCGGGTCTTCCGAGGACAACCCATTGGATCGGCTGGGCCTTTTCAGCGAGTCCTTGGGCCAGTGCTCCCACTCCCCCCTTCGGTGTAAAGTGGACGTACAGGTCCAGAGGCACGGCTGGGTTCCACCTGGCAAGTGTGCCAGTGGACATCTGGCTTTCGATGAAGTCGAGGGAGCTCGTTGCTTGCGGTGTCAGTTCCTTGGGTTCCCAGGGGTGCTTTCTTTTCAGGAGGTCATACAGAGGGTCCATGACCTCGGGAGGAATCAGGACAATGTTGTGAAGCCACTGCAGCGATCCCACCAGGCGTTGCACGTCGTGGAGCGTCTTGACGTCTCGGTTGACCTTCATCTCGGGGGGTGTCACGTAGGAGCTTGTAATTCCTACTCCCAGGAATGTCACACAGGGTCCTCTCTTGATCTTTGCGCTCACGATCTCAAAGCCGTTGGCCTGGAGGATCTCCGTGATTGTGGACACCAGGTCATCTACTTGGCTTGTCGATGGTGCTGCGACCAGGATGTCGTCCATGTACTGGATGATGGTTGCGGTGGGGTAGGAGTGTCGGACCGGCATTAGTGCTTTGTCCACGGTGATTTGGCATATGGTCAGGCTGTCGACAAGGCCTTGTGGAAGTACTTTCCATTGGAAGCGGAGGTTGGGCCGCTCGCTGTTTGGAAACGCCACGGAAAAGGCGAATCGTTCTCTGTCCTCAGGGTGCAGGGGTATTGAAAAGAAACAGTCCTTGATATCCAGTACTGCGCACGGCTGCCCTGCGGGGATGGCTGAGTTCATGGGTAGCAGTGTCTGGACTGGACCCATGGGTCGGATCGTCTTGTTCACTTCTCTCAGGTCGTGGACGAGACGATAGCCTTCTCCGGACCTTTTGGGGATCACAAATACAGGGGTGTTCCATAGGCTGGTGGAGGGTTCTATGTGACCCTTTTGCAGTTCGCGGTCGACCAGTTCCAGCAAAGCTGCTGCTCGAGGCTCTGTCAGGGGCCACTGCTCCACCCATACAGGGTCTGATGATTTCCAAGTCAATTTGATTGGCAGCGGGGGCTGTATGGCAGTGGCCCTCATGATAAATTTGTAATCTGAAATCCGAGCATGGAAAGGACGTCCCTTCCTAACAGGGGTGGAGAATTCTGCAAAATGTAAGGGTGGATTGCTACTGTCTGTTCTGGTCCCTTTTTCGTGTGAAGTGTTATAGCTACCAGCTGGGTGCTTTTCCATGCCCGGGACTGCCTCCCGACTCCGTTCACTGGAGGGACTTCTGTGAATTACCAATGCCCGGGCCAATGTGCTTGGGGAAAAATCGTGCAGTCTGATCCCGTGTCTGCCCAAAACTGAAACCCTATGACGTGGGGATCCTGGCTGCTGCAAAGGCGGCATGTCCCCCACACCATCAGGGGCTCCTTCCCTTTTTTCATGACCAAGGCCACCCAGGGATCCCACTCTGGGGCGTCCCCTGCTGTTCCTGTGACACCGGCACGGCTTGTGGCGGTGGGGGGTGTGAAGGTATTGAGGGTGCTGCACAACTCTGCCATTGTATTGCTGGGAGGGATGCAAAGTTGACTGCTCCCTGTGGGGGCATAGGGTATGAGGGTCCCCTGCCCCACTGGGGGCTGCTGTAGCTGTGCCGTTGCATATTCCAGGTGGGAGGGGGCTGGATGCGGCCCAGCTGCCCCCTCCCTCTCCCGTTTCCCTGGGGCCTGGATCTGCATTCCTTAGCTAAATGCCCCTTCCTTCCACACGCCCAACACGGTCCCCTACCTCCCCCTTTGGCGTGGTGGAGCAGCTGCTGATAGGCGCCTTGGCTGGGGGCAGTTTGCTGCCAAGTGGCCTGCCTGGCCACACTTAAGGCATGCCATCACACTGGTTATTGCAGTGTGAACTGCTGCTTGGATGGGAACTAGATGTTCCTCCTTTGCAACGTGTCTGATCATGGCAGCTATATTAGACCCCTGTGGCAGTGACCTTAAAATGTCCTTGGTGGCTGAGTTGCATTGCTGGCGTAGGCACTCTGCCAGCACGGGACCCTTCGCCTCTGAGGGTAACACAGAGGAATGTAATGCGGCCTGAAGCCTGTCCACAAACTGAGTGAAGCTCTCACTCTCACCCTGTTTTATGGAAAACCATGGCGATGGTCTGGCTACCACTTTGGAAGCATTACAGATGGCTTCTCGGGCAGCACGGGTTGTTGTCATAACCTCATGGGCCCGCAAGCCCTCAGCCTGCGCCTGGGGGGTGATCATAGTGGGGTCTGTGCCCATTAGCCTCTGTATGCTGGAGCCGTGCAGTGGATGGTCTGCCCCTGTTACCAAGGCTAGCTGTTTGGTGCAATTATCCTCCCATTCTTGTTTAAAAACGATCATCCCTGCACCATCAAATATCATTCTACACGTCTGCTTAATATCAAAGGGAAGCATATCGTCCCCACCAAAAAGGCCATCAATGAGTGTGCAAACCATGGCAGAATTAATTCCCTTATCCACAATCGCTTTAACAATTGCCTGCACATCTTTCGGATTGACTGGTGAATAAGTCCTTTGGTTTCCGCCTGCCCCCACACACGGACCGGGAACACCAGTGTGGCAGATGGAGCCCATTCCGCGCAAGCCATTTTTATTTTCCGCCAGTTTGTAAGCGGGGTTCGGTCTTTCTCTGGTAACCCCTTCACCCATGCGGGAGCGCTGTGGCTAGTGACCTTACATGCCACTTCTCTCTCTCTGTTAAAGCTAGAATCTGAGTCAGAATCCTCCGATCCCCTCTCGAGCTCAGAGCTTGAGTCCGAGTCCGAGCTGGAAGTCGAGAAATAGACGCTTCTGGGCTGCTCTGCCTTTTCCTCGGGCTCCGACCCCGCCCCTTCCTGCGGGGGTAGGGCTGTTCCCTCCCCCTGGGGTCCCCCTGCCTCCTGCTGGGGGAGGTCCTTGCCCTATAAGGACTTCCTTTGAATAGAGCACTCTGATTGGTCTTACGTGCCTCCGCCAGGGCCGCCACGTCTCCCCGCTCACCCGCGCATGCTTTGTTAAGCCGCCTGGCTGCATTTCTGTCCCCCGCCTCCTCCTTTCCGCCCTGACCATGCGGTTCGGCGCCATTTTCAAATGCATATGGTGGGAGGGCATTTTTATCGATCCCTATGGGGTCCGACAATCCGGCCGCGTTCCGCGCCTCCTCTGCAAGCCCCCGCCAGAACGCCTGCGCGTGTTCCCTCCCCTCCGATGGTGAGTCCGCTCGCTGAGTGGGGATCTGGTGTTCGCGCCTCCGCGCGCCCGTCTGGATCAAGACCCTCCGCGGTTTGTGTCACCGCGCCCACCCCCAACTGCGGCACGGCTAATAAACAAGTTCACGCGGCTGTCCAGGTTTCTTGCTCTTGTCGAGCTTTTTGCAGAGCCTGGACAACTCTGCCCCATGATTTTAGGGCTTTCCCTGAGCCCGAAGACATAGTGTCCTCCGCCAGAGCTTTTGTACAATTATCCCACACGTCCAAATGTAGGACGTCCACAGGGCTTTCAATAGCCCCAGGCTTAATCAGTCTTGGCAATGCGAGAGTTAGATCTCTAAGTTTACATTCTATACCCCATTGTGCATGCATTTCTGTTACGACCTTCGCTATGGCTTCCATGGTCCACGCTGGTCCGGAGGCGTCCCTCCCGCTGTGGTCAGGCCTGCTGCTAGAGCCGCCATCCTCTGTCCAGGAGAATCCCCGTTCCCCGGGCGCAGACCAGCTCCCGGGTTTCGGGCACCAGATGTTGCCTTCTGGTGCAAGGCAAGGCGACCTGGTTCTGAGGATCAGCACGGCGACCCAAAACTCCCCAGGGTTGCCTGGACCAATGAAACACGCGGACACCAATGTGGTGGACGGTAAAAGGCGTTTATTACTTCTTCTCATGGGGTTTTATAGTCTAAGGGGTTCTCTACGTCAAAAGGGGGTCTGTCCTTATTATCTATGGTTAGTAAGGAATGGAAAATTACTGGGTAAGGAATGGAAAGTTACTAGCACTACTGTTAGTGGAGCCACACTCCTAGGGTAATCTCTTATCTTAGGGGAACAGGGGGTCCTGCCTTTCCGTGACATCGCATAATCTTCCAGAGCGCCTGTCCCTATCTACCACATCCGCCCCGCCCCATGAAAAAGCATGCGGCTTTTTTGCATAATATCGAAAGTGAGCAGATCGTTATTGCTAGAAAGGTCGTCCCCAAGAGTGGGTACTACAGCTGAGTTGACCCCTTTTTCTGAAATCGCTTTGGCTTCTTTTGGGTTAACTGGGGTATATGCCCCGTCACCCTGGATTTCTAAGATTTTCTAAGCCTTCTGATGTTGACATTCTTGTAGTGAACTTTCCCACACACTTTCTGTAAATAACTCATTGTTTTTCATTCCTTTATGGAGGAGGAGAGAGTTGATGGACTGTGGGTTTGACCTGTGGCATTGCAGAGGTGTCACTGTCACCTTCCAATCCACTGTCACTCTTGTAAAACTATAAATAGTGGAGTCAGAGAATAAAACTTCCCTTTTTTCCTTTCACCTGAAAGCGGTGGTGTGCTTGTGTTCTTTCGTGTCGGTCGGCAACATCTACAGAAAGTGTGTGGGAAGGTTCACTACAAGAATGTCAACAGCAGAAGGCTTAGAAAATCTTAGAAAACCAGGGCGACATATGCCCTTGGTTCATTCCCCCGCGCTCCGGTGACCCTCGCCGGGAAAGCGTGTATCGTGGCTGCCGGTGCCCGATCTTCACAAGCTATTTTTATTTTCCTCCAATTGGTGAGTTTGTCTTGCGATGGGGTGTTCCGGGGGGTCCCCTGGGGGCTCCGGGGGGGTCTCCAGGGGGCTCCGGGGGCTCTGGGCTCGGGAAGGGGTGGAACGCGCCCGGCCCCCGCATATTCCCGCCTCCAATCCGATCCCTCTCAGAGGTGATTTGTGTCGTGGCCCCCACCCCCAGCTTTGGTGTAGCTAATAAACGTGTACGCCCGGCTTTCCGCATCTCCTGTTCTTCTAACGTCTTGCATAGAGCCTCTTCTACTTTCCCCCACACTTTGAGGTTTTTACCACTGCCTGCGGACTTAGAGTCCTCTGCTGAGGCGGCAGTGCACTTCTCCCGCGCTTCCGAATATAATATATTTACCGGACGTCCAATCGTCCCGAGCTCTTGGAGCCTTGCAATAGCAAGATTAGAATTCCTGAGCTCACCTTGAATTCCCCATTGCTCATGAGCCTGACTTACCACCTTTGCTATAGCTTCCATGATTTGAGGGCGTCCCCACCGCTGCACTAGACCAGCTTTGCAGACACCGTCCTCTGTCCAGGCGAATCACTGTTCCCCGGGCGCTAATCGGCTTCCCAGGTTTTGGCACCCGTTGTTGCCTTCTGATGCAAGGCAGGATGACCTGGTTCTGAGTAAACGGCACAGCGACCCAAACTCTCCAGGGTCGCTCGGGCCAAGAACACGCACAGACACCAACGTGGTGGACGGTTCAAAGGCCTTTATTTTCCCATCTCGTTGGGTTTTATACTCGGGAAGGTTTTTCTCTACGTCAGGGGTTCTTATCTTACTGTAATTGGTTAATAAGGAGTCGAAAGTTACTAATGTTAGGGGGGTCTACATTCTTGGGTGATCCCTTATCACTAGGCATAAGGGGGAGAGGAATCCTGCTGCTTCCCGTGACATCGCGAGATTTTCCGAGTGCCTGACCCTATCTACTACACACAGGTAGCCTCCCTACCCTGGTAACAATGTCTTTCCACTCATCAGCAGCCCAAATTGGTTTCCCTCTACGTTGCCAGTTAGCCTTTATCCACCTCTCCATCTCCACAGAGCATTGGCTACCATCCATGAATCAGTGTAGAGGTAGAGCTTTGGCCACTTCTCTCTCTCAGCAATGTCCAGGGCCAGTTGAACAGCTTTGAGGTAAGCAAGTTGGCTTGATCCACCTTCTCCTTCGGTAGCTTGTGCAACCTGTCGTGTGGGGCTCCATACGGCTGCTTTCCACTCCCGGTTCATCCCTACGGTGCGACAGGAACCGTCAGTGAAAAGAGCGTAGCCTGTTTCCTCTGGTGGCAGTTGGTTATAGGGAGGAGCCTCTTCAGCATGTGTCACCGATTCTTGTTCCTCTTCATCTGTGACACCAAAATTCTCACCTTCGGGCCAATTTGTACTGATCTCCAAAATCCCAGGGTGATTCAGTTTACCTATACATGCGCGCTGAGTGATGAGAGCGATCCACTTGCTCCATGTAGCACTGGTGGCATGGTGAGTGGAAGGAACCTTGCCTTTGAACATCCATCCCAGCACCAGTAGTTGGGATGCCAGGAGGAGTTGTGCTTCAGTGCCTATTGCCTCCGAGGCAGCCTGGACTCCTTCAGGATTTGGCCCATACCCTCCCATTTCCCACACCACTTAGGATTTTCCACACCGGGGTTTACTCCTGAGGCAGGGGTCTCATCAGCCCATCTAGAAATCTCAGCCCTCATTCTAGAGAAGCAGCAGGCTGTATAGAGGAAGGTTACCAGATGGAATACCAGAAAGATGGTTTCTTTAACATTGAGGGGCAACTGAACATCCTTCACTAGTGATGCAACTGATTCCTAGCAGAAGAAGGAAAGCAGAGGCTAACAAACCTCATTCCCTCCTGCTCCTCCTGCAACAAACTGGATGCATAACCATAGCCATGAACCATTCATACCTGGAGCAGACCCTTGCATGTTTATAAACTTCTTGCACATCATTGCCACCAAGCCCAGCAGGATAGCTACTCCGGTCACTGCCCCTCTGATGTAAAAGCTGCATATTGGGGACAATACTAAAGCTATTTCTGGATAAGAAAATAAACCTAGGGAGCAGAGAGGTATGAAAATCTCAAAAAACCCTAGGGAGCAGAAATGCATGCAAACCTTCACCCCAATAGACATTATGAATTCAAAAAGCATGGCTATTAGCTGATTTAAATGAACACAGAGTAATAGCAACCAAAATGCAGTCAAAATAGGGTTTTTCCACTCTCTCTCGAGCCCCACATTGGGCACCAATATTTTGTCCTGGTTTTGGGCAAATTTGTTAAAGAATCTGCAAAGGAGGGCCCCTCCAGAAAGCAAAACCCACGCGGACCCTCCCCCCAACCGGTTTGGGAAAAAATTCCTTGGAGAGAGGTGGAAAGAACCTGTTTATTTCAGGCACAGCACCCCCAGCACACAAAATGAACAATACCAGCTGACACCACTCTGAGAAAGGTGACAAAATCAGAAAGTCTCTTTCGGGAGTGGTTGCTCTGTTCTCAGTCCCTCCGGTGCTGGGGCAGCTGCTGCAGCCAAACGGTGTGAATCCTCGGTGTTCCCAGTCCCAGTCCGGAGCAGGCTCGAGATGGTCACAGAAACAGGAGAGGAGGAGAAACAGTCCAGGAAGGAATTTGGACTGTTTAGCTAAACTAGCTAATAAGCAGAAGCAAAAGCGAGAGCAGAAGCAAGAGCAGAAAAGCAAGCAAGCAAAGCAGCAAGCTGAAAAGCAAGAAGCCAAAACATCCCTATGTACTGCCCGTCTCTGTATCCCTGATAAGAGAAACCCAAACAAAACTTCCACTCTTCAGAGCCGGTCTTAAAGGCACAGGACAGATGAATGGAGATACAAGCATCATAACATCACCCCAGGACAGCTAGGTAGCTTTTCCCTTGGCTTAAGGCTCCAACAGATGGTAGAAAGAGGAGTAGCAGAAGACGCTGGCTGTTCCACGAGTATGGCTTTATTGCACGGTCCGTGAAGGGTTTCAGCTCTTCTTCTTCCAAGTTAGTAGGGGTACAGGATGCTACTTTTATACTCCGCACCCGGATCCATTCCTTACCAATGGCAAAGGTGTTAGAGTGACCATAAGTGACCAATAGTAGGCTTAACAACATATTGCCTTACATGGCTATAGGGATAAGGTACAAGGCGGATGTCCCTGGAGACAGGAAACTTCTTTGCCGCTGTGTCAGCATTCTATTCTCCAAGGGGCCCTGGCTAAACTTGAGGGGTTTACTATACTGGCGGTCTCTCCTCACATGAACATGCAGGCATTCCTCTGGAAAACACCAAAATATTAATTGGGCCCAGTCCTGGGGGTCTCTCCCCTCAGGAACTGGGGGTCTTCCCTCACGCAGAACACGCAGATGTTTCCCTGATAAACCCCACAAAATCAGGATTCAGCCGTGAGAGGCAGTCCTGGGGATCTCCCCTCATGCAGAACACATGGATATTTCTCTGGAAAACCCTCAAAAAATCGAGATTAATTCATTGGGCCTAACCCAGGTGTGTATCCCCTCAGGAACCGGGGGTCTCCCCTCACACAGAACATGTAGATGTTTCCCTAACAAAACCCACCAAAATGGGATTTAGCCCTCAGGGGCAGTCCTGGAGGGTCTCCCTTCACACAAAACACACTGATATTCCCCTGGAAAATCCCCAAAAATCATGATTTAGTCATTGGGCCTGATCCTGGGGGTGTCTCCCCTCAGGAACTGGGGGTCTCCCCTCAGGGAGATGTTTCTTCTTACAAAACTCCACAGAATCGGGATTCAGTCCTTGGCAGCAGTCCCAGGGACTGAGACATGACACTCCTGAAAGGCCCCTCTGCTCCTTCCAAGGACTGGGACTGAAATCCCCAGCCCGGAGGAGGTGTGTGGGGAGGCAAGCTGACCAAAGTGAGATGTTTGCCTGCAGATTGTGACCACTGGAGCAAGAAAACATGGCTCTCACTCACTGCTGAGAACACAGACTACCTGTTAAATCTGTTCCCTATTGTATCTGTTTCCCCCCCCCTCACAGTTTTCAGTAATAAAAACCTCTGAGTTAGCTAGAGCCTTTGAGATCTCCCCATGGTAGCAGGTGGACCCTCAGCTGGACTGGACCAAATGACTCCATCTCTGCGTTGGTAGCTATATCCCCTCTCCTTGCCTCTCTCTCTCCTCTTTCTTTCTCTCTCTTTTTCCTTCTCTTAACGCCTCCATCGCATTTTTGCTGTGGTTATTTCAATAAAACCGCATTTGATTTGATTATCACTGCAAACCCCCTTGTACCGTGTTGGTTTTTGCCCCCTGAGATCACCCCTACGAACCATCAGGTCATCCGTTCACTAGGAGGGACCCTGACACACCCCTTGTAATCTGCAGAAACCAGTGCTACTGAGGAGCTTTGCCAGTTTCACCACAGTTTTCATCCCAGTATGTGCAGAAGGCTGCCCTGCAGTGCTGCTGGGTTCTGCAGGAGAGCCCTGAGCTCCAGCTGTGCCAGGCTGGAGAGACAAACACGCAGCAGCAACTCCTGGGTGCCCTCCTCCCCAGCAAGCTGGGCTGAGCTGTGTCTGCCTTGTGTGCTGCTCTCTTTGAGCTCAGAGAGGCCCTTCAGAGCAGCGAGGGTGGCATCCTGGTGAGGGCCAGCACTGCCACTCTGTGTCACTGCAGTGCCACCGCCGCCAGGGTCAGGGCTCTCAGGGCTGGCACTGGACACACCTTCAGCGCGCCCTGCAGCCCGAGCAGAGCCTGCTGCAGGGATTTACGGAACCCACCAGCCACACATGAGAAGGGTGGCAGGGGAGGCACCAAGGGGAGCCCTGCGGGTGTCACCTCTCCGGTGTCCCCTGGCCTGTGCCTCCCTTTGGGCACAGCTCTGCCTGCTGGGCCACCCCACCGGGCTGTGCTTCACCAGGAATGCGGGGAGACACACAGCTCCAGGCCTCTGGCTCACAGATCCAGATCCAGATCTCATTCTGGATCACAGATCCAGATCCCATTCTAGGTCAGCATTTCCTTCACGTGGATAAAGTGCACGCTGGGAGCCCAGGCATTCCCTTCCAAGCACAGAAGGCCCTGAGGTGGTGGGTGCCGCCTCCCAGCTCCCTGCCGGCAGCGGGGCTCTCCCCGGCGTGCCGGAGATGGCAGAGCAGCCTGCGCTGCACAGCTAACCCGGGCTCCCGGCGCTGCTGAAGAGAGACCCCTGATGTTGGCTCTGGACGCAGCCAGTCCAGATGCTGCTGCACCCAGCACTGTAAATTCATGGACTGACACCTTGACAAGCAGCACCTTCTGCAGGTGCTTTCCAAACAGCCTCCTGCAGCCACGCATGCCTCTGTGAAACAGCAGTGGGTGCCCCTAGCCTGTGGTTTTGTCCAGCACCAACAGCTCACATTGCTCTGCAGGAGCTGGAGATCAGCCCCTCCTCGGGAGCTGCACAACCACAGCCTGCACCAGCCCTCACTGGGCAGCACTGGCACCACCAGGACAGGCCAAGGCCACGGCCCCAGGGCTGCAGGAACACATCACAAAGCCAAGGAGCTGGGAAATTATCTAAAAATACGCTTTTTAAACAATGCACTTCATTCGTAAAATAGAAAGGGAAATGCTTCTTAAGCTGGTATAACTGTCTGTTGCCAAATGTCCACATTAAACTGATAGCTTTGAGCTGTTACCAACAGTTAACTAGAACTCCATAGTTAATCATTGGTTTCATTCACATCCACTCCTCTTCCCCATTTAAAAATCTGCTCTGATTATTACTAACTGAACATACACCCCTTATCTCAGTCTCCACAGCAGCACCAAGGAATCTAAAGTATGACCTCTAATCACTGTATTCTTTAGCAATATTTTATTAAAAATAACCACCTGTACAAATATAAAATATCCCCACAACATTTAATTGCCCGTATTTGTTTTTTGCTGCAAGAAAAATATGTGAGGGAAGCTCAGGGTGCGCTTCTCCAGTAATACTGGTGGATGCAGGAACTCTGTTTGGAGTTGGTTTCTTAATTTTTCTCTTTAATATCCACCAGGTTTTTTCTTTTTACAAAGAAAAGTTTACTCCCAGCTCACCAAGGCATGGAAACACTGCAGATTTTTGAGCATTTTCTTTGAAAAATAAGAAAAATAAACTAAGAAAGCTCCTCACTTGCTCTGCAATTCTTTAGGGCTGTGTTTCACCAGAAGTTTCAGAGAAAGGGCTGGATTCTGTTAGTGAACACACTGAAATGACCCAGTGTGCACGACCAACCAGGTTAATGGCAGATAATTACCACTACAACCATCAGGAACTGCACCCCAAGCCCAGCAGCCCACAGGGCTGATCTGAAGCTTCACCACAAGACTGCTCAGGCTGGAACATATGGAGGCGTAAGTTCATTATTCCTAAAAGGAAAAGTCCAAACCAAACCAGAATCCAACGAGAGCCTTTAGAAAACACCCACAATTCCTTTAATAAAGCAGCCACTTGCTGTGCTCCTGTTGTTCCCAGCGTTACAGCGCGCCAGGCAAGTTTGGGAGGCAAACCGGGAAAATGAGGGGAGACAGAAAACCAACAGTTCCTCTGCAGCTCGCTTGATTTTCTGGATCCGCTCTCTGTCGTCAGCACTGGAGTGCAGCAGCACAGGAGAGCTCTTTGAGAGGCTGGAGCCTTCAGAAAGTGACAACCTTGGGTCGCTCGGGCTGCGCTCTCTGCGGCGCCGGCGCGGCCGCGACGTCCTCGTGGTCCGCGCTCAGGCCGGGGATCCAGCGCCCGACAGTCACCTGCTCTGCAGGGCACAGGACAGCAGTGCCAGGCCAGCCCTGCCCCCTGCACGGCCCGGGCTGAGCCCCAGCAGGGCAGCACACCCAGCGCCGCACACATCGGCTCATCAACAATTCACCTGCGTGGCGGCCTGCTCTGAGAACACAGCTGGAGATTTACCGGGTCACCCCTCACTGTCCCCAGGTGAGACCCCACCTGCAGAGCTGCCCAGCCCTGGAGGAGCCCTGGGGCTGCTGTAGGGCAGGGCTGGGACCCCAGAGCCTGGGCTGGGCCCAGAGCCCAGCGCGGGCAGCAGGGCAGGGGGGATTCTGCCTTGCTGCCCATGGGGAATGCCACGGAAATCCATATCAGCCTCTGGGCACTGAGGCTGGCCCGATCTGCCTGAGGAAACTGGCATCTGCAGTGCCTGAACTCCTTTGCCAGCTCTCAGCTGTCCTCCTGTACCTGATCATACCCTGCACAATGCACACACGAGCCTAAATATCACAATTCTCACCAATGGTGTCACAGTTCCAAGTAACTCAACTGCTTTTAACCAGCGGTGCTAGTTTTGAAAGAAGTCCCTTGGGAAAATAAACAGCACTTGCAGTCCTCATGGATGCTAAACTTACCAGAAAAAATATAGAAAAAATCTTGTTACAGGCTTCTAAAACTCAGGCAGGGACAGCCTTGCTACTTGCTCATGAGTTTGGGGCAATTTCAGAGTCTTTTGGTGTCATAAACTTCTGTCATACTAGAAGTTTACACTCAGACTGAATCTGACCCATTCTAAACTGGCAAAGCAGTACACACCTAGAATCCTACAGAGGGTCTCAGACCTAAAAATATCATTAATGTAAGATCAGATATAGAGAATGCCATAAATAATTCTTACACAAATTTCACCAAAGTGGCTTATTATTAAGGGGCACAATAACTAAGTGTCATAGAAACGAAGTAGAAAAATGCCCAAGTGGGTCACCACCCCAGTGACAGGATCATTCTTCAAACCCTCTTGGGATGCTTTGCCTCCTGTGGGACAGTGGGGGCTTGGGGTACCTCCTTTAATCTCTCCCCCCACATGGAAAGCAGAGGAACATGTAAGGAAGCAGTTCATGAGCTGTGAATCCAGCAGGACAGACCTTCCTTGTCCCTGCCCTGCTGCCTGACACAGTGCCTGCACACACCAGCACCCTGCACCTGCCACTGGGTTCAGCCCCACCACCCCACACTGAAATCTGAAACAAGCAGCAGCCAGTTCTGCCAGACTGTGAACAGCAGCACAATTACTGGCCAAAAAAAATTACAGATTATTTCATATGGCCTTCAGATACATACAAGATCAACTGTCTCTTTTAAAAAAAAAGGAATTGCCTTAGTTTTGCACCGCAACTTACTGCCTCCTCCACACCCTCCCTGAGGAGGAAGCCTCCCTGTTGCTGTCCCAACAAAAGGGCACCTCTGCTGCTTCCAACCCTCTTCCCACAGCCACACGGAGCAGCAGCTGGACCCTGCTGGGCCCACAGCCACCCCACAGCCCTGCAGCTCACCTGCGTTCTGCTTCTCCGGGCAGTCCTTTTTGAAGTGCTCCACAGAGCCACACAGCTTGCAGCCCCCACCTGTTCACACAGAAAGCTGTTACTCATCTAGGGGAAAAAACACCACAAAACACCCAAAAAACACCCAACCAAATTCCCTGCCTGTGTCTGTGAGGGACACAGCTGTTTGGGATCACACTGTGCTGTACAGCACCACACACCACAGACTCCAGCCACTGCTCACTGGCTATTTCTGATGTGCTGGAAGCTCTGTTTTTGAGAAACAGGCTGAATTCTGCTGAAACACACACTCAAAGCAACTTATGAAACTGACGGGGGCTCCTCAGAGGCAGGTAATCCAGCTGCAGGTACTGAGACGTGAAATTCCACACAACACGAAATCCCACCATACAAACACTTGAAAGCAAGGTGATTTTTGTTCCACTCCAGCTGTGCTGCAAGATCACCCTCTGGAGCTTGCCAAGGCCCCATGTTTATGCAGGGAAACTCCAGGACAGGGAATGCTGGTTGTTGGAGCCAATGGAAGAGTGAAACCTTCAGTTAGACCCCAATTCTCATTAAAGTTACTCAGGCTGAAGATGCTCTCCCTTTAGTGGCAGCCTGTGTTTTCTAATTCCCAGAATTTTAAGCTAATGTGTAAGAATCTTCCTACCACCTACTTGGGTGCATGTAAATACACACTGCCTACATTCACACAGGATTTTGTTCCTTGGTGCATGTCCTGATGCAAAGTCTCACACTTTGCATCTCATCCTGTCATTTAATACTAAACCCACCCTTAAATTAGAAATCCACAGGTAATTTATTTGACAATGAATTCCCCAGAATTACTCTGCTTTTACTGACAGATACACAGCAATTCCTTTTAGCCACATTCTCATTCTCTTGCAGAGTTACTTTGCTCTGTGTCAGGTAGGAAGGACACAGAAATTTCAATTTCACTAAATTTAGTGAATCAGAACACTCACCTTCAGCATACAACCCCTTGGGATTATCTGGACATGACCTCGACAGATGTCCCATCTCACCACAGATGAAACACTTTGCATATGGAAATGGCCCTGCAAAATTCCACAACAGGGTTTATGGTCCACATCAAAACCCTGGTGCAGTCACAGACCCAACATAGTGCAATGACAATATTTTCATCACTTCATGCTATAAATTACTGTCAGGCTCCCTGCTAATACTGGAAAAGTTAGATTTCTAGCACACAAAGCTTCAGGGTCAGCACTGGCACAGCTCAGAGCTGAGCATTTCACACACAGCAAAACTTCCTGAGACCCACCAGCAGCTGGATCCACCTTGGCTCTGCACTGGCTGAGGTCGTGCTCCGTGGATCCGCAGCGGTAGCAAATCCCCGTCCCCATGTCCTGGCTCTGCAGCACTGCAGGACAATCAGCCACGCCGTGGCCAGGCTCTCTGCAGTGGAAACACACCTTGGAAGAGCAAAATCCAGTGATGAATTCCATGAACGGTGCTGAAAACATGGAAATCCCAGGGCCTAAAGGGCAAACACCATTTTGTCCCCAGGAAAAAGCACCCAGGAAGAGACTTTATGCTCTGCCATCAAACCACAAAACATGGACACTTTTCTCCTTTAACCAGCAACACATAGTTTGATGAATCACACACTGAAATTGCATGATTTAGTTTCAGCCAGGAACCAAGAGGGGCTGGGAACTCCTCAAAGATAGTAGTGAGCCAGGAGAGCCATGCCAAAGGCTACAACTGGGACCTGAAAGCCACCTTTTGTTCCAAACTTCACATCTTTCACCTGAAACACGCTGTGCCTGTGGCAGGGGAGGGCTGAGCTCTTGCTGAGCCCCACAGCAGCACCAGCACAGGGAAACACAAAGAGAGCTGTACCTCTTTTAACAATGCTGTGGGAAAATGACTGGGAGTTAAAAGGGGAAATTTCAGGGGAAAATAGAAAATACAGTGGCTGCTCCCTGGATGGGACCCCAACACAGAGCACAATCCAGGCAGGACTAATGGCAGCGGGGCAGAGACCCCGCAGCCGTGCCAAAATCCTTGCAGAGGAAGGAACCCTGCAGCTGATCCCACACAGCAGCTGAAAGGCAAGGGAGGTAAGGGAGGATGCTCTGTGGGATCAGCAGCTGGCGTGAAATCCCTGTGTTTGTTCTGACCCCATCCCAGCCCAGGGTGACCCTGAGCAACCCACTCCCCAGGTACGACCACCCCTAACTAAGATGTGTGACTGAAATCGCTGAATCTCCACCTGAAAGTAAAGAAACGGTATAAAAGTGGGTCAGGAGCAGCGAGAAGTTTGGAAAGACTCCATCGTAATCTGTGGGATGCGCTGAACCTACTGTCTCTTCCCCACAGAGTGAGGACCGTGCTCTGTGTGAGCTTCACTAGGAATTAGAGCTTGCAATTGTATTGCTTTGATTACATTACTTTGGACAAGCTATCACAGGCATCCCCCGAGCCTTAACCCGACACATTTCATTACAAAGGGTGTAACTGTGCTCACTGTTCATGCCAGCTGACACACTCCCCAGACGCCGAGCAGAAAGGGTTTCTCCCTTTTCTCCCGCGCTTGCAGGGCAGGACTCACCATGGCGTTCTTCTTCCTCTCCTGCCTTCTCAGCCTCCTGCTCTCCCGCCGCCTGTCCTTCCTCCGCGCCTCCTCCTCCTGCTGCTGCTGCTGCTGCTGCTGCCCGCGGTGTGCCGCGAACCCGTTCACGTCCTGGTTCTCGTACTCCTTCCTCCTCCTGCTCCGGGCTGGCGGCGGCGGCTCCGGCTGCGCGCCCGGCGCCAGCTGCTCCCAAGGGGTGGCGGACAGAGCCCGGGCCCCGGGCGGGGCGCTGCGCCGGGCCCAGCGGGTCATGGTCCGCAAAAGGCCCCGCAAAAGGCTCCGACACCGGCTCGGGCACGGCCGGACCGCGCACGCTGATGACGGACGGGAAAGAGGAGGAGGAAGAGGAGGAGCGGCAGCAGGCGGAGCAGGAGCAGGCGGAGGCGGAGCGGGGAGCTGGGCGGGAGGGGCTGTGGGAACCCGCCATGGCAGGGACGCCTTCCACTGCCCCAGGCTGCTCCAAGCCTGGCCTCGGGCAGTGCCGGGGATGCAGGGGCAGCCCCAGCTGCTCTGGGCACCCTGTGCCGGGGCCTGCCCACCCTGCCAGGGAACAATTCCTCATTGCCAAGATCCCGGCCAGCCCTGCCCTCCGGCGCCGGGAGCCGTTCCCCGGCCGCCGTCCCCGCGGCCCTCGGCAATCGTCCGTGTCCATCTTTGCCGCGGCCCCTTCGGGCCCCGCGAGGCCGCCCCGAGCTCGGGCCAAAGCTTCTGGTGCCCGGGTGAGCGACGGCAGCCGTGGCAGCCTTTGGTGCCGGCGGAGCCGCTCCATCCCCGTGCCCGTGCCGGAGCCTCCTCTGGCCCGGCTGCAGCAGCTGCAGCTCCTTGCTGGGCTGGGCCGGGGCTGGGGCAGCTCTGCAGGTGGGCTCTGCCTGAGGGGCAGAGGGGCAGAATGGCCCCTGCCCTGCTGCCCCCGCTGGGCTGGGCCGGGCACGGGGCTCGGGGCTCGGGGCTCTGGGCCCAGCACGGGGCTCTGGGCTCTGGGCCGGGCACGGGGCTCTGGGCTCTGGGCTCTGGGCCCGGCTCGGGGCTCTGGGCTCTGGGTTCGGGGCTCTGGGCTCTGGGCCCAGCCCAGGCTCTGGGGTCCCAGCCCTGCCCCACAGCAGCCCCAGGGCTCCTCCAGGGCTGGGCAGCTCTACAGGTGGGGTCTCACCCGGGGACAGTGAGGGGTCACCCGGTAAATCCCCGGCTTTGTTATCAGAGGAGGCCACTCAGCAGCTGAAATTAATGTTGATAAGCCAAATAATGCTTCCCTCTTGCCTCAGGTTAGGCTACTGCCTCTTGTGTTTTTAGCATTTTACTGGATCCCCATTGTGAAAACTGTCAGTCACTTGTTTTTTAAATTTTAAAAGTTTAATAGTAATGAAATGGTTATAAATATAGTAATACAATTACAGTAATAATAATTTGGACTAGGACAATACGAGACAATAGAAAGAAAGAGTTACAGACAGTCCGGGTGCCTCTTTCTGGGCAGCATGAGTCCAAAAAAGGCCCCACGTTAACAGAGGATTAACCCTTAAAAGCAACAGCTTGTTGCATATTCATACACCTCATCCATGATGCATAAATCCCATTCAAACACAGGATTCTCTCTGGGCATCTTCAACTTCTTTCTCTTAATCCTGACAGCGCCTTCGACGCGGGAAGAAGTTCATTTCTTCTGATAATGGGGCAATAAATTCTCTTTCTCTGAAAGATTCAGATGTCCTGTGGCTGCTATCTCACTGCCAGTCCTTTCTTTAAAAAAGTGTCCTACATAGCATAGTTTATATTTTAATATTTTTTTATAACCTAAATTTATATTTAGCACACTACTTAGGAGAATTAATACAGCATTACTTTCTAACACAACACATATAATATTCCTTGTAATATTTGCAAAAAGCCAATCATAAAATATGCATTTTTCACACCCATGACGCTTCCTGGTTGGTGTTATAAAGGTATATGCAATATACATACGCTGGATAAAACCTATAAAGGATATTACACTTCCCCTAGTAGTTATCCCGAACACTCGAGTCTCCCCGGAGGAATTGGCGGATTTTGCTGATTTTCCGGGGTTTTGAGCCCACTAGAGGGAGATGTGCACAAAGAGTTCCCTGCACGGCACCGCTGCCTGGCAGGACAGGCCCGAGTTTAAGAGCAATTAGCGCTGACTGCTGATAAAAGAATTATTTATGAATGCCGTGCAAAAGCCAGGAAATGAAACCAGAAGGGACCAGTCTGTCTTCTTGAAATTAAAACCACCTCCTTTGCTGGTGTAGTTACAGCTCAGCCACAGCATGAGGTCCCTGTTGCTCCTGCAGCTTGCTTGCTTTCTGCTTGGATGAAGTCCTAAATGTGCTGTCCTCTCTTTCCCAGCCTGGAATTTTATATGTGCGTGTATCTAGACAGGATCGGCCACCCTTAAGATCCAGCTTTGTGGACAGCTTCCTGCTCAATCAGGCAGACAGCATTTACCTCCAATATCACCTGTTTGGCAGAGGCCACACCTGTTTTATTTTGCACTGGTGTGGGATTTGTTCCAGGTTGGCATTTACTGGGCTGGGAGCTCCCCAGGTGAGTTGTGAGCAAGCCAGCAGCAGTGCAAATAATTGTAACTTCTTCTTTTTCATTAATTTGTAAAGTTTTTCCCAAGAAGCAGCAAGTTGTGTGAACACAGCACAGTGTTCATGCATTCATAATGCTCGCACCCCACACAGGAGGGTTTGTCTGCTGAAGGGGCACCAGAGGCTGTGGTTGTACACACACACACACACACACACACAGACACACACACACAGAGACACGACTGATGTTATCTTTGTTCACTCTTCTCTGCCTGTGTGGTTTGGGTAGTTGACACTACTTGGCAGAGTGTCAGGGTGACATTTTCCCGGTGGTTTTAATTTGAATGTAAGCCTGGGGAGAGAAGGGAAAATCAGGCCCTGTGCCCTCTTAAATTCTGTTACATCTGCAACAATCTGAAGCTGCTGTGCAGGTGGTTCCCTTTGATTTATTCTCCATAAGATGAACAGATTGCTTAGCATTTACTGCTCTGCTTTCTTGCCAGTGTTAAAGGATTACCTGTGCTACATTTAATCTTAAATATTGATGGATTTTGATGGCTACAGCCAGGGCAGCATCCCCTTCAGTGAGCCTGCTCAGCTGACCAGCCCTGGATGTCATTTCCACCGGGCTGTGCTGCTCACAGCTGTGACCCTTTCAGGACACTTAACAACCATATTTAAATAAGTTGCTCCATTAACTTTTGTTGCTGGGTCAGCACAGATATTTATTGGTTTATGTTCAGGAAAATGTTTAAGTGCCTGGATGAACTGAAGCCTTTGAAGGTAAAGGTCTGTGGTCAGTTATTTTATTGGGCTGTTTTACACTGCAAAGCTTGTAAAAATGACAATCTTGTATCAAAATGACAATCTGAGAAACTGGCTCGAGTTGGAATGTTAGACATTCACTGTCAGGATAGCACAAGAATTTTCCCTTATCTCAGCTTTAGGTGGCTGCCTGTTGAGCAGAAAACACTGTTTTCTCACAGGAGAATGTAATTTTGTTTTTTTCCAGAAACCCACAGTGAGGAGATGAATGAATTTAAACTGGATTTGCACAGCACTTAGCTTAAGCTTGTGTCTTCAGATCACAAAGTTGTAATTTCTAGGGTTGAAGGTGTGGATAAACAAAGGAGGAATGGGTTACCCTCCTGTATTTGGATACAGTCCTTTTCTGCAGGATTAGCTGTATTTTGGAAAACTGCTGCTTTTCACAGAGAAAAGGAGAAGGAACAGGCTGAAACTGCAGGCAGCAGCCGAGGTACAGATTCCTTGGCAGAGGGATCAGCAAGGGAGAGTGCTCTGGTCTTTTCAGTCTTACTAATTTCTTATAGTCCTCTTGCTCAAGAAAAGGATAAATTCCTCATTTCTACAGAAAAATCAAAATGAATACAAATAAATGTTGAGAAATATGCCAGTAGTTCATGCAGTTATGGCCAAGTACCAGGTAGGTTAGCAGTAATTTCGAGGCCCAAATGCTGGTTCAGAAAGCAGAGCATAAAACTGGAATGAGAGAATGAGAGCTAGGACAGATACCTCTTAAAGGTGTACACTGAAAACTTACAGCATATTCAAAACAGAGTAGACATAAAATAGATAAAAATTAACTGGCATAATTTATCAGCTTTCTTTCCTCTTTCTTTCCTCTCTACTGGGTCCACCTAAGGTCCCTGAAGAGTGGGTAGATTAAAAACATACTTTCATTACCCTTGTTTACTGATAGACTTATTACTGTAATATGGCTGATATTTTC
Organism: Ammospiza caudacuta; assembly: GCF_027887145.1. Taxonomy (NCBI): domain Eukaryota; kingdom Metazoa; phylum Chordata; class Aves; order Passeriformes; family Passerellidae; genus Ammospiza; species Ammospiza caudacuta. The sequence continues at coordinate 1,030,943 of NC_080632.1, read as the reverse complement.
TTATTAGGAGCTCAATACTTTTGTGTAGTAATTAAGAGTGAATTAAAAATGTGTCATCAGTCATCAGCACCAGGCTGGGCAGTGGGTGACTCTGTGGCCTCTTGGGAGATTTGGCTTGGTAAGATTCTGTGCCATATGCAGTGCATTTTGGGCTTTCCCACAGGCATTTTTGCAGGCAAAAGAAGTGACTGTTTAAGCCTTTAATCTTTTAATGAAACCTCAGGCTGAAGGCAGATTGTAAGAGGCATTGCAGGAGAGAGATGGGCATGCAACTCTTAAATTGCATTCCAGCAAATGTCATCAGTAAAGTAATTCTGCGTATAAATATTAGCTGTAAGTTATTCCTGATGTGATCTGCTCCCTTTTGGGTTTGATGTTTCCAGAGAAACATTCTATCAGGCATGCTCAGGTGTGCATTGATCCTGCAGGAGTGACAGAATCATGAAGGTGCAGAGCCCATTGTCAGTTTTGTTGGGGCAGCCAAGGATTGCAGGTGTGAGGTGTCACAGGTGAGATCAGGGGCACCTGCTGCAGGTACAGACTGGTTTGGGTTGGGAGGGACCCTGAATCCCACCAGTGCCACCCCTGCCATGGCAGGGTCACCTTCTGTGGGAATCCACAGAATCAGAGGGTTTGGGAAAGCTGCAAAAGGCCCCAGAGAGAGCAGAACTGTGATGGGAGCCAAGCAGCAGCCATGAGATTGGGCAGCAGAAAAATTATTTAAACTGTAGAAAAGCAAGGGCAAATAGAGCAATGGTCTGTGCATTAATGCTTGTCTAGAATAACTCCCTAAGCTGCAGAAAAGTTTATCTAGCAAGATATTAGGAAGGTTGAAGCTTAATAATGGAGCTGTGTGCGTTGTGTTTGAAGGCTCACAAGCAGGTATTGCATTTGAAATAAGCCAGCATTGTTTAACCAAAAGTACCTGTGCTTGTAGTGGTTGGACAGAACTACTGTCAATATAGAATATACAGTGTACAGATATAAATACTGTCAGTGTGCTTTTGCTTTGTGTGATTGGTCACAAAACTCATAAAGTGAGTTGTGACATTGAGTTCTGTGTCTGCTGCCTGGGATGTGAGCTGCTGGCACCTTCCATTGCCGTAGCCATGGGCTGAGAGTGATGCTGGAAAATCAAACAGCTCAAGGCAGTTCCCAACAGCCCTGTCCTGTTTGTGGTTTGTGCAGAGACCCTGGCTGGTGACACCTTCCCCTGTCCCAGTGTCCAGCCTGGCCTCGGGCAGTGCCAGGGATGCAGGGGCAGCCCCAGCTGCTCTGGGCACCCTGTGCCAGGGCCTGCCCACCCTGCCAGGGAACAATTCCTTCCTAGTACCTCACCTCAAGTGGCTGTTTTCTCTGGTCTTGTAATGGGAAATTCCTGCCCAGTTCTCACCCTCCATGAACTGCCTAATGGAGCAGTGGGCTCCAGGTGGGCTTTGATGCATTTGGACTTTGATGGAGCTTGACCCGAGAGATTATTTCTGCTGGTCCTTAGCTGCTTTGTCAAGAGCATTAGAGAAGTGCCTGAGGCATGGCACATAGCTCCTGGGGCACTTAATCAAATAAATGTCAAAGATTTATAGAGAATCAGAGTCTACCAGCAAAGAGTTTATTGGCAGAAGAGGGTCTCAGCAGTGCAGTACTTGTGGCGTGGGGAAAATAAAAATGACAAACAAGAAGTAGCATTTTATGTCAAGAGTTGGTGCGCAAACCCAGCTTTTGAACCTTTACTATTTTCTTGTTGAGTGATTATCTGTATGCTTTCCTTCCTCTGTGTGGGCGCACAGCCTTTCAGGTTGTTTGTTTCCTGCTGCAGCATTCAAGGAGCAGCAGGAAACCAACTGTGCTTGTTGCTGTGCTCCACAAGGATAAGTTCGTTCTGCTGAAGATGCCGCTGTGGAGCAGAGCAGCCACCGTCCAGCTGCCCCTGAAGGCCCTGAGGGGCACAGAGCCTGCTGCCCACACCCCATCCCCAGGCTGGGCTCCAAGCACACAGAACGCTGCCCTGAGCATTGTCATGGGGGAGGAGGACTGAGCAGAGACATCCTGCATTGACTAGTCGCTGCCCAAGTTTAATTTAAAACAGTAATTTGGATGTGGCATGAAGAATGAAAACACACCATTCGTGTGAAGCGGCTGAGTTGCCCTTGCTGGCTGTATAGAGATCATGGAGAGAGAGAAAGGTCTCAGAATGGAAAATGTGGGTGACAACAAGCCTTTGCAAAATAAGCCGTGTGAGGAGGAGTGTTTTGGTTGTGAGGGACATGCTTGGAAGCCAACAAAACAGAATGCCACCATTGGAGCAGTGCCTCCTTCTCCTTCTCCTTCTCCTTCTCCTTCTCCTTCTCCTTCTCCTTCTCCTTCTCCTTCTCCTTCTCCTTCTCCTTCTCCTTCTCCTTCTCCTTCTCCTTCTCCTTCTCCTTCTCCTTCTCCTTCTCCTTTCCTTCCTTCTGATGAAAGTCTTTCTTCCATTCTTTTAGTATAGTTCTAATATACCATTTTCTTTTAATATAATATATATCATAACATAATAAACCAGCCTTCTGAAACATGGAGCCAAGATTCTCTTCTCCTCCCTGGTCCTGGGAGCCCTGCAAACCACCCCATAGTTCCATCAGGGGACTGGCTGGTGAGTGATGCACCTCATCCTCCAGGCCGTTAAGGGCACTGAAAGAGCCACCAGCCCCACAGCAGCCCCTCAGGATTGCTGTTTGCAAGGGGCAGCCCACTGGACGTTGTGCTGCTGCCCATCAGCAGGAGAAAAGCAAAATACAGGCTAAAATCTGAGGATACTTGGCCCACAGCTGGGTTTTGTGTTGACCTGAGAGTTTTGGAGGGCTAACAGTGGAGCCTTTCCAGTTTTGCTTATTTGCCTTCTATGTAGAATCAGCAATAGTCTGATTCCCTCCCGCATAATTACTGTTATTAACCAGCATTTGGAAAGCCAGCAGCAAAATGCCAGGGAATGTGCCCAGCATAGACGAGCAAGTAACAGTAATCACATGGAAGCTCTACACTCTGCAGCTCTCCTTCTGAGCCAGCACACCCTGCTGCTGATTTTCAAGAGCAGCTAATTCACCATCCAGCTCTCAATTAGCTTCCAATTGTGTCTTTAAAATGTCTGTAGCCAGTTATGGGCCAGCTATCCAGCCACAGCTCTGCAGATATGACTCACCCAGGGACCTGCCTGGGAACCGGTGTTCTGGCTGTGAAACACTGAGTTTCCATATGCAAAAAAGCAGCAATCAGTGGGATTGTCAGCGCTTGCTGGTTTTTTTCCTTCCCGCTGTGCTGCTGAGCACGTGGACCATGGTGAGCATGGAGATGTCCCTTGGAGTGGGAGCACATCCTCAGGGGCTCTGGGGAGCGGCAGCTGAGCCAGACCCTGTCACCTCTGGAGCTGAGAGCTGCAGGGGGGCACTGGAGCTGGGCAGGTTTAGGTGAGATGCACAGTATCAGCAAACTGATTTGCCTGCTGGGTTTGGGGCCAGGTTGCTGCAGCCCAGGGGCACGGGGAAGAAACAAGCAGGATGGCATTGTAAATACATGCACAAGTGCTGCATCGAATTAGAGATTTGTGATTCTTGCACAGCTGAAGTGGTACTTTTCTTACCACCAGCCAAGAAAGGGAAGCAGTCCCCCAAAAAAGCATCCCAAGGTGGTTGTGTGGGTGCACCCCAATAGAGCTGCACCCAGAGCACTTTGTGCCAGTGCAGGCAGGCATGGAGGAGACCTGAGGTGTCAGGCAGTGTTTTATTACACAATGCATTTATACAGAGATGTACAGGGGTGCCTTTCCAGCACAAAGGCAGCCACATTTGGCCTCAGCTGCGGCCATCACCAGCAACTTCATCTCCTGCCAAACTGAGGCAGAGGGGGTGGCACCTTGATGTCTTGGCCTCTTTCCAGCTTCTTCTCGCAGTCAACCAGGTAATTGACCCCATCGATGACAATCTGGACCAGCTCCACCTGCAATAGCAAGAGGAGAATTGTAGTGGCAGAGAGTTTAACTCATCTGTTAATAGCAGAGGGGGAAGTTGGCCTGTGCTGTCACCACAGCAGACAAAGCTGAAAGTGAGGAGGGTCACAGACTTCACACCTCCTCTGGCTCAGGGAGTACACAGTGTGCAAAGCCACAGTAATTCCCTTCTCCTGCTTGCCCTGAACAGCAGAAACTTTCAGTTAGGTCCATGAAGCTATTTCCACCAAACTGTGCTTCCAGAGGAGCAAACCAGCCAGGCAGAAGCCCCTATACAAGGTGATCAGGCAGGAGCTGAGGGACCTGTTTCAACCATGAGCCCTGAGAGGGTGCGGGGTGTTGCTGAGCAGAGCGGCCTGGCCCAGTGTTCCCCACTCTGCACGAGGGGCTGAGGGCACAGAGCAGCTGTGCTGTGAGTGTTGAGCCCTGCCAGGCAGTGCCTGATGAAGCACTGAAGCCCTTGCTGTGTCTCCCCAGCTCCCAAGCCCCAAACACCCCGTGCTTTACTTCCAGAGACGTGGAAGTAAATTGGGGGGGATGCTGGTGCAAGGAGAGCACAAAGGAGGCTTGTCCTGGTTCACAGCAGCCCTGAATGCTGCTGGGGCCTCAGGGTGGGTGTCCCTGATGTGTCTGGGACTGGCAGGAGGGCAGGGACATTGGCAGTGCCTGAGGGGGCTCACAAAGCCCGGCTGTGTCCTTGCCCTGGGGAGAGCAGCCTGCCCATCCTGCAGCTCAGGAATCATCCTGCACCCAGCACTCCTCACTTCAAGCCTTGGGATCTAAATTTTATATTTTTTTATACCCTGTACTGCTTTAGTGTGTAACTCTAAACTCCCTACCCTGTTTTCCCTACTGTTTTCCCATTTTATTCAGACAAAACAATTCCTCTCTAGGCCTGAAACTCAAGGACACCTTATTGTCTCAGATGCAAACAGCAGTGAATTAAGAGGGGCACACCTGGAAAGAATGACTTCATTACCTGAAGCTGTAATTGGAGGATTAACCCCTGAAATGCAAGTGGACCAAACTTTTACCTTTATGAAAAACTCATGACCATCAACCACCTTGGGTGTAGTCCATTGGAGGCTTTTGACAGCCCGGACTGTGCCCATTGAAGGCCTCTAATAAATACCTGCTTTTATTCCCTTAATCTTGTCTAGCCCCCGTTCTAGGCAGCCGCTCCAAGCATCAGAGTGACACTGCCAGGGGTGGGATGCACTCCAGGCCCAGAGCAGCACCAAAATTCAAAATTCTGCATGGCAAGGCGTGGTGGTGTCTTCATAACCTGTTCCAACAAGGGCCCTGTCCCCAGCAGACAGGTGACACTTAAGGACCACAGACCCTGTGGCACTGTGAGGCAGCAAGATAAAGCTGGTATTTCTTAATCTCCATGAAGTGGTTCATTAGCAACTTTTAATAACTGGCTTGTTGAAACCAAGTGTGAAGACTAAATCCCATTGTCTCTTTATTGTGGCAGTTGCTGATTTTCAAGGGATTTGTTTTTACTATAAAGCATTTCAGTGGCTTAGCAATTTATTTTATTGTCTTTTACAGACTAGCTGTGTTGGGAATTCAGAGGTCTGAATTTGCAGCCTCCATAAGAAAACCAATTTCATATTAAGTTTGCATTGACCAGTAACTGAAACAGAGCAGGAATACAAACAGTTTTATCTTGCAACTTTGGGAGCATAATTCAGTTCTGCAAACACATTTACCACATAATGGCATTTATTTAATTATGTACTGAAAAAATTTATCCTATAATAAAACTTTTCTTATCCCCTTGGGTATGTCTTGTCTCATTTAGATTTCAGAGTCTCCAAGGTAGGGCTTGTGTCTTATCTGTTGCCTTAATCCTTTGGATCCTTGCTGTAGGAGGCATCACTGACTTCAGTGGAACTCTTCATGTAAGCAAAAATGTGTAGGCTTAGGCTGTCTGTCAGCAGGACTCAACTCATCATGCTGTGTAATCCTGTTTTTTATCATTAATGGATTTCAATCTCTGGTTCAAACACATGTTTTATGTTGCAATGCAAGGTGTAAGCAGAAGTGTGTATTCTGCCACCATCTGTTAAACCCAGGTGGGGCAGTTGTTCTTTATCTCTCCCACAGCCAATCCTCTCTCCAGGAGCTCTCTGCTGTCCACGGCCCATTCATCATTAGTCACCTTCTGTCCACGGCCCATTCATTATTAATCACCTTCTGTCCACGGCCCATTCATTATTAATTGTCTCCTGTCCATGGCCAGGGAGTGTCCCTGCAGGGCTGATCCAATCCCAGCATCCCATGGGGAGATGCCCCGCCCAGGGGAGGAGCCAAGCATTCCTGCCTGGATCCAATCTGAGCTTTGGGACAGCCCAGCAGCCTCTGCCCCCTGCCCTGCCAGAGGAGCAGCTTTCTGCTGCCCTGCACGGCCAGAGGGAGCCCAGGCCCATCTGCAGCAGCCCTGGAGCTGCAGAGGAAAACTCCCCCCTCGTGCAGGATCCCTGCTGCAGCAGAGCCACAGCTGGCACTGCAGGAGGGCTGAGCCCCCGTGGCATGGGGCTGGGGCACCGCCCCGGCGCTGTGGGGCAGGGGCTGTGATCGCTCTGGCTGTGGGTTGCTTTGTGCTATTGCATTTGTATTGTTCATTTTCCTGGTGAAGAACTGTTATTCCTGCTCCCATATCTTTGCCTGAGAGACCCTTAATTTCAAAATTACAATAAATCAGAGGTAGGGGGATTGCATTTTCCGTTTCAGGGGAGGCTCCTGCCTTTCTTAGCAGACACCTGCCAGCTCACACTAAGACAACACAGCTCTCAGAGGACATGTGAGAAAAGCCCCAGCTCCTCAGTCACTGTGGGTGGAAGCCTTGTGCTGCTGTGTAACCCTGGAGGAAGTGTGTGACTCAGCAGTGAAAGGAACACAACAGCCTTCACCAAGTCTTGTTTTAGGGCCTGAGTCCCTGGGTGGGTTAGGACTCCGTGCCTGCTTGCTTCCAGCACCTGCATACCCTCATGGGGATCCTCAGCACATGGTCATATTTGTGCAGCTTGCTCAGGGTTGGTTTTTGCACTGCCAGGACAGGAGCTTTTACCAAGCACTTCATGCATGTTATCAGTTCTCCTTTCAGTAAGCATTTCCACTGGACCAGATTCACAAGGAGTAAAAACTGCCATGGTGTCACAGACATCTTTTATGGAAAATCCTTTCCTTAGGATTTTTCCTTCTGAGAAGCTGAGAGGCCTCAGGAGCAAAATGTAAACATTGATTATCTGCTGCTGTGGGATGCAACAGGTGCATCTGTGATTGGCTCATGTAGTTGTTTCTAATTAATGGCCAATCACAGTCAGCTGACTCAGACTCTGTCCGAGCCACAAGCCTTTGTTATCATTCCTTCTTTTTCTATTCTTAGCTAGCCTTCTGATGAAAGCCTTCTATTCTTTTAGTATAGTTTTAATGTAATATCTATCATAAAAAAATAAATCAAATCATCTGAAACATGGAGTCAGATCCTCGTCTCTTCCCTTACCCTCAGACCCCTAGGAACACGGTCACAGCCATGGATCCAGTGGGCTCAGCAGAGGGACACGGGTCATTGTCAGCACAGATCTCAGCTCAAAAGCAGGGAGGAAACTCCAAACAAAAGGAAGCCCCATGAGGAGCAGCTTACCTCCGAGCGCCCGAGGCGGTCCAGGTTGGAGATGTCGTAGATGTCAGCCACAGCTGCCGTGTCCACGCCGCCGGTGCCGCGCTTCTGCAGCCGCAGGTTCTCCAGGATTTTGGAGAACCTGGGGTCCTGCCAGGAGAAACAGCCTTGAGTTTCCACTGTGCCTCCCACTGTGTGTATGAGCAGAGTCACCGCGGTGCTGTGACCCTCACAGCACTGCCACGAGGACAGCCAGAGGGGGAGAGTTCTCTCACTCCTTGTGGTACAGCCCCTCTTTGTGTCTTCCCGCTAGGCAGATTGATTTCCACAACAAATACAGCAATTTGCAGCGTTACAGCACGCTCCTTCAGCCATGCCCTATCCCCAGACCTTGTTACACACGTCCTTTTAATGTAAGCTGTCATTTCTCCTCTGCTCCCTTACACCCCAGGAGAGCTGGCCCGTGTCACGTTTACACCATGTCACATTTGTGTCCCCTTGCCCCGTTTCAGTGCCGTGTACCTTGCTGAGCCTGGGCAGCTTGACGTGGACCCCTGCCCGCAGCCCCGTGCCCAGGTTGGAGGGACAGGTCAGCACGTAGCCCAGGCGCTCGTTCCACATGAACTCCCAGCCCCGCTCCTTGATCAGCCTTTCCACCTGGGTGGGCACAGGAACAAAACAAAAAGGGGCAGGTTTACAAGTGCCTGATTGCCAGGTGCCAGTGCAGTGGCAGGAGTTTGCAGCTGGGTGCAGTCTGGTCTAGGTGTGGTACAAATGTTGGCACTCCTCAGGTAACCAGAAGGATTTATTCACTGCCTTCTCATGACTACTGATGTGGGAAATGGATTGCTAGAGTTCTCAGGGCCTGGCAGAAGGCTCACAGAGTGTGCAAACCTTGAGACAAGAAATGCTGGCTTAGAAATGCCGTGGAATGGACAGACATTGCTGAGAGAGAAATGGAGCCAGAAACAAGTTAAAAAGGATGGCCTTGTAAATAAAACTGGATACTGTGGGGAAACAGAACTGTGAAAGATGCACTGTAGTGGGACCCACAAGGGGTAATTTTAGATAATTGGCTTTAAGGCATCTACAGCACAGTGTGGCTAAAGCTGACAGGCTAAGAAACTCTTACGGTGTACTGCAATTAACAAATAGTTAACTTCTGAGTGTGATGGAGTGATTTATAACATCTGTACTGTCTCACTCTTCTCAAATGGAATCAACGTTTTGAAAACACCTCTCAGTTGCCCCATCTCTGGGTCAGAAAAAAGTATAATCCAAGAAATTACCTTGCAGGCTCTTGGCCACTTCACCAGAGAACTCCCTGTTGTGGTGTTTTGGTAAAGCCTCGGCCCATGGAGCCAGGTAGGATTTCACTTAAGAGTTGTGGCTTTTGCCATTTGTTTATAAATCAGTAATTTTGAACCAGGTTTGCAACACAGGTCCCCAAAGGACTCAAACACTATGAAGCAAACAGAGGGACCTGAACATGGGTTTTGTGTTGTTTTCTAGCTGATGTCATGACTCCTTGATGAGAACATTTGGCCTCTTAACTGCCATGCTTCCATTATAAGGAGACAACACAGCCTGTAGGTAAGACTTCTAATTAGTAGGTCTGTGACCAGAATTGACAGGAGAGTGAAATAATTACCAGCAGGAACAACGCAAGGGTCTACTGCCATTTGGATAACCTGGTATTCTGTTCACCCCTCTGTGCTTGTGCAAACCCAATACCATTTCAGGTCAGTTCTCATCTCCCCCTGAGGAGAACTGGATGCATAAATCAGCTCATGCTCGCAGGACTCCTATGAATACAGCTGAACACTTCAGGTCTGCAGGAGGATACAGAATAAATTACTCTCCTAGGATAATGTCTGTGTTTTGTGAGGGTCACACAATGGATGGTGGGAAACTAGACCTGATTTTCTGCCCCAGACACCTGCTGAGGGCACAGCTCCCTAGAGCTGCCCCACCACTTTCCATGCCCACATCCAAAGGCTGGCACGAGGGGCAAACCTGGGGACAGCACCTAGGGGCTGTCACCACCTGTGCAGTGCTGGTCTCACAGGTGTGCCTGGAATCCCACCCTGGAAACTCTCAGTAACCACCTTGGTGCCAGCAGAGCATAGCTCAGATGGCTTTGTTTTGCTGTGCCCCAAAACCCACTGCAAACCCTAACTCTGACCCAAACCATTCCAGGGTTCCTTGATATTGCCTGTGGGACACAGTAAGACCTATTTCCCTGGTAAATCAACTGTTTTTTGGTGCCAGAGCAGGTGAGAGGGCTGTACTGAGCCCAGACCCAACCTGAGTCATACCTAGATCATCTGGGCAAAACTGTTTTAACCCATACCCTGTCCCAGGAAGCCTTTCTTATCACTGTGATTAGCTAGACTGAAATAATACCCAGGAGCCCTGACTATCAGTTCTCAGTATTTTAATCACAAACCCCCATATCTCCCCAAAACAGTGGGTCCGAAACCCTCAGTGCTGTGCACAACCTCAGCAGCTTCCACTCTGCTCCCAGCCTCAGAAATAAGAACCAGGAGGATGGGCCAAATAAAGTCTTCAATCAAGCAAATCAAACAACCCAAACAAAGTGCTTCATTTATGATTTCCCACAGAAGAAAAAAGAAAAGAAAAAGAAAAAGAAAAAGAAAGAGAAAAAGAAAAAGAAAAAGAAAAAGAAAAAGAAAAAGAAAAAGAAAAAGAAAAAGAAAAAAGGTATATTGTGGCAGCAGCTCTCTGGCCACAAAGAGCAGTGCACAGTTTTCCCAGGCATTGTCCTTGGGAAGGCTGTGAGAAGATCAGAGGAAATAATGAGAAACAATTCTTATCTTCACTTGCTGCACCTGTTGTTGTGCACATGTGGAATGTGTTATGGAGATTTGTTTACCACAGGGTGGTTTCCTAATTAGACAACGGTGATGGTGTTTGGATTCAAGGATCAGTTGGGTCCCCCTGTTGTATCATGACTGTCTGTAAGGGCAAGGAGTTTCTTAATAATTGTGGTATAATAAAAGACTGATCAGGCTTCTGAGCATCATGGAGTCAATGCTAATTTTTAACCAGCTGGGGGCCTGCGACTACAGGATATTTATTTATTTTCCCCTACAATTCAGCTATTAATCTGCCCATGTTTCCTGCTTTAGCTGTGTTGATGTGGGGTGTTGCATGGACTGATGTGACTTCATTTCTTCATTTCATTGCCCCTGGAGATGTCAGCTCAGTGGGAACCACAGTGAGCAGGGCTGACAGCAGTGAACAAGCAGGAATGATGAGCTCACTGAGACACTACCTCTTTTAATCCACGGCAGAATCTTTCAAAGACACGCTTCATGTTGCCACCCTTCTCCATGGAGATCACCCTGGTGTGGTCCTCTTCATTAATCCAAATGAGAAATGTCTTCTCATTGTTGTGCCTAGTCAAGAGGGGAGGAAAAAAAAAATTAATATCTTTTAAAAGGCAAGCCCTGAGAAATAACTGTCAGCATCCTCAGTTTTATCACAGTCTTCCCAAGCAGCAGAGATGTTAAAGTGCCATAATGGAGCTGCTGTGAGGGATGGGGGCTGGTTCCACCACGGGATCCCTCATGCATCCCTGTGGCATTGCAGGGGCTCCTGGGCACAGTGTGGGGAGGGCTTTGCGTCACATCATGCTGCTGTGGCCCTCCCTCAGGAGCACAGCTGGGGATGCAGCCAGGGGAGAAGCCAAGCTCTGCCCCCTCCCAGAAAACCCAAACACACGCATGCTGTTGGGAGCCAAGTAATGTGCACTTAGTTAATTTTTAATTTAATTTAATTTTGTTCTCCCCTGCCTCAAGCCCGAGCGTCCCTGGGAGCACTGGGTGTCTGCATCCCTCAAGGGATGTGTCTGGGATCCTTCATGTGCCTTCATTCTGTCCTTTCTGCTCAGCCAGAAAGGACAGAACCACTGAGCACCCACTCCTGCCTCAAACAGGCAGTCAGGGCTGGCTGTCAGGTGCTGGGTCACTTCTCCTGGCCTTTCCTCTGCTTGGCCAGTCCCCTACTCCTGCCTTCCTGTTGGGCTCTCTAGCCAGTCACCGTGACCTCAAGAAAAAGTCTCTTTTCCCAGCCTGGCACTTGAGGAAGGACCCAGAGATCTTCATTTCTCAGTCTCAAGGTTGTTTGTTGTTCCTTACCTGTAAAATTCTTTCTTCTGCCCTGCCCAGGTCCACTCAGCAAGAAAATCTAAGGCACTTTGCCTGCCCCAGGGCAGTGTTATCTTTTTGTACTAAAAACTGCGTGTGCAATATTTACAGTTACTTCCCAATACCCATCACCTGTGTTAGACAGTGAGCTTCTACTCTAAACCAATCCCAAAGTGCCAACATCACCCAGAAGATGGAGGCCAAGAAGAAGAAGGAGAAAGGCTGGACATGCCCAGATCCCTCCATCTTGTCTCCTGAACGCCCATTCTATAAACCCCAAAATCTGTTTTTCACCTTGTGATAAACTCACTATCATTCTACTTAATTTGTCGTGGCTTGCAGATCTTCATCTGAGGTTGGTAATTTGCTCCACGGGTCATAATCAAACCCAGAGGGGCATTTTGGGCTCTGTGAGTGCCAGGGTCTCTGAGCCCCCTGGCAGGGTCTGGGCTGCTCGGGACAGACAGAGGGATGTCCTGGCTCCTGACACCTTCCTACAGCACATAGAGGGTGATGGATGGGATCAGACTCATTTGTGCCAGCAGTGAAATACCACCAGGCTTGAGGCACATGAAATTGAAAGTTCAGGATCACTGAGAGCCTGACTTTCAGCTGGTCTTTTGCCACATCTCCTTTTGCTTCTTGCATTTGGATCTGGCCAGGGCAATGCTGAGCAGGGTACACATTCTGTGTCCTGACACTGGGGTCAGGCCAGGTCCAGCCACCTCCTCTTCAGTCGTGCTCAAATGCTGAGGGAGGGTTTTATAAATAGTCTGAGCTTGGCCTAACTCCCCTCCCCTTTCAGTTCAGTGATTGTCCCCATTGCTGTCAGGACCATGCACTTAAACCATGCCATTGCTGACAGTGCTGTTGGTGGAAATGATCTGCAGCCCATGACAAGGAAGGATCATCAAAAGCAAAATTATTTCCACAATGTACACGCTTTTTGACAGCAATTTTTTTTGCAAGAGAAAGGCAGATTTTTAAGATACGACTTACTGAAGTACTTTCCAATCACACTAATTTTTTTCCTTCCATTCTCCCTGGTATGTCACATGTAAAAGAAGCCAAAACCCAGGTCTGTTTTATTCAGGAAATCCCTGGATAGCAATTATGCTGCTGGTACTTCTGTTTGTAGAGACAATGAATGGATGCCTCAAGCTTTATCCTTTTCCTCAAACTTCCATTGGGACCAAAGAACCTGCAGCTTGTTGAATCTCATAGGAAGCTTGTTGAAATTAAAAAATCCTCACAGTTTTCCAGCAGGGTTTGGGGGTGATCAGGTATCACACTAGGTGATTCCTCAGAATGCTTTTTGCCTGTTTTTCCAGGGTTAAAGCATCTGGCAATGCCTGCAGTGCAGCAGGATGGATGCACTGCACAGCTGCCCCATCCTCTGCTGTTGGTTTGGGCTCTCAGAGCTGCTACCCCTTCATCTCCACAGCAGATATTGTATTTGGGCCCAAAATCAAGTGTGTTGGGGCAGTAGAAACAGACCTAGAACAGAGCAGGAGATCCAACTTCCCTGTCTCCTTTTCATCCAGCTCATTTGGAAGGAAAGGGGCGCTTTCAGCCCCGGGAATTCAAACATTTCTCTTTTTGAAGCAAGCTGGGCATGCTGTGAGCGCGGGGCCCGGGTTCGTGCAGGGTTAGGACCAGCAAGGAGGTTTGTAAGACAATCCTGGGGCAGGAGACGGGAGCCTGCAGGTCACAGCACCTACCAGATGCCCCTGGCGTCCGGCCAGTCACGGGCCATGCCAGCACATGTCAGCAGCGGGGACACGGGCTTGTCAAAGAGAAAGTGATCCTGGGCACAGGACAGGGCCAAGGAGAGGCAGAGAGACAGAGAGAACAGAACACAGCTCCAGTTTATCCAGGAGGCACCGTAACCCTGTCCAGTGCATGCTTGTGAGGGCAGTGGAAGCGCAAGCAAATCGCAGCCTGGGAACCTGGTTCCTTTGCTGGAAATTAAAATCTCTTTACCTGGGAGATTTTCTTAACTCTCACAGATGCTGGCTGATATGTTTTGCCAAAAACATTTTTCAAATGTAGGGAGGGGTGGGTGCTGGGGTCTAAATCCACATGGACACAGAAAAGGATGCTCTGGAGGACCTGGCTCCAGAGATCTCCTCTGCATTCAGACACATTTCAGCATAGGAGAAGTCAACGAGCTCTTAGAGAAATTGGGAAAAAGGAAACAACAAAAACCGGACAATAACAAGAGCTAATTCTGAAAAGATACTTCTCCAGCATGGAGAATTAGATATTTATTCTGAGCATGAACTCAAGGTAGAATTGAATCAATGCTAATCTCAAGCCTTTGGAATCATAGGCTTGTTATATTCCTTAACAGAGATGCTGTTTGTGACTTAATAAATGTAGCACATGCTGTGCCACCAGCTTGCCCCATGCCTACTAGTTTAGAATTTTTTAAACAATTCACTTCGGGTTCCACACCCCCCCCCCCCAATAAAATGCGTATTTTATATTGATTTTCATGTGCGTGCCAAAAAAAAATAGTATTTCTTAATTCCTTCAACACTGCCATATCAAATGTCGAAGGCTTTTTGCTGGCAGTGTTGTTCATTCTATTCCTTTATTTTTAAACCTAGAGCTTAACTAGAAATAGTGAGGCAATCTATCCAGAAGGCATATGACGTGGTAGACACATTGATGTGCTTTAGTTAATTTTTCCCTTCATGAAGAATGAAATAATTATTTTCCTCATTTCACTTAGGTTTTCATCTTTGAATTGTTTGCAATGGACACGATGCGTGCAAAACCCCAACCGTGCAGGAAGAAAACGTGTAGAGTTCTCTCTGTTCTTCAGAGGGACACCAAATTCCCTTCCTCAGCTTGCTCCACTTGACACTTTCCTTGAAACAAAAACCCCCCTTTTTTTGCAAGAAAAGAGATGTTACTTTTCCTCATGAGCATATGGCCCAAATCTGCAAATTGCCGAATGCCTTCTGTACCGAGTGCAGTTCAAGTAGCCCTGATTTATCTCACTGAAATAAACCCTGCTCTTGCAGGGCTGAGATGGAGCCTTTGCAGGCTGGCAGGAAACCTGATCCCACAGAGGGGCCAGGTCTGAGCTGCTGGAGGGGTGAGCACTGCTGTGAGGTGAGGAATGAATCTCAGGCCACAACATCAGTGTCTGATCTCTACAAATTTGTGTTATCAATCATGAAACAAAAGAAAACGAGATAAAATGCTGTTTCAGTGAAGCCTATTCCACTTCCCACAGGATTTAGCCTTAAGCCATGAAGGAATTACATTTTCCACATTCCCATTTCAACCTCTACATCCTGAAGAGCTGTCTCCTGCTGAAAATAAAACTTGCAACAGGTCATCAACATCTTGTTAATAAACATATCACCACAGACATTCAATACTGACCTTACATAAATTCTTAACTCCTGGTTAATCCAGACACCTGGTTCCAGGGTTATAAATAGTTATGTTACTTCATCAGCTCCCCTTTGGTTGATGTTATGGAATAATGTGCCATGAGTATAGCTAAGAGGGTACAGCCATTCCTTTGGACACTTAAAATGCACATTCAAGCTTTGTTTGACGCGTCACATGCTGTGACAAAATCCATGGTGAAATCCTTGTCTTTCCATCTGTGTGACAATGAAAACTCTTGTTGTGGGCCTGGTCCTTCAGTTCCCTGAGCACAATGACAGGGCTGGGAAAAGGTCACCTGGGTGCAATAGGCTACAGCTACTTTTGGGAAATTAGAATTTGTGTAGTGTTCGCTTATGAAATTACAGCCAAGTTTTGGCAAATTAGAATTAGCATCATTTTGATATAGAGAAATCACAAGCAAAGCCCCCCACCGCCACAGAATGGAGTAGAGATCCCATGTAAAACCTATCTCAGTGCAATACTTTTAGTTAGAATCATTAATACATCAATACAGAAAGTATCACAGTTTGCTCAAGGAGACAACCAAGGAAGGGTCCTGAATTTACCTCTTTACTTGTCCACAGAGGTGGCAGCAGCCACATGGATTTGATTTGACACAGGCCTCACTCTCTGGCATATAAATCCACGCCTCAGACCCGCACAGTGGTGTACTTAACAGAAATACAGACCCTGGGTGGCTTGCTAAATTACAAGCCTTGACAGCCCGTTAAGGCACAGGTTAATGATGCTGTTATCCCGCCGGGCAGTGTGTGCCCACGGGCAAAGCAGAGATTGAACTAAACCGGAGCCTACGCAGGTGCTGCTGGCATGTTGGGGAAGATGAGACAGGAAAGCCTTACAAATATGATTGCCTGGCAAAAGATTTTGGGAATATAGAAACTATAAGCGAGATGGAAAATGAAAGCAAGCTTTGAGGTGCCTCAGTTACTGAACAACTCGAAAACAATGACACGGCCAGCTGAAGGTGATCCCCTATTGATGGAACAACACCCTCTGCTTGCAGACAGGCCCAAGGCTCAGAGCAGACCCTACAGCTTGGCAGAAGGGGCCCAAAGAGGAGTTTGTAGGGTTTGAAATGTAACACAGGATGGTAATGTAATGATTCTTATAGGCTGTATGGAAATGCTATAGGATTTGTATGTTGTACTAGATTGGTTAGTGAGAATCAGAATATTCAACACAGAAGAAGATTTATGGTATTGTAATGGGAACCTCTCATTCTTACTCTTACTCTTACTCTTCCTCTTACTCTTACTCTTACCTCTTGTCTCTTAACCTCTTGTCTCTTAGCTCTTGCCTTTTACGCTTTTACCCCTTTTACTGTCTTACCCTTTTACTCTCTTACCCTCTCATCCTCTCTACCCCTCTTTTCTCTGAGGCGTGCTCTGAGCTGTGTCTGGCAGCTCCCAGCAGGGCCCTGCACCCAGGCCCTTTGCAATAACCCCCAAATTCCTGACCTGGCTTCAGAGAGATCTCATCCCCATTCATCCTGACCGTGCTACCCCGTCAATCCTATGCCGGCGGACTTACATCGATGAGCTGCTGCTGCTCGCGCTCGGTCATGCTGGTGAGGCTGTAGTACTTGCCGGCCAGGTCGCCGCGCAGGCCGGAGAGCGCGGTGACCACGACGTTCTCCACCTCGCGGCGCTCGGCGCGGCTGCACGCGGGCGGCAGGCTCAGCCCGCGGATGCTGCGCCCCGTGCGCACCCGCGACGACAGCACGTAGCGCTCGTCGAACTGCCCGTGCGTGATCTGGGGGCGGGAAACAACCACAACGATGGTATTGGCTTTTGGATTTATGCGTGCAATAAGTCCGTGGCGGAAAACGACCCGATGGTATTGGCTTTCGCGTTTATGTGCGCGATAAACCAGTGTGATTTGCACTAATCGTTGTGGCTATATCGGTTACATGGTAAGTAGGTATCACAGAATCG
This sequence comes from Ammospiza caudacuta, assembly GCF_027887145.1. Classification (NCBI taxonomy): domain Eukaryota; kingdom Metazoa; phylum Chordata; class Aves; order Passeriformes; family Passerellidae; genus Ammospiza; species Ammospiza caudacuta. Next base: position 1,013,798 of record NC_080632.1, on the reverse strand, counting down.
CAGAATCACAGAATTTTTAGGTTGGAAGAGACATTTAAGATCATCGAGTCCAACTCATGTTCTAACACTTCAGCTAGATCAAGTGCCACATCCAGTCTTCCCTTAAACACATCGAGGGATGGCGACTCCACCACCTCCTTAGGTAGATGATTCCAGTGTTTTACCACTCTTTCTGTGAAAAACTTAGTGCTGACAAAATTGAAACAGTAATCAATGTTGATACAGTAATTAATATTCGGAAATAATTAAACAGTTAAAACGTGTAATGCCAAGAAAGAAAGGGAGAGGAGGGCATTCCACACACATAGACCCCCACCCCCCACCCCACCCCTTTTCCTGCAGATGTTCAAGGCAGGAAAAAGCAAGGGATAACAGTTACTAAAAATTAACAGAAAGAAAGGAAAATCTGGTTGGGTCCCAGGAAAATGTTAATTATATGAGATTTATTGCTTTGATGCTTAAATATAATAATATCTTATGTTAGTTTTGGCTTACATTATAATAGCTTGGTGCACATGTGTAAGCCAAGGGTGAATTAAAGGACATGGAGGAAGAGGAGAGGCCTTCATCAGTGATGACCCCCAAAGAGTGGTGCGACCACCAAAACCAGTGGTGGAGCATGTGTGGTAAAGGTGGTGATGAGGGCAGAGGTGGAAGTGTGATGAATCGAAAATGGGAGGAGATGGCATTGACACGTGGCACAAAAGGGGGAATTTTTGCTTGACAAGCTTGTATGTGAGGTGGCAGGGCTCCAAGCACCCTGCACTCCGTACCACACAGTTATTTTTTTGGTTTATGCGCTATTATTGGAACCAAATTACCCCATATTTTAACCAAATTATATTGTCAATATTTCAAGTGTATTCAATTTTAGATATTCTAAGCTATTCAATTAAAATTGCTGCTACCTTTAATATTTTTTGTTTTTTTTGATGATGGGATAATTGGGCAAACATAACATGTGTGTGATAAATCTGCAGTGGAAAACGACCCAATAGTAGTTTATGTGTGTGATAAACTAGTGTGATTCTTGCTAACCGTTGTAACTATATCAGTTATATATTTTAGAAAATATTTGTTTTAAAGTGTGGCATTCCGATTTTCTGAAAAAATCCCTTCTGTCACCCTGATTTTTCTAAGCCTTCTGATGTTTACATTCTTGTAATGAACTTTCTTGTGCACTTTATGTAAATAACTTATTGTTTTGCATTCTTTTATGGAGAAGGAGAAATTTGATGGACTGTTGGTTTGTCCAGTGTCATTGGAGGAGTAGCACTGTCATCCTCCAATCCACTGTCACTTTTGGAAATCTATAAATGTTGGAGTCAGAATTAAACTCTTCCCTTTTTTGCCTTGAGAACAGCAGTGTGTGTGTGTTGTGTTATTTCGTGTCCTATAGTGACACCCTCCACACAGGATTTTTCTCTTGGGAAGCTGAGAAGCCTCAGAGAAAAAGGAAAACAATTCTTATCTCATTTGCTTCTCCTGAGCTGTGCTCGTGTGGAATGTGTTTGGAGATTGTTTACCCACAGGTGATTGTTCCATTGGATCCTGCTGTGAGTTGTTTTCACTCTTTGGCCAGTCAGGGCCAAGCTGTGTTGGGACTCTGGAGAGAGTCACGAGTTTTCATTATTATCTTTTTAGCATTCTGTAAGTATCCTTTCTGTATTTTTAGTATAGTATAGTTTAGTATACTTTAATATTATATAGTATCTTAAAATAATAAATTAGCCTTCTGAGAACATGGAGTCAGATTCATTATTCCTGGCAAATACAATAAAAAAGTAATAGAGGAACAGGAGATGTAATTAGTGCCATGAAACAGATGTTTTCAGATGTTCATGGGAAAATAGGAGGCAGGATGTAGTTTGAGATAAGTAACATCCCAAACGGAATAGGCCTCGGGATAATTAGTTGGCCTTGAAATGGACAAAATTGGGATGATTCCAGGTATCTATGAAATAATAAGGCTTATTTTTGGAATATAATGCTGGCTTCTATGACACAAGACTTGGGGCACATGTGCAGCCGGAGGGCTTGTTCAAAGGACAGTGATGATGAGGAGAAGCCTTCATCAGAAGAGCCAAAAGACCCCTTAGCAACAACTAAGGGGAGCATGTGCTGTGCAGTATGGTGACACAGATTTCAAGAACCAAAAATAGGAGGAGGAGATTTACAGGAGAATATTGATGAATATATATTAGCATACAGTAGATAAGTTGTGTTTGGATCCTTTTGCCTTTTGTACATGAGGCAGAGTGAGAAAAGCTCTCCTCCACACCCTGATCAATCAGTTTTGCTTATGTTTTATCCAAACCACTGCCAAATTTCTTTTTGTATCTATCTGCTTGATTATATTTGATTATATTGTTTTATATAAAATTGCTGCTCAATCAAAATTGCTGCTAAATTTTAATTTTGTGGTTTATGAAATTAGACATATAGGGTCCTCATTCATGACATGTATTGGCCTATGCATGTTGTTAGTGATTATAACTCTTTAGAGATAGTATCAATTATAACTTTTTCTTTCTGCATGTTAATGTGAAAAATATAATCTGTCAGCTTAAGTGTGCACTGTGTGGCTCGTCGAAATAGTAGTGTAATGAATACAATATCTGGGAAAAACGAAATTCACTTGTGTTAAAATTTTAGAAGTTTAATAGTAATGAAAGCAGTAATGAAAATAGTAACAAAAATTAGGACAATAAGAGACAATAAAAAGTAAAGAATTACGGATGTCTGGGTGCCTGGTACTCTGCCACAGAGGACACCTTGCTAACAAAGGATTACCCCTCAAAAGCTGTAGCCTTTTGCATATTCATATATCTCATACATTATTCAAACATTCCTTTCAAAACAGGGTATTTCTGCTTAATTTCAGCTTCCCCCCATCTTGTAAATCAACCTTCTTGCTTCCTCGAAGTCTGAACTTTCCCAATAAGGAGGCAATAATTCTTTTCTTGGGATCTTGGTGTCTGGTTTTGTTATGTCTACCAGTTAGGATAATGCAAAGAAGTTCTTGGTTATCTTTTCCATTCCTTGAGCTAGTTACAAACATCACATGGTTTCTATTTTAATATTATGCTATAGTCTAAAAAGTACATTTACCACACAAAAAGAGAGTAATACAGCACTACTTAAAAGAGATTAATACAGCATAACTTCCCAACATAACACATATAGTATTCATTTTAATATCTGTGAAGAGCCAACCATATAATATGCATCTATAACAATATCTATGTATTGCTTATGGAAATAATAGTGTGAGGAATGTTCTGTGTTTTTGGAACCCTGGATGCTGAGATTTTTAAATTTTCTGTGCTGAAAGGCACAGACCCACAAAGGAACACTGCATTTGACCTGAGGCTGTGAAAAGGCTTCCAAAATTGATTAATAGCACAGGTGTGTGTTTGGTTAGAAATGTGTGATCTCACAGGGTGAAAAAACTTAGATTTGGAGTTTTAGTATTTGGGAGCCAAGATGGAGAATTTTGGGTGTGGACTAGCTATCTTTTTTGCACCTTCTTCATCCTTCCTCTTCATGAATCTGGGTGGTTTTCTCTAACAGGGTGAAAGATATCTGCATTGTGGGTTTTGAGTCATCACAGCTGGGTTAGAAGCATAAATAATATGGATGTAAACTGTTTATTGGCTAATTATCAATAATTTTTATTATTATTATTAATTTTATTATTATGTAATTGGGACTTAAGTAGCCTTGAACGGACACCATTTTGGGGCACTTTCTGGACTTTTTAGGGAGAGCTCACGTCTTTTGAGTTTGTAATAGATAAGGATAGTAAACTTCAGAGCGAGACTGCAAAAACATTTCCTGAGCATTATTCACCCCTGACCTTGGTGCAAGAAAAAGCCTGGCATTCCAACGCTGTGTTATAGACCTTAGCAAAACATCAGATGTAAAAAAGGCTTTTGTATAACTAAAAACAGTGTAAGACCATCCGTTGACCAACCTGTCCAAGTGATATTATATATATTATATTATATATAAAGCTGTGACACAAACCAGAGCACTGGAGGACAATTAGGGAATATCGTGTTAAATTTAAGGAGGACGTACCAAACCCTTATCAGAGGATGTGAAAGAGAAGGATGGAGACAAAAGAAGAAATAAAATATATTGACCTGGCACCCAGCATGTCATGCAGACACGCTGGAGTGTGAAGAGGTTGAACAAAGGAGTTCCCTGCTGAGAACAAGGGATGCAGCTGACAGGGCCACGACTAGCATCCCAATTTCCCTAAACTTAAAACTGGGTCTCCACGGCTGGATCAAGAAAAAATGAAAGTGCTGCTGCACACAGCACCATCACTGGAATAAGCATCTCAGTGCCTTTCCTGTCTCGTTGATTTATTTCAGTCCTACCTTGGATGCATCCAGGTCCGTGTGATGCCTCATTGTCCGTGGATCGTAGCCATTGTGCCTAGCTTTAATGACAGGATCAAAAATCTCAGCAAACACCTGAGGAGGCAAGAGAATATAGAGAGAGTCTGCAGCATCACAGGAACATCCTCAGAGCAGCTGCAGGCAGGCAGAGGTTCCTGTCTGCAGTCACCACAGACAGGGACCCAGCAGCTGGGCTGGGGTTTGGGGTGCATTGCCAACCAGAACACACACCCAGAGCCCCCCAGCCTCTTGGCTCTTGGCTCTAAGCCATGCAGGAGTGCCCTGAGTCTTCCCTGCTGTGGGGGCAGTTGTGGTTTGAGCCCCTGGGCTCAGGTGTGCCCCAGCAGAGCCCCTGCAGGGGAGCGGCAGTGGCACATCTGCACAGGCACCCCAAACCCAGCGAGTCTGGAGGGGCAAATGTCCCAGGCCCCCCTCACAGGACATGGGCAAGGCTGCAGAGGAACAGGCAGCAAGGAAGCAGACCATAGGGTCAGTAACAACGAGATCTTTCTTTTGTTTTCCACTTCTCATTGCGGAGCTCAATGACCTGTCCGCCCTGATGCTGTTTGTCTTCAGTATTCCTCATTTCCAAAGTGATGCCTGGCACTGCCCAGAAGACATTTCTGCTTGCTTCTGCCTCTGCTGCTTCACAATGTGATTTCCACATTAGGTTCATTTGGTGTGCCTCAGAGTTGGACAGTTTTCCCATAAATTGGGTTTAGTTTCAGGAAGGAGGAGAGCTGCTGGAGGCAGGAAGCAGCTACTGCCAAGCAGGTACATTTTATTACCTTCAGCTACAGCAGAGGGGGCACCTGTGGTAATACCACATGTTCCTGCTTTTCCTAATGTGGAAAAGTAGGGAGAAATAGGGAAAACAAGCCTGCCCCCAATGTACCCTCGGGGACACAACTTGTCTTAGGAACATGCTCCATCTGGGAATCTGTGATGGGAACGACACCACGAGCACAGGCCCGGCAAGTCCCACGGAATCCTCTCACCTCATAGGACTCCTCATCCCCAGCCACCATGCCCACGGTCTTGATGAAGGGGTGGCCAGGGTTGTCCACCCCGGTCTGGATGCACTGGTCCAGGGTGTACCCGTTGGGGGTCATCTTGTCCCTGAGGCGGGAGTAGATGCCCGGGGTCAGGCACTCGGCCATGCAGTTGTTGTGCTTGCGCAGGTCAGGGTAGTCAGCGCTGCAGGGACAGAGCACAGGAGAGTGTGATGCCATGGTTTGTCTCACACACACCGGGTTTCTCCGTGAAGATTCCCAGCCAGGTGTGTCAGCCTCTCCTTTACCCTCCCAGCACTGTCTGTCACTCCTGGCATTCCAGAAGGGTGCTGAATTCCAAAGATGCCCTCCACCCCTGGAGGAGGTTGGGCCATCCAGGTGTCCTTTGTCCCTTTGTCCGTCCCCTCCTGTCCCTGCTTGGTGGCTCCCTGCCCCTTCCCTGCCCCTCTGCCCGGGGTTAAAGGAGCAGCAACCACGGGCTCAGGGAGTTCTGTTGGAGCTGGTGCTGCATTCAGAGGCCTGTGGGCCAAACAAAAGCTCTGGATCCAAACCCTCCATCAGAACCAACTCCTTTCCTTCACCATGGCCTTGAAGCTTCTCCACCAAGGGAAACCTGAGCTCCTCAAGCCTGGACTTGTCTCCACGTGCTCAGCTGCAGCATCCAGCCAGCCAAAGGTGTCTGTGGGGTGAAACACCACACACCCAGCCAGCCCTATGTGTCTGTGGGGTAAAACACCTCACACCCACCAGCCAAAGGTGTCTGTGGGGTGAAACACCTCACACCCACCAGCCAAAGGTGTCTGTGGGGTGAAACACCTCACACCCACCAGCCAAAGGTGTCTGTGGGGTAAAACACCTCACACCCACCAGCCAAAGGTGTCTGTGGGGTGAAACACCACACACCCAGCCAGCCAAAGGTGTCTGTGGGGTGAAACACCACACACCCACCAGCCAAAGGTGTCTGTGGGGTGAAACACCACAGCTGCTGCCGTTTGGTCAAGCAGCAAGGGCCAGACAAGCCAAGGCACATCCCATCCAGCTATATTGGTATTTTTCCAATACCAAGGCATTACTGTGTGCCCTGGACAGTCACACAGAGAAACTTCTGTCTGAAGTTTCTCTCATCTGCCTCATGATCTGTGAAAGGACAGAAACTGGGAGCACTACAGAGGCCCTGGTGGGAATCCTGGCTTTGCTGGAGATGGTTGCTCGCCAAGATCCTGAGGCCTGAGCAGAGCTTCTGGCCTGCCAAGCTACTGTTTGCAGGTGTGTTTGCTGTATGTAACACTGAACCCAGTGAAAGGAGAAGGGGCACCTTGCCCTTCTTCCCCTGCACCTGCTTTTGGCAACAATAGCCTGGAATTTCCCTACCTTTCGGCCTGGTTGGACTTTTCTGGGGTAACTTTTCGTGGTCCCCACATAAGACCCTTCATGTGTTTTACAACCACCGTGACAGACAGACTGAGATGGGAGAAACCTCTCTCTCAAGGACTGAGACATGAAACCCCTAAATGGAGAAGCTCCCCCTCCTCCCAAAGAGTGGGACTGAAACCCCTCACCTGGTGAGGTGTGTGGGGGAGCCAACCTGACCAAAGCCAGACGTTTGCCTGCAGGTGTGGCCACTGGACCAAGAAGACAGTGGTTCTCACCTACTGCTGACTATAAAGAGCCTATAAAGGCTTGAGCAGTGTCTTTGAGATCTCCCCTGACATGACCGGACAAACTTCATTGACTGGACTTCGAAGGACTTTGTTGTTCTACATTTGGTAGCTGTATGCCTTCCTTTCTCTTCCTCCCTCTCTTTTCCCTACTTTTTCCCTTTTCCCCGCATTCCTCTTAATGCGTTTGCTGTGGTCATTCAATAAAGGTGCATTTGATTTTGATTATCACTGCAAAGCCCTGTGCAGTGTCGGTTTTTGCACTCTGAGATCAATGAAGCAACCATCACGAATCCCATTCGTAAGGACAGATTGTGACATCACCCTGGGCACTTTGTGAAGCTAAAAGTGTGATTATCCTTGGTCTGCTTGCTGCATTGGGTTTCAGGAGGGAAGGAAGGCGTGGGTGCTGAGCGTACCCTGCATTGTTCTGTGCTTTGTGCTGTGGGGCCATCAGGGAAATGGGGCACAAAGAGAGGGCACCGAGCCCCAGTGGCGCATCTCAGCCAGGCAGGAAAGAGCCCCAGCACTGATTTGTTCAGCCAGACAGAGATTTAAGTTCAGATGAAGAGGTGCTCTGTAGTTCACAGCCCCAGGTGCTCTCACAGCCTCGTGGAGATCAGAGTGTGACCTGCCCGCTGGGCAATGCCTCTTCTGAAATATCAGGGCTTGGTTTAATTTGGCATTATTATTTCCAGAAAGTTGCAAGGTGAATGAAGCCAGGGAAAATAAAGATGTTAGGCTTCAGCAAGGGATTTTTCAACTCTGTCAGTCCCCAGCTACCTTGTACTGGCAGTGATTTGCTTTATGTACAACTGTGGTGCTTCTCTAAGAATATATTTTAGCTAGGATTGTATAAATTACTTAAATAACAAAAGAAGTCTGTCAGAGCGTGATCCGCATTACCTTTGGCAAAGTCAATCTATGGAAAAAAAGGCCTGTAATTAATTTCTAACCATCAGCCAGTCGGTTTGTAACAGAATTAGGAGTATTTCTAGTACAGCAGTAACACAAAGCATTACTACTGCTTGCATGGAGAAAATATTTTCACATTTTCCTGTAGCAGGGTCGATACAGGATCAGCAGATCTAATAGTTGGACCTGCAAAGCTGTTGGTTGGTGATGAGTTAAATGTAATGATACAGTACTAAACTTGAGGCATATATTGAGCTTGTTGTCATTCAGCAGTGTTGGTTTTGGTTAGTTTGGGGGCATTTTTTGAGAGCTGATATTATCTCAGTGATGCCTTAGGATTGTAGCTTTTATATTTTTCAAATCCTGTGCTGCTTTAGGGTATAACTCTGAGCTCCATAGAGCTCAAGAGTTATAGAGTGTGAATTAATGTCTTCACATTTTAATCAGACAAAACTATTCCTCTGGGCCTGAAGCCTCAGGCCTTGAAAGTATAAGCAAAATTGAGTTGGGGGGTAAATGACTTCATTGCCTGAAGATGTAATTGGAGGATTAACCCCTGGAATGCAAATGGACCAAATGAATAATTGCGTGAAAAATTTGTGACCATTTTTTAAAATCCATTTTGGGTACAGCCTCTGGGAGGCTTCTGACAGCCCAAGGTGTTCCTTTTGAAGACCTTCAATAAATACCCACTTTATTATCTTGATCTTGCCTCTGTTCTAGGCAGCCACTCCAAGGCATCCTCACATCCCAGGCAGGCTGGAGCCGCCTGGACCTGGAGGTTGTTATAAGTACAAACAGCTGCCTATTTTTTTTTTAAATGTTGCAGAGTTCACAGGTTGGGCGGGTTGCTGCCAGGGTGGAGTTCTAACTGTTTGTTATTGTAATCACTGGTCGTTTTTGTTAACTACCTGTTGTTGATGATACCTGGTTAAGAATTACACCTTTTGTCAAGTGACACCCTGCTGCTTCCTGGGAGATGGCACCCAGACGGTGTGAGGCAAAGTGAAAATTTTCCAGGATAGAAATCCATTTTAATTTTGGTGAAATGTACATTTTTGAGTTGAGTCTGTGGTTAGAAACCATAGTTATTTAGCCACACTGCAAGGCCTAAGCTCAGTGAAGTTTCTTCAGTGAAGGACAGAGATAAAGTGGGGGAGACAGAAGATGATAGAGAGAGACAGGGACTGCTGTAAGGGCAAGTCAGCCTGACCTCGGAATTCTTTCTGACAAAAAGAACTAGCGGTAAATGTCATGCGAAATCCATAAAAATGACTATGTATGAACCTATTGTGAAACTGTATGCAGATCTGTTTGAGAGGAGGATAAAAAGGGACCTGGAGTTCCCAGAGGTACGCATGTCATTTTAGGGGAACAATTCCCACATGTGTCCAGCGCTGTAATAAACGTACTGGCTTTACAACTTTGACAAAGTTGTGGAGTACTTTTTCTTTTCTCCACAAAACAGGTGGAGGGGAAGGGCATCGAGTCAACATGCAAATGACACCGGATCCAGCATGCAGTGGGAGAGACTCCTCACCAAACCTAGCCAAAAACCCCTAAAACAGCAGGCCTAGACAAAATTGACGAATCAAAGTGATGTCTGGACGTGAGGAACGAAGCCCAGAGCCTGCAGAGATGCTGAGACCTTTTTTGCCCCTCTGCACGAGGACCTTGGCTAGAGGCAGGACCCTGCCGGCCAAACTAAAAGAACAAGGTGTTATTCCGATGCTTTCATGAGGATGGAACCTCCAGCTCTGCTTACAGACCATGGGACGAAGCTGGGAGGAAGAAGAGTGCGGCTTTGCCCCCTGGTCCGGAGGAGTCCCTCCTAGGAGCAGTCATGGCGTGAGCGTGGTTCTCCCCACCCGAGCTGACTGCTTTAAATAAAGTCATTAACAAGGAGAAAAATCTCCTTCTGTGTTTATTTCAGAGGTGCTGTCAGCTCTGTATCCCACACCCGCGGCTGGGGGGCTGTGGTGGCACCCCGTCCCTGCCCACCTGTGCTGCTTACCTGGGGGGGAAGAGCTTCCTCTTCTCCTGCACGGCGGCGCTGACGGAGTTGTGCTGGCCCAGCAGGTAGCCCGTGGCCAGCACGCCCGTGCCCGCAGCGGCGAACAGCGCGGGCGCCGCGCGCCCCGCCAGCAAACGGCAGAAGGTGCCAGCCATTCCTCTCTGCAAGGAGCACAGACACGGTCAGCCCGGCCGGAACCACTCCCTGAGTGTTGTCAGCCCTTCTGGGTGTTATTCTAATGTGGTGTGGTTTGGGTAATGGGTGGTTGGCACAGACATATGTTTCAGATTGCAATGCAAGATGTTTTCCATTCCCATCTGTACGGCACATTACCTTTGCCAAGTGGGCAGTTTGCCTTATCTCTCTCTTTGAGTGACCACATTCACACCTCCTTCGGGAGGGGACATTGCTGATAACAGACTATTGAATGTCCCTGCATGGCTGATAAGAACTATAACATCCCATTGGGAGATGCTCCGCCCAGGGGGAGGAGCCAAGCATTGCTACCCAGATATAACCCAGGGGGAGGAGCCCAGCATTGCTGCCCAGATATAATCCAGAGGGAGGAGCCAAGCATTGCTACCCAGATATAATCCAGAGGTTTTTGAGACACCAGCACGGCTTTCTGCACGGGATTCCCCAGAGGAACAGCAGCTGTCTCTCCTCCCACTGGATCTTCAGAGGAAGAATACATCTTTCTCTACAGATCCCCCTGCTCCAGCAGAACCACCCCTGGCACTGGAGGAGGGCTCAGCCACATTTCCAATGGGACTGCCACCAACACCCTGAGCCACAGGGTGTCAGGTTGGGTTCTGACTCTGGCAGTGTTGTTCTAGTGTACTGCATTGTTCATTTTATCCTTTTATTTGTTTCCTTTCCCTATTAAAGAACGGTTATTTCCTGCTCCCATATTTTTGCGCGAGAGCCCCTTAATTTAAAATTTATAGCAATTGGGAGGGGTGGGGAGGGTTTACAGTGTCCATTTCAGGGGAGGCTCCTGCCTTCCTTAGCAGACTCCTGCCTTTCCAAACCAAGACAACATATTTTATGAAAAATGTTTTTGCTGGGATCTTTTCTCTTGAGAAGCTGGGAAGCTTCAGCTTCTCCATGTTTTGCTGCTCTAGAATGTGATCTGGAGAATTGTTTACTTGGCACGTGAATTGTTTTTACTTGATGACCAATGACAGCCACCTGTGTCGAGGCTGTGAGCAGTCAGATTTTATTATTAATGAGATTAAAAGATTTTATGGTCATTCTGTTATTTTCTTTTGATAGCTCTCTGATGTCTCTTTTCTCTTTTAGTATAGTCTTAGTATATAATGCAATGCAATATAATATAATATAATATAATATAATATAATATAATATAATATAATATAGTATAATATAATATAATATAATATAATATAATATAATATAATATAATATAATATAATATAATATAATATAATATAATATAATATAATATAATATAATGTAATATAAAATAATAAATCAGCCTTCTGAAACATGGAATCGAGATTCTCATCTCTTCCCTTGTCCTGGGACCCCTGCGAACACCACCATAGATGATGTGTATAAATTCGTGCTGAGGCTACAGTAATCTCACCTGATGGAAACGCTGGCATGCCAAAGGAGGGTTCTGGAAAATTCCCTCTGATGAGATTACAGCGATACGCACCAAAATCCCAGCCCAGGAATATTCATCTCCAGAAATTTTGATTCCAGAGGATTATTCCTTTGACCAAATCCAGCAATATGCATCTGATATGCATCATCCATAAGATAAATGTGTGTCTCCTAGAATGGATATTGCAGGAGATTTTCCTCTAACAAAGTGAGTTATTTAGCAATTATTTACCTCTAACAAAGTGAATAATTTTTCAGTTTCGGGAAACTCTCAGCAAGAGCGGCAGCAAGAAAGGAAAAACTACATGAATATACTAAAAGGATAGGATCAATGATAGGAAAGCAAGAAACCCTCCCTGGCAACCCTTGGAGCCTAGAAATGTATAAAAAAGACTTTGTGAGAGCTGTGTCTTTGTGATGTACAGAGGAGAGGAGCCAGAGTGCCCCACCTATCCCACCCAACGCTGTTAGCCTGGTCTGAGCTTTGCTGGTGGCCTTTTTATAATTGTATTTTAAATATGGAATAAATTCTCCTCATTAATCAAATTGGCTAATTCATTTATAACAGTTTGTAATCACTTTTTATCTACTTTTGATGTAGTGTAATTTGTTAATCCTGTGTGGATTATATGTTTTAGTGTGATAAATATATTGTGGTTTAGGCTCTCTCAAAATATCAAAATAGAGACTGTGTGCTGTGTATTATAACATTAACTGTTGTAGAAGTAGTTAATGCCTTTGTTTGTGTCACAAACTGACAATGCTGAGAATATTTTGGATAATTGTGTGAAATATCTAATGTTGATTTAATGTACTGGTGGAGTATTTTATCTGTATGGTAAGATAACATTGAAAAGAACCAAGTAAATAAACATTGGAAGAATGCAAAGAGAGATTTACCACTGGCCCTTCAGCTATCAAGAGTTGTCAAATCACAGAACAGGGGGCCTTGTGAGGAAATGAAATTTATAAATTTCATCTGCAGCATGACATGTATGCAGTATGATTTTTAAAAAACCAATCAAGAGTCAGACCAAGCAAAAGAATTCCCAGAACATGTGAACTCAAAGGAATATTTGAATGTGTATAATCCTCATAAATATGTACTTAACCAATACAATGAAAAGGTATGTAAGAAAAATTGTTGCAGTTAACTGCGTGCCCATGGCAGCTGCCATGCAACCAGGGCTGCAAAAATCCCTTCTATAACTTAATAAACTTTTAAAAATTTCAGAGTGAACCTTGTTTCTCTCAGCTCCAGCACTGCAGCAGCACCCCCACCTCACCCCAAAAAACTCAGCAAACTCATCTCCCTTAGCAGCTCCTGCTGCACTGGGGTGCTCAGAGAAATTTGGGGATTTGCACATGTAAATTTGCTCTATAACTTATATTTGTCCTGCTGGGTCCTGCTGGGACTGTGCCTGAGCTCTAAGGCTGGCCAGGAAATTGGCATGTCAGATTTTATTATTAACAAGATTTTATGATCATTCTATTCTTTTCTTTTGCTAGCTTTCTGATGTATCTTTTATCTTTTCTTTTAGTATAGTCTTAGTATATAATTATAATGTTATGTTATGTTATGTTATTTTATGTTATATTGTATTGTATTATGTCGTGTTATGTTGTATTGTATTGTATTGTGTCATATTATATTGTATTATGTTGTATTGTATTATATTATATTATATTATATTATATTATATTATATTATATTATATTATATTATAATATAATATATTATATTATGTATTGGCATGTGGGGGTCTGAAGGAGGCAGGGAGTGTTTTTTCCTTACAGGAATCAGATTTGGATGACGATTGCTGGTGGGTGTGATCTCCTTAGGAAGATACAGCTCCTGTCCAAATAAAGGAAAATTCTATGTATCTAAATTCTAATTTGTGTAGCTGACAGGAGCTTTTTCTTCAAGCTGGACTCTGGTGAATCACCTTTGGGAAATGAGCATGGAAGGTTTGCAAGAAACCCATGACATTTCTCCCAGGATCTGCTGTTTCAGTTGTTTTACAAAAAGTTTTTCCAAGTGTTATTTTTTATGCAACCTCTCCACGATTCTTTTGGAGGTTATACTAAACTCCTCAAAGCATTTGATTTTATTTTTAGTGAGCAAATAATTCCCAATAATTTTCTTGTAGATTTGGGTTAGTGACACCCAAACCCTTTACTTCTTTGTCTTTCTCTCTCTTGCCCAGACAGATGCAATGTTGCACCTTTACTTTCTCACTTGGTAAAAAGTTCTTCTTTTTGTGCTTGCATATTTTTAGTTCTATTTTGGTTCTATATTTTAATTTGTGCTTGCATATTTTTATGCTGCAAGCCAGTGTTTTCTTTCTACGCCAGTCACATTTGTGAGATGAGTAACACGACGTGTTCTACGTTTGGAATAATTTGTTTCATGTCCTCTGTTGTGCTTCAATTTTTTGGCAATTTTTTACCAGAATCTTTTTATTCTATCTCCTCCATGCCTTTGAAACACAGTATCCAGTTAATATAACTGCATTTCCAGAGAAAGGTGCTGATTGTTTGACAGAAATTTCAGTATTTTTCACAGAAGGATTCTCCCTGGATATGGGAGTTTTTTGAGGTGAGCTTCAGGACAGGCTTTTGTGACTGCAACAGGATTTTCCCTCCCAAAACGCAGTATGAGCATGTTTGGCTGTAAATAAAGATCAAGTGAGAGGTTTCTGGTGGAGATTTTTCTGATGACTTCTTTCCTGTGTGTTTGGCAGATCGTTCTTGCGCCTTTTCACGGCATAGCACCCTCATCCCACACTCTGGAAATATTTCCTGATGACTAATCCGCGCAGAACCATTGTTGTCACACCTGTGAGGCACCGTGTGTGTTGTCACAACAGCTCTGTGTGTTCATAGCTCTGTTTCACCATTGCCAGGAGCTGGCTGGCAGTCAGAAACCCGTCCTGAAAACTGCCAGCCGTATCAGAATCCCAGCGCAGATTTATGATATATGATATGATGATATCGTCACTTGAACAGCCCCAGGCACCCACCAGCGTGGAGTTTTTGGGGGGCTTCTGAGCCCTGTGCTGTTCAGGGGACAAATACGGTCTGCACGTGTGATTAAATCAGAGGAATCAGGTGCAGGGTGTGCTCAGGAAGGAGTGAGAGGCACAGCGGGGTTGATTGTGACCTGGAATCCCCAGAGCGGCTCCAACCCAAATCTGTAAGGAAATAATTGGGAATTTGCTCACTAGAAGCACAGTCAAATGCTTTGAGGAGTTTGGCATAACCTTCAGAAGAAAGGTGAGGAGGTTGCAGGGGCTCGGCCTGTGCCCGCTGAGCTCTGCTGAGCTGCACTGCGGGGCACAGGTGCCAGCACAAACCAGAACCTGTCAGCACACAGGGAGAGGAAGCACCTGGGAGAAGGGAGAGATGAGCCCTGGAGGGAAGGGTCTATTTCCAAAAAGGCAGAGAGACCTCCTTGGTGAGCCAGAGGGTGCAGGCTGTGTGTGGGAGGCTGTGGCTGTGCTGCTGAGGGAGCTGAGGACCCCTCCTCACTCTGACTCTCACTGGGCTTTAGTCCCCACAGCTGAGATTGATTTATCACTCTGCAATGCGCCAGAGCCCAGGTGCGTCCCCTGTGGCTGCAGGCTCATCCCTGGCCCTCAGGGAGGGTGCTCCTGGCCCTCAGGAGGCTCTGCCTTACCTGACAGACACTTCTCTGGCAGCTCTCAGAAGCCTCCCACACCGGAGACGCCACAGACTGCGCAGGTTGTCTACCTACAAAAAACATAAAACAGAGTAAAACAGGATTTAAAAAAAAAATACAGCACAGTGGTTAACTGTCACAGACATCTTTTCATGAAAATCCTTTCCCTAGGATTTTTTCCTCCTGAAAAGCTGAGAGGCTTCAGGAACAAAATGCAAACAATGGTTATCTGCTGCTGTGGAATGCAACAGGTGCATCTGTGACTGGGCTCATGTGGCTGTTTCTAATTAATGGCCAATCACAGTCAGCTGGCTCAGACCGAGACACAAGCCTTTGTTATCATTCCTTCTTTTTCTATTCTTAGCCAGCCTTCTGATGAAATCCTTTCTTCTATTCTTTTAGTATAGTTTTAACATAATATATATCATAAAATAATAAATCAGCCTTCTGAAACGTGGAGTCAGATCCTCATCTCTTCCTTCAGCATAAGACCCCTGTGAACACCGTCACAGTCAACAACACATCTCTTCTGACAGTGGAAGGTGCAGCCTGCTGATGGCAGCAGGGAATTGCCAGTTTGTGACGGTCTGGTGCCCAGGGGAAGGTGAAAGGACAAGGAAAACATCACCTGGAGTGCTGTGGTGTGAAATACCAAGCTGTGTTTGGTGTCAGGTACATACAGGCAATGTGTGTATGTGTGTTTGTGAAATGTGTGGAGACCCACCATGGGACAGTTGCGAATTCTAATAATAACTGAGGAAAGTAAAGCATGGAAGAAGGCCTTTGAACCTATCCTTTGTTTGCAATTAACCCTGGTTGATTTAGGGGCATTGGAATTAAAACGTTAAGGATGTTGCTTTTTGCTTGCGGTTAATCCTTAAAGAGTTCTGCAATAATAACTTTTTGAAGTATAATTTTAGAATATTGCTTGTACCCTTGAAACGATAGCTTTGGAATATATATAAAGGAAACATGCTTATCTCACACCTTATTGAAGCAGAGAAAAACAGCTTGAAAAAGGAAGATGAACATGACCTCAAGGATCTATGGTTTCAACCAAGGGAAGCTGGACATCACTATGAGATATATTGATCTCATTTTATGAGATTTATAGTCTCTGCAACTAAAAGGTGGACCCAATCTGGAGAGCTGGACTTCTCCAGATGAGATTTGTCTTCCTTCTTTCGGAAACCGGACCCCCACCATATGGGATAATCCTTTTGGGATGCATCCTGAGAAAAACTAAACCACAGTTTAGTAGTGTATAGAATTGTGATGTAAAAATTGGGAATAGAAACTGCTGATGAGTAAAAATGAGAATAGAAACTGCTGAGAAAGCTGATGAATACCCCTATAAATACCTGCAAGCCTCACCTACCGGTGTGCAGTGGGAGGGAAAACTTCCCCCACTGTGCCCAGCGCTGTATTGCTCATTCTTTACCATATTAATTAATTAATACATTGATTGCTGCTGGAATATTGGCCTGGTCAAGCTTCTTATTCATACCAGTGGGAAAGGGAGTGTGACCCTTTCCAGCCCAGGGCTGTGGCTCCTGCTCTCAGCTTTGGCCACACGGGTGGGCTCTAGTCCTGAGAATGTCCTGCAGCCCAGGCAGTGCCAAAAACACTGCACAAAAACTGCACAAAACCCGTGCAAAAGCTGAGCAAAAACTGCACAAAAACACGGTGCACAGCTCAGCCAAAACAGTTTTTACAAAACGAGGGCACAAAATGAATAAAATAATCTATTTGACAAGAAACAATGTCATTTGGGTGGTGGGGGGTGTGGTCCATTCTTCAAAAGATAGCATGACTTTGAAGCAGTGCATTGCTTCAAAACCAACATTTTTGAAAGATTCATTTGCAGAGAGTCTGACTGGAATGGCCCCAAAGTAAGGAAAGATCCTCATCAAAGCTGGTTTTGTGACCTCAGATCATTAATAACTCCAGCTCTTCTTTCCCCACAGAAATGGTCGGCCTGCCCCTGCAGCAGGTTTGCACTGTCATTACCTCTGATTAAAGGGGTCTGTTTTCCCCAGGAGCACTTTGCCAGAATTGCTGTGCTGCCATTCAGGTTTCACCACAGACCAAACCGCTGCACGGATTTCACTTTCATCTGGGTAATTTCACCACTGCACAGCCTAAAAATCGAAACTGCAGATATTTTCCTCTTGCAGGACTTTGCTGAGCACCTTCCCTGGTGCTCATGATAGAAAACCCACATTGTTGTGAGTGTCTGTGGTGGGGCCAGAGCGCAGCTGGGAAGGGGAAAGAGCAATGTTTCATGACCAGAACAATTTTTGAGGTGTCAGTTTCAACCCTTGGGGAGAAACTGAGTGAAGGAGAACACCTCCCTTAGGAAAGCATCTGCTCTGTGCTCAAAACCATGCAGAGACGGTGTGGTCTGGAGAAGAGAAATAAATTCTAAGGATTAATCAACCTGAGGTTAAAAAAAAAAAAGCCCAAAACCCTCTAAATCCTGGCCTGCATATCTGTTCAGCTTGAATCAATGGCCTGTGATGGGGTTGTCTGCAGCCCTCTCAGTCCCACCAAGGTTTTTTGTTACCATTACTTTCATTTCCTCCTTAAACTGGAATGGCTCCTCATAAGCAAAGGAGTTTTCTTCTCTGCCGGAGGATTCTGAAGGCACTGACAAAAAATTCTTACGGGGCTCTTGATAATGATTTATTGATTTCTTCTTTAAATTTTATCTGCGGTAAGTGGTTTGCTAATTGCACCAACCTTCCCTAAGTTTCAAAATCTTTCAGTCCACCACAAGCTCCATGAGAATTTGGGCTTTATTTCAGCTAAATCATGAACTGATTATTACTGTGTCATTTGTCCATGAGAGATCTGATTGTTATGTGATTAGACACAACACCTCTTTTGGGTATAAACCGTAACAATTTTATTTTTTAGATTTTTAACAAGCCTCTCAGGATGCCAGGCACGAGGCCTCAGTCATGTAATCACTCAGGAAATGCTCAGCAGCAGTAAAACTCTTTCTCCAAAGCGTGACGGGTGAGCACACCAAGAGGCAGCCCCTTCATGAGCAGTTTAATGATGCGGATATTTTGGCGTGTGAGAAATGCTCAGAGGTGCGACCCACACTGGGCTGTTCCAGTTGGAATCTGCTGCTCTGCTGTGCCCTGCAGCCTCCCTGTGCTCCTGTCCTGCGCAGGGGGCACAGCCCTCAGCAGTTCTCCCTTTTTCTGCTGGGGATGGACGCTCAGATTTTGTGTCCCAGCCCATTTTCTGCACCAGGTGTGTTTCCTACAGGTAGGGCTGGGGTTGGGTTTTCCTCTTATTCCTCAAGCTTTTCCTTCCAAGGTGTTTTAGGCTCTGTGAGCCTGTCACTCTGGTTTTTTAAGATTTTCTAAGCCTTCTGATGTTTGCATTCTTGTAGTGAACTTTCTCACACAGTTTCTGTAAATAACTCATTGTTTTGCATTCCTTTATGGAGGAGGAGAGAGTTGATGCACTGTTGGTTTGTCCAGTGTCATTGGAGAGGTGGCACTGTCACCCTCCAATCCACTGCCACTTTTGGAAATCTATAAATGTTGGAGGCAGGAAACAAAGTTCCCTTTTTTCCTTAACCTTGAGAACAGCAGTGCACACTTGTGTAATTCATGTCCTATAGTGACATGAGCCTGCCAAAATGCTTACAGGGCTTGCCTTGTGCATTTCCCCCTTTCACCTCAGCCTGCTCTGCCCCAGACTCCTGCTGGGGATGCCCTTGTGCCATCTGTGATTGGTCTCATGTGGCTGTTTCTAATTAATGGCCAATCACAGTCAGCTGGCTCAGACTCTGGCCGAGCCACAAGCCTTTGTTGTCATTCTTTGCTATTCTATTCTTAGCCAGCCTTCTGATGAAACCTTTTCTCCTATTCTTTTAGTATAGCTTTAATGTAATATATATCATAAAATAATAAATCAAGCCTTCTGAAACATGGAGTCAGATCCTCATCTCTTCTCTCATCCCTGTGAGCACCGTCACAATTCCACAGGAATCCCCCAGGTCAGGCAGGTGCGGCGCTGACCCAGGCCCTGCACACTCCTCCTTGCACCCTCCTCATCCTCACGGTGCCGCCGAGGGGCAGCCAGGGCAGGGCCGAGCCAGCCCTGCCTTTCCCAGGGCAGGATTGCCATGGCCACAGAGCCAGCACGTGCGCCAAGGTCACACTCTGGATGTCACAGCCCTGTCCCCGTGCTCGCTCCATCAGGACCCCGCTCTCCTGCCTTGGGACGGGTTAAACCCCGGGCTCCAAACTCCATTCTCCTCTCTGTGTCACCTGCCACGCGCTGGAAGCGGAGGAAAGGTTTGAAAGAAGTCACTACAGCAAAGCTAGAGCTGGCTGAAGAGCAGCCCTGTTTTGTGGAGAAGAGAACCCCACAACTTTGTCAAAGTTGTAAAGCCGGTATGTTTATTACAGCGCTGGACGCATGCGGAGATTGCTCTCCTCAAAAAAGACGTGTGTACCTCTGAGAACTTCAGGTCTCTTTTTATCTCTCTCTCAAATACATCTGCATACAGTTTCACAATACGTTCATACATATTCATTTTTATGGGTTTTGTGTGACTTTTACCTCTAGTTCCTTTTTGTCAGAAAGAATTCCAAGGTCGGGTTGACTTGTCCTTACAGCAGTCCCTGTCTCTCTCTATCATCTTCTGTCTCCCCCCCTTTATCTCTGTCCTTCACCGAGCTTAGGCCTTGCAGTGTGGCTAAATAACTATGGTTTCTAACCACAGACTCCACTCAAAAATGTACATTTCACCAAAATTAAAATGGATTTCTATCCTGGAAAATTTTCACTTTGCTTCAGCCCAAAGGATTGCAGGAGTCACTTCAGGTGGAGGATTCCTTTGTAACCCCAGCTTGAACCTCAGGAACCTCAAAACTTCTAATATTTCTAATTCTGGCAGAATCATTAGAAATAACTCCGGCAGAATTATTAGAAATTATTAGAAATATTTTTTAAAATAACATTAAAAGTTAAAATTCTAATATTTCTTTTAAATTCTAAGATTTCTTTTAAAATAACATTAAAAAGTGTTTTTCCTGTTAATTCTTCACTTTCTTGAACCTCTCTTGAGGAGGAAGTTTCCTGCTCCACCCTCCCCCGGGTGCTTTCAAGCAGGTATAGGTCATCCACTATTTCACACTTGCCCGGAGGGAAGGAAGGTGCCAGGGTTACAGTGGCATTTCTAGAAATAGAGGCAGATTAAACACTTGAGCCGTGTCCTGGGTGGTATTAATTGCCACGCCATGTGATGCTGAGTGACATTTGGGAGGAATGGCAGAGCCACAGCTCAGGTTCCCACCGAGGGCTCTGCATCTGTGTGTGTGCAAAACCAAATCCCAGCCCAAAACCCCCCGGCCAGACCATCCCTGTGTCCCTCGTGCTGCAGGCACACGGAGCCTGGCCTTTTCCACGGGGGCAGCAATTCCTCCAAGCCATCCCCAGCTCCAGCTAAACCTACAGAGGGCAGTGGAAAGTTTTTCCCCCGCCCGTCCGTGGAAGGTTCTGGAGCCTCAGAAACATCTGCAGCGACTGTCACGAGTCACTGCTGGCCTCAGAGGCCATTTTTAGACACCCAGAAATCAGTTTGCGTCCCTCCCGGTTTGCTGCATCGCCCCGCAGCTCAGGGAACACGACGCGCAGTAAAGCAGCCAAGCCCGAAAAGCAATATTGGGGATTTTTGTTTGCGGTTCCTCCCCGCTCACCCTCGGCATCACTCAAACCCCTTTGACTCATCCGGGCTTTGGGATGCAGCCTCCGAAGTGCAGAAACAGCACCAAGCGCAGGCATGGCTCTGACAGTGCCTTAATCACAGCGTGCAGCATTTCTACCAAAAAACATCAACCACGTCTCAGTTTCTTCCTCCCCGTCATTCCAGAGGGACAGCAAAAGGTTATAAGGACTTACTAATTTGGAGGGGGGGGAAAAAAGAAAAAAAAAAAAAAAAAAAAAGAAAAAAGGATAAAATTCCAAACTATGCAGCTGTGGCCAGATGTGTGTGGGTAGAGCAGGCATGGCAACTCTTCACAGCTCAGACAGCAACCCCTTGGTACCACCATGACTTTGGGTTCCTGTCAGCTGAAGGTCTGGCTGGTCGGGCCCGACCAGGTGAGACCCAGGTGCCCAAATTCTCCTGCCAAAGCCCAGCCAAGGTGCAGGCACCGCTCACCCTCCTGAGCCAATCTGGTGCCATTGTGCAGTATAAACCTCTCATCTTCGCAGTGCAGAGAGCTACAATCAAAACCACAAAAAACTCATGTAGTTAGAGACATTTTCTCTGAACTAGGCACACATCTGCAAAGAGACTTATCTTTCTCTAGCTAAAATTGTTACTTAAGGGTCAGCATTAATGTCTGGGCTTTATGGTCCTAGAGGTCTTTTCCAAACCTTAATAATTCTGTCATTAGATTATTTGAAGCAGCTGCATAGTGGGGGCTGGCACATACTTCCCTGCACCTAAGTACTTGCACAAATCAATAAATTACCACCAAATTAACACCACCATCCTGCGGTGCTTTGAATCACTTTTTAACAACCCCTTGCACTGGCGATGCTACAGTTTGAGGGTAGAAAGCAATATATGTGCGGTGTCACTGACCTTGGAGCTGGAGGTAGGGACGTCCTGCTGCCTGCAGCGAGCCCAGAGTGTGAAGGGAGCTGGAGCTGGGCACGGACAGGAGCCCAGGAAATCTGAGAGGGGCAGGAGGAGGTGAGGAAACCAAAATAATTGCTGCAGGGGCCAATCCTGCCCAGCTGGGTTACGTGAGTGGCATTTGCCTGGGCAGGGGTGCCCTTGAGAGCGTCAGAAGGATGTGGCAGCAACATCGTGAAAAATGTGTATTCTGTGATTGGCTTTTGGCAAATATTAAAATAAATATTATCTGTGTTATGTTAGAAAGTGATGCTGTATTAATTGTCTTAAGTAGTCTGTTAAATATAGTTTTAGGTTATAACAAAATGTTAAAATAGAAACTATGCTATGTAGGATACTTTTTCTAAAGAAAGGGCTTGCAGTGAAATAGCAGCCACAGGACACCTGAATCTTTCAGAGAAAGAGAATTTATTGCTCCATTATCAGGAGGAACCAACTTATTCCTGCCTCGCTCAGCCCTTGAGATGCTGTCAGGATTCAGAGGCAGAAGCTGACAGTGCCCAGACAGAATCCTGTGTTTGAATGGGATTTATGCATCATGGATGAGGTGTATGAATATGCAACAGGCTGTTGCTTTTAAGGGTTAATCCTCTGTTAATGTGGGGCATTTTTCAGGCTTATTTTGCCCAGAAAGAGGCACCCAGACCATCTGTAACTCTTTGTTTCTCATATTGGCCTAATCCAAATAGTCCAAATTATTATTACTGTAATTGTATTACTATATTTGTAACAATTTTATTACTTTTAAAATTTTGAAAACAAGTGATTGGCGTTTTCCACAAACATCCTCCCCCAAATGCCTCTCTGTGCACGGACAGACAGACGGACACCGGCAGGGATGGACACAGATGGACACGGGCAGGGAGGCGCAGGAGCTGCTCAGAAGCAGCCAGAAGGGAAAGGGAAAGGGAAAGGGAAAGGGAAAGGGAAAGGGAAAGGGAAAGGGAAAGGGAAAGGGAAAGGGAAAGGGAAAGGGAAAGGGAAAGGGAAAGGGAAAGGGAAAGGGAAAGGGAAAGGGAAAGGGAAAAGGGAAAAGGCAAAGGGAAAGGGAAAAGGGAAAAGGGAAAGGGAAAAGGGAAAGGGAAAAGGGAAAAGGGAAAAGGGAAAGGGAAAGGGAAAAGGGAAAAGGAAAAGGGAAAAGGAAAAGGGAAAAGGGAAAGGGAAAAGGGAAAGGGAAAAGGGAAAAGGGAAAAGGGAAAGGGAAAGGGAAAAGGGAAAAGGAAAAGGGAAAAGGGAAAGGGAAAGGGAAAGGTCAGTCCTGCCCAAAATTGCCCAGAGGGACGCCAGGGCAGGGCAATGCCAGAATTGCTCACTCCCATCCCAGTGGGAACGGGTCAGGGCAGGGAGCTGAGCTGAGGTCACAGCAGGGAATTTGGGGTTGTTTTTCCTCCCCCTCACTTTTTAATTCATGGCATTAATTCCTGAGTGTTTGTAAGGCAGAGAAGCATGAAGTGGCCTCTGAAGCCTCTCGTGTAGAATTACTGTTATTATATTACTATATTGCATTTAGAATTGCTGTATCTCTATAGCTCTGTAGCAGTGAATTACAGTAGGAAATAACACACAATGGTTTGGAAACCATGAAAGAATAATCAGCTTCTCTAACCCGGCTGTGCTCCCACCAGAGCTCAGCATGTGTCAAGGCTGATAGGGGAGCACAGAGGCCAGCACTGTGCAGCTTTAAAAAAAAAAAAAAAAATTCCTTTTGTACATTTAATATTCTTTCAATTTCACACAGGATTTTCGTAAACCCGGGTTTCAGAATTTTGAAACTTAGCAAAGCACAGACATCTGTCTCCCAAAATGTCATGCCTGGTTTGGGCTCATGGGAGCCGTGCACGCCCTCAATAATTAAAACCAAAGCAGTCATTCCAGATTAATGCATCTGGAAACAGCCTGTTAGGCACACCAGTTCTCCACCAACCCCGCAGTGTGTTCCGGGTGCTGACAGAGGAAAAAACCAACTGTGGATCTCTTGAGGTAACATGAGTAAGGAAATAGTAATAGCAAGGAAATCCATGTCTCGTGATGGAGGCACACAGCTACTTTTTCATTTTTCACCTCTTTTTCATGAAGGCCTTGAAGAGAGCAGGAGTTCCGCTGGAAGCAGAGCATGGCATGAAGGGCTGCCTGGGTTATGCACAGGTTCCAGCTATTGTGCCAGCTGAGAGCCTGAGAGAACAGGAGATGCAAGCAAACCCCATACTGTGAATTTACAGCACAAACACCAGGGAAAACATTGTTAGCAAGTTCCCTAATGATTTCTGAAGAATAAATCATTAATACTTAAAAAATAGTTTGGCTTTACTGCTGGTGTGTAGTCTTTTCAGTGAGAAACTCAGCTGCTGGAACAGTTGGGATGCCAAGGATCATCTATAAATAAGCCCCTATTTTTATCTCCAATACAATTACCTACCAGCTGCTGTGGTTTCATTGCTGGTGCTGGGGAAGCAGCAGAGCTGAGGGTTAATTCAGCTGCAGCTCACACCAGTCCCTGTGCCCCTGCACAGCACCTGGAGTTTGGTGTGGGAGCTGCTGGACAGGGCAGTCACTGCAAGGCAAAGGTTTCATGGAAGGGCCTTTCTGGTTGCCACAGTGATTTAGAAGAGAATTTATTTGAAGTCGAGTTTCTGTGCGCAGGGCATAATTTCTTAGCAGTGAAAGGAGTCAGGACAGAAGTGATGGGCTGAGCTGCTCTCACAAATCCTGTGTGTGGAATTAGGGATTGGAGGGGGCTGTGTGCGTCCTGAGCTTTGCAAGGACACGCAGATCAGTGTCTCTCCTGCAGCCAAAGTCAGAGCTCTGCTAAATTAGAGCAGCAAAAAGCCCCTGGACACAATGTCCTTCTGTCCTGGAGGCTGGGCTGCCCCTCAGTGTAATGGCAATTCCTGGTTTTCCAGCTCCATGGGTCTGAGATTCCTGGGATTCAGAGTAAGGCAGAGGAGCAGAGCGAGCACAGCTGACACCCAGGGGTTACCCTGACCTCTCCCTGAGAATTCCTCGTGACTGTGGATGCTCAAGATCCCCTTACACCGTGCAGCCTCCGGGGGCTCAGGCTGGGGAAAAATCCCTTTTTTGGGGGGATCCGAGCCCTGCATCCCCACACAGGGGCTGGGGAGCACAGCCAGCCCCTGGCGCCAGCCACGGGCACACGCTGGCCAAGGGGACAGAGCAGCCATCCCACACTGGTGACTCCTCCAGAGAAAGCCTCCCCAAGGTGCTAATGCATCTCCACTAAATAAAGAGCTCAACGAGGCCCAACCGACGTTTTAAAAATAACCCCAGCTATTTTTAACTCATTAAAGCTGCTCTTCACAGGACATCCACTAGAGGAAAGGCTGTCTATAATTAGCAGCGTGTTTTCTGGCTAAAGGGAGGAGAAAAGGTTTTGCTACACATGGAAATGACCCTTTGGAAAAGCAGGAATCTCCAAAATCAAAAAAGTGGCCCTTTTTCTTTCCTTTCCTTTTCTTTTTTTTTTTTTTTTTTCCCCAGCTGCATTGCAGACACAAGTGAATCAGTTCTGAGGTGTTGATTGTCAGGGGATTCAAACCAGCAGTGACCAGAAAACCTCAGCTGACAAGGTGTCACAAGAACCACAGAGTTCAGGTATCTTGAACTCTGGACACCTTCTCTTTCCACCATGGTGTTCCAGCATTTCTTTGTCGTGGAAAGCCAGGGAGGAATGGCTAGAAAATTTAAAAAGTGCTCTGTTTTCAGGTGGTTTTCCCATTGGATATGAAATTATCACAGCAAACAAGATGGAATTAACAAAATATTACTATTTCAAATGGAATACGAGGTGCTGATAAGAGGTTGTGTCTTCTCTGTCTGGAAACGTTCTGGGGCTTGCTCTGCATGAAACAGGTCAAGGATCTAGATGTGATATGTACATATGTCCCCAATGCTATAAACTTCCAGGGAGGGTAGGGTGTTGGAAGATAAGTTTTTAGCAATAACTCTGTCAGTGTTTCTTGCCCATCCACCCGGCCTGGAGTGTCTCACAGTGGAGGTGCCACCTCTGAGAAAACAAACTTGAAGTGGTTCTGCTGCCCCTACCTCTGCCAAACCCCTGCACAGAGTTGTGTCAAGGAGCCAGGAGCTGGAACAAGCACCAGTCACTGTTTCAGCCCTCTTTGAAACTGGAAATTTCAAGCAAAAATGTGGTCTTCTCTAATTTTTCTTCCTTTAAGGCTACACAGGAGTGGGGCCAGAATACTGGGGTGTAGCCTTCAAGATATTATTCAGTCTTCACAACTCTTATTTGTCACAGACAGCTTTTATGGAAAATCCTTTCCTTAGGATTTTTCCTCCTGAGAAGGAACAAAATGCAAACAATGGTTATCTGCTGCTGTGGGATGCAACAGGTGCATCTGGGATTGGGCTCATGTGGTTGTTTCTAATTAATGGCCAATCACAGTCTGTTGTCTAGGGCTCTCTGGTCAGTCCCAAGATTTTATTATCATTCCACTTCTTTCCTTTCCAACCTTCTGATGAAATCCTTTCTTCCATACTTTTAGTATAGTTTTAATGTAACGTATATATCTCATAAAATACTAAATCAGCCTTCTGAAACACGGAGTCAGATCCTCGTCTCTCCCCTCATGCTGGGAGGGGCTGGGATGGGATGCCCAGAGCAGCTGGGGCTGCCCCTCCCCTGCGTCCCTGGCAGTGCCCGAGGCCAGGCTGGGCACTGGGACAGTGGGAGGTGTCCCTGCCATGGCACTGGGGTGCCACTGGACGGGATTTAAGGTCCTTTCCCACCCAAACCAATCTGTGATCCTACAACGATGGCCTTAAAATAAATATGTAAATCAGCCAACTGCTTGGCATAAGTGAAATGTATGGTTTAAAGTGTTGGGAAAACAACTTGAAATTAAATTATCCTGCAGCACTTATAAACAAGGCTGCTTGGGAAGTATTATAATTTATTTTCTTCCATTGACAGTAGCCGACAGCGTCAAGGGTAAGTTGCTCTCTCAGTTAATTTCAGTTTTTATGTGAAACACCAAAAATGTAAGCAGAATGGAGAAGATGTGGCCACAAGGTCACAAAGTACTGAATAGAAGCTGATTTTATTATGTCAGTTGCTGTATCTCCTTCTTGCACAGACCTGCTATGCCATTGCTGTTTACTTATTTAAAATGTTAATTCTTTAAACAAGTTTAAGAGGAACCTTTCTGCTTTCATGAAATTACTGAGTTCAACACAGAAGAGCTGTAACCAGTGATTGAAGCATGTAACACCAGCTGGAGACCTGGTTTTGAACTCCCAACCTCTGTCAAGTATTTTCTTCAATTTGCAACTCATTTTTTCTCCATGTGACTTGTTTTCCTGTATCACAAGAGGAGGGTCAGGACCTACTCACAAACCACTGTGTTTTCTGCCTTTTCTGTATATAAAATATGGTTTTTTTACTGTTCTTTTAAATCCAGGGCAGGACAGCAGCCCAGAGAAAGCAAGGGATGTGTAGATACAAGCCCAAACCCAATGTCAGTTATTACCAGTGATGCCCATGGCAGTGATGCAAGGCATCGTGACTGAAAAAGAAGAGTAAAACACAGTAATTCAAACCATTCATTCCCATTACAGACCCAAAATTTTCACTTTTTTTCCCCTTTAATGACTTGTTTTTCTAAAAGACTCGGTAGTTCAGAAGGAGTAGATTGGATTTTTCATGACGAGGGGTAAAATAATAAATTCCAGTGAGGACTCTTGAAACTCGGGAAAGAAAAGGATGTTTATTAGCACACAGGCACAACAGCTTGCCTGGTATGCCTTACTAACAATACAAAGCAATAACCTCGGGCCAGAAGAGAAGTTGCAATACATGCAAAAACATCTGGATTGTGCACTAAGCAACACGTTCCATATAGGTACATCTGTCAAATAAACACACATCTACTGCCCTAGGTAACACAACTTCAGAGACTACCTCAGGTACAACAGAACAACCATCACTGAGCAGCATTTTGGACATGAAGCATCCTAGACAGAGACATTTGACCTTTGGAGGCAAAAACTGTAACAGGCAAATAGCTGAGAGCCAGATCCCCAAAGACTTATGAAAAGCTCTCGGTGAAGCCTAAGGTATTATCAGAATGAGGTCTGAAGGGTTTTGCCCTTGGTGAGTGAAATTATGAGCGGGTAAAAATGCCACAATGGGCGAGAGTTTTAAATCATCAGGGTTTAGTGTTGTTGCTAAGAGTGAAAGGATGAAAGACTGAATGTCCATACAAACAAAACAACGTCTTCGTAAAACCCTTAAAATAAATAATACACATGAAGGGAAATTTGGGATAATTAACATGTTCTGAAATCAAAATCAACACGGTTTAAGTTAATAAATAATTAAAATAATTAAGTTCCTTTTTACCCTACAGAACAATAACCAGTATTAAAAACTAGGAAAGCAGAAAGAGGACGGGGACCTCCTCCCGACTCCGAGCTCGGGGTGATCAGTGCCGCTCGTCACCTCTCACAGGGCGAGCCGGAGGGCAGGGACGGCACGGGACGGACACACACTGCCACTGAGAACTCTGCGGCTTTCCAGCGGCACCGTGAGCGCTCGGTCACTGACACAGCGGGGCGGGGGTGAAGGCTGGGGGTGAAGGCAACTCTAACCCGGTGTCAGCGTGCGGGCAGCGCTCTCGGCCGCTGCCGGGGCCGTGTCTGCGCTGCTCCGGGCGCGGGCGAGCAACGCGTTATCCCCACCGCCGCCCGGCCCGCCGCGCTCGCAGCAGCCCCGGGCACGCTGGCGGCTCTGAAGGCAACAGGAGAGGCGCTTCGGCCCCGCCGGGCTGGGATGCTCCCGCGGCCGAAAGGACCCCAGAGACAGCGAGAGCCCAGAGACGGAGCCCTCGGCGGGAGCAGCGCCGCCCCGAGCAGCGGAGGGGCGCGGCGAGCGAGAGGCGTCCGTCCCTCGGAGCGCCGGGCCGGGCCGGCACCGGGCGGGCTCGCACAGGGCGGGCGCTGCCGCTGCCGGCGGAGCACGGCCGGAGCCAAACGCGCGGCAGGGCTCGGGCAGAGGCACTCGGGCCGCTCAGAGGGCAGCGCCGAGCCCACAGCCCGGCTGCGGGGGCTGCAGAACAGCTGCTTCCAGCTGCGCTCGCTGCTGCAGCCCCGGCGAGGGCGGTGGGCGACGAGGCGCATCCTCGCTTCTCCCTGTGCTTTAACAAAAGCATTGTATCCCCAAGCAAAAACATCGACGTGAAGCCATCAGCAAGTCAAACATTACCGTAACCACAACAATTTTTAAACAATTCTGCTGCTGCTGCTGCTACGAACACAGATCAAGCATCCAACTCTCCCGATTGTGACCCAAACCGGCCACCGGGGCAAGAGGCAACCTTTGGCATAGGAGCAGGACGTGCTTTCCCCGAGGGGCTGAACGAGCGGTTTGCAGCGATTTCCAGCTCAGCCCCGCGGGCTCGGGCACTGGAGCGCAGCACAGCCCTGCGAGCCAGCGCTGATGCACGGAGCAGCGTGAGAAGCACACAGCAAGGAACTCGGACACGAGCACGACGAGCATTCGGACCCTGTAACCCTAAGAACATCGAGATTTGGTAAAACCGGGTACAGGCAGATAAAGCAGCACTTCACAGCGTACAACAGAGATGCCCATTCACACTGACGGCTGTAACACGTTTTCCTTGTTAACAAAGAAACAACAGAAACAACATAAGAAATCACTTTTTGGACCACGTTTTCCCCGCTGCTCCATTACTTCAAAGTGTTTCATCGAACTGCTGAATGGTAACTGCTTTTGCACAGAGAATCCACAGTCAGTTGGTTTTGTGGTCCAAATAAACCATGCTCGTTTTTTTTTCTCCTCATATCATGCATTGGGATGCAATCAGCTTCTTGTCAATCATTAGTCAGAAGAAACAAACACATTTTTTAACAACAAAAAGCTTCTATAAGTAACATTTCTACAGCAACCATCAGCCGGAACTATTTAAAGTGTTCCTAGCATGTCCTTCTCTCCTGCTGTCTGCTTTTCTAATGGAGGAATTTTCCAGTGCCTGCGACACCTCCCCAAGCAGTTATTTACAAGGAGATGGTCCTTGTGGAGAAGGACCTTAATGAAATTTACAGTTGCTAAGGTACATTTGTAGATGCTGGCGCTCACACTCAGACAGAACAAATGGAACTCGATGTGCAGCTCTGGGCTGGGCCAGCAATGTAATTAAAGTGCAAATAAAGACAACAACCACAAGCCAGGCAGATCCATTGTTCATCGCCAGCGTTAAGAAGCATCACGACTGTGTAAGAGATGTCAGATCAAATAGGCCTAAGTCACAATCTGTTTTAAACATCTGTCTCCCTGAGAGGATTTAAGGGAGGTATACGGTGATATAGCCCTATTTCTTCAACTGGCTGAGTATCATTGGAAAAGTAAGGACACTTTTCCAGCCAATTTTTGTTTTCGACAGTGCTAACACCTGTGTTTTATAGTATGATGCCCTTTACAGCATTTGAGCTCACTTCCCATGCAGATACAACAGGCCACTCTTGATGAGGAAAATACAAGAAGTACAACAACTACTGTAGAAATGACATCTGTCCACCTGGTACGTCACAAAAGCAGAGGCTCTGAAAACATTTACAAATAGCACATTTTCTCAAACAAAAGCAAGTGATAATTACCAGCTCAGATAAAAATACATACTTTGTGTTTGCTGGCGTTCAATGTTTGCCACTGACACGTTCAGTTTTACAGCTAAGTCATCGCCAAATGGCTGAACGAAAAAAAAAAAAAAAACAAAAAAACCAAAAAAACCCTCAAAAACGACCCCAAAAAAAGACATCTTTCACACCACTGATTCCACGTAAAACAAAACTGCCACTGCAGCTCCAAGCGTTCACTGCTGATCACCACCTGCTGCCAGACAGACAAGTATTTCTCTGCACAGTGTGTCCAGAATGTGCCCTGTAGCCTGACTTGTCAGAGAAGCTGCAGGAGGTGCAGGAAAATAAAGTGCCTCTTCCAGAGCTGTGTGCTCCCCATCCCCTGCACCACTCCTCTGGGTCCCTCACCCTCCCAGCTGGCAACTATTTACAACTATTCCACCAGTCCATTTGCTTCCCATGCTGCAAATACTCTCACTGATGGAAAACATATTTACAAATACTTTTTACAGATACAATCAGTCACCTTAGAAAAGGCTGATGAGACATTTAAAGAAGAAAATGTTTTGTAATGAGTAGCATGAAATGTACAGCAGGTGTTTTGAACAACTGCAGATCTGAAGTTACTAGATGCTGTCTAATATCACTCCAAAGCAGTAGATAAGTGCTAAAATCCTGCATTTTCAATGAAATTAACACAATGAGAACACCACAGCCATTACTGCCTCAGTGAACACATAGTTAGCCATCAACCCAGCCACCTCACTTTGCTTATTTATCCTAACACACCTGAGTCCATTACCACCATTTAAATCTGTACCCTTGATTTGCCACGTGAGATGGCTGCAGTGAGTGCCTGTTCACAGGAAAGTCTCCTGTTTTCCAGGAAATCATGGTCCCTAGTGCCACACATGATCTTTGCAAAGCAGAAATCGCTTAAGCCGGGTAGGAAGGGTCTTTGCCTTTCACCTCCAACACAGGTGTTGTGTTGCCTGAGAGGGAAAGGCTGTGAGACTCTTATTGGAAAAGAGAGCTGGCACTCTGGTCGGAGCGTCTCTGGCTGTGTTTGGGTGGTGGCAGGCGTGGTTCCCTCCCAGAGCTGTGTGCAGGGCTGTGCGGGGCTCAGGCGGGGAGCCGCGGCTCGATCTTCAGGGACAGCTCGTACAGGGTGTCCTCGTCCATGATGAGGGTCTTGTCCAGCAGGTAGTGAGTGACCTGTGGGGAAACACAGAGGGACAGGCTGCCTGCAACTGACACAGAAACCTCACAGCTTTCCTTCCCTTTCAGCACATTTTGGGTCCTGACGTTGTGTTGTTTCCTTGGGCAAGCCAGCTTGGAATGCTGCTGGCATGAAGATGCACCTGCAGTACCCGAGAATTAATTAGGATTAATTCCTCTTAAGAATGAGCAAATCCTTTGTCAGGTTACCTCAGCCCAAAACTGCTCTTTTGGACTCTGAGATGAGCCTTCTGTGAAGGCACTGACCAGCTTTGGTAACAGCTGCATCACCCCCAAGAAGGGCAAGGGGACAAGGAATTGCAGGATGCCCCAGCAGATGCTTGGGGCACCTCCTGACCCTCATCCCAGGATCTCAGGGCAGGGGGAACACACCTCCCTCTGAACCCCTCACACCCTCCAAGGCTGCAATCCCCAGGGACCTCCCAAAGGAGCAAAACACTTCTTTAGAAGGCATCAGACAAAGAGGTCCTGCGGGGTGGGGGTCTCACCACCCCAAGGACGCGTCCATGTGTCTGTCTGTCCTCTCCTCCACGCGTGGGAGCAGAAGACACCAGGCTGAGCTCTCAGGGGCAGCTGTGGCTCCCAAGTCACTGCTGCCACAGCCTGATTTCAGGAGCAGCGGGAGCCTCACCTTCTGCTGGTGCTCAATGCGGTAGGAGGTCTGCTGGAACTGGCGGATTTCCCTGATGATGTGCGAGATCTTTCAAAAGAACACAAGCACGTCAGCTCAAGCACAGCTCTGCTTCAGCTAAGCTACACAAAGCAAGAATTCTGCACCAAATTATTCCATTCAACTTATATATATATATATATATATATATATATATATATATATATATATAACTTCAACTTACATATTTAAAAATATAACTTCATCATAGAAGCTTATACATTTATTTACTTGTAGACCTGGTAGAGATCGCTGCCTGTCACAATTACAGCCACAACACTTCATTCCTGACAAGACTTTACTCTGTCTCTGCTAGCCTCTGCTAACTCCTCCTCTGTCAGGAGAAGGGAAGGGAAGGGTAGAGATCATCTCCCAACAGCTCCCCAGGACTTCACTTTCCCAAAGAAAACATTTATTCCCCAGCCAGCCCCGAGTGAGCAAACACTCTGCCCATAATGAAACCTCCCCATTCTTTGCCTCGAGTGACTGCTGCAGTGTAGCCCTAAGATGGGCATTAAGCTGAGATTAGAGGAGAAATTTCCATGCCTCCCTCCGAGGAGCTGTTACAAAACAGCATTACATGGCACTGGGAGAGACATCAACTTTAAAGTGCTTTTCAGATAGACCAGAGCACACTCTGAAAGGAACATTGTGATTACTGCTTCCTGGTGAATCACTGCATTCCTGTAATTCTGGTTATTTAAAAAAGCCTTTTCTTGCTCCACCACGAGCTCCAGGCAGCTGCTTTTGCTGTCCTTTCTGAGAAAGTGAACCGGGGACAAATTCAGCCCGTGAAAGCACCCAGCCTGCCAGAAGGTGGGGATAGAAGACTGGGTCGAGTAATTGCTCTCCCAAGCTGCCTCTAGCGCACAGCACCAAAGCAGCTTCTCCAAAGGTAAATTCAGAGGAGTTGCAGTGAAATCAATAATTAACTCATGCAATTAAACACCTGTTGGCGAAGCATGTAGGAAACTGAAAATTACCATTCTCATTTTGGAGAAATTGACAAGGCCTTCTTCAGTGAAGTTGGGTGTTCCTTCCTCAATAAATGCCAGGTCAGTCAGGTACATCCCAAGGTAGGGAACAGCAGGTGGGTTACAGCTGTAAACCAACAAACCAGCTTATTTGCCTGCAGCTACATTTGCAAATGCATTTTTATCTAACTTGCACAAACTCTTTATTATTTGCCCAGTTCTACTCCATGGGTTGTATTCCTTTCCAGGACAAACAGCTCCTCTGGCTCTGCCTGAGTTCTGTTTGATCTGCCTGTGATAAATTGAATGCATTCTGCCCAATATCTAATATTAATGGCATCTTTAAAATAGACCATTAATTATTCTGGCTGTTCAGTTCTCAGCTCCTCTCAAGATCACTTGAGGTACTTATGCCACTCAGTTCTGAAAGCCTGCTCCCAATTACAAAGCTCACAAAAATCCAGGTTTTTGTATGGCTGAAATCAGTTCTACATAAACTGTAGAACACTTGACATGGAATATTCTGGATACCAAAATTACAGAATGTCAAACACAATCCAGCAAAGCAATTAAAGAAAACAATGTTCAAGGACTGCTGCACAAAAGCAGCAGGCTGTTTTTGCAGCAGGCTGGGAGGCCACAGCAGAAGAAATATCCCTGTGCCTTTGTCCTATCTCTATGTTCCTCTCATAAAGTTTTGTCAGAATCATAATTTATTGTCATAGGAATGAGTCTGTGACCTGACACAGGCTTAGTACCAAGCCCTAAAATTCTTAACTAGAACAATTCTGTTTTTCATAAA
Source organism: Ammospiza caudacuta (assembly GCF_027887145.1). Classification (NCBI taxonomy): domain Eukaryota; kingdom Metazoa; phylum Chordata; class Aves; order Passeriformes; family Passerellidae; genus Ammospiza; species Ammospiza caudacuta. The sequence goes on along the minus strand of NC_080632.1, from coordinate 979,489 downwards.
ACCTTCAATTTATAAAGCTGGCTTTACACTTATTGAGAGAGTTTATCAGTGTAAGTGAAACCCCAACAGGGAATGTTCAGACAAAAAAATAATTTCATTTGTAAATCTCTGGAGCTACTATGTTTACCCATCAGGGGTATTAAATCACAGCATATGCAGCAAAACCATATTGCCAAATAGGACCAACCTAGAATTTAAAAGGTTATTAGGAAAAAAAAATATTAAAGCCTAATCACAGCCAATTAATCTTTACCGTGAACTATCCACTGTTTATAACAAAACACAGTTGTACACTGTAGGGAGGCTTACTTTTTGAGCATTTCTCTCAGGTTTTTAAATCTTCCCTCAGATGACACAGTCTTCTGAAGCTTGTCCATGAGTGCTTTTGTCTGGGAAGAAAATGCATTTCAGACGTCATTGCTGGTGCATGTAAATGACTGGAATGAGATTCTACCCGAGCTGTAATTCACTTATTATCCCCACCCCATTTCCTAGAGTAGTATAACAGGCATTACTGAATTAGGAACTCAGCTCTACTGCAGTTCCTCCTGTCTTTCTGCAAATGGAGATTAGGCAGCATGATGAGTGATATACAGAACCTGTCTTTATGCTGATATTACCCTGCAAGTGGAGGAAAACCCACATTTATTACATTGATGGTCTGGAATTCAGTTTGCTGTGCACACAAGAACATTACAGATCCTACATGTGGCTGAGGGTCCTCAGCTGCATTTACTGAGGTTGGTGACAGCAAGGGGTGATCACTGCCCTGGAGCTTGCACTGAGCTGATTTTGCCTCCAAGTTCCAGAGAAAAGCTGAATATGTAAATGAGAATTTATTCATGTCTTACACAAATCACTGTCAGTGGGCATCACCAGAACCTGGCTCCTTCTTAAGTGAAATAAATTTGATTTTCAGCCTGTTCAGGCTACTGACTTGAGTGTAGAGAACGATGAGAAATTCATCCTATTTGAAACTGAATTTCCAATCAAGAGAGAGCTGTGGGCAGACAGAGTCACTTTCTTCTATTTGGCAGGCTGATGAAAAACCCAGATTGCATTCCCAGCAGGTACCAGAGGACTGTGCCACAACATCAGTCTGCTGTGGGTTTGGTTTCTTATTTTTTAATTGAAAAGTTTAAAAATCAAACAAGTTCTATCCATAAAAATGTTGGGAGGTAAACTCACTTATAAAAGTTTGTACTGAAAGAATTTTAAACAGATTTTTAAATAGAAGAATGTAGCACCAGCTGTGAAGCAGCTGAGAAAAAGCTGCCTGGAAAAGGTGCTACAGATAGAATTTATTTTAATTGTATTTCTTTGAACCATTTAGAACACAGAACATAAAAGAGTGGATTATCTTCATCCTGACAGGCCTTTTTTTAAATGTGTGTGCCTTGTTTTTGTGGCTGGCAGTTTTTGCTGACATTCTCAGCAGCCAGTAAGGATTTAAAGGAGGTGTTCACTGCACCTAAACTTGAGCTCCTAAATGAGAAAGAAGATTTTTTATCAACAGTCTCCTACTGGGTAGAAAAGCTCAGGAATTTGAGAGGTCCTGACCTCCCTAAAGGCTTTTTGCACAGGCAGTTCCTATTTTAGGCACATGACCAGACTTTAACCAGAGCTTGTAACCACCAGATGTGTCTATCAGAAAATATCTAAATTTATTTTACTTGAACATTTCAGCCATTCAGGGCAAATAGTCTCTGGCACCTTCCAATTACCTTGAAAAGATTTTGCTCCCACAGATTAAAAAAGCTACATGCAAAATTCCTGGACAGAAAATGCCAGTCCCACTATTATCAACACCTTAATGAAGGGATGGGACTACTGCTGAGCTAAAAACAATTTATTACTCAGATAAACATCAGCCTCAAAGGTTGTGAGATTTTAGAGGAGTAAGAAGTCAACCATAGCTCAAGGTAGTCACAAGTTCTTCATTACAATGCAATATAGAACATTCTAATCCAATGGAAAGTTGTGACAGTTTCTTTTGTTTTTCTAACCTATCACCTTTACTTAATTGTGCTGCACTATGAATGCTTTTATCCAATAGGATAAAATTCTATTAAAATGATATATAATTATATATACTTATAATAATTATGTATTGTAATAAATATATACTATGGACATATTATTTCTTGATATTATACATTATTATATTATATATTATAATATCTAATATATAATATGCAATCGCAAATAATATATAAATATAGAATTATATATTATTATATATTATGTATAATAATAAATAATTATAAATATAAAATATAATTTATAATTATTATATAATAATTGCATATAATTTTATATATATAATAATGAAATTATATATAAAATTACACGTACACAAATGTGCTTCTATTATAACATCTAATCTCTTAGCTTACTCTATATAATTACATTACTACACTATAAAACCCTTCACCATCTTACCCAATGAGGTCTCTCACTTACTGAAGGCATATTCTTACTTACAACTATAGAAAAACAAGTTTATAATTTTTCTGCTTAATGTCTGTGTACTTTTATTTTTTCATCAATCCAAGCTTCTTCCAAGGCTGCAACTCAAACACTTCAGTATCTGTGGAAGTTTGTATCTTTCCATTTCCTACATCCCAGGTGGTGGAAAAGCAGAAATATTCACAGGAGGGGCCCTGTCTCAGCCCCTGGGAAAGCCTCTGCACCAAGGGAAATGTAGGTTGGATATTAGGAAAAGGTTGTTTACAGCGGGTGATGGAATCAGAACCCCCAAAATCACTGTCATATTTTCCAAAACATCTCTCTGCCCAGGATTTTTCTCCTGGGAAGCTGAGAAGCCTCAGACAGAAATGAAAACAATAATTATCTGATTTGCTTCTCCCGTGTTTTGCTGCTTTAGAATGTGGCTGGAGATTGTTTACCAACAGGTGGTTGCTTGATTGGTTTCATGCGAATTATTTTGACTTATTGGCCAATTATGGTCAGGCTGTGTCACGACTGGAAGGAGTCACAAGTTTCCTTTATTGTCTTTTTAGCCTTCTGTAAGTATCCTTTCTGTATTCTTTAGTATAGTTTAGTATATAGTATTCTTTTATATAAAATAGTATCATAAAATAATAAATTAGCCCTCTGAGAACACGGAGTCAGATTCATCCCTCCGTCCAGCGACGGGCGTCCCAGCAAACACAAGAACCTGCCGTGGCCGCGTCCCTCTCACCTGTTTGGACACCTTTGCCCAGGTTTTCTTGAGCCTGTAGATGGCACTCCTGTTGAGGGCCGAGGTGATCTCCAGCACGCCGTTGTAGTTGTGCAGGCAGCGGCAGATGTCGGCCACCGCCACCCACTTCTCGATGGCGCTGGCCCGCGAGGGCACATCCGCGTAGCTCATGATCTGAGAGGCCACCAGGTTGCTCATCTGGCCATGGAGAGAGAGGCAGGGGCTCAGCGAGATGGAGCACCATCCCTTCTAACGTGCCAAGGCAGGAGAACCCCCAGGTAAGCATGACAGAAATGATGGCTCTTGGAACACAAACGACTGAGGGAGCTGGGGGTGTTTATCCTGGAGAAAAGGAGGCTCAGGGGTGACTTTATCACTCTCTACAACCCCCTGAGAGGTGGCTGTGCTCAGGCGGGGCTGGGCTCTTTCCCCAGGAACTGACAGAACCAGAGCACACAGCCTCAAGCTGCACCAAGGGAAATGTAGGTTGGATATTAGGAAAAGGTTTTTTACAGAAAGAGTGATAAAGTTCTGGAATGGCTGCCCGGGGAGGTGGTGGAGTCCCCATCACAAAGCCTGGATGTGGCGCTGGGTGCCAGGGTTCAGTTGAGGGGTTGGGGCTGGGTTGGACTCCATGATCTTGAAGGTCTCTTCAAACCCGGTGATTCTGTGAGTTCTGTGATTCATAAACCCAGGAAAAGGGCATTGGAAACAGAGCTTAGGGCAGGTGGAAGGGATGGGGACAGGAAAGAAAGGTTGGGGATGCAATGGGAAGGTCTCCAAGCCATCAGCACCAAAGCTGATTGGGAAGTCTCCCAGTAAAGTTCAAGGAAAATGATAAAGGAAAAAGACATGTGAAGTGATACAAAGGCATTAAACAGGATTGGTGTTATATTTCTCTGGAGAAATTTAAGTTTCTTCAGTAGGCTAAAAAGGACTGTGCTACAGTTTAAAATGTTCTACTCTCCTAAATTGCCACTAAAATGCTGAGTACCAATTATTGAAAATGAGAATCTTCATCTGCTTTGATTTAAATTGTTAATTACAAAGAGGCTACAGCATTCTGTCACTAATAGATAACACATCACATCACATTGCAACACAACACATTTCTGTTCTAGAGGTCAGAGACAGTAGATGGGGTTCCTAGAAAGCAAGTCTGTATTGGAGACTACTTACATCATTAAAATGTTGACTAGTTTTCATAATATAGGGTGTTCTCTCATTTTTATCCATTTTCATCCAGCCCTGCCCAAGGAACTCTCTAGACATTGATGGGAGAAAAAGCAAACAAAATCTTCATAAACACAGTAGAGAGTGTGTCTGCAATAGCCTAAGCAGGATATTTCAAGGATACCTCAATTTGCTGGAAGCTAATAACACAGCTTTACACTAATTCCAGCATCTCACTATATCATTTTTAATGTTGACTTAAATGGTAAATAGTGAAAAAAAATTATTTTTCTCTTAATCCCCTCTCCCCTGTCACCTCATCCCAATTTCCAGCACTGTGACCCCATTTACACCAGGTTATCCCTGTATGTGTGCAAACCCTTTTGTCAGGGTTGAGCTGGAGGTGGCACCGGCCCCACAAGGGACACTCTGTGCCAGGAGTGGCCTCCCCTCTCTACCACAGACAGTGGGGGCAGCTGTGAAGAGATAACCCAGGCTCCAAGGCCCAAAAGGGATCATCTCCAGCACCAAAAGGGCTCAGGCCCCAGCTAACAATCAACATCTCAGTCTGGAGAGCAGATGTGGGAAGAGATAAAAGAAATGTTCCTGACTGTGTTACAAACTGTAAAAGACACACGAGTTTCCACAGAGGCAGAAGCCTTCTGCACCTGAAAGTGTTTGAGACTTTTCTCTGGAGTTTGGACACAGATTCCATGGATGCTTCCCTGGGGATTGAGGGAAAGGATCTCCATGTGTGCCTCACTAACAGCTGGATGGTTAAGAGCCATTGAATCCTAAGTTCTATTATTTCTTCACTAGCCGTAACATTTATAGGTCCTTTTAACCTCATGTTGTATGTATCTATTAGTAGTTTTGCTTTTGTCCTTACTTCTGTGTAATATTAGTTTGTTAAAAGTCTTATATCTGTTAGTTTTTTGTCTAACAAATAAATAAATAATTTATTCTCTAATAGACCGAATCAGCCATTATGAAAGAACTTGTGAACAAGAGTGGGGTTTGGGGTGCTGGGCACCTCCATAAGGCTGCTGCCTGCTGCTAGAGTCCTGGGCAAAGGGCAGGCAGTTATGCAAACCCCCAGCCCCACGTGCAGGGAGCTCACTCGTAGGGGATGCTGCGGAACACGACGTGGTCCAGCAGGGTGATCTGCTCCGCCAGCTCCATGGCCGACAGCGTCTCGAAGCACTCGGGCTTGGGGCAGTCTGCCTGCAAAGCAAGCACAGCTCTCAGGGGGCTCCCCGCGGGCCACAGGGCACGAGCAGCTGCCTGGGGGCCCGCAGTGGGGCTGTAATTAACCTCGGGATCGGGAGAAATGAGGATTAGCAACAATCGCAGACAACACAAACACCGGCCTGGAAATTCATAAAACAGGCACGCACCAGCTCAGGAGTATGAACATGAGTTAATAAACTCTGCATATTCTCCTCTTGTATTTTCACGTATATTAATATCTTCCCCTTTTTTACAATCTTGAGATTTTATCCAAATACTAAAGTTATGACCTGTTCATTTTTGATAGGGGCTCCAAAATCTTACAATCTCTAAACTGAAATTGACATTCCTGGTATAAAAAAAGAGTATATCTATCCAGAAGTACTTTACAGGTTGCAATTGTGTTAAATTTTATTGACTCAAGCACACAACATTTCTCTAGGAGTATTTATGTTTAACTGTCAAGATGAACTTACCATCTGAATGATATCCTCTATTTTCAAATGGTTATCATCTTGATCATCCTGAGAAAGAGTCCTGAAAAATAAAGCGGCAGAACATCCTATATAAATATAATTGTCCATGGTTATGAGAAAACCTTATCATATATTAGCAAAATGGTTTATTTAAAATAAATCCTAAGTCTGCAATTGAGGAGGTAAAGGAAAAAAAAATCTGTAGCCTAAAAAGTCATGTCTTGCTTTAAGTAAAAATGTGTAAACTATTACAGCATCAGAGACATGTAAGATGAAATATTTCCACAGAGGTTTAAGATCTCTCAGCTAATGAATCATGGAAATTGTCCTGTTCAGTCCCACACGGAGCTCAGTGTGCGGAAATGGACAGCAAACTGCAGCTTGTACTTGTAGCAAGGACATGATTTCCTTTCAGTAATAAAAGTGTTAACGAATGTTTCCAATTCTGCTACAGGAAACCCGTGATTATTTCAGAGTAATGGGTCAAAAATTACCTAGGCAAAAGCAAGTATTGATCAAACACCTTCCCTGATGTAGCATATTGGCACATAATATGAATATACACAGGATCTTATCCCTTCATGTGGAAATAACAGACAGAAAGAAACCTTGACAACACTGGATTTATCTAATATAGGAGTGAGAAGATTCAGGGAGAAGGAACAGGAGAGGAATGCAAAAGGCTGTCAGAAAGCACACTTTTTTCTTTTCTCTTTTCCCCATAAGGGCTGGAAACACCTTGTGCCTGCAGGGCAAGGCGTGTTCACCTCTCCAGGAGAGCCCTAAGCTTCTTGCCCGGATAATCAGGAGCGCGGCCTCGGTTGCTGTAAATAGCCGGCCAATCTGTCCCGCAGAGCAGCTTATTTTGTATTTTGTGCTGCTCCCCATGCCTGGGGGCCTGCAGGAAGGCGCTGCTCATCCTGCGACAGCAGCCTCTGGCAGTGAACACCACACAGGCCCCGTGCCTCTGCCCCAGGAATCCTCATCAGTCCTGCAAAATCTGAGATGCTTAAATATAACGTCGTGTTATGTTGTGTTTATGTCGGATCAGGTTCTTGCCTTTGATACTGAAATTGTTGTATTTGGTTAATATGAAATAAAGTATGAATTCTGAAAAGACTGAAAGCAGTTAACTTTAATCTTTGCCTCCTGGTACTCTCCACCATCGCTCCTCATGTCTTATGTAGATTTTCAGTCTGTCATTCTAAACAGATGCTTTTTTCCTAGCACAGTGGTCTCATGAAAAAACCCAAGACCAACTCTCCTTTTATCCATAATTATTCTACAGTAAAATCTGCAGAGGACAACAGATCTGAAGACTGGATAATGGTAATTTTTTGACAGCATCAACAGCAGCTTCCACTTCAGTTTGTGCTGTTTTCAGCCTTGGGATCCCCAGTTCCAGCAGAGGGCTGGGGACACTCACTGGACAGCTCCCACTGCCCTCCCTGCAGAGCTCCTGGGAGCTGGCAAGAAGCAGATCCTTGTGGAAAGAGTCACAGGAGACAGCAAAGGCACAGAGGGGCTCTCCTGAGCAGTGTCACCCTCAGGGACGACTCAACAGGGTCACTCCTCCAGTATGTTCAGAAATGAAGAAGAAAATATAAAAGAAATACCTTTCTAATTCTTAGAATCACCAGTTAAGACTCTCTCTCTCTCTCACTATTCTTCATGCCTGAGCAGGCCAAATATTAAAATAATTTTCTACTTTAAAGTTTTAAGCATGAGTCTCATCCTTTCTTTGTGGTATATAAAGCATATTAAAAATACTTAAAAGCTAGGGCAAGTTAGAGAGCCTGAAATGTGTTGTTTGGTGAGATCATACAAGGCAGAAAAATTGTTCATCCATCACATTTTGACATCTGCATATCCCTCAATTTCATTTATGTTTAGTCTGAAGAAGAAGAAGGAGGAGGAGCTGTTTCTGGAAGCAACCTGTTTTTCTCCAGATAGGATTATCTATTAATGTTGTTCACTGCTGTTCAGTCTGAACTTACACCTTCCTGCTTCATTATTAGTTAAATTTTATCTAGATTTCCAGGGTTAGTAAATCAGGCTGATAAAGTCTCAAGCAAAACGTACATTGGGAGGTTTGTGTATCTTTCAGAACAGATACTGAATTTAAAAAAGCTTTTTTACCCTGAAGAGAAACCCTGTCAGTCCACACAGCAGAAATCCCATCAAGCAAGAAATACCAGCTGCTTTGTTTGATGACTCAAGGCATGAAGCAGCTCAGCATCTCCCATCAACATTTTCCTTGTCATTCATATTCCAAACACAGCCTTTCCCAGAGCTGACCTGATGGATCTTTGGAACACAAACCAAAACCTTTCCTGCTCCTCTGATCTCTGCTAACAAGGGGATGGATTTTCCAAAGATGTGCATGTATGCAAAGGCTGGGGCAGTTTCTAAAAAGATGTATTTTTACCCAATATCCTTCAGGGTGACATAGAAAATACAAGTGTTAAGCCTCAGAAAGTGTGAACGTTTTTTCATGAATGTTTGAAATGGAATTTTTTACAAGAAATGCTTGTCCTAAGACCATTGTGCATTTGTCAACCTTTCAGACTCAAGAGTAGACTACAAAAACTGAGATGTGGGGACGCCAGGGCCTACAGTGACAGCTGACAGGCAACCCAGAATTCTGATAGAATACATGTTTAAGACAAAATGCCTGCAGCAAGCACCTCTGCAGAACAACAAAATTGTACAGCACTCACTTAGCAAGGGGGTGAGTGACTATTTTTATGAAGGACACATCAACTGGATTACTCCTTCTTCCCATTTTCAACCCATTCCAGAGAAACCTTTTGAATGAAAGTTTCACCAAATCTACCAGTCATGACAGATCTGTGCTAGCTCATGAAAAGCACGCTGTCAGAAAGCTTCAAACAAATTGGTTTCTAAATATTTGTAACAATAGTAAATAAAAGTCCTTCAGTTCCAGGTAATTTGTATTTCCCCTCTAAGCAGAATCAGATGACAGGTCTCAGTTGAGAAGGATGACATCTCTCCAAGGAGCAGGGCATAGGCTGAGCAGCTTTTCTCCAAGCCAGACCCTGAACAGGAGCCAGGAGGGAAACACAAACCCTGGGACCAGCTCTGCATATTCTGCAAGGCAACAGACCAAAGAGATTCACAAGTCCCTGCCTGGGTTCTGTCATTGTCCCTGCAGAAAGAGCCAGGATGCCTAAATTCTGAGAATTTTGGTGGAGAAGATTGTGGCATTCACATTTTCTGAAAAATTCCTTCACCCAGGATTTTTCTCCTGGGAGGCTGAGAAGTCTCAGAGATAAAGGAAAACAATTCTTATCTCATTTGCTTCTCCTGTGTTGTGCTGGTGTGGAATGTGTTTGGAGATTGTTTACCCACAGGTGATTGTTCCATTGGATCCTGCTGTGAGTTGTTTTCACTCTTTGGCCAGTCAGGGCCAAGCTGTGTCGGGACTCTGGAGAGAGTCACGAGTTTTCATTGTTATCTTTTTAGCATTCTGTAAGTATCCTTGCTGTATTCTTTAGTATAGTATAGCATTCTTTAATATATTATAGTATCATAAAATAATAAATTAGCCTTCTGAGAATATGAAGTCAGACTCATCATTCCTGCCTTCATCTGGGGGCAGCACAAATACAATAGAGCATCTCCTCTGTGACAGGGAGAGACTGTGGCAGGAGTGCTGCATTTCCTGACCTTAGTTTTGTGGTTTGGTGCTTCAGGTAACCACAGGCTCCCACCGCAGGGCTCCTTGGTAATGCAAACCCTTCTTGAAGGAACTCAGGAAATATTTTTTCCACTGCAGGCCCTCTCTCCATGCTCAGAACAGTGACTGTAACAGAGGATCCCCAGTGTGCTGCAGAAGAAGGGAGAGATGCCGTGGGATGGACCCTGCAGGACGTGGAGCCCCTCCAGGGTGGCTCAGGGGAGCCTTGGCCCAAAGCTGAGCAGCTCTGGGTCAGCAGGAGCTGGATCTGCAGCAAACCTACAGAGATCCCTACAGACAACAAACAGCCAGAGCTCTCCAGTCCAGCGCAGAGCAGGTTCAGTCCTGGCTGACCTACTGAACCAGCCAGGTCACCATGGGGCACAGAGCAAACCCCACATCATCACAGCCTCCTCCTGCACCACGGCAGCACCTCTGCTTTCAGAGGAAATGTGCAGAGAGCTGTGCTCCTCTGGCCCTGAAGCACATGAACCTCCTGGACTCCTGCAGTTGTGCTCTCAGAGAGGACACAGGCAGGTCAATGCCACCTCTCCTGACTCTGTTTGTTTCTGAGCCCCCAGAAATCAGCTCCAGAATTGTACAAGGATGTTTGCAACCTGCCAGGAAAGCTGAGCCCCCTATTCCCCCATTTCATAACCTGATCATTGCAAAGTTGAATTGCCAAAGAGCAGCTGGCCCTGCCTCTGAGTCCACCACCAGGCTGAGGAGCAGAGGGACCCTTGGATGCCCCAGGACTGAGTGCTCAGTCTCAACAGAGACAGCAGGTCCCTGCTCCCACCACGAATAAAGCTTATTTTCAAAGCTTATCAATATTTCTATTTGAAGAATGTGCAATAAAAATTAAGGACTGTGGAAGAGCAAAGGAACGTGCACTCCTGTGTCCGTATCACAGATAAAGTTACACACAAACAGCTGCTGATTATTCCCTATATCCTATAAGGATTATTATATCCTTATAGCCTGTAAAATTATTCTTTATATCCTATAACTGATTACTCAATTAGCTGTATAGCCTTGCTGAGAGCCTGTGTCTCCAGCAGCAATTACAGTGTTTTGTTAAACTCTGGAAATCACTCTTAATTACCAGACATTTCCCAGGGGTGATCTGAACACCTCCCCCTTCCAGTGAAAGGGTGAGAAATTGTATTGAAATTTAATTCACATAGAAGCAGGATTGAAATAGTTCACATCAGGCTGTCCAGCATCTATGTCTGTTCAGCAGCACTGCCAGCCTTGAAAAGCAATAAAGGGGTTTTTAGTCAAGGCTAAAAGAAAAAACTTTTTCCTTTTTTTTTTTGCTTTGCAAAAAAAACCCATAATTTAGAGAATGGTCAAAATTTCAGTCTGAATTTTTGAAAAATTTGTAAAAATGGAAGTATCTGATGAACTGTATTCACTGGTGTATCAGACACCATGCTCAGGTATGCAGTAATCAGTTCTAGGAGGGCAGAGAGGACAAACAATAAAAACCATTTCCTATAACAGCAGTAAAAGGATGCAAATGGAGACAATTCATTGTTTACAGATAAATATACAAAGGTTCATTTTTTGATGCAACTTCTAGTGGAAGTTGGCTCATTTGAAACTTGGTAGAAGAAATTGTTGTATGGTAAAGGCCTATAAATCCATTACTCTCTCAGGAGCAGACCGGGCTTGTTTTAAAACATTTCCTTAAGAAGCTGAAAATTTTAGGGTAATTTTACCCACTGTGAGTAGACTTTGCTGTCACACACATTATCAAAGCCCACATCATCCTCATCCTTCTTGCTCTTTTGACTTGCTGTCTCTTCCAAAGAAACTTAAAACAATGTTTTTACTTGGAATAGCAGCACACACAGTATTATTAAAAGGAGGATTATTTTTGTTTATGTAAGAAGAAACGTGGCTTTAGTAAGAACTTATCTGTGTTTTTTATCTTCTGTTTGATATTTGTCCTCACAAGTGATTTTTTCAGACCTTTTTTTTCATATATCTGTTGGAAACCTGTCGAGTGGTCTTAGAAAACTCAGTCATACTCTATTCATTGCACACTTATTGGTTTACCTGCAGAATACTTAGATAAATGTTAATAAAGCATACTGTAGATTTATCTGTGTTTTTCATGATGTTTTATTTTAATCACTCCTTAGTCTACAGATGTTTCAACTAATTTATTTATTTAATCATAAATAAATAATTTATTTTTTATTATTATTAAGCAACCTAATTTGCTTAATCTTTACTAGTTTACTGCTCCACGGGATTGCAGAACAATGGACTTGAAACCAGTGGCTGTAAAATATTCACGCTTTGCAGACAGAGCTGTTTTCACTCATACTTGAGGGCTGAACTCAAGGCTGCCAGCTGTCCTGCAGCAAAGCTCTCCAATACAGGTATTTTTATGAATGAAACTCAAAACAGGTTCTGCTTCATGGCTCACAAAACACTTAGCAATCCTTCAAAATTAAATACTCTGGAGGGAAACCCAGCCCTGTGAATTCTATGATACACAGTATGTCTCCCTCTGTGCTACAGTTAATATGTAAAATAATTAGAAATGCATTTACCTCAGTATGTTTGCAGTGGCTTTCCTTTCTTGTGGCAGAAGGTCAGGGTCTCTCAAAACTTCCTCCAGCAAATTTAACACATTCATTTTCAGCTCGTTGTTCAGCTCAAAATCCTGAAAATGAAAAAACGTTTTACTACCTTTCGTCTTAGCGGCATTGAACAAACAACTGAAAAATTATGTTGTAATGGGTTTGCCTTTTCTTTTTCGATTAGGTTTGAATTTTTTTGTTTGTTTTTATTTTTGTTTTACTATTGCATTTGAAAATATTTAGAGAAAGCTGTGGTACATGAGCAAACTGGCCACAAAAGTAGGATCTCCCAAAGGCATAAATTTTTCTCCTTTTTGAGCTTTGCCTTCTGTGCGGAGACAGGATGGTCAGGGAACCTTCCTTTTCTGAATTATCTGGCCAAGACCCACAACATCCTCTCTGTGTTTAACTGCAGTTCTGGCAGCACTGCTGCCTCGAGGTTCTCTGTTCATCTCCCTCCCCTCTGGTGTTTCCTGCCTCCTTCCCACCCTCTTGGAAAGTCTGCTTTTTGTGGAGTCCTCAAACCAATAAATTCACTAAATAATCTGTCCCTGCACTGAAGAACCTTGGCGTTTTAATGATCTCTGGGGCAGGCTGATACCTGATACAGGCCTGAGATTCAGGGACATGCAGCAACCTGATCTCAACCTGATCAGATCTTATCTGATCTCTTATCCCATCTGATAAGATCACTTATCTGAATTTGGAGAAATCAGACAGTATTAGACAATCTGCAGATACAGAATGTACAAGCTTTGAGATGGGAAGTTACGGGCAACTCTTGGGGCAGACTCCCAAAACTCTTGTGTTCAGCTGTTCTATAGCATTTTGATAGGAAAGCAAACCCCGACCCTTGAGCTGCCTGGTGCACCACAGATGCTCCCTGATAACCCACAGCTGCTCCCTGATAACCCACAGCTGCCTGCAAGCACGACCACGTGTGTGCAGAGCTCCCTCTCATTTCCATGGCAACGGGAGGCACAAAGTTACTGAAAATGGCCAAGATTTGGCACCTTGGCACAAGAGCATGGTGTTTTACTCCCAAAAAATCCCCACAGCCCCTCCTGTGGTGAGGGGCTCTGGAGATGTGGGCCTCAGGGAGCAGCAGAGCCAGCCCAGGTGAGCACAGCTCAGGTGAACACAGCTCAGGTGAGCACCAGAGCACTCCCACAGCCACCAAGACAGGTGTGATGCCTTGCTCAGGCTGCCCTGGAACAGAGGCTGGATGGAGTTCCAGAATAGAGCAGGGATTTATTCAAAGGGTCTCCTCCATGGATGCACCTTGGGCAGCACCAGAGCACAGCCAGGGCTGCACCCAAAATGAACCAAAATGGTCACAAAATGAACCCAAAATGGCCCCAAAATGCACAGCCGGGCACAGGGTCTCTCCCTGGGATCAGTTCTGCTCCATTTGCACCTTGCAGTTCATTGTCCCATTCCATCTTTAGCCCAGGCAGTCCCACCCTGCTTGTTTTTTTCTCTTTATTCCACATTGTTTGTGCTCTTGGGCTGAGATTTGGATCATTTGTTCCCCAGCTGGAGCAGGAATTGTTTTGTCTCCCTGCTCTGTGCACAGAGCTCACCATCCCCTGATATGGAGCCCAGACCCACACACTAAAGCAGCACAGAACCTGAAAAATAGAAAAGCTAAAACCTGAGGTGGAGCCTCATTCGGAAATGGGAGGCAACAGTTCAGAGCAGAAGAGGAATGAGTGCTCATCACAGGACGTGCCACAACCACGCTCACAGCATTTCTGAGAAAGGTTATTGCTCCAGTGTCAGAGCTGAGAAGAACAGCAGATTTGCTTTTACAAACAAGCTGTGGGTCTGCTGGTAGATAAAACCAGCACTGAGAGAGAAAAGAAACCATGGGAAGGATTCCACTGATTGACGAATGGAAAAAGAGATTTGCCTTTACAAATAAACTTTAGGTTGGCTGAGAAATTAAATTAGACATTGGAAGGTGAAAGAAACAATGGGGAAGAAAAGCCCCTAAATTCCATAAGAATTAAAAATGAAAAGGGAGGGTTGTGCATTAGAGGGAAATCTTTGGGATCAGGTGTTGTGGGAAGTCTGAACCTCTCAAGTGCCTCAGAAATGGGGAAAGAGAGAAGGGAAATGTGGCTGGGAAATTGGGACACAAAGGAGGCTGAGTCCTCCAAAAATGTGAGAGACCCAGGGGATGCCCCATGGCCTCTGCCTTTATTGGAATAAAGTCAAAGGACTCCTGTGTCTCCTTTTTGGACATAAACCTCTGCTGTTTGTGGGTTAATTTTCCTGACAGCACTCAGACATCACCTGCTCTGGGCATTTCCCTCCTATTACAGCACCTCCTCCTCACTCCTCCAGAGCCTCCTCACCTGGGCCTCCGCTAATTAATACTCTGGAACTGATTAATATCTGTGTCTTATTTTTTCTGGAGATATTCACCCATATTTGAGGGTGTTGGACAACAGGAAGCTGGGGTATCAAACACTCAGCTCAAAGCCAAGAGAGAATTATTGCAGGGCACTGCACTCTGTTTTCTAAAGCACATTTTGTATAGCCATGCTCTGAAATGCCTCCCTTAGGAGCTGTTTTAGCTGTTTGCAAGGAAACACAAGAGACCCTTTTCGCATATTTGGGGCACAGAAATGAGACTAATTAGAGAAAACACAAGGAATGTAACTAAACTACATGACAGTACTGTGCACTCCAGTGGTTTCAAAAAGAAAATAATCTGAAATATAAAACTATCAAAACTTAGTGAAAGGAGAAACCTTGAGTCTGCACAAGCCTAAGCAAGCAGCGTAAATAATGAGTTTTTCATGTACCTCAGAGGCAGACACTGTGTGAAAGAGTGGTATCTCTGCAGCCTGTGCTACAGAAATATCCCAAATGGGCAGAATCCCAAATATCACCCAGGAGGTGATCCCCCATCCTCACTCAGCCCTGCTGGGTAAAACCCTCGGGCAGATCACATCATCCTGGCCAGCATTTCATCTCCAAGCACAGCTTTCACACCACAACTGGTTAATTCTTTTCATTACAAGACATCTTCTCTCAGGATGACTTGTTTTATTGAAAACACACCCATGACCAAAAAAGTCCAGAATTTAAAAAGTTTTTTCATTTGCAAATAGGATCAGAGAACCTCGCCTATCCAGATTCAGCCAAACCAAAGCATTTCCAGTTTTTGCATGGTTACCTGCTAATTCTTACAAGAATTAATAACTTGGTCATTATCATTAAAACTTGCTTTACTGAGTAATGTCCATAAGATAGTTGTGCTGGAATTGCTGGGGAAACTCAAATTTATGGTTTGCTTTATTAAAGTAATGTAATCTGTTTCTCATAGTGTGATGAGGGAGAAAAAAACCCTATGAATAAAGGTGGGAATCAGAAGAAAAATTAAGAACTAATCTCTTCCTCTAGTGAAGGCCATTATTTAAATGAAACTGAGATTCCAGTGCAATGAGGCATATATATTTAAAAAATAACAGGGAAAGTATTGCATTTAAACATGTACATGCACTTAACTTTTGTGGAGAAAGGTTGAAAGTTTTGTATCATAAGAATGATACAAACACCAAAACACTTAGCAACCAATTTTAAGTATGATTTAAAAATAAATAAATAACTCTAAATACATGCAGATTATCTCTTGCTGTATTATGGGTGTCACACATGAATATTTATCTGTTTATACTATAGGACAGTTAGATCCACAGGCAGGTAGCTATTTATGGCCTTAGATACATGTGTATGCATCTAATTTTACATAATTTTACACCACTTTTTTGACTTCTAGTTCTAATTTATGTATCAGAGAAGGAATACAGTTGGTCAGACAGGAATCCTTCAATTTCCCAGCAGCAGATTTCAATCTGACAGTGGTTTGGTTCTCTATTAGAGGGTCACATACCTCTAATATATTTTAGAGCCTACAGTAGCCTAAAGATTTGTGGGTATTACTCAGATTTCAAATCATTGGCCAGAAGAAAAGAGAGGGCAGGAGAGGCAGAAGAAAGCAAGGGGAAAAAAAAACATGCTAAGATGCATTTTAAAACTGAAACCAGTAGATTTACTGTAGGTGGTTTACACAGAGAATATATTTTCAAGATTTGACATGAGCTCAGTAACACCCCACAAGCTTTCCCTCTCCCTTTTCTTTAAGTGTTCTTGAGTGAGAGGAAACATTCTGCACCTAAACAATGTGGGGAACACTGAATAATCCAGACAGGTAAAATCGAGCTAAAACAGTAAACATGATTTATATTTGAGTAGGCCAGTGAGAAGAACTACAAAAGAACAGGAGGGAGGGAAGAAAGAGGCAGGAGGGGAGAGAGATCAACTGGATGACTTTTCGAAAGGAAATTGGAATATTTTTAAGTAGATGGGGATTGCCTTACAATTTTCCTGTAACTGTCCTCATGCCAAAAAGAAAGCAGGTAATTACTCCAGTTGCAGCAGATGAGTGAGTCTTAATCTTGTGCACAGGAGATCAAACACCATCAGAGCTCAGTGAAGTTACTCACTGCTGCAGTCCTCCACTACAGTATTTCATTTTGAAGCATAAAAACACACTTCACCTACCACACACAATTGTGTTGAGCAAAATCTGTGTAAATTCACGTGCAACAAAACACTGGCACAGGTGGAAGGCAGAGATAAATGCAGTTATAACTTGCTTTCAGGAAAACCATCCCTGAGCTTGAGATAAATCTGGCTTACTTCAAGAAAAAAGCTGTTTCAAGGCAGCTTGGGGTCCATTTGAAGTGTAGTCAAAATATAGTGTGTCTTGCTTAGTGTGGCTGAAATGTAGTTTGTTAATATTTCTACAATTAACCTAGCATAAACTCACCAAATATCTTATTCATTATTTTATACCATTTAATATGAGGTAAGTGGGGCTCATATAATGGATTTTCTATCTACTTTTTTATTCCAACAAAATGGAAAGAAAGCGAATCGGCCAATTCATGTGAGCCAACACTATTTTTTACTGACTGCAATCATGTTTTCAGAGACAGCGCTCTGTCTCCAGGAGTTGTCCCCATTGCTCAGGTGCTGTCAGGAGCTCCCAGTGGCAATGCTTCTGCTGGAAACTCACCACAGCTCCGTGGGGATGGCCAAGAGCACAGGCTGCACTGGGGCTGGGCAGGCATCAGGCACACATCATGACCTGTATTCCCAAATATGAGCCATGGTCCTCTTCCCAGGCATTGTGGTCACTCTGTAACTGCCCTGGGTTGTAAGATATGTGTGTGTTCCATTCCCACCTGCCAGAGCTGGGGCAGTTCTCTGCTGTCCATGGGGCAGTTCTCTTTATCTCTCCCACAGCCAATCCTCCCTCCAGGAGCTCTCTGCTGTCCATGGCCCATTCATCATTAATCACCTTCTGTCCACGGCCCATTCATCATTAATCACCTTCTGTCCATGGCCAGGGAGTGTCCCTGCAGGGCTGATCCAATCCCAGCATCCCATGGGGAGATGCCCCGCCCAGGGGAGGAGCCAAGCATTCCTGCCTGGATCCAATCTGAGCTTTGGGACAGCCCAGCAGCCTCTGCCCCCTGCCCTGCCAGAGGAGCAGCTTTCTGCTGCCCTGCGCGGCCAGAGGGAGCCCAGGCCCATCTGCAGCAGCCCTGGAGCTGCAGAGGAAAACTCCCCCCTCGTGCAGGATCCCTGCTGCAGCAGAGCCACAGCTGGCACTGCAGGAGGGCTGAGCCCCCGTGGCATGGGGCTGGGGCACCGCCCTGGCAGTGTGGGGCAGGGGCTGTGATCGCTCTGGCTGTGGGTTGCTTTGTGCTATTGCATTTGTATTGTTCATTTTCCTGGTAAAGAACTGTTATTCCTGCTCCCATATCTTTGCCTGAGAGTCTCTTAGTTTCAAAATCATAATAATTTAGAGGGAGGGGGTTTGCATTTTCCATTCCAAGGCAGGTTCCTGCCTTCCTCAGCAGTCACCTGCCAGCTCACCAAGGCAGTGACTCAGGGACACTGCTGGGCAGCCAGGAGGCTGTGAGAGAGCTGCTGCAGCTGAGACCTGCAGAGAGGGCCCTGGGAAGAAGCCCTCGCTCAGAGCTGGGGACACTGCAGGGGCCAGATGTGAAAGGTCCCTCCTTGGACAAGCCCCACTCCAGTCTGCTTGCCACAGGAGCTGAAGGAGCTTCCCTTTGCACCACCAGTGTTTAGATAAAAAGCAAGGAAGCATTGCTAAATAAAACAAGGCTGCAAGACCTCACTTGGAAAATGAAAGTCTCATACTGAGACTTTCAGCCCCTGGCCCCTTTTGCCTTCCTATTTTTCCACATCTGCAGGAGCCAGTGGGAGTTTTATCCTCGTGAGCCCTTTCTGCCCCCAGCAAGGCTTCTGCTCCCTGTGATCCTCGGCCTCATCACTTGTGTGTTCATTGTTTGCAACAGGAGAATCCTGCTCTGCTCCTCTCAGTCTCATTTCAAAACCAGAATGTAACCACGAGCATTCTGCTGTTATTTAGGGCAAAAAGAAAGATTTTTGCTGGCATGCAGGTGTCTGAATGAAAAAAAAAAAAAAAAAAAAAAAAACAGATAAAAAAGGAGGGCTATGGAATAAAAAGAACAGAAATGTAAACAAAACAATGTGGAATACCTAAAGCTGCCTTTCACACTGTGCTGGTTTTGGATGATGAGCAGCACAGGTTTGGCTGCTCTCGCTCAGGGTGGTAAAAACAGGGAAGTATGTGTCACCTCACCTGGGGATGGCTTCTTCCCAAAATTTTATCTCTGCCTTGACAGCTCCTCAGGACATCCATTAGCTCCTTGTGCCCTCCACAAAGGGCTGCAGGTCCGGCACTACCATGTGTTCATTTACTTGAAATATAAGTGAGGCTTTTATAGTGTATAACCCATGTTTTAAGAGCAATTAATTCTTTTTAAAGAATTGTTTAGAATGGTTTGAAGATAACAAAACCATTTTATGAAAGCCCATCCTCACTGAATAGGCTGATTCATTAAATTTAATTATTCTCTTTTCTGCTCACAGAGAATTCTACATTAAATGCTGTCCATGCAAACATCCACTTATTTTCACTTATTGTGTAAGCTGGATTTTTTTTCTGTTGTTTTGGGTTTTTGTTTTGGGTTTTTGGGGTTTTCTTTGGTCTTGTTTTTGTTTGGGCTTTTTCTGTTGTTGTTGTTTTTGGGGTTTTTTTGGGGGGGCGGGTTGTGTTGTTGTTGTTTGGAATTTTTTTAGAATAAAATCTGCCCTTTCTTTTGAGACTCAAACCTGCTTTTGGCTGCTCATGAAGATGAAGGATATCTCAGCCAAAGTTGCTGAGTATCCAGAGAGCAATGTAAATACTTGAAAAGGTATAAAAGTTTTTGGCAGGTCTGTTGTTCTTAAAGAATTTCAATGCTTTACATTGCTTTGTCATTTTGGAAATTGAATCAGGATTCCCTCACCAGACACTGGTGGCTCAGGATCTGCAGTTTGTGTTGTTACTGTAAAATAAACTTGGAGCTACTGCTCTCCCAGGACTCCACATCTTTACTGCCAACATTTCATGTTGTTTGGCCAGACAGTAATTCTTCACTAGTCCTCCTTAAAGTAATCCTGTTCCATATCTTTTGGCAGCAACTAGTCAGTCTTTTCTGGTTTGCTCAGGCCTGTCCTTTCTCTCTCCCTAGTCTCAGCACAAGTAAACAACACAAAAATCTGATTATATGCTCTGCTGCTGTAGCATTTCTTACTTTCCATGCCAAAGCCCTTGCATTTTGGGTTATTTGCTATATTGGAAGAACAATGGACTAGAAGAACTAAAGAATTAAAATCTGACACCTTTGCCATGGAAGAAATAAATGGCAGTGAGAGACCAGGGAGTGCAGGTAACAGCTTCCACTTTGAAAATGCACAATGAACTACTACTCATTATTTTTGTCCTCTTCATATTTTTACTGGTATTTTTAAAATACCAATTGTAAACATGATGAAAAGCAACTGCAAAAGAATTCAGTGAAACGACTTGTAGTCATTGCCTAACATAGATAAAAGTTTCCACATTTCCACAATCACATAAATTTTAATTAGCATAGAGGATCAGCTCAAGTCATAGAAGACATGTAATATGAACTGGAACACAATAAGCACCTAGAGTAGCACAAAACTGTAATAAAAGTCTGCTGCACTTCAGTTACAGGTCAATATTTGCTTGATTCTGACTTTAATTTAACAGGGAGTCAAAACTTGGTGTACATAGGCTGCTCCCAGTAACTTGAAATGATTAATCACTCCCATGATACCAAGATAGATTTTAGTAATCTCTTCTGGGCTGTTCAGCTTTTCAAACAAACCAATTTTCCCACTTACACCTCTTAGTGAGTTAATTCTCTAGCAAACTTAGCCTCTACAAAAATTAAACCCTTTATATGGGAAAAAGGGAATTGATTTCACATAAGAGAGTTTGACATTGCTGCAATTAGCTTTTGAGATTAAGTATCCTTTATTAGCAACCTGAAGTGACAAAGCAGTCTGTAAGTGCCATGAAGCACCCTCTGCACGGGTGTACAAAAATCGCTCATCCTTCCTTTCTTTCCCTTTCATTTCCCTTTCCTTCCCTTCCCCTTCCTTTCCTTTCCTTTCCCTGAACTTCCCTTCCCTATTTTCAGTACTCCTCTGCATCCATGTCAAATTCTCCCAGCACATTCCCCACCTGACAGCGTAAAGGATATTTTATCTACGATATTACACAAACCACTCGTGTTTCTTGCCCTCCCTCCCCTGCCAACACCGCTCTGCCATCACAAACCGAACCCACCGATACGATTTCCCGTGCGCAATCCACCGCAAATAAATAAACGGATGAAGTTGTGCCTGAACACAGGAGCTGTTTACCCCAGGCAGAGCAGCTGGGCAGGGCTGCCCGTGGCAGAAGCAGCGTGAGCAGCTGAGCCCTGTGAGTTGGAGGGGGTACCTGTGAATGTTTGGAGACCCAGTGGCGCAGCACGTTGAGGACGCGGTTGGTGGCGGCCCTGCGGATGATGAACTCCTTGTCGCACGTGCGCTCCAAGTTGTTGAACCCTGCGCACAAAAAAACCCACGCTGCAGTCAAAGGGATGGGGAAAACTAAAAGTAAAATTAAAATTTAAAAAACAATAGAGGTGACCTGGGTAAACTGAAGGCTAACAGGATATTTCTGTGCAATAAAAGGAAAGGCATCCGACAGACGGTGAAATGTGAACATCTGTTGTTATCTTGTTGTATTTCATATTTCTAGAGTCCCATGCTGTTGCAATCATATTTCTAAAGTCCTGTACCTTCTCGGTGATATTTCTCATGGGTAGCTCCTCACAGCACAGACTTCTTCCTCTGCTTGTTGCTGCTTCTTAGTCAGTGCTCCTTCCAGGCTCTCCCTGACCAGAAAGCCCACCCCCTTATATCCTGGATGCCTTCACGAGCCACAGCTGCTGCTCAATTAAGGACTTCACAGCTGTGGCTCATTTAGAACAACTAGGACTGGGGCACAGCCACTTACACAATACAGATATTTACTAGGACTATTACTATATTACTATAAACATCTAGAGCAAAGACATTCTGCAGCATCAGCGCAACACAGCCTTGCCCATCACAGCACAGACACCTCCCGGGGTGAGCACTCAGCTTTAGAAAGGTGAAGAATAATTGCCTGTGCAATTAAATTTCAATGCCTCCCTTCAGCATGGAAGAAATAAAATAAAGTGTATCAAGAAATAAAGTGAATTAAAAACCTCTGAAAACAAAGGAGGATTTGGGTTTTTTTCAGTATGGAAGACATTTACAGCAAGGAAAAGGACCAGACCAAAGCTAGGCCTGTAATCAAACAGATTTGAAAAGTCAGTATGACTTAGGAAAGGGAAACAGGTAAATTTCAAAACTAGTAAAGAACAAGGAGAGGAAAACAGTTTAAACGCAGAGGAGAAAAAGGTCAGCGTGAGAAATCTTCCTTCTCAAGAGCAGTATTGCACAGGCTCGAGTAATCAACAAGTCAAATAAGTTATTTGGGGTTTTTTACCACTGGGATGACAAGAAAATGGAAAGATATATGGAAAACACATTTATAGACCCAACTGCCTGAAAATGAAGATTTTCCAGATGCAGTGTTTCCCTACTCATGTATTATGGACAATTACAGACAATTTCTTTTTTTTTTTTTTTTTTTCCCTTTCTTTTTTTTTGGTCAGCAATATTTACTTATAAAGAAATAGTTTTAATAACAACCAAGAAACTTTTTTGCTGCATTCATATTACTGCTTCTCTTTTCATTCTGCTGTAGCTTTATTAAAAAAAAAATCCATATGCTAAAATGATGATTACCTTACTATTTTACTAATAATGAAATTGCTACACTAAGCCCTTGGATGTCTTTTTTGACAATGATAACTCTGAAGATAGACTTGAGAAGCTTGCATTTTTCTAAGTTTTTGTCAGATTTGCTCTTGCACTGTGCTGCTCTCCATTGCACTCAGGGCACAGTCCAGGAACAGCTGGGAACACCCTCCCATATGACCTGTACTTTACTATTTTTTTGGCATAAAAGCTGCTCGAAAGCCCATGTTGTACTATAAATAGCACAGGCAGATTAAACTTCTATTTCTTCTGTTATAAACCCATTGGAGGGTGTTCTGGAGGCTTGTATTAGTTTTGCTCTATTCTTACAACAGACAATCCAGAAAGCCCAAATTGCTGCTCTGCTCTGTATTTTTTGGCAAGACAAGCAAGACAGGAAATGTTTAACTGCAGTCTCACATATTTTACTGCAGATTAGACCTCAATCTCAAATGTATTTTCTATCTACACTTACATTTCATGGACATTTTTAAACTATGGCATATTACACTGTAGATGGCATATAAGATTCAATATCAAAGGTGGTTTAATATTGAAGCATTTTACGCAGGTTTTTTTGCCCATAAAGAAAAAAAAATAAAGAAAATATCTGAGGTTTTTTTCAGCAAAAGGTAACACAGGCAACATTTTGTATGTTAATTTTCTATGCCTTAACCTATTGCAGAAGCAATTAGGAACAGATATTATAAACTGTTCAATTAGCCACTTAATTGCAGCAATGAAAGTCACAATGAAAATTATATATTAAAGCAGCAAAGTCTTTACCAAGGTAACATTAAGGAAAAGAACTTCAGTAAGCTGGGAGGAAAAGAGAGAGAAGCCTACAGAGACAGTTTTCAGTGAGCTACAAAAAAATAAAAAGAGGGAAGGAAAAAAATTAAAGCCTCCAGAGATCACTTCAGCAAACCCTTATGGCCCTCAGAATTTCATCAATTTTTAAGCAGTAATTAGCTTGCTGCAAAGAATGAGCCACACGTTCACCCAGATCCACACTCTCTGCACTCCATGTTGATGTGCTGAACCAACAAATGGAGAGAACTGAGCTGAGCACAGCTGGCCCCTGCTGTCAGGGACTTGTGCAGAGCCAGGTCCCCCCAGACCTCCAGGCTGAGCCCCCCAGCTCCCTCCACACCTCTACAAATCTTGATGTGCCCACTGACAATAACAAATAATGTAATTGGGATTCTGGGTGGACCTGCCCACGTCCAGACCCGATGGTGAAACAACCTGAAGCACTCCATGGTAAATATCTGTTCCTCTCCTGAAGGAAGCAATCTTTCCACATTAGAAATGCCAGCAGTATTTCTAATTATTAATCATCTAAGTGGGCAGCTGCCTCAGTGAGTGCTACTTTCAAGAGATGTTTTCCACCATTATCTGTTGAAATTAATATGCACTGGTGCCACAAATAGAACCTTCACATAATGGTGATACAGAACTTTTACCACAGGCTGTCAAACACAAAGTTAACCTGACAGCATTGCTAGTTTCACTGAATTACTTTTTTCAATATTATTTAATCACTCTGTTCATGCACTTGTCTTTGGATTGTGTTATGCAAAAAATGCAGCCTCACCTGCACATGTTTTCTTTAGTGCACTTCAATAAAAACCTGGTATTTTTACAGCTTCCTCTATTACCAAAGATTAAAAATATAGGTGCTGAATAATAAATCTCCACATCTAACACCTTATCAAAAAGTGAATACTTTTATAGCTACCATTATAACCAAAGGTTTTTAAAAGTATGTGCTGGATAGAGAGATAAATTACAGTATTGCACCTTTAAAATACACCTCACCCCAGAGGAAAGGTTTTATCACAGTAAACTCTGCACCATGTACTTTAAAGAAATTAAACATGCACATTTTCTTTTCTATTTCAGTTAGGATGTCAAAATCTCTCACTCCAGTTACAGCATTTCTGTATCCAATAGGTGTCCCTGCCCATGGCAGGGGGCTGGAACAAGATGTCATTGGGGTTCCTTCCAAACCAAACCTTTCTAAGATTAGCCCGAGATTAATAAAACAGCACATGATTCCTGACCATAGTAATTAACTTGTCCAAAATTTTGATGGTATAATAATAATATCCACTTTTAAGGGTTTATCTACACAAAGAGAGATCTGTTCACAAGAACTACTGCAAGTTGCTCAGAGGCATGAAGCTTCTGGTGTCTTTCCCAGCAAAGAAATTAATTTCAGAGGCTGATTTGATGTTCCAGTTTCAATGAACCACCCTGGAGTCTCACACTGAAGGTGTGTTAGCACCCAGCAATTAGAGAAAATCACACTACAGGCTTCAGGGAGACCCCAGAGAGTCCCAGGGATGTTGATGGAAGGAGAATATTCAGGGCCCACCAGGCACATGACAAATAATCAATATTATCCATCAGATAAAAATATCCATCAGATATTATCCATGAGGTATTATCAAAATAATAAAGAATATAATCTGATCTCCATCTGGTAATATCCATCAGATGCACCCCAGAGTTGCAGGCCAGCTCCACCACTCAGCTTGGCTTGGATCCTGACACCTCAGCAAACACCAGTGCTGCTTTCTGACCTGCATAAAGAACAAATACCAAAAACCCCAGGCTTGGGGCACAGCACTTTCTATCCACATGTTAAAACTGAAAAAGCCTCTCCAATATATGCAGCACAAAAGAAAAGGCTTCCCAATGCACAAGAAGCCCCCCAAAAGGGATTATATCTTTCTTACCTCAACATACCTAAAAAAGTTTGGATGAGTGTATATTGCCATCCTTGTTGGTCATGCATTCTCAAGCAAGTAAATGGGTTGCACACATTTGCACAGAAACATGTCAGAAAGTGAGTACTTCAGTATTGGTAAGAAATCTAAACTGCCAGTGATCCTGCCCTCCTCCATTCCTTAATTTATGAACTTGGGCTGTCATACATTATCCAGCTGAATAGTGGCAGAGCTGGAAAAGGAAACCAGATGAGCTGAGGTGAAAAGAAGGATGAAGGTGATGTGATCCCATCATATGTGTAAAATACAACATATTTGCTCAATAATACAGTCCTTTTTTATTATTATTATTATTATTGAATGATCTTAGACTTTTTTCTAAACCTTAACCATTCTGTGGGGTTTTATATAAACAATTTGAGGCTTGAGAGCACAAACTGTAACATTTAGCAGCAGTCTTGTGTTCATAGGAGAGGAATATTTAATCATTCACTATGCCAGGCTTTGAGTTTGTTCCACAAAGGGTTACAAACTAAATCAGCACCAGAACTGACTGCTAGGAACCAGGAGCAATCCAGAGTCCAAGGCATTTCAGGCATTTAATTTCACTTTCACTGGTCCTTGGAACATATGAAATCATTTTGTTCTAAGAAATATGCCACTGAAAATCCCTGTTGCAACCACCCACGTCAGAAATAATTCCAAGTATGTATTTGATTCTTCTGCCTAAAGCCTCTGCCACACATACAATCTAACTACCAAATCAAGTCAAGGGATTATGGTCTTAGTAAGGTAAATCCCAGGGATTCACATGGACCAGCTGATGTACAAGAGTGTAACACAGAGAGAGACCTAGTGACTGCGTTTAATTTCTGCAAAATATTTAAGGGAAAGGTTGGTAAACTATTTTTAAATGACCCTTGATTTAGAAAGGCTTTTTCTAATCAGAGAAATTTAAAGAACACGGCATTGAGATAAAGCAGTCGTGTCAAGATTATGCAGTAAACTTGGATTAAATCCAGAAGTCTAAAAATACATCCGTCCAGCAAAATAATTTCAGTTTAATGGTTGGGAGAGAAAAGTAAGTGGCTAAAGAATACCTTCAAGATCAAGAATGTATTTTATCTCCTCATTATAACACTATGGTTGCTCTGAGAATCATTATAATCTTTGAGATTATGTGCTTAAAGCATGACTACCACAAAGAATGAAAATATTCCTTTAAGCTCACAGAAATATTCAAATTTGAAGATTTGTCCTTCAAAAGTCCTCAAAAACAGGATTGCTGCTATAGCTATAATTAGCAAACACTCTTAAGATTTCTGGGTTTTTTAATAGAAATATTCTCTCAGGAGAGCACATCAACCTCACTCTTGAGAAAAATATATTTAGAAATTGCTAAACATTGAAAACATGCTTGCTGTTATGAATGACACAATTTATTATTAAAAATCAGTAGCTCATCTTAAAGTAAAATACAAAAATGCACTGTATTTGGTTAAGCTAAAACTCAGCAGCAATACAAGAACATTCTGTCCTTTTCTTCTTTCAGCACCAGCAAAGAGAGACAACAAAGGGTCAATGTCATAACCAAAACCACTTGTATACATCTTCAAAATCACTTTTTTTTGCACACAAGAAGTGTTTTTGTGTGCATCCATAGGTAAACCCACAAGCCAAATTTTCCTGGTGGAGCCTTAGATAAAACCAGCCAAATCTTGCGCCTTTGTTTATAGATGTATCTGTAGGAAGGAGCAGATCCTGAATTTCAAAGGCTGCTGCTGCTGCCAATTGTGCTCTCAGGTTTCTGAATACCATGGAAAATGTGCAATGTGACAGCACTTTTTTTTTTCCTATGACTTACATAAAAATCTATAGGGAACTACTGACAAAGAAGATCCTTTCTGAGCAGCCCTTAACAATTATATTGTATATAACCCTATACAATTATATAAAACCTTTAGTACACCTTAGACTTCTTTTTTTTCACTGCAATAATGTTTGAATTATCTGCTTTGAACAGAAGAATAGCAACACTGCAGCTGATATTTCTTATACATTTATACATTTCTCTGTGTTCCTTCTTCATCAGTTATCTTTCCGGGAGGAGATAAGCAATTTTTACCTATTGATGTTTTTCTGCATCTCAAATGATCCCTTGCTCTTGATTTCCTTAATGACACTTCATCTACACTTTTAACTTGCTCTATCATCAATATGAAGAGAAGTACAGCAGATATTTATTGCATAATGTTCACAGTCTTTTCAAGAACTATTCAAAGGAAGCTTTCAGATGCTTAAAGTGCTCGGTACCACAAAGAAAAAAAGTTGAAATACAGGTTGTGACAATGTACAGATAAAAAGAGGAAATCACATAAAATGGCTTTTGGAATTTTTACCTTTTATTCATTAAAGTTGAAGGAAGTAGTTTGTGAGATTATTCATATTTTTATAATGTCAGTGGGAATAAAGGTTAAATGGAAAGGAGGCGATAATTGCAAGGAGCCAAATGTATCATTTTTCAGACCATCTGTGAACAGAGAGTTGACTGTCATGAAAAACAAAAGCTGGCAGGATGCACACCAGTCACCAAAAAAAATCTCTGAACAACATGTCTGTCTCACAAGCAGCTTTCAGACCATTTAGGACTGGGTCATATTGGAAGCTTAAACTAATATTAATTACGCATGCAACACTTGGGTGCAGGGGGAATGAAATGAAAGAAAAAAGGCATAAAAAATCCTCCCCAAACTTCTCTCCCCACACCACTGCAGCTGCTCAGGACTTGCTCCAATAGGTCAGGAAACAAATGTTTCTCAGCTCTGTAACTCAGGAAATGTCCAGTGAAAATACTTATTTCCTGAGCAGCCAGCTCCTCAGAGCAAGCTAGGAGAAAGATATTAAATCAAAATAAGGAATACATAAGTAAAAGCAAGAGATCCTAAATTTCTGCCAAACTGGCAGGGGAAAAAATTCATTATTCTCTCCTATTTCCTAATTCCCAGAGCAGGGATCAGTTTTGATGCAACACTTTAATTTTCAAGCCATTGTCTAAGCAAAATGCAAATAAGAATCAACTGTGTAGCCAATTATCTAAAATTGCAAAGCAAAAATCTTAGTTAAAATTTGTGAATGAAGCAGCCCAGAACAGGGGTCCCATTTGCCCCCCTGCCAGGGCATGGACAGCCCCTGATGACCCCAACCCCTCACAGAGCCCACATCAGGCACAGCCCTGGTCACTCTGCTTTGGTGACAGCCCTGCAGCCTCAGAAAGGGACACTGCTCGGGGCTAAACTGACATTTTTTGGTCACACAGCCATTTTTAGTGGAGAACAGTGTCAGCTGTGGAGTAACACAGTGAACATTTCCCACACAGAGTTTTTTTTAAATGAGATGGGAACTTCAAGGAAGTTCAACGTGCAGGCTCAGTGCCTCTCAAACCTCTGTGAATCTGCAGAAATGGGTCTGGGAAACTCATTAAAATGTGCTCCCAAGAGGGAACAAGTGCTCGCTTCCCCAGTTCCTGCCTAGAGCCATTAGTTACAGAAAAATGACAAGGAAAAGGACTTGGCTGTCCTGTGTAAAGGACCAGGGAAGGTTAACAGGTCCTACATCTTGATTTTCTGGGAATTAAACATGTTAAATTCCTGACAGAAGAGTGGCACTGGGAGAGTCAGAACACAAGCAGGATTGATAAGCAGGGCACAATTTGATGGCATCCTGTCTCTCTGACAGCAGATGAGGTGCCCCTAGACTCAAACCTGGAATTTCACCATAACCTGAGGAAGAACAGATAAAATTACAGTCTTCTACCAACTGCTTAGAAAGCCTTATCTTAATTTTTTCTTGGGATATCACCACCAAAATTGTTTTCTTTCATGTCTGGAGTCAGAAGAAGGAAGTTCCACAAAGCTTTCCCAGTAGAGGACTGAAATGTTATAGCCCAGATTATTACTGGAGTGCAGAATTACTATTACAACCAGCAATGTTTGTGACACCACACTGAGAATCAACTACAAAGTGACACACATTTTCCAGTTTTGCTTTGGACGTGGATACTTTCAGACAAATTCAGGAAGAAATATATATCGTTTCAAAGGTCAGCATGTAGCCACTGATGCAATTTGAGGCATTTAGCACAGCACAGGGCTGGATAACCCAGCCAGCCACACAAAGTAGAAGCCAGCTCGAAATCACATCAGATATTGTTTGCTTGCCTTCCACGTAACACACCAAGGAAATCTCTCCCAGCCTGTCCTCTCACAATGGAAAAAAGAAAGCAAATATTTCCCTTAAAAACCTCGCTTAATTCTAATCTTTGCCAAATCCCATAGTAACTCAGCTGCGTGCACCAGAATCTCCATCTCAGGAAACGTGATGGTGTAATGCCACTTTATTATTCCTGTGCTCAGAATCAGGAAAATTCTCCCCGAACACGACAGCTGACACCCTTGAAAGCAGAACTATACGTACGTCTGTGCGTGCAAGACAGTGGCAGCCAAGGGAACCCTGCATCTGTTTAAAGCATCAAGTGTGTTTGCACACAGTTTTGCAGCAGGATCCCCCTGGGAGTGCCTGCCCGCGTTGTGCTGCCCCTCCAGGTCTCATCCCCGAGTGAGGGCTGGGCGCACCTGGCAGCAGCAGAGCAGCCGCCGCGTCCCCTCCCAGCGCACGCGAGGCCTGAGCTCCCTGCCATCACTTGGCACGAGCTCCGCCGTTCCATTACTCCAATTAGTGCCTCTGCCAGAACAAACAAAACAAAAATATTGTCGCACTGGGAGCTGGCAAGTCGTCCAAATGACTGCAGAACAGCTCCGCTGGTCACAACCCAAAATAAGCCAAGCAGCTCTCCCTGAAAACTTCTGCAAAACTTTCTCATGATAATTTTGATGTTTTAAAATAAACAGCCTTAATCAGGCTGTGCCTGATTTGTCAGAATGGAAAGACCCACACAAGACCCACTCTAGATCTTTATGGAATGTGAATTACTACTTCCAGCTAATTTTCATGCCCTCTTAATATTGTGAGAGCAATCAAGCAGGGCTAAAGTGTGTCAGCCTGAGAGCTCGCAGGATTCATCTGGCTCAACCTCAGTGCTTATATGGCTTTCTAGAGATTTGTCATTCTGGAAACCACAGCTGTAATTTACAACATTTCTACTTGCTATTGCTGTTACAGTTGGGTTATGTTACAGCTGACAAACTCCTAGAGCACCTCTGAGAGAGGAGAACTTTCCACACCCATTCCAGTGGCTACTGAATTTGACACTTTCACAAAAGCATTTCCACACTGCTTATCTTCAACCACACCCAGCTGCTCCAAAATTGCGGTTTGGCAGCTCTACATCCCAGAAACTATTGAAAGGGCCTACAATGTTTCACCCCAGGCCGTGATCAAGAATAGAGTAATAGCCAGCTCAAAATAAATCAGACATTTACAATGCAAAAGGATTACACACTTCCCTTCGTACACCTCCTCTTTCACTGATGCACGGGTTATGCACGTAGCTACTGCACTAAAAACCGGTGAAATGTAGCCTATAACTACCTTTTTTACACAGTTTTAGATTCAGAAAGGAACTCTATCCCTCCCTAGGCAGTGACACGAAGGCAGGTCCATCAGCCCAGAACGCACAGGCTGCAATAAAGCCTCGTCCAAAGGGCAGAGCAGGCAGTGGCAGCACTTGGCAGCAGTGCCAGCAGGCACTTTGGAGTGCCCAGGTGTTCTGCATTGCTCTGAAGGACGACACCACTGGCACTCAGCCCCTGCAGCAAACGAACAGAGCGGGTTTTGCACTGGCTTCAGTGAGAATCTGCTGCAGCTGGAAAGGTCTGGTCGCTTCTGCCGGCAGACTGTGAGAGCAATGCAAAACCAGAGGACGCCAAGAAATGGTCTGGTCAACAGTCAGATCAGTTTTTCTGGCCTAAAACTGAGGGCAATTTAGATTAAGGTTTCTTCTTTGTGAAAAGAGAAGGAAGTAAGTAACTCAAGACAAAGGTAATTTAGCACCTGACATGTGTGCAGTCAGTTAATTGAAAGGGGTCATATATATGCAATTCATTTTTGTGTAGCAGCTTCAAGCTGTCATTTAAATCGCTCCTTTAAATCACTAAAATTAGAGAGATTAAACCTATCTGTCCTTCTCACTAGCCCAGGGCAGATTTTCCTATGTGAAGATCATTATTTGTCAGAGGTACTCCCCCAAAGACTCTTTTTTCCCCTGCATCTTTTTTGCCCTCTGCCTCTCGCATGTGCCTCAAAAAAACAAATGCTTGTACTGAGGAAGCCAGGCCCTTGTGCCAACCACAGCTCCCATCCCACTGCCAGCCTGCCCCACAATGTCACCTTCTTCTGGTGAGAAATGAGACCTTCCCACAGTGTGGTCGGTGGGCTGGAGGAGGAGGAGGAAGAGGAGGAAGGCAGCTTTGAGGCATGCTGGAAATACATTGTACCAGCTAAAATCATGTGCCAGAGCTTTTGAAAGAAAGCTGCTGTGTTCATTAGGGAACAGCTCGTTTTGTTTGGTGGAAGAATTTGCTTCTTGTCTAATATTAACTGTCCGTGTGGGGAGATCATCCTCCAGCTTGAGCTGAGGAACACACAAAATTCTCAGAGTTCTTTCAACCTATCTGGTAGAATTGTTAAATAAAAAATGCCCTAGATTAGTTTACATCTTGAATTTACGTTTTTGTCAGAACAGTCTCCTTGAAGCTCATGTTTGATAGAACCATTTCAAAATAAAATTACTGGTTTTGGAATTAAAGACTTTTCATTCACAGGAGAGAAGAAATCTCTATGTTTCCTATGTTTATGCAAATACTTCTTACTTTATTGACTGTTAACAAAAATGGAATTATTTTGTTAAGCTGGCTTCATCCATAGAACTGTTCGGATATTTTAAAATCAAATTTCCTCAGGTCACAGAAAGCACCTTCATACCTTGTGAGTGTTAACAAGTATGAGGGCCTGCAGGGAGAGCAGTTTTGGTAAAGAAACACCAAAAGGTGTTTTTTCTTTAAGAATCAGCGCGTGATATCTTACTAATGCTGGCACTGTGCACTGATTCTGCGCTGAAGAGATGTAAATAAAAAGATAAGGAATGAAAAAAAAAAAAAGCAACAACATGTCTCAAAGAATTGTACAAAAATAAACCAGGGAAATTCACAAGTTGCAGCAGCCACAGGTGGAAGAAATAATTCTCCATGTAAATTGTTTTTATCTAGTGCCAGGGTTTGTGTGGGTGCTGTGTAGATTACACTGCTGTTGCTTAACTGCTGTAACATCTGTAGGATTTCTGCAGCAAGACTAGAGATGATTGGTGAGTATTTTGGCAGGAGGTTCCTCTCCCACGTTTCCAGTCTCTCTGCTTGTTTTGACACTGGCTGTGTGACAGACTTGGAGAGGGGAGGAATTCTCTCCCAAGGAGATGGGGCTCCCTGCAGCTGCAGCTCTGCTCCACGACTATCCATGGCAAAGCTAAAACAAGGGATTAGCAGCATACCTGGTAGGATGAGACCACTCACATTCACAGCTCTGGAGGGACGTTTCCGTATTATAAGGCAGACGTGGGAGCAGATCTAAAGAACTTCTGTGTGGATTTGTCACTGATTAAAGCAAAAATCTGAACCAGTTTTATAGAGGTATATAAACAGAGGGAGAAGAAACTGCTGAAGTCCATTGCTATGTTAGAATCTGTTAGTATGGCTGTACTATTTTTATAAATTGGGAAAAGAATAAGGTGTGCAACAGCCAATTAATGGTGACAGAGCACTTCAGCTCCAGCAAGCCATGAGCCATCCCTCACATCCCTCAGATGAGAAATGACATGTAAAAGACAGAACCTACTCTATTTATCCCTACTGTGAATATTATCATCCATACAGGCCCCAAGCTGTGCACATGGGGTGCCTTATTTAACTCTCTGTACTTTCACTTCATGTTTCTTTTTATCTTTATCATGCTGTTAAAATAAACAACTAAAATGCAAGTTTTCTCGAAGAGAACAGAAAGAATATTTTTAAGATAGGTAGAGATTAATATTTAACCAAGCAGATAAATTAAACAACAGGGAAAGCAGCACAGCTTGCTTGACATCATCAAAGCAGTTAACTGCAAAATAAGTGGAAATAATAGCAATAAAATCAGTAAGTTAAAAAACACCTGCTGAAAGGCATGAGAAACTGAACCATCCTGATTCAGAGAAAGGTTTCATTCACAATTCAGGACCAGCACAGGCAGTGCTCCCCTAGGTGCTTATCTAAAGAAAGTCTAAGCCAATGTACATCATGTGAGGGCTGTCCAGGGCTTTGCATACTTCTCACTTTATAAAGTTATCATTGCATGGGGACAGCCATGCTGAAATGCTGTGGCCAGAACTCTCCACAGAAGATAATTGCATGTCCTCCATGGCTGGTTCTGAGGGAGTGTGTGAGCACAGGCCTTTGCTGTGAGTCTGTTACCCAGTTTGTCCCAGTGCATCCCAGCCAGAACTGGGAGATGGGAGAAGAGCTAAGGCCTCATACCCTGGGTAAACAAAATAAAACAATCAGCAGTAAACCCCAAAGATCCTCAAAATAAAATAACGAAATAAACTAACACATAACATTTAAAAAACAACAGCAAAACACAAAATGGCCAGAAGACTTCAGGGAGCAGTGAGGACAGAAGACACACAGATCACCTGTACCTCCTAATATTCCCCCACGATGCCCAGCTGATTTCAGCTGCTGGTCTTGTTCTACTGTGCCAGTCTGGTAACCTCAAACAACCCCTGCTTGCAGGTAACTTTCTACTCTGGAACCCAGGTAAGTCTGTTCCCTTTGGGGGTGTTCCTCAGCAGAACCTCACTGAGCTTCTACTGATGGCCCAAAGAGCCACAAACTCCGGCGCACTCTAAAACCTGGCTCCATGAAAACCATCTGATGGCCTACATCTTGCAACAGAAAAGGCAGAAAGTCTTGGAATTGTAGAATTGGTAGGGTTGGGAAGGACCTCTTAGAGCACTGAGTCCAACCCTTTACCCGCACCACTGTTTTCACCACTGCTGCTATCCTTCCCTTTTACCCATCCAGCCTTTTGCAGAATGTTCTCATCCACTCTCCAGCCCTCTCTTCTCTAAACTTCACATGCACAGAAGTTATTTCATGCCTCACCCCATCCCTGATTTCAAACTCCCAAACTTTTCCAGCTCTCACTCTCTCACCTCAATCAGGACTGTACATACCCTTCAATATCTGTACAAATTCTGCATTTGTACTGTGGTACCATAGTAGTCTCTCCTGCTCCTTTCCATACAATTCCTGATGTTTTCTTCACCTTTCTGGCTCCTGCTGAGCACCCAGATCACTTCAGGAAAGGACCTGTTCTCATCCTCAGTCCTGAGCCAGTCCTTCCAGGTGCAGAGCTCACACTGTTTTGCCTCGTGTGCATCACTTGGTATTAACCAACACTGGATTTCATCTGCCACTCTGCTCAAGCTCCACGTAG
Organism: Ammospiza caudacuta; assembly: GCF_027887145.1. Taxonomy (NCBI): domain Eukaryota; kingdom Metazoa; phylum Chordata; class Aves; order Passeriformes; family Passerellidae; genus Ammospiza; species Ammospiza caudacuta. Next base: position 944,564 of record NC_080632.1, on the reverse strand, counting down.
GAGTACTGTAAATTACACACGTCACAGTGTCTGCAGCAGGGAAGCCAAGGAATGACTGAGCAGAAAAAAAAAGCCCCACCAATGTCATTCACTCCCCGAACTGATTCACTGACTGGTCACGTCCAGCCTACAAAACAAACAACTCCAGGAACCAGTGGGGAATAAAAGGCGCTCTTCAAAAAAAAATCTCACAGTCACGACAAAACACACAGGGGAAATAAATAAAATTTGGTTTAGCCAAATTTGAACTTCGTGACGTTGCAAGTTCAGTACTGTCTCTACCATGAATAATTGCACCAAGTTACAAAACAGGTGATTCCATGGTATAAGGTCTGGTTTGCAACCTTCAGTTTTTCTACTCATTTCAGGTGGACGCTGGATAACTCTAACTTAATCTTCTGAGAGTCAAAACCACACATTTTTGTGTCAAAGTGCCTGCACAACCTTCTGTTTTTTACGTCATTTGGGAGAATGACCTTTAATGAAGAGCTCGGTTAAACTGCAACAGGAAAAAGAACTTACAAATGTTAGGAATGTTGTTTTTCCCTTTCAACATTCCCAAGCTTTGATGTTCCTTCTACTGACTGCATAATTGAAGACTGTATTTTCTCTCATACTTCAGTATTATGAATATTGAAAAGCAGTGGTTTTAACGATACAAAAGCAGTATTTTTCAATTGAATTAGTTCTTAGTGGGAAAACCCCAGTATTTTCCATCCTTACTTTGCTTTCTAAACAATCTGTAAATATACTGGGTTAAATCATAAAGCAAATTGTGTCAGTGTTTTCATGCAACGTCTGATTCCAAAGGCAGAGAATATTCATCATTCAAATAAAAATTGCTAAACAGAAGTTTGCCAGGTTCACCAGACAGTGTGATCACACATACAGGACAAACACAGAGCCAGACCCAGCTGTTGAAATCTGAAATGCAGGGAATTCTCAGAACGTTGGGCCTGTCAGCCAAAGCTTAGAATTAAACCCAGGATTTGATCTGAGACCTTGGAAAAGGCTCCCAAACTCAGGTGCTGGAAGTGAGAATGAGGATTTATAGTTTAAAGCAGAGACTCACTGAGCTAAGTAAAGGAAAGTTTAGAGTTTTAGAGTTTAAGATATAGAAAAAATAAAAGTACTTACAGAGGTAAATAAGGAGATGAGAATGCAGCACTGTAGGTTTGTGTGCCATTAACATGATTGGCTAAGAAAACGTACACTGTAGCAAGTGTCCATAAGACAAAATATTTAAAGGTTGGTTCAAAAGCATAAATATCCTTGTTGGCAGTGTTTTATTGGTCAATAAATACTTAAAATGTCTTGTAACTAGAGGTCTTGTGACTTTCTGAGCCGTGTGGTGAGGATGTGAGCACAATTCACCTTTCCTGTCTATGTAAAAGGTAAGAAAAATAAACCACATCATCTTAAAAAACTCAGAGGTCTCATCTCTAACTCATTCAAAACTCCTTCACAAATCCCCACACGCAGCCAGCAGGGGTGTAGGAAAGGCAGCTCCAACCTGCTCTCCTCCTGTGACCAGGTGATCTCCCTGGCAGGTGAGGGGAAGGTGTGGATGTGTCACCTGGACTCCCACTGCATCTCCTGGAAAAGCTGCATCCCGGGGCCTGCAGAGGGGCATCTGCTCTGGGAGAAGGACTGGCTGGTGGCCTGGCCCAGGGACAGTGGGGACAGTGCTGGGACAGTGCTGACCCAGCTGGTCACCAGCAGTGTCCCCAGGGAGCAGTGCTGGGCCATCCTGTTCAAAACCTGTTCCAGGGGACCTAGTGCTCTGCCAGCAGGTTCATGGGTGACACCAGGGTGGGTGCAGTGTGGATCTGCTGGAGGGCAGGAGGGCTCTGCAGCACTGAGGGCTCTGCACAGGCTGGACCGTGGGCCACAGCCATGGCTATGAGGGCCAGCAAGGGCAAGTGCCAGGCCCTGCCCTTGGGTGACAACAACCCCTGGCAATCCAGGCTGGGCAGAGGGGCTGGGAAGCTGGGACAGGCTGGACACCAGCCGGGGGGGGCCAGGTGGCCAGGAGGGCCCAGGGCTGTGCCAGGAGCACAGGGCAGTGACTGTCCCTGGGCTGGCCCTGCCCAGGCTCCGTCTCCAGGGCTGGGTCCAGCTCGGGCCCCTCTGAGGGGCTGCAGAGTGTCCAGGGAACGGAGCTGGGAAGGGAATGGAGCCCAGGAGGGGCTGAGGGAGCTGGGAAGGGGCTCAGCCTGGAGCAAAGGAGGCTCAGGGGGCCCTTGTGGCTCTGCACAGCTCCTGCCAGGAGGGCACAGCCGGGGGGAGCGGGGACAGGAGCAGAGGGAACGGCCTCAGGCTGGGCCGGGGCGGCTCAGGGTGGGCACAGCAGGAATTTCCCCATGGAAAGGGGGCTCAGGAGCTGCCTTGGCACTGCCCGGGGGGGCTTGGAGTGCCCAGCCCTGCAGGTGGCACTCAGAGCTCTGCGCTGGGCACAAGGTGGGGATCAGGCACAGGCTGAACCTGATGATCTGGGAGGGATTTTCCAGCCTAAATGATTCTCTGATAAAGTTGCTAACACTGAACATCGCTGTCTTGTAATCTAAAGATCATGGGAAGTACACAAGGCTAAGAGCAGCAGTGATGCATGCTCATGCAGAAATTATTTTCTCCTGGTGTCATCTCACCCATCAATTAATGACCAGAGCTCTAGACATACTGGATACAAAATCCACTGAGATCCATAGGGACCATTTACAGTCTTACACAGATTTTCATGGGTGATTTTGAGACTGAGGTCTTCAAAGCAATTTTTTGACATTCCAGTGGGAAAGAGGCAAGAATGAGTTTACAGCTGGATTGTGCTTTGTCACACATATTCAAAATGAACTGTGGATTTGTCAAGCCAAAGGGAAATTGATTTTGTAGACTTTAAAAAAATTGCTGTTTATGTGCAACATGACCTATGACAAGACCCTGTTAGTGGAAGATATTATTATGTCAAAGGGTACACAGCAAGATAAGCAGCACATTCATAACTTAAATCAAGTATTTTATGTTGCACTAAATACCCTCAGTTAGTAGCTGCTTTCCAAAGAAAAATACAGTATACACTCGCAATAAGTAATATTGACCACCTTTGGACATAGAAAACCTCATTTTAAGAAATGAAATCTTAATCTGTAAGTGAAAAAAAAAAAAAGCCAAACAAGAAGGATATTATTTGGATGCTTAGCACATCATGTACATGTAAAATATTAATTTTCCAGTAATAGGATGGATTAGAAATATTAAGAAATCGACCAATAGGGTTGGAAATTACCTTAAAAATACCCAGTTCCAGCTCTGCCATGGGCAGGGACGCCTTCCACTAGCCCAGGATAAGATGAGAACATCACTCATGAGAACACAGAGGTCTGTTCTTGAGGAACATTCACCCCTTGAGCACCTGTGTGTCACCTGCCTGCACAGCACACCCCTCACCTGGTGGGCTCCCGTGCCCGGCTGCTGCTGTGGCAATGGCAAAAGCAGAAGCAGGAGACACCGAGCAGTGGCTGTTGTCAGCAGTCTGCACTGTAAAGGGAAAGGACAGGAAAAAATTAACTCCTACAAACATTTTATCAACCAGCCACAAGACTTAGAATCTTCAGTAATGTTTGTAACTTTGTGGACATTGTATTTATTTAAACTGTCAGATGATTTTCTGTGAAAGACAGTAGAAGTATCCTAATCATATATATGGTTTACATTTCCACATTGGTATAATTAATATTGCCATAGGAAAAACATCTAAGACACTGCTGAGGTGGAACAAGATATTAACCAAATAGGAGGGGAGGAAAAAAGATATAAAGAAAAAACAATGGCATAGAAAATTAACCTAAACAAAAAGTTATGTCAGGGAGTTAAGGATATTCACCATCTTCTGATAACTGGATTCACATATTTTCCCTGGTCACTGCTCAGGATGAGCAGAGCTTTGCAGATTTTATCAAACTTTCTCTACAGGGAGTGCTGTGAACACTGTCTTTTAACTAGAATTCTGATGACACTGCCCACAGTTTCCAGCTCCCAGATCTTGCCTTCTTGCCACAAATGTGCCCAATCACATAAAATTACTATTGGTTTGAATCTAAAGTGTCCTGGAAACAGGTGAGAAGGCTCTGCTCTGCTTCTGTTTTAGTCCCAGGCATGAAACACCTGCCCAGAAACTTGTCCTGCAGGAGCTGTTAGCATTTTAAGTCTTCATGGACGCAGCTCACAGCCCTGCTAATGATTTCAAAGAGCCACGTGAGAGTTATTTGAGGAGATCCAGCTCTCTTTTTCCTCTTCAACTGAGCAGCCTTTTCAAATTTTGGAATGAATAATGTGAGACCATCTGTAAATGTTCAGCATCACACAAAGAAACAGACGCAGTCCCTTCCCATTGACAACAATGGGTGCTGTGTGTTTCATGATTACAGATGGTGCCCAAAATATGTCCCCTCATCAGCTGAAAAAAATATGTCAGAGTCTTGAGAGTTCTGTGAGAACAGGACTGATTCAATATTAGTCTTGAACTTGGGCACATCCTGCTTGAGCTATTTCAGAACACTGAATCATACTGAAGCCTCAACGTGCTTCCATGCCTCATTATTGCTGCTCAAATTTAACAGGCGCACTTCACATTTTAATGGCTCTTTTATTTTTAATACCTGAGAAACAAGAAAAATACAAGCAAGCCAGATGATTGGGACGTTATTAGTGCTTTCTGCTGCCCTGCACAGACCACGGGCACAGCGCTCAAGCTCCGTTGGAAGTGCTCTCACCTCCCGGCTGCCGGTAGCGCAGGTGACGCGGCGTCGAAGGGGACCTGCACGGGGACAGCTCTGCAGTGTCCACCACTGAGGCGCTCTCAGGAATGGTCCTGTCCACTGACACAGTTTCCAGAACTGCTGCTTTAAAAGAGAATAAATGTCAGTGCAGATGATCGGCCGTAATTTGGTTTGCTGTTGTTTCAAACAGTACCGCGCCTGTAATTTGCCGTGCGATTTTGCCATTAACTCAGCAATAATTATCCTCTGGATGGAGTTAAAGGAGTGGGAAAGTCTTGTACCGCTGACACAAAAGCTCATAACAAACAAACAAATAAATAAATAAAAAAACAACTCGGTGAAAACAGCAAAAGCAAATAAATAAAAAAGTTGGTGAAAACCAGCAAATTGTCAGTTTTAAAGTGCGTTGGATGAAACTGCACTTTCAATCAGGAGAATATGCAGTGACATGCACACACAACAAGGGTACTTGAACTCACAGATATTCTATGACCTAGGGAAGATAATCCTTGTTCAATAACAAAGGGTAATCAAAATCTGACCAATAGAATTGCTAAACAGCACTGGAGAGCAGACTAGTCTACAGTGGAGTTCTTTTATCAGAAGAATAAAAAGAGGAATGGGATAAACAGTACTTCCAAACTGAGGGAAAACAAGCTGACAAAATACATCCTGCATTTGATGTGAATGACAGCTCTGCCTGCAGCACAAGCATTGTGTATATAGGGCTAAATATAAACAAAAGCTTGGAAAACAGAAACTCTTAAAGCAAACAACTTTGAAGGTAGGGAAAGAAGGTGAAAATCCCAGCCTGTAAATGGACAACAGTCATAGAGAACAGCAATCACCATAATAATATGTCCTCAGAAACAGAATTTGTGCAGTTGTGCTGGACTTACAGTAAGCCAGAGATGTTTTTTTGGAACTCTGGCAGTATCAGAGCAACAGGACTACCCATTTTCATCCCCCTTATGAGATTTCTTTTTAAAGTTCCTCATTTTCATCAACATTCTGCATGTAGCTGGACAGAGCTACTGCAGGACAGAACCCTCTACCTGCAAATTCCTCCAGACTGAGCACAAGCTGTTCAGCAGGAGATGCCCAAAGGGGTGGGAGACTGCACTGACAGCAATTTATCATTTATATGGGCCTCTGGCCATTTCCAAATGCTCCTCGTGCTGCCCAGGTAATGCTTCCAGCTTTGACAGACCACAATGAGAAATGTGAATAACTCCCCAACAGTGCCCACTGCCTACACTTGGGCAGAACAACCTGCTCTTTACCAGTTCACTTTACAATGTCTAGAGAAAAATGTTACAGCTAAGACAGCAGTTACCTGTCTGTGATTAATTTCAATACATGGCCTGTATTTTGGGATGTGCTGTGCTATCATCACATTGGTTTTTAGCCACATTGGTGGCTAAAGTAGTGCACAAGAAGAATTTGCACAACTTTGCATAGAAAAAACAATCTCTCTCTCTCTCTCTCTCTCTCTCTATATATATATATACACACAAATATTCTGTGGTGCAATTAATGTAAAAACATCCAGCACACTGCTTATGTAATCTCCATGATTATGCACAACAGTTAACCAGTATTTTTTGAAAGCATAAAGTGTGAGCAAATATCATAGAACCACAGGATGCCCTGAGCTGGAAGGGACCCAAGGGTCACCCAGTGCCACCCGTGCCCTGCCCAGAGCCCACCCTGGGCATCCCTGGAGCACTGTCCAAGCTCTGCTGGAGCTCTGGCAGCTCCGGGGCCGTGCCCATTCCCTGGGGAGCCTGGGCAGTGCCAGCAGTTACCCTCTGGGGGAGCAGAACCTTTCCTGATCTCCAGCCTGACCTGCCCTGTCCCAGCTCCTGGCTCCTGTCCCTGTCACAGGGAGCAGAGATGGGAGCTGTCCCTTGGAAGGAGCTGCAGCCCCTGCTGAGCTCTGCCTCATCTCCTCTGCTTCAGCTGAACACACCAAGCACCCTCAGCTGCTCCTCGTGTGGCCCCTCCAGACCCTTTACCATCCCCATGTCTGTCTTTTGGGCACTCTCTAACAGCTCCATCTCGTTCTGACATGCCCCAAACTGTCCCCAAGGGTCGAGATGAGGCTGCCCCAGCGAGTGATGCTGGGCCTGGTACCCCCCAGGGCAGGGATGTCCCTCCTGGCTCCGGGCCACCGCTGACTCAGATCAAACTGGACATGGACCAGGATCCCCAGGTCCCACCCCTCAGCTGCTCTCCAGCCCTTGTTCCCCAGGGCATCCACACAGCCAGGGGTGCCCATCCCAGGTGCAGAATCCCTTGTTAAACCCAGCACACTTGGTGAATTCCCACCCCTCATTTGCTGAGCTCCCTCTGCAGGGCCTCTCTGCCCTCAAGGGAGTTGACAGATCTTCCCAATTTAGGGTCATCAGTAAACTTACTTAGTACTCCTTAGAGTCCTGTGTCCAGGTTGCTAATGCAGATGTTGAAGAGCAGGGGCTGAGGACAGAACCCTGGAACCCCAGCAGTGACCAGTGCCAGCCACCACCATGCTCTGTGCCTGCCTCAGGAGCCCATTGCCCACGCTGGTTTTATCCACCTGTGGGCTGAACACTTTGTCCAGATGGATCCTGGGAGAGACTGTATCCAAAGCTTTGATGCAGTCCAGAAAGATCACATTACTGCCTCTCCTAAGTCACCCAGGTGTGTGTCACCCTGTCATAGAAGGAACTCAGGTGTGACCAGCAGGACCTCCCCCTTGCGAAGCCATGCTGACCTATTGTTGCCAGATGAATACCTGTTTGCTCAGCTGGTAGGGAAAAGACAATGATTATTTTGTGAAATCACTGGCCTGTGGAACTGCATAATGGGGATCACGTTAAACATCAACCAAGAAGAGGAGCAGGAGAATACACTTTCATCTCTAAAATAACCAGTTACATTAGTTAGACTAACTCAGCTCCATATTTGGGAAAGTAACACTGAACTCATGGGGTGGTCAATTGTCACTTCAGGGCCTACCACCAGAGACCATTGTTCGGACCCCTGAGACAGACAAACTCATGTGAAAAGGGGTTGATGACTTTGGGGGAATGATTATCCTATCTATGTCTGTTCTGGGAGAACCTGTGAGCACACCTGTACAACACAGCCTGGGAACAGGAGCCTTTTCTGTGCTCAGCATGCACACACAGTATCTGAGAGGGGACAGCCCCTTGTGCCTCCAGCTGAATGAGGAGTGGCTGCTGCTCAGTGCTGCACTGCTGCTAGGGAGGTTTTGTCCACTTTTCTGTGACATGATGCCTCAAGGTGTTTTCCAATACCTCCCAGGGTAATTTTCTCCATGACCTTACCAGGTGCTGAAGTGAGACTGATGGCCCTGCAGTTTCCAAGGTCACCCTTCCTGCGCTTTTTGAAAATTGGGACAATGTTTACCAGCATCCACTCAGCTGGGGCCTCTCCAGACATCCAAGACTGTTCAAATATCGAGAGAAGCCTCACAATTACATCAGCTAGCTCTTTGAGTAGTCTCAGATGAATCCCATCAGGCTCCATAGATTTATAGGGATGCAGCTGGTGCAGCAGATCCCTACAACTTCAGGATTAACTGTGAGTTTATCATTCTCAAACCATGGTCATTCAGCTCAGGTCACTGGGACTCCCTTAGCCCATGCTGAAGAGAGGTAAGAAAAACAATACATATCCCTGTCTTGTCAAGTCCTCTATTTGTGAGTCGACCACCCTCATTCTGGAATAGGCCAGTGTGACTTCTTCACTGTTTTTTGCCAATGTATTTTAAAATCCTCTTTTTATGGCCACCCACCGTTCTGGCAAGTTTTGTCTCCAGTTACGCTTTGGCTGCAAACATTTTCTTCCTGCAGAGCACCATCTCTGTGGTCCTGCCATGTCACCCAGCCTTCTCTGGCTGAGCACACACCTTCCTTTTCTGCTTTACCTCCAAAAGAAGATCCCTGTTCAGCCAAGCCAGCCTCCTGTCGCACCTGTTTGACTTTCAACATTTTGGAATTGCTGCTTCCCGTGCCCGTAGGTGATACCTAAAAAGTGACCCACACTAATGGACCCCAGCACCTTCAGAAGAATTTTCCCAGGGATCTTGATCACTATTTCCCTGAGCAGCCTAAAGTCCGCTCTACTTATGTCCAAGGGTGAAAATTTTCTGACACTTTTCCTCCTAGCAAAAGAGATTTTAATCTAAATCACTTTGTGGCTGCTGTAGCAAGATAGCCACCAATCATGTAATTCATACAACCCTCTCAATTAACAAGCAACCAGTCAAGGAGGGCACCTTTCCTAGTCAGCCCTCCTAGTACTTGTACATGAAGTTGGCATCCAGGTGTTTTAGTAATCTTAGACTCTAAAGAAGGGATTTAACCTGGGAGAGAGTTACATCACCATTTGTACTCCTAATTGGTGATTTTTATCAATTTTACCAATTCTTAACACCTATAAAAGGTACTCACCCCTGTGGGGCTGGTTTTTTGTGGACATTTTTCCATAACTGCCTCTGAAGGCCTTCAAATGAAGCTCCACTCTTATATTGCCTTCTTTCTAAAATTATTTCAAGTTCCATTTCCAGATTGGGAAAAAGGCAACAGTGCGGACTGGGAGATCTCTAGTAGACTCCCACAGAGACATCTGCATCCTTTCACTGCCCCTTGATTCCTACCCAGAGGCTCTCAGCTGTGACCTCCCTACATTCTAACCCTTCTGTTACATACAGTGCCTCCCTCTGCCTCATCTGCCCTGCCTATTCTTCCTGAAGAGTCTGTAACTGTTCAATAGAGCACTTCAATCACAGGACTCATCCTGGTAAAGTTTCACTTACGCTAGTGATGTCAAATCACTGGGACTGGGCCAAGGATCCATGCTCCTCTCGTTTGGCCTTCATGCTGTGTGTGTTGGAGCAGAAACTCTTCAGCTCTGGTCTGTGGTAGCCAACACCTCCCACCAGCCCTCAGTTCCTCAAGTGCGTCACCCCACTGCCTCTCACGATCTGGTTTTGTCCCTTCCCCCTTCCAAACTAGTTTAAAGCTCTATTGATGAATCCTCCTAGTTCATATGCTAGAAACTCTCTTTCGTCTGAGAGGTGCATCCCATCGGGTGTCAGCAGATCAGGTGTTGTATAGACCATCCCATGGTCCAAAACCCAACGTTACTCTAATGACTCCAGCCCCTGCTTTTCATCGGCAGGCTCCTAGAATGCCACAGTGGATAACTTCCCTGTTAAAATGGGATTTTTTTTTTTGTTGTTAAACAATAGGCAGCATTCTGTAAAAAACAATCCCCTGGCACAATGAAACATCTAATTTATTAGGAGGGCACTGCTAATTCATTCAGCAGGGAGCAGACATAACTTTTCAAACACATTTGTCTTACTTTGTATTTGGTAATCCTTTTCTTTTTTCCTCTCTTTAATTTTTTGTTATTATAGTACTGCCAACTAAAATTGAGCTACATTTTGCTCAGATTTACAGATCAAATTCCTCAGATTGTAAGCCCAGCCATGTACAACCATTTTTAAATATTAATTTTAGGAATAATAAAAGCATTTTTAAATTGCATCATTTCTGTTTAGTGTTACAACAATAAAAAAAGATTACTGCAAACTTCTATTCCAATTAAGAAGATCATTCGTCTGTCCCCAAAGGAGAAATAATGTCCACTTATGTTTCCTATGAGACTGGAGCTACTTCCTTGCTTTGCCATCTATAACTACAATGCTCCCAACCCTAGACACCCACACTGAGGCTTTTATCAACCAGCTTGAGCCCTCTGGAAGTAAAACCTGTTTCAAGGTGCCTTACAGAATCCCTAGAGAAAACAGGCATTTGCTCAGGAGCAATTAATCTATTTTAGACTTGTACCTTCTGGAGGGATAACCAGGTGACATTCACACCACCTGGAACAAATGTCACCAATGTACCGAGAACATCAAAGGCATTATTTATTTGGATTACAGATGGAATCTCCCTGGAAAACCAGCCCTCTATGCAAACATGTTAAAGCTGTTAGGTCTTTCTTTTTAACTTAATATTTCACTTCCTGCAGTACGCGGTACAACTCAAAAATCTCTCACCTCAGCAAACACAACTGACATCAAATATTCTCTTCTGCCTTTCTCCTTACACTGCACTGAAGTGAAAACAGACAAGGTGCTGTGGGTTAGAATGAGATGAGCCTTAAGATCTCTTGCCGCCCAGACCATTCTGTGATCCTGTGGCTTTGCTATGCTGCTGCTCCTGGGAAGGAGCAGCAAAGGGCTGGGAACAGAGCTCAGCAGAACCTCGGCCAGAGGAGCAGCAGTGTGCCAGGAGTGTCCTCCCCTCTCTACCACAGACAGTGGGGGCAGCTGTGAAGAGATAACCCAGGCTCCAAGGCCCAAAAGGGATCATCTCCAGCACCAAAAGGGCTCAGGCCCCAGCTAACAATCAACATCTCAGTCTGGAGAGCAGATGTGGGAAGAGATAAAAGAAATGTTCCTGACTGTGTTACCAACTGTAAAAGACACACGAGTTTCCACAGAGGCAGAAGCCTCCTACACCTGAAAGTGTTTGAGACTTTTCTCTGGAGTTTGGACACAGATTCCATGGATGCTTCCCTGGGGATTGAGGGAAAGGATCTCCATGTGTGCCACACTAACAACTGGATGGTTAAGAGCCATTGAATGCTAAGTTCTATTATTTCTTCACTAGCTGTAACATTTATAGGTCCTTTCAACCTCATGCTGTATATATCTATTAGTAGTTTTGCTTTTGTCCTTACTCCTGTGTAATATTAGTTTGTTAAAAGTCTTATATCTGTTAGTTTTTTGTCTAACAAATAAATAAATAATTTATTCTCTAATAGACCGAATCAGCCATTATTACAGCACTTGTGAACAAGAGTGGGGTTTGGGGTGCTGGGCACCTCCATAAAGCTGCTGCCTGCTGCCAGAGGCCTGGGCAAAGGGCAGGGAGTTATGCAAACGCCCACATGCATTGTTACCAAGCAGCCAGCAGCACGCTGGTGGGCATGGAATACCTCTGCGGATGCTCCTCCTCAGCTTGTTGCAGAGGTCCAGGCGCGGGTTCTCCAGGCCGTCCTCGGCCGAGCCCGGGCTCTGCTCGGGGGACGACAGCCCCCGGCTCAGGTCCAGCGGCGCCTTGCTGCCCGTGGGCGGCGGCGACGTGGCCGGGCTGTAGCTTGAGGTAGGGCTGCTGGCCACAGACGAGGCTGAGAGGTCCAGGGCGCCGATCCTGGAGTTCAGCGGGGAGGTCAGGGAGAGCTTGCGGGTCCTGGCGGGCGAGGAGGTCCTGGAGAGGGACAGGGGAGGAGGAGAGGAAAACTTGCGGCACAGGTGTGGCGACTTCCCATCAGCCAGGTACTCCCCTCTGTTGTTTTGACTGGTGGCAAAGAACAGCTCCAAGGACCTGAGAGGCAGAGACACAAAAAGAGCAACACGGTTATTGTATTTGTGGGGTGCCCCAATGAAGGAAGGAATGATCAATCTGACTTCATGTTCTGAGAAGGCTAATTTATTATTATTATTTTTTCATACTAAAGAATACTGTACTATGTAAGTATACCAAAGAATACAGAAAGGATACTTACAGAATGCTAAAAAGATAATAATGAAAACCCATGACTCTCTCCAGAGTCCCGACACAGCTTGGCACTGATTGGCCAAAGAGTGAAAACAACTCACAGCAGAATCCAATGAAACAGTTACCTGTTGGATAAACAATCTCCAAACACATTCCAAAGAGGCAAAACACAGGAGAAGCAAATGAGATATTTGTTTTCATTTTTCTCTGAGGCTTCTGAGCTTCCCAGGAGAAAAATCCTGGGCAAAGGGATTTTTCCAGAGAATGTGAATGTGACACATGGTAGCAAACACTGAACAGATTTAAGTAAAAACGCTTCAATTTTAAACAAATCTGCATAGCACTGCAAAATCTGTGTGACACTTCATCCTCAAAGCTTGGGCATATAGCTGAGACAGACCCTCCATAAAACTGGTGTCCTGTTTACACACTGAGAACCTTTCTCTTAGATTATTTACAAGCACAAAGCAGCAATGAGAAAAATGCCCACAAAATGAACAATGACCGATGCTGTGACATCTCTCCCAGAAATCTCTGACAGAGAAGTGCCAGGAAGGTGCCAACCCCAGGCTCACCTGACAGGAATGGAGGTGAAGGGGCGCCTGTAGATGTCAGAGAGCTTCTCCAGGACCACGGCGGCGGTGGTGAAGATGCGGTAGGTGTGCAGGAAGGTGTTGAGGAAGTCGATGCTCAGGAACCGCAGGTCCGTCAGCCGCTCCAGGAGGCGCTCCACGCTCGCATAGCGGATCTGGGGCACTTTGCAGGAATTCAGCGTTTTGCTGAAGCAAATATCAATGTCATCTCTGTGAAGACGGGCGTCGGATCTACGCAAAAGTCAAATTTAAAACACTTTACCAAGGAGTCATCATGGCTAAGATGATGCCTTCAGTTTGAGCTTTCATATTTTCTAGATTCTGTACTGCACTGGTACATAACTCTGAACTCCATTGTCGTGGTTTGATGCTGGCTCAATGCCAGTGCTCTTATGAAAATACACTCTCTCTGGTGTCTGCTGTGAGATGTGACCAGGAATAAGCAAAGCAGGCCTCTACTTAGAAATAAAGGAAGGAAAACTTTATTAACTAAACTACAACTATATGTAACAAGAAACACACAGGAAAACATGAAAACCTTCCAAAAACATTTCCTCCCCCCCCATCAAATTTCTAGTACATCCATCTTTCAGATCACCAACTCTCGGTCTACCACCACCCTTTAGATAATCAATTCTCAGTTCATCAAGAGGAGAGGAGTCATCCATATAAAGTGTCAGCTGTTCTCCTCACAGCTCAGTCACACAGAACAATCCTTGTCCAGCCCCAGAACCAAGGACACCACTGCAGCTCCAGCCCCAAAAAGTGCAAACAACAGGGAATGGAGGGGAGCAACCTGGGAGGGTGGGACTGCAGAACCTGGAGCTGGAATTGGACAATGACCCCCAATATGGAAATGAAACAAAGCTCATCAAAGTGTGAAAACTGGTGACTCAGAGTCCATCTTGGGTGTAGCCACAGCTAGGCTCTTGTACTGCCCTAGTTGTGTCTTTTGAAGGCCTTTTAATAAATCCCTCCTTTATTCCTTTAACACTGTCTAGCCTCTGTTCTAGGCAGCTTTTCAAGGCATCAAAGGAGTGGTACCCCTTTAGCTGTTCCTGTCAACACAAAAGAAGCAAAAATTTATGCACTATTGTGTTTCATCAATGCAGGAAAACTTTTAATTTGTGGTGACAAATGCTTCCATAACTAAGGGAACTTAAATTTTATTTTTGGCAAATGCTTTGCACCTCAAAGCCCAAGAAACTGCTAATCATGCTTACATTTCTGAAATGGAACAGGTGGCAGAATTGTCCTCTCTTGTCTCTTTCAGGCCATTGTGGCCCATAGGTCAATATTACTAAAATCTCAGTTTGGAATACTTGATTGCAACGTTTTCTGCTGGGATCAAACTTTTTCTAAAATAAAGTAATGGATCTTAAAAATTAACCCCTTAGTTAGGTTTAAGGCCTACCTGCAAATTAACACCTGCCTTCAGCTCCAAGAATTACTTTTGATTTTAAGAGAAGAGGGAACAGCACAAAACATTTCAAATTTCGAAGCAGAAACCAAGAAAAAACTTCATTTTAGTTAAAAAACCAAAATCAAAAAACAATAAATTTCTGCTTGGAAATATAAAAAGAGAATCATTTACATAACCCTACCCATAGGAGAGGGGTTTCCCCTCAAATTCTGTTTTGTCTAGTTTGTAAATATACAGGATGAATACTAAGTAAAGCATCTTTCAATACACCCCATCTCTCTCTGCCTATTTTGTTATAAATTATTAGATTTTCTCACAAGAAAGATCAGGATATTCCACACAGTTCTACACTGTATTACATAAAAGAACCAACAACCACAAAATCTTGTTTCTTAAACTAGGCCCTCCAAAAAGTGGCAATTTTTTGTTTATATAATCCAATGACATCTGACTCTGAAAGTCAGACTGTGCTGCAAATCAGGCAAGTCAAATTTAAGAAGGAGAACACCAAATTTGTGTTTGTTGTGAAAGTCCTGTATGTTCTTCAGAATTAATATTCCTTTCTGTTGGCATGGGGACTGAGGTCCTGCTGTACTTTGAAAGGGGACAAATGTACTTTTAAAACTCAGCAGGTAACAGAAGTTTTTACACACTGGAGAGTTCCTGGAATAAATCTGAGGACAATAAAATGCCTTATTCCCAGGGATCAAAGGTGTGTGCCCTAACAGTGCATTCCCAGATGCTTTCTCTCTCCCATTTCTAAGCACAGAGGAGAGGAAACAACTACAGAAGAGGCATTTGAAAAACCAAGAGATGTGACAGATAATAGTGAAAAAAGTAATAGCTTTATGTCTATCCCTATGTTCCATTCACTTATATATTCATTGGATTCTAAAAAGTAAAACTCATGTAAATTGAGGTATGCAGAAGATCCAAGTGTGTTAAAAATCTGGAATCATGTACTGAAAATATCTCACTAGAAACAAAAAACACTTATTACAATAAATAACTGAGAGAAACCAAAGATAAAGGAAGCAGCCTTATAAACAATGATGCTACTTTGATGTGATCAGTTAAAATCATGAGAGAAAGTAATTTTTTAACAGAAATAACAGAAATACAGAGAACAAAAACTTTGGCTATTATAACAAAATACCTTTGAAAATGGTACTTGCCTGCAGTCACATAAATTCTGATGACTTTGTAAAAATATCCAATAAAAATATGAGATGACAAGGAAAAGCTGAGAACAAAATCATTCATCGGAGGCGTAACTGAAGCCAGCTACTGAAAACCTAGAAAAATCTGAGTTGTGATCCAACACTGTGAATTGAGAATTTACCACTCTGAGTGATCCCTACAACTCCAAGAAAGGAGTTTGAAAATATATGCTTTGGAATATAGAATCAGTTCCATTCAACAAAAATGTGAGAAAAAAGAAATTAAAGGTTTGCATTCTCTAAACATATGCTTTCTCTTGTTAAAATTTTTATTGAAGAAACACAACAATCTATTTTGTTCTCTGTTGCACTTACTTGATCATATGTGGCACTGTGACTTTGGAGTTTTCTTCAAACACTATTGTCATTAATCCATTGCACCTTATATTATCAATGCACTGTGGAAATAAACGTTGAAAACTGTTAAAGTCAAAACACTTTTCATATCCCTATAAGCTCAAAGCACAGCTTTTGCAGGGTATGGGCTGATTAGGACAAGGTATTTTCTCAAATGAAAAGCAGTGATGCAAGAATTAGAGTCGACATGCTTCTCTAGCCTTTGCCTCTCAGGGTATTCAGTTCAGAAACCTTTTCTTTTCCACATGATTAAGTACTTTGAGTTGGAAGTGATATTTCCTTTGAAGCTCCTTTGAAAGGGAACAAAACTCATTATTTCTAGTGTTTCCTGAAAGAGTGTAAGCTTAAGAAATCAAGACCACAAGAAAGTCAGAAGGCTTTATACTCCAAGGGGTATGGTAATACCTTAACCTCTACCTCTGTGCAAAAGACTATAAGGGAATATAAAAGCTTCCAGAAACACATTTGTAAAAACAAATTCAAGTGGTGCTCCTTGCGAAACGCAGCTGTGAGGAAGCTGTCCAAGCTGCTCCCTGCAAACCCTTGTATAAATGTTTGAGGCTGGGAATTAGGAGGGACTTTTAAGTGCAGTTTTATGTAGTTTAGATGAGCCCAAAGAAGGGAACAGAGCTGGCGAAGGGGTTGGACCTCTACCAAACCCTACAGGGCTCTTGTCTTCATTACACTTTCTACTTTCATTAATACGTATATATATAAATATATATGTACACATATATAATTATAATTTTTTTTTAATATATGGACAATCTCCTTTCATCAGTAAAAAGGAATTCCAGAAATTATCTCATTTATCCTGACTTCAAGAATACATGTCGCCTTCAGGCTGTGGAACATTTCATTTCAAACCAATGACTGATACAGGGTTGCTCAAACCTGATAATCACAGGCCTCTTCAGGTTTAGATTACATCTATAGTTTTAAATTTAAAATATCATCTATGCAGTTTTATGCAGGTTTCAATTCAGGATTTTAGGATTATTTGGAAAGTGCAGCTGCAGTAATTCACAGTATGATTTTCTCAAATCATTACCTAAAAGCAGTGAGAAACACATTTAATAGAAGTACTTATATTTCCCCTATTTGACCTTGAAATAGTTCAAAGAAGCCCTTAGCACCAATCATGGTATCAGATGATTTTTTAAATTATTATAATTTAGGCTAAGAATGGACTTAGTAGCATTCTTAAATGGTCTATCTGTGCCAGGAAATTACTCCAGTAATTTTACATATCAATGGAACAACAATAATTTCCCGAAAATCTGTTTTGTAAAAAATTCTCCAACCATGTCAGTCTGTAAGACAGCAAGTTGTAGCTCATACTGTATTTTGAGATTTTTATTTGCATATTTTTGTCCTTTCAAAAATGTTAATCTGGCACAAAATAAGTCAGAATTCTTATTTTTTAAGCAATTTCTCCTCATTATGATGATGATTCATCTGGAGATGTTGCCAGCAATGATAGCAACTTTGGAAATGCATGACATTCCATGCTGATATTCCTCTAATCAGCTATTTCTCTCTAAATTAATAGAGGATAGGACCTGAATTGAGAACTATGAGAGACGTATGTTCTTGTTTGTGTGCATAAACAAAACACAAATAGCCTTGATTTAGCTCTGGTTAGATGGAAGTTCAGGGGTTTTGTTTTGTTTGGTTTTTTTTTTGCATTCAACTTCTTTCCACAAATAGATTATGACAAAGTTTGTCTATTATGTTTCAAGTAAAAAGCAATTTCATAAAACCCCAACAACGTATCCCTGACATTTAAAAAAATTTAAATACCCTTTTTGTTTATTCACAACATTGACAGTTCCTGCACACTGTCAGAATGCTCAGCAATTATTTATAATGGTTTGTTAGCATTCATTTTTGGTGGAAAAAAGAATTTAGCCCATTTTCTTACTTCATTTGTGATGTGATATGGTATTACTTTCACGCTAGGACTCAGGTGGTTTTGATCTGTATGAAAATCATATATAAATCAGTACACGAATAAACCTTCTTCTTGAATCAAAATAGGTGTCTAGATGGGCTCTCCTTAGACATAAAAATGCTTACCACTATGTTTGTTGATGGACAATTTTGAAATTTATACACCATCTCTGTTTTTGAGAAACACACTTCCCTGGTGACTCAAATGCAATGACAGAATTTTGAGGAGAACAGGCAGCACTAATGGTTTTTCACAGCAAATCAAAGGTGTTCATCACCCCTGTGTCAGGCTGCTTTTCAGAAGCTCAGATTGAAGGAAGACCTCACCAAAACCAGCTGAGAAAAGGTCTTAGGTTGGAAATGGGGGTGTGTATTCCATTCCCACCTGCCAGAGCTGGGGCAGTTCTCTGCTGTCCATGGGGCAGTTCTCTTTATCTCTCCCACAGCCAATCCTCCCTCCAGGAGCTCTCTGCTGTCCATGGCCCATTCATCATTAATCACCTTCTGTCCACGGCCCATTCATCATTAATCACCGTCTGTCCGTGGCCAGGGAGTGTCCCTGCAGGGCTGATCCAATCCCAGCATCCCATGGGGAGATGCCCCGCCCAGGGGAGGAGCCAAGCATTCCTGCCTGGATCCAATCTGAGCTTTGGGACAGCCCAGCAGCCTCTGCCCCCTGCCCTGCCAGAGGAGCAGCTTTCTGCTGCCCTGCACGGCCAGAGGGAGCCCAGGCCCATCTGCAGCAGCCCTGGAGCTGCAGAGGAAAACTCCCCCCTGGTGCAGGATCCCTGCTGCAGCAGAGCCACAGCTGGCACTGCAGGAGGGCTGAGCCCCCGTGGCATGGGGCTGGGGCACCGCCCCGGCGCTGTGGGGCAGGGGCTGTGATCGCTCTGGCTGTGGGTTGCTTTGTGCTATTGCATTTGTATTGTTCATTTTCCTGGTAAAGAACTGTTATTCCTGCTCCCATATCTTTGCCTGAGAGACCCTTAATTTCAAAATTACAATAAATCAGAGGGAGGGGGTTTGCATTTTCCATTCCAAGGGAGGCTCCTGCCTCCCTCAGCAGTCACCTAGCTTTTCAAACCAAGAAAGAGAAGCACTGAGGTACCTGACTGATGTCACTTGTCCACGCAGCTTTCTCCTGCCGTGATGGGGCCAAAAGGACAACAGTGAAAGGAGGAGCATCCGTGGGCTCCACTATCAGCTTGAAATCCAAGTGTCCAAAAACTTGCCCAGAGCCTTTTGCTTTAGAGCCAGAGGGGGAGAAAAAAAGTCACACCATGAAACATCACAGCATAGGGCAAAGAAAACAGTGATTTCATTTACAATGGAAAAGCTATAAAACATCTTGCTGATAAAGAGCAAATCCAATTAGGTATCCAACAACTCATTTTGTTGTTCACATATTGGGATTTGCTCTTCAATATAAAGTTTCTTATAACACTTGTATGCTAATACATCCTCACCATACTACAAGTATCACTCAAATTAATAAAACTACTTTCACAATTCAAGTGCAAAACTTGACAAACTGCAGGATGGAAAACAAAAGGAGTAACAATAAAACCAGCCTGAGACTGTATTTTGTAATGCCATTTGAATAAGCTTGCACTCCAGATTTGTGGGGAGCCCAAGGCCAAAAGTTCCCATTAATTCTTCCAAATCAGTCAACTCCCATGTATTCCAGAAAGCAAATTATTATGCAGCTTATTTAAGGCTTATTTCCTTTTTTTTAATTTTAAATTTTTTTTTTCCTGAGATGCTCTGGGTGAGCTTGAATACAAAAGCCACATTCTCCAGCCAACCCTCTTGAAAATCCAGTAAGGGGTGTTAATAGCAGGAACAAATACAACAAAACAATGCCCCATCCAAGCCAGCATGTCCATTAGTAGAACAGCAATTTTAATGGATGAGTTTTACACTGTATTCTACTGGTTTCACAACAACATATCTATTTGCTCTTATGAAAAAAATAGAAAAGGGTACTAATTTTAGGAAACTAGAAACTGTACTTACTACTGACAGCTGAATTTAACTTACAATCATCATCACTCGCTTCTGTCTCCTCGACCAGAGTGCATTCTATCAGAGACAGAACACCTCCTGTCTGTGGAAACAAAGCACATTTCACACAAATGTTATTTATTCCCATTTGTCACAGGTTTTTTTAAATGTTGACAGGCCTGACTCTAACATTTTACATTACTCAGAGCTCTAAGGAAGATACATCAATTTCATGATGCACATTTTTTCCTTAAAGAACTAAACTCAAACTGATTAAATATAATGTTTTTTCCGAATCCAGCAGATTAATAGTACAATGCACAAAACTTATTTCACTTTTATCATGCTTTAATTTATGGCACACACAGACTTGCTCACAAGTTCCAAAAAAATGAACTAGAATTTCATCTTCTGAATGTAAGTGAAATACATACAAGTTTTCTTAAAGGTTCTGTTAGACTCTATTTATTTTGCATAAGTACTTGAACTATGTAAGAGGTGCAAAGTGGTAAAGTACATGACCCTTAATAACCTCTTGGTATGCCAAATTAAAATTCCATTCAACATAACCAACTCCATGAACTATCAACATCTCCTTACCCACAAGCCAGCACTATGAAAGACAGATTCTCAACAAATATAACTAGATTGTTCTTAGATGACATTTTATTTTAAGAGAACATGCTGTTCATGAAAACTGAATTGACTTTGAAAATTAATTTTATTAGAGCTCTGGAAAATGTTCTTTGGCAATTCTGCAGGGTTGTACTGACTGATTTATGCACTGAAAACTGACTTAAATTCAGTGCTACATACACTGAATTTATTCACCACTTCAAACAAATAGATACATCAATGCCTTGTTTCTAATCTCCCATTTACTAGAATTAACTGGGTCTAATAAAAGGAAATTGACTGAATTCTATTATTTGCAATGAAAAGATAAAGCAGCTAAACATTGTGCACCACCCCACTTTTGTTTACAACCACTAATGCAAAGCTCACATGAAACCCATAAAACAGCAAAATGTTGGCAGTTCACCAAAGATGAACTGCAACATTTAAACTTAATACAATTAAATCATAATATGAAGTCCATACCTTAAGAAGATGCAGTTTTCCTCCTGAACTTCTTGTACAAATTAAGAAGTGTTTTGTAAATAAGAAGCATTGTCTTTCTCCTTCTTTCTTCAAAGACAATGAGCCCAGGCGAACTTTACTCAGCTTTCCCCTCTCAACTGAGGGGACCTGGATAAGGGAACCTGGTAATGAAGGTGCAAAATTTACTGTACTACAATAATATTTAGTAGGTAATGTTCAAACTGTTAATTCATTGAACACTATTATATTATTAACACAACTCTTCATTCCAGTATCAATGTGTATCAGCGTCTCTTTCAAGAACAAGTCAATCTCTTTTTTACTGCACAGATTCCCTTTTTTTGTTATCATAGATAGAATCAAGTACAGTCTAGACTAACACTTGTGTACATGGCAGGATTAGATCCAGGGCTGATTAAGCAATTAAACACACCAAGAGGCCATTGATCAGAAAACGCGGCTGAACAGCAAACACCACTCTGACAGCCACTACACTTGCAAAAGACACTTCCAAACCAAAGAGACAGAGAATGGAAAGTTCTTTTTGATGGAAAAGAGTTTGTGTGTGTGCCCATGTACAAGAGAGATGGAAATGAAGCATATCTCTTCTTCTCATCTTGTACTGCATAATTGTCAGTGCTCCACAGCTCATCTGAAATGTGTTGCCAGTAAAACACTCCCGAACTAAATTGAACCTGCTTGCATAAGCCTGAATTTTGCTTTGCAGAGCTCCAGGCTGGGGACAGCTCTGCTTCTCTTGCTGTTTCACATCTCAGTCTGTGACCAACTTTTCCAGATTGATCCCACCATGTGTATCACCTCCAAATTTGAAGCAGGAGTTAAATTTGGCGGTGAAGTGCAACTCCTCTGTAGATTAAACAGAAATATTTCTACCATACAACTTGCTGTTAGCAGACAGGGCAGCCGAGAGACCTCCTAGTCTCCTTCCCACACATCTCTCCTCACTATTACCTTTACACTGGCTCGTGCCTTGTTCCAGCATCAGGTACTCACACAGCTAAAGCAGCATGAAAATAATGCTGGGAAGAGGCAGCTGATTTAGCTCCCCGATAGGAGCAAGGTCATGAAAGCACCAAGAAACTGATGATGCAAAAGGGAGCTGCACAGCAGAACAAGCAGGAGGAGAAGGCTCTGACCTGCCCCTTCCAGATACGAAGTGGCACAGCTGCATCAAAGCTCGAAGTAGTGGTGGCACCCTGACACAACGTTAGCCTGACAGAATTATCCATGGAATATTAGATTAGCAACTCTTACTCTGTGTTGTCAAAAGGATTATCTTTCTGAAAGTTCACATCCGCAATCTTAAATTAACAAACAGAGAAATTGCAGTAACTGAGAAAGGTGCTATTTATCTACATTTTTTCTACACTTAGCTCTCTCTATATATATTTAAGTAGTCTTAAATTATTAATATATAAAGTTCTACTGACATGGGAAATTACACAGCAGTAAATTTGCCAGAGAACAGTGTTCTCTGACAGACATTTCACACTTAGACTAAATGTATAACACAACTTGTGTCACCGAAACACAACAGTGAAGTTATGCTCTAGAATTTTGCAGAGGAGTTTGGAACATTTCAGATTCACTTACATTCTGACCCAAACCCATAAATATTTACTGGCTGTTGTGCATTTCCCCTGGACAAGCAGCCAACCTGCTTCAGCTGTAGGAGAGAGGGAGGAGATCATTTCCATGTGTTGGAACCATGACTTTTCCGTGTTACACTGACTGTCCCTCAAGCCACGCTGCAAGGCCAGCATGTTCAAAACAACTCCCAGACAAAATTCCCTGGGTACTTTTAGCCCTAAAATTCCATCTACACATTTAGGGAAGCAATATTCAATCTGTACATTTTGTTTCTGCTTTGCTTAGTAAAGTAATAGTACCTATAAATATGATATTCTTACAGAAGTAAGGTCACTGGTAATTTTTGTTTATTTATTTATTTTTACTTTCATTGGAATGCTTTCAGGACTAACATGCTCTGTAATGCCATAATGGGCTGAGGTTAAACAATATTCTTGCACAGAGCTGAAATACTGTTAATAAGGTAATAGAGAGCAAACCTCTCTCTAAAAGCAGAAAACACAGACTGCATTTTATCTATTTCAAACGTGCAGAGAGGAACACATCTCCTACACAGACTGCATGGCTGACCCCAAACAAGGACCTTGGGCATTCTCATCAGGCTTTAGTGGTTAACAAAACTGGGCATTGGCTCTACCACAGACTTTTTCCTCTTAAGGAAAAAAAAATGGTCACGATTGGCCAATGTACAGATGCAATGAGCAAGTGAAGCTAATTTTAGAACATTCATTAACAGTACAGTTTGGACAATAGTGTAATCCCATGAATTTTTATCCAGCCTCAGGCCTTAAGCACTTTCAGCACTTTAATGCTTCAACAGTCACCCTTCTCAGCCTTTGCTCAATCCAAGGAATATAAAAGGCTGGATTTACAAACAAACCCAAGCATTCAGAAGTCTACACTGAGCTGTCTGATTTACCAGCTCAGTCTGGGTTTCCCCATGCTGGAGGTTTTTGGCTTGTTTTACTTCTCAGAGTGTTAAACACTGGAAGAGGTTGCTCATTTAGGGAGGCTGTGGTCTCTTTGTCCTTGGAAAGAATAAAATACTGACTGGGCATGGCAGAAACCAACCTCCTCCAGCTGGTGCTGCTTTGAGACTGGAATACGTAATTTCCAAAGTCCCTTCCAGCTTCAGCATGATTTTGTGGTTACAATATCTTTATCAGCAGAGGTAAATTCACAGCAGCTGACGGTAGAAGCATCAGGGTGTTTGAAGGCAACAGAGGGGCTTGTGTTTGTATGTCAACACATTTCAGACTCCCTGAGTGTCCTTCAGCCTCACAAAGAAAACATTCCTCACTTGTTTGCATGCCTGACTATAAAATCTGTACCTAAGTGAGAGGCAGGGAAAATCAGACCCCAAGAAACTCGAATGAGAATTCACAATCTGCATTGCAAAACACTGCCAGGGACAGTTCCTGTGCTCTCAACATGCACAACTCAACAGAATCAATCTCTTCTTAAAAATAATAAGTCTGTAACACATAAAAAAGTTGCCATTAACATCCACAAAAAAAGCCTGAACAAAGGTAGTGGCTCCTCTCTCCTGTTTTAAGCTGGAAAAGAGGTTCCTGTGCCCATCTACATTAATCAAGACAACAAATGGAAGCCTTACTGAAACCAGAGGAGATGGACACCATGCCAACGTGACCCCACTGTCAGATGTAAAAGGAAAATGGGCTCCATTACTTCATTTGCTTTATTCAGATTTCTGCCCTTGCAAGAATCACAGGCAGTGGATGTTCCACCAGATAAGCTGATACAACCTTCTGTAACACAGACTCCTGACCACTGCCCTCTGACTGTGTGCCTAGAAATAAATCTGAATTTAATTTACTTACAGGGTTTGGCCTTGGGACTAACAAGACAACAGTAATTTGTACAGATTGATTCCCACAGAAAAAAATTCTAAATTTTACTTTTGAAGCAGTGGGTACACAGACAAAACACTGTCAGTCAGTCTTAATGGGAAAACCCCAATAAATAAAAATACATATTTGTATTACATATTGTAATAATCTTTAAAAAAATTCTAAACTTTAATTAGATTTCATAGTACAAGTCAACCTAGGATAATCACAGCATTATAATTTTTTGGCTGTGGGTGCAAAACAACTTGGTTTTTTCCTGAAAGCCATATTCATAACTCTTAAAACACCTCAGAGATTAAAATGAATGCATGTAATGAAGAATCAAGTAATTTAATAGGGTTTGTAAAAACAGTATTGTTAGTGTACTGTAAAAATAATATTGGAAGTTATTAGAGAAAATTCATAGTTTGGCCACATAACTACAGAAACAGCATAAAATGCATTACAAAATGTACAGAAAACCTATTAATTACCAAGTGCAATATGGCCCCATCAAATACCAGATGTTCTGCTGAGGTTATCTGGAAAAGTTTGAGGAAGGGATGCACCTAAATTATATTCCTAACCTTTCCTGAGTATTTTTAATGCTTTTCAGCACAAAGGAGCAAAACCTGTCATAATCCTGCAGTACAGATCTGTAGCTATTTTGTACAAACCCAGTAACTGGCTTCAAGAGATCCAAAAGTAAAATATTATATAAATGGGAGAAAAATAAGCTAAAGTAAACATCACCAAGTAAGAATTGCAACCAATTTCCAGTTCCTGGCAAAAACCCCTGTCCCTTATTTAAAATCCCTTATTTAAAATGGAAATGTTATTCTAGCAGAGTTTTTGGGAACTTAACAACAAATTCCACCTCTGCTGTAACTGATTTTCAACAGAAAGAGTTTCCAAAGCTGCCATCAATAGGCAGAGAGGAGAAAAGTGCTGCTCTTCCCCTTCTCCATCCCCTTGGGACCACAGTCCAGGCAGAATGAGAATCACAATCTCATGGGGGCTTTGCCACTCACGTGCTGCTGATTTTTCTGCAGAAAGCAGCACAGAACTGAGGTCCAACCACAGCCCAAAATCACCAGTTTTCAGGGCACTTTGTGACTCACCCTGCAGGGACAGGGGGCAGGCTCAGGATGCTGACAAGTGCCCGGTGCAGTGCCCAGCCTGATGACGGCAGTGTGAGCCCTGCTGCCTTCAGTGCAGTATTTTTCATGATTTTTGGGCAGCTTTGCAGAGGAATGTCTTACCTTGGCGTATAAAGGTTTGGCTGGTATCTAGCAATATGTCACAGCCCTCCACTATGGTCCTCTCTATGGCCAGGTTCTTCCGGATGTTCTCTGTGTCACTCACCTCGTCGTGCATCACTCTGTTGGGGACAAAAATGCACTTTATCTCCCCAAAACGTGCCTCACACCTGCTGAGTCTCTGAAGACACAGTGCATGCCCTTCACCACCTGCTACAGATCTACCCACCCAGTGCCTCATCACTCCAGTGCAGGTCTGCTGCCTTTTTTCCTCTCCTTTTCAAACCATTCTTGTGATCATTTTGATTTTTCAGCAGTGGAGCCAATTTGGCAGATTAGTGACTGCTCCTGAGCACATCTGACAGATGCCACCGAGCTACAAGCACTTCACAGCTGATAGAAGAGAACCTGATCCTTAGTGCACAAACAGGAAAGTGTTGCCTAGAATTGTGTAGGGCATATTTAAGATTTCCTTTCCATGGCTTTAGGGTCCTCCTCTGTCCCTGTTTCAGGATAGAATTCAATGTATTCTTTCCTTTCCCCTTTCCTTTCCCCTTTCCTGAAATTTCCTGAAATTTCCTGAAATTTCCTTTCCTGAAATTTCCTTTCCTTTCCTGAAATTTCCTTTCCTGAAATTTCCTTTCCTGAAATTTCCTTTCCTTTCTTTTCCCCTTTCCTGAAATTTCCTGAAATTTCCTTTCCTGAAATTTCCTTTCCTTTCTTTTCCCCTTTCCTGAAATTTCCTTTCCTTTCCTGAAATTTCCTTTCCTTTCTTTTCCCCTTTCCTGAAATTTCCTGAAATTTCCTTTCCTGAAATTTCCTTTCCTTTCCTGAAATTTCCTTTCCTTTCCCCTTTCCTGAAATTTCCTTTCCTTTCCTGAAATTTCCTTTCCTTTCCTTTTCCTCAACAACCACAGCTTTGATATTTCAACATTTCCTTTTTCTATTGTTCTTCCTATAGGCATTCTCCCCTTACAGAGAAAAATACAGATTTTATAATTTTTTTTTTTTTTTTTGGTGCTGAAACAAATCCAGGAGTTTATATGCTCTTGCAATTATATTTTCCTAAAGTGAGACTGGACTGCACTTCCTGGAATCTCCCCCTCCCTCAGAACTACCTTAAAGGGATGGAAATGAGTCAGTTAATTTTACATTTATGGTCTCTACTGACTTTATGAGCAGAGAGGATCAGTCAGTCTCAGACTCCACAGACACTTCTGAGTGTTCAGTGGTGAATCAGATGCATCAGCAGTGAACTCTGACTTACGTGATGAAGCCAGTCCAAAGCTGATTTATCTGCTCGTGCAGATCTTTTACAAGTAAATATTCTCCAAGCACATCTTAAGTGAATACTCCAGACACTGAATATTTATATCCTGGAGTTCACTCATGGTCTCTTTGTTCTCAGCAGAAAACTGCTTTTCCCAGACAGGAGAAACACATTTCCCACTGGGCTGATGAGAGGAACATCTGAGAGAGGTCTGGGGGTTCAGGGAAGAGCTTCATTGTGCAGGTTTCCACAGGGAGCAAAAGTTCTCAGAATATATCTTTAGTTCCTGCTTATCTGGCATGATTTAAAGCAAATATGAAATTCACTTTGCACACTAGCACACTAAAATTATAACACAGACAGAGAACTAGGTGCTTTCCAAGACCATAATTATTTAAAATCCTCTTCTCTCTTTAAATTAAGAAAAATAAAATTTCTTTATGTAAAGAGAACTGCTCTGTTCATAACCCAGGAGTAGGTGGTTTCTATAGTGATTTTAATTCTCCCTAATCAAAATACAAGGAGACACTTGGAGATTTAAATTTGCCAAAAAGAAAAAAAAATTAGAACAGACAAAATATTACACTGAGATATTTTTGTTATTTTTCATTATCTTCTGTTTTGGGTTTGATCCTTTTCTTTACAATGCATATATTTTTAAAAGAGCAAAAGCAAGTAAAAATAAAGAAAACTGGTTTTTCTTTTCAAACCTTAAATTCAAAATAATCAGAGATAAGGTAGAAAAATCTTACCTTGAAAGTTCCTCTAGTTTAGATTTAGCAAATTCAAGGCTTTTTCTCTCAACGTGTTCATGTGGTGTGTGAGCCAAAAGTTCATGAAGTGTTATAATATATCTGGGAATCTTGAAACCAATAAGATACAATATCAGTAAATCCATATATACCTTCCCTCAATTTTAATAGATTATGAGCATGTAAATTTCTTTTGACATGGAAAATACCAGGTGACCTGGCCGCATTCAGATAACATTCACATTGCACAAAAGGAGATGGAAGAATGTCCAGTATTTGATTATTAAAGGCTACAGGGTAACAAGGACCCTTCAGAGCTTTTAACCAGAGAAAGAAGGGCCCTTCAGAGCTTTTAACCAAGTGATGGTGCAGCATAACTGGTCTGACACAACAAGATTTATGTAGGAGGAGAGGCAAAATAATGCTCATGTGGAAAGTCACCAGCAATGACATAATAACATTCCTCATCACCCAGGAACAGGACCATTTCCTTCCCTCCCTTGACCTGGCTTCAACTCAACCCAAAGAAACCCCAAATCCGCAAAAACTTTAAAATATAACACTTCAAAAATTAAAAAAGTATTGTTGCAGGTGCTAATGGCTCCTTAGGCTAATACGAATAACTGCCCTCAACATAAGTGTCACTGATGCCCCTTTTATTTTTTTTTCTCTATCTGGCTTTCCAATAAATGCACAAACTGAGAGGGTTCACTATTCCTCTGATGAGCAAAATGTCAGGTTAAATGGAAAAGACATAAATTTCTCATGCCAATGCTTCACAGACATCTTAAAACAGCAGAAAATGTCTACTACAGGCAGATCACAGTAAAAATCAGGAGGGCAAGCAGAGTTTTCAAAACTTCTGCAGTTTATTTTTCATTTTCTAAAGACCAAGTCACTCGAGAGCAAAGCAGGGAGAAAGATACCAATGAATTCCCAGTAAGGTGCCTATGGGTGCTCAAAGTTCCTGACTATCACCTCTCTCTGGGCTTTATAACCAGGGGTCCCAAGTCAACGACCTGCTCCCTGCTAATTTTCTTCAGTGCCATCCTCATCCCACACTCCCCCTCAACATTCCTGAGACTGAGCAAAGATGAGCCAGCATAGCTGGGGAGGAGATCTCCACAGACAGAGTCTTGGTGTAACAAAAAATAAATTACACCAAACTAATTTTCAGGAGAGCATTTCTAGTTAAGCAAGATGAGCCCTCAATCGATTGCAATGTCAGTAACATGAAATGAATCTACCAAACAGTAAAACCAAATATACACAAAAAATACACAGGGAATACCTGAAACATGGGGTAGGTAAGGAAAGTTTCCAGCATTCTGCCCTCACATGCTGGGTTGGCTTCATATTGCTTCAAGAGTTTGTCAAAATCTCTGTTTTGCTTACAGTTTGCCAGCACTTGTAGGCTATATTGATGATTCCGAACAAATTCTTGATAAATGTTCAGCATTGGCAGCAGAATGTCAAATAAGTCAGCTAAAAAAAAAGCAGGAAAATGCCTTTTTTTTTTCCCCAGCTACTCATGTATTGAAATACATTTTTAAAGAAAATGTGTTTTCCAGTGTTTTCTCTGGAAGTGAATTACTATAATCAGTTCTGTTTCCAATACACTGACAATTTAGAAACATTAAACATAGCTCTTTCACCTGCCCAGTGATGGTTGTTCTGATTACCTAATAGTCAGATAGCATCACCAAAAATACAAGTCTAATCAATGATTAGGGCAGAGGAATTCTCATATACAGACCATTACTGCCCGCATGGGATTCCCACTACACCTCATCTTGTGGTTTTAATCCTGTATATGCACATTCCTTTCAAAAGGGACTTTTAAGAAGTCATGTCTTTGGAAAAAAAAAATCCCTACTGATTATTCAAAAATAAATATGAAAGTTATACCCCTACAGAAAATAAAGTATCTTACCTAGAATTAAGGTAGGCCAGTTAGCTATTCTTGCTTTTAAGCCCTGGTGAAATATCTCATGAAGAAACATGATTGTTTCACTGAAAAACAAGTATTTAAACAAACAAAAAGACAATTCTGGTTTTATTTTCTGATTAATAATTCACAGAGAAACATCTCTTCCTCTTTTGCACTTTGCTAGAAAAAAAAACAGAAGACGGTTATTGTTATGGAAATAAGTGCTTCCTTTTATTGCATTGTTTAAAAATACTAGCTCACTGCTTCTAAAAAACTCATAGTATTCAATATAAATATTCTAACATCGTATTCATATTCTAGCAAGGGAAAGGAAACCTGCCTCATGACTAAAGGAATATATTCTGTTTCTCAGAAGTTTGGGGCAGGCTTGGATGCAATCCCAGTCCTGTATCTAATGTTAGATGCCTCCTGGGCTACTTGAACATGCTCATTACAGCAGTACTTGGATGCCTAATGAAAGAACAATTCCTTTTTTGCAGGATATGAAAAGACAAGTGAGAGGGAATGAGATTCCTTAGGCAGGACAACAGAAAATAGAAGCTTTGACATTCTCATCCTCGTGGTCTTATCGGGATCATATGAGGCCACTAAGTCCAGTTTTGTTCTCTTAAGAGAAAAAAAGAAACAGGAAAGGTGACAGAAAATTATGGGAACTGCCCTAAGAAGCACCATCAGTCCTTTTTTGCCTTCAGCAGAGGAAGACACAGAATGCAGGGAGGTAAAGAGGTCATGCTGGTTTCCAACAGCATCATCTGCAGCACCTTTGCCTTTCAGCCCTTCGGAAAATGTCTGGCTCAGTGACACCGCCTGCACCAGATCCAAAACAGGAGCCAGGACTCTGCCTTCAGCTGAACCAGAATGGGAACAAGCATTCAGGGACACCCACCAAAAAAAACCCCAAACAAAAAGCCACAGAAACTTCCCAAACCAACAAAAAAATTCCCAAAAAGGTCCCCTCTACCTGTTGAGGAAAATGCTGCTGACATCGTCGTGGCTGATGGGCGGCTTCTTGGAGCTCGCTGCCATCCTCAGGGGCCGCAGGAAGCAGTTCACCAGGACATAAAGCTGGTGCACGTACTCAGACTCAGCCTCCACCATGTTGAAAACTATCTGGTTCCTCTTCCTCATGCTCTCTGCATGAGGAGAACAAATATAGTCTTGGACAATGGTTTTCCATTTTCTTCTGCACAGCCAGCCCCGCATAAAGCTCTGAACCTAAAAATGGATCACGCAGGAAAAGAAAGTTAAAAAAACATATTACGTGACTTATCATAAGCTCTTCACTGTAGAAACAACTCTCAAAATTAAAAGTCTTTGTGCAGAAATAAAAATGTTCCTTTATTGATATATAATTGTTCTGTAATTAAATATATTTTACTGTTTGTAAAATATATTTTACTGTAATTAAATATATTTCTGTTTGTTAAGGGTCATAATTGTTGCCAGGAAACAGACTGTAAAACATGGCATACACAGAAGGGAATCTTTCACTGCAAGCTGGAGTGTTGTCCCCTTCCCATCAGCAGCAGTGCAGTTCCTTCTTCCTCCCCCTAGAACATTTCTCTTATACCCCAAAGGTGTCCTGCAATACCTCCAGGTAACACAGTCCAGCACAGACTCAATATCATTATTGGCAGAATTCTTTATTTTTTAAGGTCACTTTGCTTTCCATTTTGAATGGATAACAATTGGTATGGGTATTTAAAGCTAGGTATCAATACATTGCTTGGTATCAGACACCAAGGCAACAAACGTGGTATTCAAAAAGACAGATGTTTGGCATTCTTAAAAAGCACCTCTATGTCATGGAAAAATCTAACTAAGCATAATATCTTTTGAAGTTACAAGTGGATTAAAGATTACAGAAGAGGTCTACATCTGGTCACAGGAAATTTCATTATGTCTGTGCCCTGATCTTGATTCATCTTGAATGAGAAGTGCAAAATTTCGCTGGTATCAGTTTACTCTGAAAAAATAACTTAAAATAAAAAGGGCCCAGCTGTCAAAATGACCAAGACACAGAATACACTGAATTACATACAGATTCAAAGCTCTCTTGCTACTAAAAGGGGCATTCCCAGCTTCTGCAACAATGGTTAATCTACACGAAAAGGAAAACTCACACTACGTTACCAGCTCAGGGCTGACCCTGGCTCAGACTGCACACCCCAAAAAAAGACAGAAACCAGACATGTCCCATAAAGGATTTCATGCAAATACATCACAAGATAAAGTGTGGCACAAAAATACATGTAATTGAAGAGATTTAAGTAGGGGCAGGGCAAAGAAAAACTTGCTATTCGACTGTACTTAAAAAAAAAAAAAAAAAAGCCAAACAAACAAACAACAACAACAAAAATAAAACCTAGACCAAAACACAGAAGGACACCCCTCACCCCACCCTCCTCCCTTTAAGCACAAAAGACTTCATGTTTACCTTCTTAATTTTTTTAATATCTGGATCTTCATCTTCCTGGTTGCCTTGATAAGGTCGCATTTTTTCCTTTGTTTTATTCAGTGCTACAATCTGACAAAACCAAACACTCATTAAGTGCTTCCTCAAGTTAAGGAAACCCTTGGTTGGAGAACTACCAGAACAACAATTTCCCTTCCCCCAGCCTGTGGAACGGGCACAGAATGACCATCACACATTTGGGGACAGGGACTGGGCACTTCAGGCCAGTACAGATCCCGGTCCAGCTGGAAGGGGGACCCAGAACCAGCAGGTTCTGCCCCCAAAACTAACTGTGCCTTTTGGGCTTTATCAGCCTGGGACTGCCACAAGGTCTTTAACAACATCCAGGGAATCAGAGCAGTCCTGCACAGCCCTTAACACCATCACAGCCAAACTCAAACCTGAAGGCAGGGAGGAAACAGTGAAATCAGTGGCACCCACTCTGCAAAGCTGTGTGTCATCTTAGGGGGATGAAAGCATGACAGGATGTCAGGAAAAGTAACCCAATCAGCCCAACAGACCTCAATATTTCAAAGAAAATCATTATTCTACGGAGTCACTAGGGGACTGTTATATATTGGCCTCACTGGGTTCTGTCATTTTCACAGAATACTACAGAAATTCTGAACATCACTGATGCCTTAAGTGTGAGCTTTCATATTTTCCAGATTCTGCACTACATTAGGATATAACTGAACTCTGTATAAAGTGTTGTCAGCTGTTCTCCTCACAGCCCAGTCACACAGAACAATCCTTTTCCAGAACCAAGGACACCACTGCAGCTGCAGCCCCAAAAAGTGCAAACAGCAGGGAATGGAGGGGAGCAACCTGGGAGGGTGGGACTGCACAACCTGGAGCTGGAATTGGACAATGAGCCCCCACATGGAAACAGACCAAAACTTATTAAAAGTGTGAGAATTCACGACTAGGGGTTCATCTTGGGTGCACCTCTGTAGCCACAGCTCTCTTCATAGAGGGCAGGCAGGCACAACTTCCCAAGGATATTTCCTGGAAACTGCAGCAAGGAACCTCAGAGAAAGAGAAAACAATTCTTATCTCTATTCTCTGCTCCTGATGCTTTTGCACATGTGGAATATGTTAGGAAGATTGAAGAGAGTTCTCAATTGGATTCTGGTGATGGTTGTTTATATTAATTGGCCTATGGGGTCAAAGCTGGGTCCTCACTGTCTCACACAGTAATGGGTATTCCTGTAATATTTTTTAGCATTCTTTTAGTATTATTTAGAGTAGTATGTCTTAAATATAGTATAATACAATATAATTAATAGAATATAATATAATTTTAATAAAGCAATTGTTCAGCATTCTGAATCAATGGAGTGAGATGCCAATCATTCCCTGTATCAAGGGCTCCTGATTCTGCTATACACCTTGGGTGGAGCCATGGTCAGGATCTTGTACTTCCCAAGGTGTGTCCTTTGAAGGACTTTCAATAAACCACCACTTTGTTCCTTTAACTCTGTCTAGCTCTGCTCTAGGAGCCTCCCCAGGCATCCCCACAGCCCTGCACCCAGCAGAAGGCTCCAGTCAGTGAGAGCCTGGTGGCTCTGCCACTCACCTCTGACTTGAGCCTCTCGATCTCCGTGTCCTGGTCCTCCAGCTGGTGCCGGAGCTGGTTGGCCGCCACCTTCTCGGTCTCCACGATCTGCACCAGGTGGATGTACTTCTGCATCAGCACCTCCCGCTCGATCAGGATGTCCGAGTAGCTGCCAGGGAAAGAACAGGTCACTGAAAACAGCCACATGATGGGTTTCAGTGGTTCTAGTTTAAGAAGGCTTCTGCTCCTGAAGCAATTGTGAAAACAGAGACTGGTTCAGGTGAAAACATGTTTTAAATATGTGCCTAAAGAACTGTTCATAACTACTGTATTTGTGGGGTGCCCCAATGAAGGAAGGAAAGATGAATCTGACTCCACATTCCCAAAAGGTTAATTTATTATTTTACGATGGTATAATATATTAAACAATACTACACTAAACTATGTTAAAGAATACAGAAAGGATGCAGACAGAATTCTAAAAAGGTAATAATGAAAACTCATTACTCTCTCTAGAGTCCCAACACAGCTTGGCCCTGACTGGCCAAAGAGTGAAAACAACTCACAGCAGGATCCAATGGAACAATCACCTGTGGGTAAACAATCTCCAAACACATTCTACATGTGAGCACAACTCAGGAGAAGCAAATGAGATAAGAATTGTTTTCCTTTTCTCTGAGGCTTCTCAGCTTCCCAGGAGAAAAATCCTGGGCAAAGGGATTTTTCAGAGAATGTGAATGCCACACATAATAATAATTATTATTCTTGGCGTGATAGCCAACTGTGCAAAACATTACTATTGTTAGATATTTATTATTTTTATATGTTTACTGTTGTTAGATATTTACAACTGTTAGATATCTAACTACTAGTTAGATAATATCTACCAATAGTAAATATCTAACTATATAGTTAGATATTTACTATTGGTAGATATTTACTATTGTTAGATATTTACTGTTGTTAGATATTTACCTATTATTAAATACCTATTATTAGTAGGTACTTAGAATAGAGACTTAACAAGGAAGAGGCTTTATCAAGCATCTAAAAGGGGGGAATGATGCCTTAGGATTTAGCTTTCATATTTTCCAGATTCTGTACCACATCAATATATAACTCTGAACTTGATATAAGTTTACTTAGACAAAATAATCGTTTTCCAGCCTAATATATTTTTAATAAACACCTACTTTATGTCTTTATTCTGCCTAGTCTCTGTTCTAGAGGTCTTCAGGCATGACAATCCCCTCATGGGACATGGACAGATAACATAGCCCCAGTGGCAATAAGACTGCAGAACCATGCTTGTTTAGCTTCAGTTATAATGTGCAGCTTGATCATAAACCACCCAGATCCTAATCACCAAATCATCCAAACTGAGACAGTTTAACATCCTTTTTTAGACTGCAGCAACAGTACCCAGTTTCACAATATTCAGCTACTGAGAGCAAGATAACTGCACTTTTTATGAGCTTCTAATTCTCATGCTTGGCCGAAGAACTCAGTAAATTCAATTTGTTTTATGTATTTTAAGGTCCTGATTTTTTCCCATCTTTCGGGAGAACTTGGGGGAGCATGTAGCACTTCATCAGAACTATTTCTCTCCATCTGCCAGATCAATTTATGGAAGAATTCCCATCAAAACTGTCATTTTAATGCGCTAACACATGTTTTATATTTTAGGCCTTTTTAAAATTACTGAAATAAATGCCTTTAATCCAATCAGTATCAAGAACCACAGTGTCAGTCTTTCCTTTAGCTCTTGGGCAGCTTTTCCCTGCAAAGGGACAATATCCCTAGTGCAATCAGATGCCACAATCAAAGCCCCATGTCAGAAATGCTTCCCAGCTTCAGGCAGAGGAGAAAACAGATTTTCCCTACACAGCATCTTCACCAGACTGACCCTGAAGCAGCAAAATCCAGACACTTTGCTGCCTCTTACCCTGAGTTTTAGGAAGGTTGTTCCTCTGAGAATTATGGAAATTTACAAGATAAAGACCAAACAAAACACAGCAGAATTCAGGCCCTAAATCATTGACAAGGGATCCATCGCTGTTTGATACCACATCTTTTTCTATCGCTGAGTTTGAACACAGCATTTAACAGCAGGAACTTTCTGACTGCAAATCTCTTCCCTTTAAATATCTTCCTGCTTGTTACAGCGCTCATAAAACAATGAATATTTGCTATTAAATACCATGAGGTTCCTAAAATTGCAGTAATGTGCATCCTCTACAATGTGGTTTTTCTGTAAATATTTACTTGTATTTCAATCAGTGTTAGTGCATCTCCACACTGGAGGGGGCCAATATTAACCACAGTTCTTGCATTCAACACCTAACCTGGAAAACAAGCTTGGATTTAAAATAATTAGAATAAGTTCCCACAGCTATCATAAAGTAAAAGGTTTTTTTCCTTGTACAGACTATAAAAAGAATAAGAAGGGAATTTAATTCTATTACATTTGCTGTTATATTTTGACTGCTGCAGAAGTAAACAATACACTGGAAAAAGGAAGGTCAGGACACCTCTTCCAAGAAGTAAAAACCACACATAAATAAACCTATCATGAAGCAATGCACTTATCATTCAGCTGTACAAGAAACATCAGTAAAGAATGAGATTAGTTCTTCAATTTTGTTTGTTTGTTTGTTTGTTTTGCAAGAATTCTGGGGTTTTTCTTCAGAAACCAGAGTACTTCACCTCTTTTCACCCTAAAAAGGCATTTGTAGATTCTAAAAATTGTCTGAATCAAAAGCACTAATCGTGTCTGAGTTAGCACTAACAGTTTTACAATATTAAGGTAAAAATATATGTAACATATGTAATAAAATGCTTTGATTTAAATTTAATATAAATAGTCTTTCCCAGCTAAAACCAAATCCAAACAGGTAAAACACTCTCTTTTTCTATTTATAATTTTCAAAATGTTCTAGAACTTTTGCGACCAATTGTTTTCAATAGAGAATTTGAGGGGTTTCACTTTGGTTTTATTTAAACTGAGGAAATTAGTAGGACACAGACTCACAAGGATGAACTGCTGATGTAGGATCCAATATATTGTTACATACAGTGCTTCTCTTTCACTTTTTTATTTCTTCCTTTAGGGGAAGAAATTATGTGTATTTCTTGGATTCTTTAAATGCATTAAACTGGACAGCTTTGCTTTACTGGGGAACAAGAAACTTTGCTCTGGAAGACTGAGGATTTTGTTCTTTTGAGATGCTCTTAGAGCAATTCAGTGGAGGGGCTTTTTGCTGTCTAAAATGTCAGACTCAGCCTGGAAACCAAACAACATCTCCTTCACTCCCATAATTAGCACTACGAAGAAGAGTTAATTTGAAAAGACTCTGTACACCTACACTAACTTGTAATAGGCTAAATCCATTTTCCTTCTCCAAACTACTGCTGGGAAAGGAAAAATCAGAGGCTTTTGGAATAAACCTCACATTCTTCCAACAGCGCTTTCCATCCATCTCTCTCCATGCTTGAGTAGAGATCACCATGTCCAAATGTGTTAATCTGAACATCCAGAGTAATCCCAGGAGCATTACAAGAGGGCAGGGCATCAATACTGGCATGAACACACATGTATAAAAAATCCTTGTAGGAGAAAATTGTACCAAAACATTCAGATGTCAAAGCAATACAGAAAAACATATAAAACAACCTCTAAGCAACCAGTCTAGGTCTGTTTTTTTGTCTAGGGTATCGTTTTATAGAAACAAACAACTACTGCAAACCACAGCTTATATGACTTTTTATTAATATTTTTCTGAGGGAAGCAATTCTGTAATGTCTAAAACATCCTGAAAGCTGAGGCTGAACCTGTCTACTACCATGACCTGTAGGAACGGGACTCAAACCAGGTATTTCAAGAACCCCTGACTGACCATCACCCACCACATGGAGAGAGGAAGAAATTAATAAAACAAGGAAAAAACATGCTTGCACCGTTTAGTCTGACATACGAAGAAAACCTAGGAAAACTTGAGAAATTTTAGCCTCTAGCAGCAAGCCAGGATACAAGTTCCAGTAGTGCTACCAGCAAATACTTTTGAGTTTTGTCCCAGAATGAGACCAGAGTTATGGTTCATTGGAGCAGTCCATGCTAATTGTCCTAAAGCTGCTCAGGGTGCTGGGAGAAGCAAGCACTTGGTCTGGCCACATCAAACCACCCTCTTGAGAAGCAAAATGCACAGCCTAACTCACTCCTTATGAAAACCGGGCTCTGGCTGTCTGCAAGGCAGAAGAAATTGCCTGCATTGTCCCCACACCCACCTTGAGCTGCTGCAGGACTCCTCAACAGAGGAGAAAGAGCCTCCAGACAGGTTTTAAAGCCTGAATGGCACAGTCACAGCCACAGCGGGGATGGGAACAGTAAAAGCTGCACTAGAACATAACCAATCCACCCCTGTGGCTCCAAGCAAGGTGCCTTGGGGTGTGATCCAGGGTTCTGAGGGATCCCTGTGCCAGACAGAGCCATAGGGCATTTTGATGACTTCACACCCCAAATGGTTTTTACTACACGATCCTTTTAACTGAGCGGGGGAAATGCCAGCTGGGAGACAGAGCCTTTGGAAAAGTGGGCCCAACAACCAAAGCACCCAAACCATGTCCATGGGGAATGGCTCACTCAGGAGCAAGGCGTGAGGGGAGAGAAGGCCACCCTGTTCTGTGGGATGGAGACTGTGCTGGAAACAGCCCTCACCAGCCAGTGTGTCACCCACCAGACTCACACCTCACACCAAAAACAGCTGCTCCCATTGTCCTGGCACTCCAGCCAGGAAAATCTGACCATTTAGGAATGGTCAGATCTGAACTCTTTAGGAAATCATCCACAAACAAGCTGGAGGAGAATGGCACCCTACCCCATTGTGCAAAACAGACAGGACTCAGAGCATGAGCAGCCATGAACTACAGAATTGTGGCATGGGTTGGGTTGAAGGGACATTAAAGATCAGCCAGTGCCACCCCTGCCATGGCAGGGACACCCTCCACTGTCCCAGTGTTCAGCCTGGCCTTGGGCACTGCCAGGGATGCAGGGGCAGCCCCAGATGTTCTGGGCACCCTGTGCCAGGGCCTGCCCACCCTCCCAGGGAACAATTCCTTCCCAATATCAATTTTAAGTCCTTTTTTTTAGTTTAAAACCATTCCTCTTCATCTTGTTATCTGCCCATGTAAAACATCATTCTCCCTCTTTTGCAGGAGCCCCCTTTCAGAGGGAAGCTCATGAAAAGCTGCCATGAGGTGTGCCCAGAGTGTGTGGAAAGCCTCTCCTCATCTCCCCCCAGGCTGAGAGCAGCCACCAACCACAGGGGTGTGAAACTTCTTATGGGCTAGAGGGGACAACATTTTGGGGTTATACAAGGCCTGTTATGGAAGTGCAGGAACAAAAGGCAGGGAAAGGGAGGCATGGAATAAGTTTGAGGAGCAGCAAGCTTTGGAAAACACAGAGATAAGGGGATAAAAGGGGATAAAGGCTCTCAGGTAAGCATAGTGATCAACACACTTGTCTGGCCAAGACCTGCACATCCCCACCACTACCTATCCTGCCTTCTCACCAAACCCACCTCTCTCTCCTCTCCTTGGTAAGGGGGACTGCATGTGTGCATCCCTACAGCTCTCAGTGCCACTTTCTGGAGCTGGCACCACAAGCCCACAGGTCCCTGCAGTGCCAGGGGCACAGAGGAGAGCTGGAGGTGTGAGCCTGGCCCAGGTGTGTGACCACCAGCCATGGCCGAGCCAGGAGAGCTGAGCACTGGGGACACACCGAGGCTGGCCTGCACCAGCAGGGATTGGTGATTAGGCTGCTGGAAACAGTTTAAACTAAACTAAACCCAACTAATTACTAAACAAATGGTTTAGTAACTAATTACAAACTCCAGGGCGCTCTCCTTGACACAAAAGCAAAGCAAACAAAAGCAGCTTCTGGGAACAACACAGGCCTGGGTGGCTGGCTGAGGCATGGCTCTGCAGGCCCCGGTGTGCCCGGCTGGAGACCAGAGCAGCATGAGCACTTGCAGGGCAATGCCTCTGGAATTTCAGATTTTATATTTTTCAAATACTGTGCTGCATTAAGGTATAACTCTGAACTACATATATAGTGTTAGCTACTGTCTTCACATTTTGGTCAGACAACACAATCCCTCTGGGCCTGAAACTCAAGGGCACCCTACAGCCTCAGGCCCTGAAAGTATAAACAGTATAAAAAGTATAAACAAAAGTGAATTGGGAGGGAGCAAACTGGGGGTAAATGACTTCATTAGCTGAACCTGGAATTGGTGGATTAACCCCTGATATGCAAATGGACCAAACTTAATTGTGTGAAAAATAATTGTGTGAAAAACTCGTGACCATTATCCATCTAGGGTGCAG
The DNA here is from genome assembly GCF_027887145.1 of Ammospiza caudacuta. Lineage (NCBI taxonomy): Eukaryota > Metazoa > Chordata > Aves > Passeriformes > Passerellidae > Ammospiza > Ammospiza caudacuta. Next base: position 904,468 of record NC_080632.1, on the reverse strand, counting down.
CCTCTGGGAGGCCTCTGACTGTCCAAAATGTACCTATTGAAGGCCTTTAATAAATACCCACCTCATTCTTTTAATGTTATCCAGCCTCTGTTCTAGGCAGCCACTCCAAGGCATCATCACAGGGATGGAGGTCCAGGAGCAGCCCCTGGACAGCTTGCACAGCTCAATGATTTTTGGGGGGCTCACACTGGGTGTCTGCACTGGATGCACCTCTCTGCCTCACTCCCAGCCCACCAGAAACCACAAAATCCTGGTTATTAAAGCACCAGGCCTCAGCTAATACAGTTTTACTGACAGCAAGGCATCAGCACAGCGCAGCTCTGAGATGCCACAGTGAGCTTACAACCACCTGCAAAATACTGTGTAAAATACACAGCAGAAGTGTGCCTGCAAATCTGAGAGAAAGCTTTGCTGCTTCTGTTTGTTTTTAATTTTAAATTGCCAGTTAGAGGGCAGTAGTTCCTCATACACCTTAAACAATGACCCACGTGAAAGAATTATTCCCATTTTCCTCCCTAATCTTTTCCAACATCACCTGTGCAGTGAGCAGACCTGGAGGAATGAGATTGATTACAACTAAGCTGGCAATAAATTTAAAAAGCATATTTCCTTTTCAAATCAGTTTCCCAATTAAATTCACACTTGTGCCTGCATGAAAGGAGGTGTTTTATTCCCACACGTGGGAATTTAAGACTTTGGAATAAGCTAAAGCAGAGAAGTCCAATAAATTTTATTAATCCTGCATTCATATGAAAAAAAAAGCATAAGAGTTTTTGAGCTAAATGCAAAAAAGCCCTAAAACGCAGAAGATTTTCTAAGAGAGAGTGATAAGTGCACCTCAGTGTATTGAGGGTGAAAGAGATTTTTTCATAAGAGAACAAGTTCTGGAAGACAGCCAAAAACAGGACTTCCTGATGCAGTCACTGACAGAGGAAGTAGGACTTGCCAGGAACAAATCCTCTTGCCCAAAATTGTAGCTCTGAAGGAGCAAACCATGCTCTGCCACCCTGGATATTAAAGAGAAACCAAAATATTGAAAAGCCAAATAAAATGGAAGGGGGAAAAATGTAAGTACAGGATATGGAACTGATAATGAGGTTCCAGTAAAATATACTGGATTATATATCCCAATTCCTGCTCAAAAGCCAAACAATCCCCCATGTGAGGAGAGGGCTCTGTGGACAGGAACAATGGACAACATCACAGTAGAAAAGATCCTTTCATTAGGTACTGGCACCCAAATAAAATTCTTATTTACCCAGAGTGGTCCATGGGGTGCAGTGAGATTGCAGCATCCTTTTTTCAACAATCTGTTTGTAACTGACAAAGTAAATTAGACGTGGAAAAAATGTTGATGGCTACAAATATGTGTTGGGGAAAAAAAAATAACAAAAAGCAGTACAAAATTAGATTTTCTATATGTCAATCTAAGAAAACAAAAAGCCTCAACTACCTCAATTGCATTGTCTCACCTAACACAGGGATTACCACAGCTTCTCATGAGGATATTATGACCCTCTGGAAAGCAATTTAATACCTCCCTTTCTCAAATGCCAGCATATTCACACAGAACAAGATGTTCCCAGGTCTCTTTTCAATATAAGAGTAGTGGCAGTCTTCTCAATTCCTCCAACAATTTGTAACTAAGACACCTAGACAGTACAAAAAAGCATCTTAAAAGTGCTACATAAAATGCCATTCATCAATTCCTAAAAAAACCCTTAGGTTAGGCTCCAATCAACAGTGGCACTTCAGAAGTTGCCAAAACTTCTCCCATTTGTCAAAAATACAGATAAACTTCAGGGAAAAGACCTAGATCATGATGAAGGCAAAATTCAATCCCTAAAGACAATCTGTGCTCTTTTGTTCAATTAAGTTGGCAAGAAAAGTCTTACACAATACTCAAAAACTATTATTTTTGCCTCTTTTTATCTATCTTCAGCAAAAGACCCAATGGTTTAGTAACTAATTAGAAACTCCAGGCTGTTCTGCTCGACACAATGCAAAGCAAACAAAAGCAGCTTCCAGTGAAGGAGAAAATCATCAGAGCAAGGAGGTAACCCACAATAGGGAATGACACTCCATGCTTACCAACTAAATTCTACAATTTTTTTGGTCGCTTGTTGGAATTTTGTCCAAGAAAACACAAGAAAGCCATGTCTGTATCCCTGGGAAACTTCCCCAAGAAATTTTAGATACCTGTGCAGAAAGGGTGATGAAGAAAATCCCCCAAATGGCAAAGGACCTTGAGACTGTCCCTCATGGAGATGCCCATAGTTCAATATCATCAGGAGGTAGGCCCAAATAAGGTGGAAACAGGCAAATAGCAAAAGGGGTGGAGTTAAAAATACTGATCTTAGTTACTCAGCTGTCCTGTAAAACCTGCAATGACAACTCCCTGGTGGAGTCAAAAGTCAGCCACCCTGACCCTCAATGTCACAACCAACTTCTCTGCAAGTTTTCACTATTTTCACCTGTGCATTGCTTACCATTGCCTTCATTTCATGTCAGTTTCTACCTTGAAAATTCATGTGTGACACACTTACAAACTGAACTACAAGGACAAAAATTTTACCTCATGTTATGAAGAAGCTCTTCTTGCTCACGTGCCTTTTACACCAGGCAATGGACAAGAATCACTGAGGCTGGAAAATCCCTCCCAGCCCATGGAGTCCCAGCTGTGCCCAGTCCCCACCTTGTCCCCAGCCCAGAGCTCCGAGTGCCACCTCCAGGTGCCACCTGCAGGGCTGGGCACTCCAAACCCCCCTGGGCAGTGCCAAGGCAGCTCCTGAGCCCCCTTTCCATGGGGAAATTCCTGCGGTGCCCACCCTGAGCTGCCCTGGCCCAGCCTGAGGCCGTTCCCTCTGCTCCTGTCCCTGTTCCCTGGAAGCACAACCCAAATCTCCCCTGTGTGTCCCCCCTGGCAGGGAAAGGTTGTGGCAAAACCAAACTGGTGCTGCAGAGAGGGAAGCCCAGGATGCTGCAGTCCCTGAATGTCCACGAGCACGAGGCAAAAAGCCCTGTTCCCTTCCTCACTCACTGTCAGCTGGATACCTTGACTTAGCTGTTATATTTTTAAAATCCTGTGCTGCTTTAGGGTATAACTCTAAGCTCCATCTAGAGTGTTAGTTCCTGTCTTCACATTTGGTCACACAGTGCCATTCCTCTGGGCCTGAAACTCAAGGACACCCTACAGCCTCAGGCCCCGAAAGTATAAACAAAAGTGAATTGAGGGGGAGCAAACTGGGGCTAAAGGACTTCATTACCTGAAGCTGTAATTGGAGGATTAACCCCTGAAATGCAAATGGTCCAAACTTTAAATTGTGTGAAAAACTCACAACCATTATCCATCTAGGGTGCAGCCTCTGGGAGGCCTCTGACTGCCCAAGATGTACCTATTGAAGGCCTTTAAAAAATACCCACTTTATTCTTTTAATGTTATCCAGCTCCTGTTCTAGGCAGCCACTCCAGGACACTGCACAGCAAAAGCTGTCCCAGACCAGGACAAGCCCTGCAGCAGCACGGGGCTGTGGCGTCACACAGGGGACACTGGCCCAGCCCTGAGCCCCAGGGACCCGAGGGCACGGGATGATTTGTCACCCAGAGCTGCTCTCCACTGCCCACCCACAGGGCTGGCCTGGGAGAGGACAGAGCCCCACTCAGTGGCACCAGCAATACCCTAAGTTTGAGCTTTCATATTTTCCAGATTCTGTACTGCATTGGTAAATGACTCTGAACTCCATATTAAGTATCAGCAGTTCTCCTCACAGCCCAGTCACACAGAACAATCCTTTTCCAGAACCAAGGACACCACTGCAGCTCCAGCCCCAAAAAGTGCAAACAGCAGGGAATGGAGGGGAGCAAACGGGAGGGTGGGACTGCATTACCTGGTGCCAGAATTGGGCAATTAACCCCAATATGGAAATGGACCAAAACTCATCAAAGTGTGAAAACTCGTGACTCAGAGTCCATCTTGGGTCCATCTTAGGTGGAGCCTTGGCCACAGTTTCATGCTGCCCATCCTTTGAGGCCTTTTAATAAATCCCTACTTTATTCCTTTAACACTGTCTAGCCTCTGCTCCAGGCATCACCAGAGGAGGACACAGCTCCCAGAGCAGGCTGCCCAGGCAGCACAAGGCCTGCAGCCCCAGGGCCTCACTTCACAAGCTCTAAATTAAAAACTACGAGCTGCTCATGTTCAATTTTAGTTCTGAAGCAGAATCACTTGTGTTTACATGGCTCGTGTGCTAAGCAATTCGGGAGCTGCCTGGCTCCTTGTGCGTTACCATGGCACTGCAGATTAGCTGAGGTGAGTGTGGATGGGAGGAGGCTGCAGAAAGTGCATTTCAGCAGCAGCTTTGCCTCCTGTTATAAATTACAAATACCGTTATTGCCTTTCACATTTATGTATTAGCTTTTGTTTTGCAAGTTATTATTCATCACAGAGATCCTGATATAGTGAAATTTGTGATTCCTTTTAGCTGCTTTTTGGTATAGTATAATCAGTCCGTTTAGATATGCACCATATAGCTTATAGAAATACTTGGTAAATATTGAAGTAAAAATTGAAAATATAAATATAAATAGAATTATAAAATATAAATATAAGTATAATATAAATTGTAAATATAGGTATTGAAATATTTGATAAATATATCTTAGGCCATAGCATAATATTAAAATAGAAATTATCTGATGTTAAAATGCCTTTATGTAACTAACTCAGAGAATGGATAAGATAATTATGTGGTTCCTTGCATTTGTGGACTGAGTGGTAAAATAAGAGTGACAAAAACTAGAACCCAATTTACTGGCTCCTCGTTACCAGGGAGTGTAAAAACAACAGGATGGAACCACAAGAAGAAATAAAATATATTGCTTTAATTTAGAAGATGGCATGAAGACAAGCCAAAGGTTAAAACCAAGCAAAAGAACATCTAAACCCAAAGGAATGTTTGAATATATACATACTCAACTCAAACTCTTATGCATATACCTGCACCCCCTGCAATGTAACAGTATATAGAGAACATGGTTTAGGTTAATGGTGTGCTTTTAGCAAATAGCCAAGCACCCCAGCACTGGATTTTATCCCTTTTATCCCTTACTAAACTTCTAAAAACTTTGAAGATTGAGCATCATTTCTCACACCTCCTGCATTCCTTAGGCCTTTACTGAGATGACTTTAATTTAGATTACATCTAAACCATGGCCACTTGCCACCTGGCCTCTCCTCAGGCACAGACTACTGCATGGCTCAAGGTCCGTTTTCACAAAACTGTGGTTCCAGTCATTCAGAATTTCGGTTTCAAAGTCAAAAATTTATTTGTCACGCTTCATCATCTTAATGGCTTGACATCCTCTTTCTTATACTTATTTTTCTGTAAGAGTTTTTAAGGAAAAACTCATTTATTCATCTGTCATATCATTAATTTCCTCATTCACATGACACGCTTGTCTCTAACAGAAGACTAATCCTAAAGCTTCTTTCTAATAAAATAATATATTCTTCCTGAACTAATTTCAACTGCAGCACAATTGCTTATGAAAGATAAAAGGCAGTGAAATAAGCATTGAATGTTAAAGGTGTTTTTTTCCTATAAGGCACTCATGAATTGGAAACAACACCCAGATAATACATGTAATAATTTCTTTCTGTTTGGAAGATGGGTTTAGGTTCTCAAAGTATTATCCATTTATCTGTAATAAAATGGATCAGCGGGTCACAAATCGAGTTCCATACCTTGCTTGGTGAATAGCTTCTACCCACTCATCTCCATCAACCTCATCCTCACAACGCAGCTCCAGTGGCTTCTGCCCCTCATGGCCAAAGAGAACAGTAAAATAATGCTGCAAATTAGAACAAAGGAAAAAAGGGTTCAGAAACTCTTAAATTAAAAAGATATGTAAAATTGAAAAAATAAACAAAAACCAACCAAACAAAAAAAAAATAGAAAACACAAAAAACATCCCACCCAGCAAATAAAAACCACCAGAAGACTTTCTATACTCAGCCCAGTGTGTTGCCAGCCCAAAGATGTGTTTTAAGTTTTAGTCTTGAAACATGGATTGAAGTTAAAACTACCCTGAAAATATTCCCCTGTGTATCAAGGTAATAGCTTTCATGTACTTATTGCTAAGTTATTGTTCTTAAACTTCCACATCCAAGACAACAAAATACAATTCCCTAAAGAGCTCCTACAGCCAAGTACAATAACAGAACTACAGTGGGGTGTCTGCAGTTCTCCCTCACATTTTTTAACCTCAGACTTCCCTCAGCCAGCTTGGGGATCCAAGCCCGGAGCCACCACCACCTCCTCCCAAAAATGCAGATTGTGCACTGGCTCCAGATTATTCCCCACCTTCCCAGAAGAACGGGGACCCTTGTCATCCATAATACTCCCAAAACATGTTTTCCCCTCTCTCAAGAAGTCTCATCCATAACTATATGGCAACTACCTTTTTTTTTTTTTCCCACAAGAACAGGCAATTCACCCAAAATGTGGCATTTCTTGCATGAAGGCCATTGCCCTGGTGTGTTCAACAGAACTTTCAGGGAGGTTTTTGCCACTGTCAGAATGCAGCATGAGCAGATTCAGCTGGTGGGGAGGGGAGAGCCACCTTAACTCCCACATGACAGGGATGGATATTTACAACCTTATTTTGCACAGCTTGTGTACCAACTTACAGCCAGGCAGCAAACAGGCTTCTTCCAGCTCAGATGAAAACAGGTCAGAAAATATTCTACCTAAAGACACCTTCAATTTCCACAAGTGCCCTAAACACACCCTTTAGCAATCCAGGTGTTTCACAGGCAGGAGGACGAGTGAGGGTCATAAAAACATCCGGGTGTGGGTCTGAGGGCATTCAGGAGCAATTCTCGCTGAACTTGTCTGGATCCCTCCACTGTCCTCACTGCCCAGAACTCCCCCAGCCCTCGTCCACCTCCACATCTGTGCACAAGGAACAGAAATTCCTGTCTGGGCTCCAACAGCCAAACTCGAGCACTCCTACATTTGGCTTCCTTTTGGGTAACATGAGCACAAAAAAAGGCATTCCAGGAGGAGAAATTATTCACTTGTGCATTGTATTAGTTTGTTAAACATCACTGTGAATATAAAAAGCACTCTTCAGGCAGAAGAGCACCGGGATTACAGACAATCGCAACAGAAATGAGGCCAAATCAGAAGCAGCATTCACATTTAACAGGATTTAACTAAATGAAGTTCAGGCTCAGACCTGTTAAGTCTCAGAAATTAAACAGCTCCAGAGCCCAAATGAGGAATAATAAATGAGTAGAAGAACAATCTTATAAGCTGTGGGGTTTCAACAGAGCATATCACTGAAACCTGAATACCACGAATAGGAAGGAAAAACCCATTAATCAGGTCCATAGGATTCTCCACAGCAGTGAAAGATAAAAACTTTTACAATAATACAGTGCAGTTGAAAATAACCTACAGCACAGTGAAAAGTGCAGCAAGATTACACACAAATGTACTCTGTTTATAGAGTGGAATAGTCTATTTTAAAAAGCATATTTAAAGATAAATCACACTGTTCAGCACTGCATATTATGTAACAAGTTATTTGCGTTTCATAAAGCTGTTACATATAAAATTAGAATAAAGACACAAGTGCAGACAAGCACTGGATTTAATCCCATTGTGTGGGGACTCAAGTTGAAGGGAGAGACAATATCAGAGTCCTCCCTACTTTCAAAGTGCAGCAACTCAGACCTCTTTAAAGCAAGACTTGCAGTGATCTCATGTCACAGAATTTAAACTCAGAGGTGTGCAGTTACCATGGTGACAGGCACGCCAGAAACACACAGTTAGAGCAAGAAAATGCATACATTTAAACTAACTTAGAGGGCAACCACACCAGCTCTGGACCCAATGGCAACTAAAGCTAAATAACAGAAGGCATTTGTTTTGAAATCACCTACATCTGTCAGCCCTCCAAACAGGCACGTTGCATTCAAGCATCAGGACCGGGTCTCACTTCATTTATCCAGAAATAGTCAATTCTAGACCGAGAAAAGTGCAAGAAAAATACCATAACATGACTCTAAAAAGAATCTCAAAGTCATCTTTAAGTTCTCTTTTCAAAATAAATGTTGCTCATTTAAAAAACTAATGTACTACAAGAAAATAAGATGGTGTCTGTAATGCACTATTACATTCCCCAGTAAGTGATGTATGTGAGTGGGCCTGTATATATAATTACACAGAGACAATATAATTTTAGCACTGCCATACAATGCCAAACAGTTCAGCTTGCACATCACTGCAGCACAGTACAGGTAAAAAACATCCTTCTGCATACACACCATCCTCCTCCTGAAGGGAAAACAGTAAATATTTAAGCACTGTAGCACATATTTACATCAACTACCCTCATCACCATCATTATCCTGTCTGCTGGATATCAGGAACATACTTGTGTTTCAACTTCAGCTAGACAATTTTGTGGTTTATGTTTATTCTGAAAACCACTGGAATCATAGAGGGTAATATGAACAATCTGTGTTTTGACATAAAACAAATGAAGTAATTTCATTTCAAGGTGTCTCTTCAGTGTTCAGTGACACTGACACAGTGTTCATTTGCACAAAAACACCTTTGGCAGAGTTCTTGAAGGTGAAGTTGGAGGGGAAAAAAAGAGGAGGGGAAGCTTCAGGTACCTGGCACGGGTATGAAGGCATGACTGACAGCCAAGGAAGGAGCTGAGGGACATCAGGAGCACTCCTTGGCCCCTACCTGGGCTTGACCAGAGTTTCTCCCTGCAGAGAAAGGAGCAGTGAGGGAGGAGCTGATGGGTGCCTGCTGCAGAGACAAGGCTGGAGCCAGGCTCAGGCTCTGGGTGCAGAAATCCCGCACCAGGGCTGGGCTGCCCAGCAGCTCACAGCACCACTCTGCCCTTGCAAAACTGCCCAAGCGATGCCAGCACTCAAAGCGAGGCAGCCAAGCCTCTGCAGCTCCAACATTTCCCCTTCAGAAGGGAGAAAAACCTTGTTCTGATTACAAAAAAATCAATGGAACAGACAAACTCTCACCAAAAAAAAGTGCAACAACACAGCAAACAAACAAACAAGCAAACAAAAAATACACACAGAAAACAACTCCACAACAAACAAAAATCCAAAAGCCAACCCAAAAAAACCCCATAGGAAAAAAAAAAATTAACCCAAATGATACATGCCCTGTAACAGAAATACTGCTTTTCAGACCACTGAGGTCAATAAGTGGCAATGCCCCAGACAACTGCCCTTTCCAAAGATTTCCACGCTAAACATAAAACTAATTTATTATAATGCACTGTGAAATCGTAATTTTAAAACTTAGTTGTGCCATGATCTGACCAGGTGCTATTTCCCGATTTTTCACTGATTTATTGCAGTCCTGGTTTAACTATTCAAGCTGGGATGTTGTGAGTAAGTTAAAAAGAAAATTTACGGGCGTCAATATTGATAAGAATGGGAAACAGAGATGAAAAACAATGGTGGAAAAATTGTTTGTGTACCAAGATTGCTACCAAAACATTAAGAGCCATAACAAAAGCCTGTTTTCAATGTGAGGCATGAGGAAGCTTAATCATTTGCCATGTATTTAAGGCTTACATTCACTGCCTGATGTTTGCAAGGGCGTGTTGCAAATCTTTGATGCTGGAAAAGGTGGCAGAGGTGATTAATTAAAATTTAACATGACAAGTTAAAAATATTTATTGTTCTTGACTTCTAAAGACATTTTCATTTCAGAACCTGGAAGCCTGTGTGCAACGTGAAATGCAAGCAAATTGCTGAGCAAAAGAGAACAATCACTACAGCAACTGAAAACTCCTCAGTAATCCCAGAAGGAAAAGCAGCAAATTGCAGTCTAAATCAAAGCAGCTTATGCTATCCAAGGACACATTAACTCATGGAGTTTTCAGATGTGTTCGACCGACAGTATTTTGCCCAGCTTCTGAAACACAGAACAAAATGTGTACTCTGTATTACTCACACCATGGGGAAAGGGAAGGAAGAGAAGAGGAAATGTTGGGAAGAAGGCAGCACCTCTAGGAGGGAATAAGTGGGCAAGGATGAATATGTGGAGGTGAGGGAAATGTTTGGGGGAGAAGGCAGCAACCCCTCACATAGAGAGATCATTTACAGCAATGTGTGGTGTCAGGACAAGGGGGATGGTTTCAACCACAGGAGGGTGAGACGGGGTATTGGGAAGGAATTGCTCTCTGGGAGGGTGAGGAGGCCCTGGGATGGAGCTCCCAGAGCATCCGTGGCTGCCCCTGGATCCCTGGAAGCGCCCGGAGCCAGGTTGGAACAGCCTGGGACAGGCGTCCCTGCCGTGGAGGGGTGGGATGGATGGGCTTCAAGGTCCCTCCCAACCCAAACCATCCTGTAATTCCATGGCTGTGCCAGCAGCAGGGTGGGCAGGAGAGCTCCTCTCTGCCAGGGAAGATTCCCCCATGCTGGGACTTGCTGTGCCACCACTCCTGGCAGGAAATCCACATCCCATTGCTGCTAAATTAGCATGAGAACGGAATGATGACAGGACTGAGGATTCATTTTGAAGTTTCCAGGGAGATCTACTGAGCCAACACATTTCATGCTTGTATCACACCAATTAGTAGAAGCTATAATGAGAACAGGATTAGTGGACATCAGAATTAACACGATGTACTTGGGAAGAGTCAGATGGTTTTTGTACAAGGATGTCATCTGCTCTAAACCCAGAGGAGTTCTCAGAGGGGTCAACAGGTGTTTGGGTTGCAACAAAAATGTTTTCCACAGTGATTTTGACAGATATGTAGGGAAATGCTACAGCATGTAGGACTTAAAAGAAAAAGGTCACTCCACAGATTAAAAAAAAAAAAGAAAAATGAAAAAAAAAGAAAAACAAAAAAAAATCTGCTCAAAAGCTAGGAATCAGTTGGAATATTGAGCCATCTGTCAGTTCTTAGAATGCAACAGTCATCAAAGGACTTCCTCAGGGAATTCTGTTGAGGACTGGGACAGCCATTACAAAGGATGACAAAGTTTGTAAATTTTTTGAGATAGTAACGATGAGAATTTCTTATTAAGAACTTCAACAGGCCTGAGTTACTGGAGAGCAAGAGGGCAGACAAAATTAATTGTCACAAATGCAAAGTGACATACGTGAGGAAAAACACTCCAAGCTTCACATGTGGGAAGATGGACTTTGTGCTTGGTAGCACCACTCAGGAGCAAGGTGCCAGGAAAGGTTCCATGGAAACACCATCCCAGTGCTCAGCAATGCCAAAAGAAGCAAATCAGACTGCAGGGATGGCTGGGAGAGGAACAGAACAAAGTGAACAAGGAGGTTACACCATGAAACATCCCGAGTACTGTGGGCACTTTTGGGTATGTCCCAGCTGGATAACTAAAACTTTAATCTGGGACTCTTCAGCACAGGGAAAGGACATGAGATGATGGTTTTGAGATGAAGGAGGCCAATTCAGACTGGATATGAGGAAGGAGTATCTTACCACGAGAGTGGTGAGACATTCAAGGCCAGGCTGGACAGGGCTCTGACCCACCTAATAAAGTCACAGCTCATTGCAGAGAGGGTTGGGCTAGGAAACCCTTAAAAAGCCCCTTCCAACCAGAATGTTCTGTAATTCCATGGAAGGAACAACTCTGGGGATACAACAAGAGTCTGCAAAACCAGGAGGTGTGCCAAGTGGAAGAATAGGGTGTCACAGGTCTACTTCTTTTCCAATTAAAAGTTAAAAAAATCTATTAAACAAAGGTCAGAGAAAACAGCTTCAAAACAAACAGAAGAAAGTGGTAATTCACAGAGCTGGTGATAGTCTGGTGCTGCCCTGTGACAAAGGAAGTGGTAAATGCAGTGGCAGTGATGTGCAGGCAGAGCAGAGGGTTCACTGTGCAGGATTTCTGGGCTAGCAAACACACAGAATTCATATATTAGTAATGCAAACAGTCCTGAAGCTGAAAATAACTGGAAAGTCAATTCAGAGCAGAGGGAAGGGAAAAGTAAAATAAGCATTAAATAGATGCCTTCCCCAGCATGTCCTCACAGCCACTGTGAGGCACAGGTAATTAGAGCAGTAGGACCTTTGGTTGGAGCCTTTCTCATAGTCCTAGAGGGGCTAATTAAAACTTCCCTTGGTGGCATGAGAGTCTTCTACAGCCTTCAGATTGCTCTGCACCTGATTATAAACGAGATGTGCTGGTGCCTTCATAAAGTGCTGGCTCTAACAAGTTTCCTGGGGTTTTTCTTGCTGGTTTTGGGTTCAATTTTGATTCTTTTAAAAAATAAAGAAGTAATTTGCAAACCTGGTAGAGACACACTGGAGTATTTCAGGTTCTGTGTTTCTTTCTGGTGACACCTGGGGATTAAGGAGGGGGGGGGTTTTTAACCATTTTAATGTTACTTCATCATCCCTGATAGGTAGACATCAGATACTGAACAGAATTAGGGAGAAAAATATTCCACAGGGAAATTAGAATAGGGCTTTTATCTGCCTAGAGCACATTAGAAGATACTGATTTGGATCTCCCACACTGAGAATATTCAGAGATGGCCTGTGATATCTGCTCCAGGTTTAGCTTCAAACTGGACAAATACAAAATATCTTGTACTGGGTGAGGGATGGGATGGCTTGATGTCTCCTATCTTCAGCCAATATTGAATTAATCGAGTGCCAACCTTCTCCATAAAATCTATTCTGCTGACAGTGAATTGCCTTCCTGAGCCATCCTGCAAATATTGCCAGGCCAAGAACAACTGAGGTAATTATATGTAATTATGCAATCAACAGTTTTCCAGTTAGGGAGATTACACATAAATGCACCCTGTGTTATAAACTCTTACTCTGTCAATTAGAAAATACCAACTTGCACGCAAAACAGAAGTCAAGGAATACACAAAGGTCACTGAGGACCTAAATTCTCCTGCAACTCTGTTGACTTGCATTGAAATTACACCAAATTACAATGGTTACAGCACTTGTTTTCATGGATGAGAGAACCAGGCTAATATGGCCCCATCTGCTCTATTTTCAATGCAGACCATTGTACTTCAGCAGCAGTTTATCAGCATGGGAAAATTCTGCCACATAAAAGGAAAATTTTAACAAGTAAAACCTACAGGAATGGGTACAACAAGTAAGTGCAGCTAAATTATTCACTCATAATAAACTGAACATGGGTACCTCCATCTCAAAGCACATTTGACACAGCCCAGTGGGAATTTGCTGCCAGAAACCACAAGCCACTTGTTTCCCAGGGACCTGAGAGCTGCCTTGCAGCGACAGCACAGTCTCTAGTAAACACTCACAGCCCTGCCAGGGCTGCTGCCTCCCTCCCACGTGCACCAGGGCTCCTGGGGCTGCCACTGACACATCTCTGCATCTCATTTCCCCAGGTGACTGATGCTGAGATGCGCCCTGAGGACACTTCTGCAGGCTGCATTCCTGAAAAGTGGAGAGCGACTCCTACAAAGCGCGGCCAAACCCAGCCTGCCCAAGCCCAGAGACAGACAGAACTGCTCCAAACACCTGGTGGTGGACACAGCCAGCTCTGTGCTCACCCTCCACCTCATTCCCAGCATTCTGATCCTCCCAAACGCCAAGGAAAGGACACAGAGCTCAGAGCCGCAGCTCACACTGAAACACAAAAATATTCCAGCACCACTTGTTGCCTCTGCTCCCTCCCAGGCTTTTGTTTCTCTCTAAGACATTGTTTATGGTGGCAAAGGAACAACCACTCTCGGAAAGTGCTGGTTTAATGGCAATTTGAGAGGTTTTTTAGGACACACACACTCTCACGTGGAGAGCTCACCAAACGGGCAGGCACCTGCGGGGACCGCGGCAGTGAAACGTTCGCAGTGCAAGTGATGGAGAGGGAGCACAGAAATCCCATTTTCCCTGCTGCAGGTGGGCTGGGGACACAGCCCCTCACTCCTTGCCCCTGTCCCATTTCAGGGTTTCAGCAGCTTCCATTTGGCCCCAACTGGAGGGAATGAACACTCAACTCACTCCACGTTTTGATCCCCCCTCAAGCATGGCACAGGCAACAAGAACCAGGACCACAGCTGTACCACAAAACTAAGCACCATACAAATAAATTAGAAGAAATCCAACTAAAGTAGTAGAAATAGAGCTGTATCAGTAGGGATGTGCCTGCATCAATAGAAAATGTGATGTTCAAGCTGACACAGAAAGGACAGATGGGGAAAACAGAAACAGACCAAAGGGAGTACTGTAATGATTTGCAGTGTTAAACGTTTTTCAGGACTCAAAGCTTTCTGTGTTTTGCTCTTTTTTTTTTTCCACACACTCTAATTTTTTCACCAGTTGTCACAACCTTAACCCTTCTCCTTGTACTGACAGCCTTCCCCTCCTTGTCCAAACAGCAGCCAGAGCTCTCCAGCCCTTTCCTCTGAAACTGGCAGTGCTGAGAGCTCCTCCACACCAATTCTGACACAAACCTCAGCATCTGGTTTGCCCTGCAGAAGACATCCCTGTATTTTAATTAAAAGATTGGACTTTAAAGGCCAGAATGAACATTTATAACCTTCCATTTTGATTACTTATGTAATATGGACCAGAAGAATCTCTCCAGAGAGCTCCTGCATCAAACACACAGGATCAAGATGAGACACACATCCTCCTTCATCCATCCTAACACAGAAAAGAAACACAGAAAATAATGAAAAACCCTCCTGAGCCCAAGTTAAAATTTTCTAGGTAATAAATTACCCTCGCTGCTGAAAACATGCAGCTTCATTTCAAAGAATGAGCAGGCAGGTAAATAATGAAATTATCTGAACAGCTTGGATTTTGAAGATTGCATTCCTATACTGTGCACTGCAAAAGTGAAGCCTGGCTTCCTCAGCAAACACCATCACGTATGTACCAAAAATAAAAAGGAACAAAGATAAATCCACCCCTAAGCATTCACAATACAATTTCCACAGAGCAAACAATTTTAATGTATTAATTTACAGAAAGAAGATTAATTTACTGTCTTCTAATTATATTCTCAAAATATGCAAACACAGCATTTGACATTTTCAAAGCTCTTTACAGACAGTAACTAATCTCCAAACTCCTCTACAAGGTAAGAATTATGGTGCCCATTTTAGACACCAGGATATGTGCAAAGATGCCCAAATATAGATCTGCTGTAAAAGAGTTCAACTCAAGACTGCTATAAACAGAGCTTCTCTCCCTGAAGTGAGCCAACACATGATAGGGAGGCAAGAATAAGAAGTCAGCACATCTCAGACCTTGTTACATCCCTGTTAAATATAATAATTTCTATCTATAAACATTTTCAAGGGGAAAAAACCAAACACTTGAAATTTCAAGCATCTGCAGTTTTGTGTGAGATGAGGGACAAGGCTGCTACAGACACACACCAACACCAGGGACTGACAGGGCTCTGATGGAAAATCAAAGACCCCCGACACCTGAATGATGTCATTGCAGGGGAAAACGCCCTTTTGTTGGCACCATGCTCCCTCACAGCCACACTCTGTGGTTAAGCAGCCCTGAAGGGTCAGAGCCTCATTACAACCCTGTAAAAAAAGTGGCAAGAAAAGTGGCAGACTCTGGCTTTGAGCACGAAAAGGCAACAGCAGCACCAGAGCATCGACCTGTGCCTTGCCTGGACTCACAGCCCACCACTGGCTGCTCTGGCCACCTGGATCCAAGGCAGGAGGGCAGGGAAGGACATCCCAGAGGCCGCGGAGCACAGCACGGAGCTGCTCCAACCACAGCTCTCAGAGGAACAGGGTCTCCACTAAAATTACATTTCCCAGCCTCACCTCCACGACTGTGAGGAGAAAACTTCCCATTTAGGGAACCTGGAACTGCCTCTCGCAGCACATCTGGACGTTCCAGCACATCTGGACGTTCCAGCCTCCCAGGGGATGGTCTGGACTGCGCCGACCCCCTGAGCAGATGGGGTGCGCTCAGATAGGAGAGATAGGGAGATAAAACGCTGTCCTGTTTTATCACAGGGAGATAAAACACTCACCTCAGCACATCAAAGATCCACTGACTGAGTCCTGTCCTGTCTCACCCACCAAGAAATACAGATGAAATTTCCATGACATTGCTACACACATTCTTCAACTTACTGACCTTTGAATTCTCCACATTTACAATGAAAGGAACCCCAAAGTAACAAAGCTAACAAAACAACAACAAAAAAAACAACCAAAAAAAACCCCACCCTACCCAAAAAAAAAGAAAAACAAAACAAAATAAACAAACAAACAAAAAACCCACATCCCAAACAAAAGCAAAAAACCAAACAAACAAAAACCAGTGATGCACCTCACCTTGGCCAAGCAACAATTAAGATGATTCCATCATATGACAATCCTTCACCTATTCCCCAGGACTTCTCTCTGTCCATTTTCAATTTCTGGTTTTGCACAAAGATTGTCTGATATTTCCTTAACTGTTGACATTATTTGGCCATGCTGTAACAGTAAATACTCCAGTACTTCAGTTTGCAAATATAGAAAAAATCTCACACTGACAAGGGCCACAGCCATCAGTATTTTATAAGAAGGATAAGAACTGAGTTGCACTACGCCAATTGTGAGCTGAAAATTAAGTTTTCAAAATTTGGCTGGAGATTGCTGAAATCTGTTCAGGCTTTATGTCAAATGAAATTATGCTAGGGTTATAAAACCAATGGCATTAGAGACAGAATCCACATTTTATAGCATTGACTGTCAAAGACCCACTCAAGCACACATTCAGTTTTTAACAACTTACCTGACTGGAACTACAGCACATGTTTTCTTTTCAGGTTTTTAGTAATATGTCCCCAATCATATTAACTGTGCTACCCTCAATAGCTTAGTAAGAGAGATTTTGGAGTTGATTCAGTTTGAAGGTGTTTCAGCGTGGAGTACTTTAAACACTGAGACAATACACCTAATACTCACCCAAATTAGTGTCATGATATATCAAAGGACATGTTGAAGTTTGCTTTTTAAATAATTCAACAATTACTCATATTCTCTGATAACAGGATGGAAGATCCTATTTGAGCACTATTATTTGAGCAGCAACGGTGTAAATTACTCACAGGAGGAAGTTTAATCCCTTCCTCACTCATTGCCCCCATTTTGCACTGTTCTGCAGAACCTCCCACCCACCCAAACACTGAACCCCTGAGAGGGAGGGGAAGGGGTTTAAACCAAACAGACCAGAAGGAGCTACAGAATCGCGGAGATCACAGAATCATGGCATTGTTTAGGTCAGGAAAGCCCTCAAAGATCAGAGCCCAGCACTGCCATGGCCACCACTGACCCCTAATATATATCTATTATAAATAATTTATATACTATATTATATCTAGTATGAACAATATATAAATAATATATTTTTGTTATATATTATTATATTCTGAAACTTTGAACTCTGAGTTTTCTATCATGTGACATTATATACTTTTATTTAAATTATATACTCATAATCTCAGTTTTATAATTTAATTTTAGAAGCTTTTTTTACAGTCTCAGGTCAAATATTGTGGTTTTATTGGGGGCTCAGTGCCTGTGAGCACACAAAGTTTAAAACTCTCAGTAGTCAGGGTTCTAACATCCTGGGCAGAGCAGAGCCTGACCCTGCTGTGCACACACAAGGGATTTGAGAATCTCAAATCTCATGGATTTGAGAACTGGCGAATTCATCTGGGAATGTCACCTCCATGCCAGGCACAGGCGGCAGTGGCCACCAAGGGCAATCCCAAGCAGGCAGCATCAATCTGGAGAGGACAGGGTTACAGAAGGGTTGAAAAGGGGGGCAGAGAGGCACAGGCATCACTTTCTCTCTCCCAGAAGAGAGTAAATTGCATGCAGAACAATGGGATTTTCTGTTCATTTTCCACAAAGAGAATATTTTATGTTCCTCCTTCTTATGCAACCTCAAATTTTGCTTTCTGTGTCAATACACATCCCCAGCAGCAAGAGCTTTCTCAAGCTAACCTGAATAAACACAGAGATTTTGGGCTCCCAGGGGACATCATCTCTGAGCAGGAAAGCCTTCCCATTGTTGCTCTTCCACAAAAAATCCTGCAAAGCCCTGGCTTGAGAGGTGCAGAACAGCATCCTCATCTCTCCTCTGTGGCAGGAAAAAGGCCAAATTTACTATTCCTTGCCAGTTTGACAGCTGTGTTTGATAGCTGCAGTTCATTAAGTCTTGAACTCGCCACACAATCAAAGAAACTTTTAAGTTAAGCTCTGCTTCCCGCTATGTTTGTTTCACAGTGCTGTTCATTTAAAGTTGCTGAAAAATATGGAAAAAGCGAATGAAGCGGAGTGGCAAAACCAGCTTCAGCTTAGATACAAACAGAATTATTTTGGGGGATGTTATTGCTCTTTCTTTTAGTGGTGCAAATACCAAGTTTTAGAAGTTGGGATTTCTTCCCTTCTACTGGAGTTTCAATAAACTCTACCAAAGATCCACATATCTTATACCATGTAATAGAACAGCCTGAATGATCAAAGAAGTATCCACATAGCAAACGCTGAAATTCAATTTGCTTCTCGTTTCTTTTTTCCATTTGCACATAAAAGTCTTGGTTTTAGCCCTCTCCCTGTCAGGCAAAGTACATTGCCTGGTTTTTTTCTTTTAATTGTAACCAAAACTGATTTTTTTTTTTCTTAAATACAGAAAAGCAGCCCATCTTTAAACCATCAGTTTCCATCCAAATGTCTGAGAAGCAGTTTATCACTCAGAACTGCATCTAAATACAAAGAGTATCTGTTGTTTTTTCTTCTTAACTCACTGGAATGTATTGTGGGAAGACTATGTCAGAAATTCAATTTCTCCTCTCAAAATCCTCTCATTTTTCAAAGCTTTGTAGCCCACATGAATATTACCCTTTCCAAAGGCAGAGAAACACACAGCAGTGCATAAGGATGGAAAAGCCATCCAGTTTTGCTGCTGATAACAAGAAAGGGAAACCATAAAAAACCTCATTTTCTGCATTAGCAGGCAAACAGGGCATAATGTAAAAATACACTAGGAATTCAGCTACAGCCTTCGGGTCAGTTAAATGTCTTGATCACTTTCTTGCTGAAAATGTGGGTTTGTTTCTGCAGCAACAGATAAAATATTCCTTAAGTCATCTTTTCTTGAAAACTACTTCTAACAAGAGGTAAAAAATTACTACTGAAATCTTCTGCTCTGATTTACACCAGCGTGGGTCAAGGGATGGGTAGGGGGTGGCCACAGGTTAAAAACCCCCCACCTTTCTATCCTAAAGGAAATTTAAATCCTTCTCTGGATCAACAGTTGTTTAAAATCATAAAATCAAAGCAAAAGAAAATGAAAAGCACTTTGTGTTGATTGAACCAATTACTTTTTTTCCCCAGGTCTTTTGAAATTCTTATTTCCATGCAAAATAATTCTAACAAAAAGGTGAAGAGCATCAAGCAGGGACACCCCTCCCTTGGATTGCCCCACTTCTTGCCTTCATTCTTAGAATTCTATTTCTGACACCTCCTCTCTAACTTTTGTAATGTAAAACATTAATAAGCGTCTTTGTTCTAGCACTTGCATAAAATGGGATACCACTGCTACTACTGCAGGAGTTGTAGTAATTATGGAGATTGCCATCCTACTGCCTGACATGGTGTCAGAAAGATAATCCAGTTAATTCAGGTTTCTTAGGAAAAAGAAACCCACAAAGCAATCTCTATCAAGCATTCAAAATTATCTTTTCCAAAGACAAAACAATGCAGAAGTGCTTTTGATAACTAAAGAAAGAAGAATCAAAGTTCACATTTTTAACACAGCTGGGGAAACATACTGTCTTGTAACATACCAGTTTTATATCCCCATGTTAAAATTTTTTAAAAGGGCATAAAAAGCACAATTATTTACTTGCTTGCTGTTAAAACACAACTGATGCAGCCAGATGCAGTAAGAGAGACAAATGAGAGAAGGAAGAATGTTGTTCAGCCAAGCTCCAGCTGACATTCCCACCACCGTCATTCCCACCAGGGAGTTTTGGGGGAGCTCTGTGGGATCCAGCCCAGAGCAAAGGTGCTGCCCTGATTTTGGCCATCTGGGGGCGGAACCTTCAGTGATGCATCAGTCCCTGGTTGCTGTGCAGGAGGCAGCGGGTGCGCAGAGAGCCAGCAGGGCTGGAAATGGATCACCAAGCCCAGCCTTCAGCCCAAACTCTGCGTGCGGACCCAGCGTCCCAAGCCTTGTGTGGCTCCCAGCAAACAGCTCTGTGTCACTGTGATGTGTGAGGGCTTCTTCCTCCCCCTCCTCCTCCTCCTCCTCCTCCTCCTCCTCCTCCTCCTCCTCCTCAGAGGAACTCCAAGCGCAATCAAAAAGCACAAAAACCACTTTAAACTCCGCTGACAAGACCCACGGGATCGTTTTTTATTCTCCTCCCACACCTTTTCCTTACAACAGAACATTGTTGGCTCTATGAACACAAGTTGTCTCAGGAGCTGCCGAGTTAAACCGCGTATTTAACAGAGTTATAAAACAATTTGCATACAAACAGAACACAGCACAGAGGTGGGACAGGTAGCCACAAGCTGCGGTTGCAGGTCTTGATATCCTGGCTCAAATCAGCCACCTCGCAGTGGCCACAGCCACTTGCTGGTCCTTAAATGATCAGAGAATGGGGGAAGAGCAGAGTGTTCCCAAAAATGGGCCATAAAATCACGAAAACACAACTTTTAGGGGCTGCTTTCAGTGGCTACTCAGTGATTGAGATGCCAGAGTTATTCTCTTTCTAATAATTTTTAAATGAAGGTATGTGCTATTACAAAACACAGCAGTCAAAATGCTTCACTTACACTATCAATGCTGCAAGGAGCTTATTCTTTTCATAAGAGATATGAACCTAATTTTGTCTTGCAGTACAACTAAAAAAGTTTGCTTTTCCAAAAAAAAATGATGGTTTTCTAGTACCACAGCTTGAATAGTTGAACAAATCTTAACACTAAGAGACATGCCACAGCTCCCTACATTTTTACAGGTTTGCCTTTTAGATATTTCAAGTTACCAGGGAAACCCATATCTTGTAAATATTTATATCAGATAAATCTTTAAATTTCTACAAGTGCTGGTCTATGCCATTGCTCCAGCTAAATGACTACCATTTAAAGGTGACACACTGAACAGCAACTTGCTGACAATTCCTCTGGAGCACAGAGCAGGGCTGTGATAATGTCATTCAGCTAAAGGGGTTATGCAGCAGAGTCCTAATAAAACCAGCTGCAGGCGATTCTGCAGCCTAACAAAGTGACAGATGTCCCAGTATAATGTGGGGCCTGTGTACAGGAAAAACACCATGTCCTGCTAAGAAGGTCAGTCATGCAAATACAGCTATTTACACTGCTGGGTGGAGAGCTGGGATGAAGATTTTCAATGTGCTTCTGCCAACCACTCACCCAACAGCACCAGAATAATTAAGGGTAGTGGGTGTTTAACTCCCAGCAATGTGCCCTCTGATTTAGCTGGCTGAATTAGGACCACCATGCTGAAACCCCATAATCACCAAAATAAATGCAAAGCCCCACTTGGATGCAGAGGGCTCTGGGGCCCTCACGTCTGACTCTGGTGTCACTGAGGTTAAAAAGCTGCAGTTCCAACCCGCACCACCCACCATTCCCAGCCCTTCTCCCTCCTGCACTAACTCCCAAACAAGTTTCCAGGCACTGACAACACACCACATGCTGGAGGTGCTCACAGAAATTAATGGTTCTTTTTGCTGTTTTTGCTCCACCCGCACTGCTCAGTGAGTTTTCCATGTCCTGTGTGCAGGTGTGAGGAGCAGCAGGTCACATCACCTGCTCACTTGAAAAAACTCAACGGACAACCAAAACCTACCAGCCATTATTTATTCAGTACAAAGAGGAGAAAACACGTTATTGCAAAGTACTGAAGTTTTTATCTATTACCTGTGAAAGAAAAGAAATCACAAGATTTAAAGCAGACACAACACAAACACAGATCAACAAACATGTTATCATTATGAGGCAGGTACCTTAGGAATAGAAAATTTGCATTTTCTGTCTGCTATCCTAATTCTTTTCCATACTTGATTATGAAAGAAAATAAATACTACATGCTACATAAAACAAATCAAAGAGCTGGAAAAATAATAATTAGTATCCCTTTTGGAAGATTTTTATAGGCACAAAAAGTATTAGGAATTTATTTTTAATGTAATGTGGGAACTTACCACGAGTCAAGAAAACAAAAACCATTTCTGGGCCACAGGCATAGATTGTAATGCTGATGGGGCAAAACCTTTTCTCTCCACCTTTACACCAAAGCCAGGGTGGAAAAGAGCTCGTTTCAGGTGAGCAGAGCATAAAATTCTTACAGCAAATAATTGAAGGAACGACAAAAACAATCTGGTCCTGAGGAGGCTACTAAACTGTCTTATACTTTGCACCACCACAGCTGCACTTTGCCCAGGTTCCTCACTATTCACCCCAGAAAGGGCTTTGCTGCCCCTGCGCTGAGGTGCGCAAGTGACCTTAACACAGCTCGGTGCTGCAGTGACACAGCAAAAGGTTTTATAGTGATTTCTGCAATTCAGACACACTTCTAAAAAGCTGTTCATAGCCATTTTCCTACTCAGACCTTGCCAAATGCTTTTTCTTGCCCTCCCAGCCTACCAACGTGAGCAGTCCCCAGTGGCTGCTGCCAGCAGTTTGAGGGATCCCTCCGTGCTATTGATGCCTTTTGGGCTACCTACAAACAGGGGCCAGACAAAGTGAAGGGAATACAGTGAAAGCAGTAATATTCATTAAAGGGCCTTCATTTACATTTTGGGCAGGCAAACCCTCCCTCAGGGGCTACACCCAAAAATGGACAACAGGCCACGGGTTTTCACACTTTAATGTTTGAGCCGTTTGCTTATTTGGGCTAATCTAACAATTCCAGCCTCAGCTAATGAAGTCATTTACCCCAAGTTTGCTCACCCAACTCACTTTGGTTTGCATTTCTGGGCCCTGGGGCAGTGAGGTGCCCTCATTGTTGCCAGGCCTGGAGAGGAATTGTTGTGTCTGCCCAGAATGGGACAGCAGCAGCTGACCCTGAATGTGGAGTTTGGAGTTACACACTAAAGAACTGCAGGATGGCAAATACATGGAAATTATAAAAGCTAAAATTTGAAGACATCGCGATCACAAAGAAACAGCTTTTGGTTTTTGACCAGCACCTCAGTGTTGTGCTGCTCGGGGCTGACCATGTCCTGCACCTCAGAGCTCAGGGCAAGGACAGGACCCACTGTGGTGATCACACACCTGGGCAGGCCAGACTGCTCTCTTTAATTAGCCCATTCCATTATTTTCCACGTGTACTCATCCTTTTCCCTGCCTTAGGCTCCTCCTGGAGTCATCCCATAGCAAGTCCTGTGCAGCCCCAAAAGCTCTTCCCTGCTTCCCATAACCAGTGCCCCATTCCCACAGGCACCATGCTCAGCCTCCAGCTGACCTCAACCCTTTTCCTGCTAATTCTAGTTCAGCTGGCAATCCAGTCAAAAAATCCCTGGGTTTTGTGTGACTAACTGCCTGGCAAGTCATTCATTGCCAATTTATACTTGCTTACTTTCATTATAGGTGGCCATTCCAAATATTTCATGTATTTAAGGTGTATAACAAAATTTGGCAGAAGTCCAATGTGAAAATTTCCTGAACCACAAAAGAAAGCTCTCACTGCTAAATAGGAAGGCTGCTACCATGTAGTTTCCCAACGATTTTTTAAGTAAAAGAAAGGCGAAATGTATTGCACACATACCCAGAGAAACAAGATTTTCCTTGAAAATTATTGTCCTCTTTTGTTGTGAAATTATTGTGTATGTTTAAGGCATGGTGTGGGACAATAACTGCTTATAAAACCAGCATATTTCCATCACATGCAATGTCTAAAATTCATGTAATTCCCTGGAAAACTCTACCCAGCCATCAGTTGCTGAGCCCAGGAGAGAGTGGAGATCAAACTCTTGTTGTGTGGTGGTGAAGCTGCTTTGACATAATCCACACCCAGTCTGCTGCAGGAGCCAGGCTGGAACCGTCCCACATTAATTACACAACAATTATGAATGGCAGGCAATTAATGCCTTACCGCTCAGGGCTGACACCCCAAGCGCTGGTGCCACCTCTGCAGAGGTTGTCTCGTGCTCCCTGTCCCTAAATGTCCTCCCAGGGGTGCCCTCCCTGTGCCCCAGCACCACCCCAACCCACAGCCCCCATGCCTGGGGCTCTGCAAACACAACTGAGCTTCTCTGGCCTCAAAACCTGAGGGATTTTTGGCCTCACTCATCTCCCAGGGCAGGCCATCAGCCGGCAAACATCGTCTGCTGACAACAAGGTGCAATTGCGTGGCATCGCTACAGGAGCACTGCAAACCCTTCTTTTCCTTTTGTTCCATCAGAAAGTGCCCTAGGTGAAAGGTCTGCAGTGTTCAGAGGCTGTCAGACAAATTGCAGGCTCAGCCCTCAGCGTCCTGGGCATCAGCAGTGCCCCAAGGGCTCACACTCAGCTCAGAGAAGGCAGCAGAGCTCTTCTGCACAAAGGCAGGGGTGCAGCACTGGGACACAGCAATAAACAAATAAATTAGTAAGAATTTTTTTTTTTTTAATATAAAATTCGGAGAAAATAAATTGGGGGTTTGGTGCTGATGGTGAAAAGCTGAGAGAGGCGGCAGTGCCGTAATTGTCGGTGATGTCCTGTTCTGCAGCCATCAGAGCACACACCAGGCATCAGCTTCCTCATCTGAGCGTGGGTGTCTGGCCAGGAGACCAATTGTACTGCTGGTTTTCAGCTGCTTTTCCTCTTCTTTTTAAAATAGATTATTTGACAGTATATATTTAAAACAAAGATATTATTCCTGCTGGCTGTCAACTGATTCTGGAAAACCTGAAATTCTGGCCTGCTGGTGATGTGCCTAACCCTGCAGGAGATGTGCAAGCATTATTTTTAAAACACAGCCTGTGGCAGGGACATGGCAGTTACATAAAAATTAAAAAAAACTCAGGCCAACACTACTAAGTGTGTGATGGGTGCCAAGTACAGTAGGAAATAATTATTCCTGCCACATTTGGAGGACCTTGATGATAGGAGTTATGTAGGCACACCTCAAAAAATGCATTTAACTACGTTTGTTTAGGAAGCACATTTCAGGACTGAAGAAGGAGCTCTTCCTGGTGATGAGAGAGGGTTAAATGGGCTTACTTTGGAAACCTAACTTATAAATTTTCCGAAGCTTTGGGATACTCTGCCACACTCTAAAAGTTAATAAATTTAACATTTACTAACACAAAATATATTAATTTTTATGTAATATTTAATAACACTGAATTTAATAGCACTACATATATTTTAGAACATTTATGTTCACCTACAGACCCACCACATTCCAGCTCCACAAACAACCCACAGTGAGAATCAGCAAACCACGCCAAAAACTAAGCCAATGCTGCTCATCCAGCACATAAGAAAATAACCCAACATAAGTTTTTAAAACAAATATTTCAACTGCTAAGCCTAAGGACATCCTCAGAGCCTTCAGTATCAACACCCACAACAGAAAATGTGCATCTCCCCATCCTCCCAAGCCTGTGTTGTGTATTCAGTGCTGGTGATGGCAGGGACTGGTGCTGAGGCTTTCTGTGCACCTAAATGGCTCTTGGGTGTCGTGGGGTTGTGAGGTCCCCAGGATGAGGTGAGAGATGAAAACTGACTCCAAGTTTTCAGAAGGCTGATAAATTATATTATATTATATTATATTATATTATATTATATTATATTATATTATAACATTACATGACATGACATGACATTACATTACATTACATTACATTATTCATACTAAAACGGTACTAAAGAAAGAGAAAGGAGACATCCAGAAGGCCAGAAAAGAATGATAATGAAAGCTTGTGATTGACCAGAGTGTCCGACACAGCTGGACTGGGATTGGTCATTAATTAAAAACAATTCAAATGGAACCCACCAAAGATGCACCTGTTGGTAAACAACCTCCAAACCACATTCCAAACAATCAGATAATTATTGTTTACATTACTTCTCTGAGGATTCTCAGCTTCTCAGGAGACAAATCCTGGCAAAGGGATTGTTTAGAAAATACAGTGACAATTGGAGTGTGAGCACAGGCAGCCTGGTGGATGGATGGATGGATGGATGGATGGATGGATGGATGGATGGATGGATGGATGGATGATGGATGGATGACGGATGGATGGATGGATGGATGGATGGATGGATGGATGGATGATGGATGGATGATGGATGGATGGAGGGATGGATGATGGATGCATGGATGGATGGATGGATGGATGGATGGATGGATGACGGATGGATGGATGGATGGATGGATGGATGGATGATGGATGGATGGATGATGGGTGGATGGATGGATGGATGATGGATGGATGGAGGGATGGATGATGGATGGATGGATGGATGGATGGATGGATGGATGGATGGATGATGGATGGAGGGACGATGGATGGATGGATGGATGGATGGATGGATGGATGGATGATGGATGGATGGATGGATGGATGATGGATGGATGATGGATGGATGATGGATGGATGATGGATAGATGATGGATGGATGGATGGATGGATGGATGGATGGATGGATGGATGGATGGATGATGGATGGATGGATGGATGATGGATGGATGGATGATGGATGGATGGATGGATGGATGATGGATGGATGGATGGATGATGGATGGATGGAGGGATGGATGATGGATGGATGGATGGATGGATGGATGGATGGATGGATGGATGATGGATGGATGATGGATGGATGGAGGGATGGATGATGGATGCATGGATGGATGGATGGATGATGGATGGATGGAGGGATGGATGATGGATGGATGGATGGATGGATGGATGGATGGATGATGGATGGAGGGACGATGGATGGATGGATGGATGGATGGATGGATGGATGATGGATGGATGGATGGATGGATGGATGATGGATGGATGATGGATGGATGATGGATGGATGATGGATAGATGATGGATGGATGGATGGATGGATGGATGGATGGATGGATGGATGGATGATGGATGATGGATGGATGGATGGATGGATGGATGGATGGATGGATGATGGATGGATGGATGGATGATGGATGGATGGATGATGGATGGATGGATGGATGGATGATGGATGGATGGATGGATGATGGATGGATGGAGGGATGGATGATGGATGGATGGATGGATGGATGGATGGATGGATGGATGGATGGATGATGGATGGATGATGGATGGATGGAGGGATGGATGATGGATGCATGGATGGATGGATGGATGATGGATGGAGGGAAGATGGATGGATGGATGGATGGATGGATGGATGGATGGATGATGGATGGATGGATGGATGGATGGATGGATGATGGATGGATGGATGGATGGATGGATGGATGGATGGATGGATGATGGATGGATGGATGATGGGTGGATGGATGGATGATGGATGGAGGGAGGGATGATGGATGGATGGATGATGGATGGATGGATGGATGGATGGATGGATGGATGGATGATGGATGGATGGATGATGGATGGATGGATGGATGGATGGATGGATGATGGATGGATGGATGATGGGTGGATGGATGGATGGATGATGGATGGATGGAGGGATGGATGAATGGATGGATGATGGATGATGGATGGAGGGAGGGATGATGGATGGATGGATGGATGGATGGATGGATGGATGGATGGATGATGGATGGAGGGAAGATGGATGGATGGATGGATGGATGGATGGATGGATGGATGGATGGATGATGGATGGATGGATGGATGATGGATGGATGGATGATGGATGGATGGATGGATGATGGATGGATGGATGATGGATGGATGGATGGATGGATGGATGGATGGATGGATGGATGATGGATGGAGGGAAGATGGATGGATGGATGGATGGATGGATGGATGGATGGATGGATGGATGATGGATGGATGGATGGATGGATGGATGGATGATGGTTGATGGTGGATGGATGGATGGATGGATGGATGGATGGATGGATGGATGGATGATGGATGGATGGATGGATGATGGATGGATGGATGATGGATGGATGGATGGATGGATGGATGGATGGAGGGATGATGGATGGATGGATGGATGGATGGATGGATGGACGGATGGATGGATGGATGGATGGATGGATGATGGTTGATGGATGGATGGATGATGGTGGATGGATGGATGGATGGATGGATGGATGGATGGATGATGGATGGATGGAGGGATGGATGATGGATGGATGGATGGATGGATGGATGGATGGATGGATGGATGGAGGGATGATGGATGGATGGATCTGTTACTCCGTGTGGCACAGAGAGGTTTGCTGCTCGGGTAGTTCTGGTGACACCAATAAATACAAAGAGCAGCCCTGTTTCCTGAGCTAATGGGTTCCCCAGGGACATCACAGCAGCACAGGGTGGTCCAGCTGTGACCCACACACAGACCCACTCCCTGCAGGGAGCTCACAGCACCCCAAATTTCCTCTCTCACAAGGCTAGACACCTCTAGGAATCCCTAATGCCTGCTGCATAAATAAAACCTGCAGCTACTCCTGCCTGTGAAGGGGAACTTTATTGAGCAGGGAGAGACCAAAGATTTTCAGCAGAGCCATCTGACAGAGGACAAGGGGCATACAAGGAAAATAGGAGAGGTATTGAGACTCTTTGCTGGTAGGGAAACATTTGGTAGCCTACTGACAGTTATAGCCATAAGAATTTATTCCATGAGACAGGTCTTGTTCAATATAAACACTGCCAAAAACCAAGCCTGCCCTCACTGACAAAGTGAGTTTTCAGTATCTCACTAAATTAGTTGTTGCCCTTAAAGTCCTTACTTTAAAAAAATTAAAATAAATAAATAAACCCAAGAAACAATGTTATGACATACTCTATTGTGCCACATTGTGATCCCAACATTGAAAACAAGACAGGGTGCCAATAATTCCAGGCAGAAACTCTCCATAATTTTACCTTTGCAGCCCTGTGCTTGTCTCAAATAGCTCATGGAAAGTGCTGGTACTCTAAGCACATTTAACACACTCCAGTTTCCAAGTAACAACTAAAAATGAACATATACCAACATTTTCATGGCATGAGTAATCTACAATGGAAGGTGTAGGTTATACATGAAATACATGCAGAACCAGATATATTATTGATATAAGTATTACTTAGTAATAATTAATTGGATGGGTTCATGATTCAGGGGGTTTTAAGAGGGCTCAGGGAGCAGCCTGAATCTAGTAAGTGTTTTTAATCAAATGAGTCAATTACATTTGAATACTGTTTTTTGGAAGCTTTCAAAACTCCTTTTCAAATATGTTTTCCATTAATTATCCACCCTCCCCTCAGCACTCCACCCCACTCATATCCTTCCTGACCTGGGTGACTTAAAAATAACCCTGAATCAAGAAAGAACATCAGGAAATATAAATGGAAATGGCAGCTGATCAACCCTTAATAAAAGGTACATGGTATTAAAGCAGATCAGGCACCTGGTCCCACTTGATATATTTAGAAAAGTCTACTGAAGTCACTTAGATTAAATAATCCACCACTGTGAAATTGCATCAGGTAAAGGACAGACATTTAATTTATGACTTTGATGTAAGAAACACCATTTATGTATTTTTATGAAAGCGGAGTAGGAATAAAGAAATCTTCACAATGCTGGGCTGTGCTAGGGGGCTTTACACATGATGCATCTTCAGTACCAGGTAGGGATTCCCCAAATGCACCCCAGGGGCAGGAGATTAAATAAAAAAGCCACCTGGGTGAACAGCAGGGACAAGGAAAGAGCAAGGGAAAAATCAGAAAGAAAATGGGCACACAAGTGACACACACTGGAGCCAAGGCGAGTCCTGGGGCAGTGTCTGAGCATGGTGAAGCTGAACAACCATGTCTTCCACCTCTGCAGTAATGCAGCACAAAGAATTTATTTCACAATCCCCAGGGCAACAAAACTTGGTATTTTTTTTAAATTTTTGAATATTGTCACTGCTCAGCACAAGGATTATACAAAAGGCAGAAAAACACTGAATTACAGATATATTCCAAGTAACTCAAGACAAGGAAAAAAGGCTTCAGCTTGAATTAGCAGCAGTTATATCACATTCTGTTCATTAGTGCATAAAAGTTTAAAGTTAAGTTTATTCTAGTTGCACAATTTTTTCCTGCTACAATTTAAACGTGAGCCAAGCCAGAATGAACTACTTCAAATTTAAATCAGATGGGAAGCTGTTAAAAAAGAAAACAACCTCTTTTACTACCCCAGCAAAAAAAAAAAAAAAAATAAGTGAAACAGGAAATACATGCCACATACAGGGTGTAGTAACATGTGCATTAAAAAAAAAAAGCATGCAAAGGCATAAAAAGACAGAGTTTTCATCTTTTTATTTTGCAATAAACTTGTAAGAATTCTGAATTTTTTGTTAAGGTTCTGAGCCAATAGCAAATTTCTTCCAGAAAGAAGACAAGACTGATCACTGTACAGCAACTTGAAACAATGTCCTGGCATATATATTACTTTTCACACGTGATTCCACTTCCTGACAACAAGCAGAGAGGAAAATTTAAGAAAGCAGAGTGGGAAGCCTTGCTGGTTTTCCTTACCAAAAAAAGAAAAAAAATTCCTACTGTTTGGGCCAACAGTCCCATCTTAGAACTGAATGTCCTGGGTGAAGGTTCAGTATCATCTTTCCCCTGTCCTTGGGGCCTGGTCATTCAGGGAGTTTTAATCCCTGTATCAGTCCTGGAGGGTATATAGGCGTGATATATAAACCTATATACCACACCTAGGCTGGTCAGGTGTGATTTCCCCTTTGCCGAGCCCTCGGACCACCCCAAATCCCCTCCTTGCCCCCATGCCTGTGGAAACGCTTCCCAGGAGGATTTTCCTCACCACCTTCCCAGGGGCTGCAGTGACACTGATGGTCCTGTGTGCCATTCACATTTTCTGAGAAATCCCTTCGCCTAGGATTTATCTCCTGGGAGGCTGAGAAGTCTCAGAGATAAAGGAAAACAATTCTTATCTCATTTGCTTCTCCTGTGTTGTGCTGGTGTGGAATGTGTTTGGAGATTGTTTACCCACAGGTGATTGTTCCATTGGATCCTGCTGTGAGTTGTTTTCACTCTTTGGCCAGTCAGGGCCAAGCTGTGTCGGGACTCTGGAGAGAGTCACGAGTTTTCATTGTTATCTTTTTAGCATTCTGTAAGTATCCTTGCTGTATTCTTTAGTATAGCATAGCACAATAAAATAATAAATCAGCCTTCTGAAAACATGGAGTCAGATACATCATTCCTGCAAATACAACAGTCCTGCCCTGTCCTGACCAGCCCTGGGGATGTGAGGGATGATATTTGGGAGAGATCTGCTCTCTCCCAGTCCTCAGGAGCTTCTTCCAGGCACTGTGACCACGCCACACTGCTAAAGGCTCACTCCAGCAAAAAGTCTGGGTGCCACTGGACTGCACCAGGAAATCACTGAAGAATATGGGTGGATTCCAAGTCAAACAAGTTTGTGTTCCTGAGCAAAAAAATTCTGAGTCACTCAAGAATTTAGAAAATTTTGAACTTTTGTGTTACATCACAGTAATTTATAGGGGAAAAAATGTTTGTTTTTACTGCGTGTAACTGTCAAATGCTGACATTACTGTAAGGTGTGAAAGTATAAATATCCACACTTATTAGGAAAGATAAAAAACACAATTCAGAAAGATGAGGTGCCTTACACTGCTCAGAATAAAAGGACTTGGTTGCTTACAGTTCTCCCCCCACCCTAAAACAGCAGCAGAAAGTCAGGATCTCTCAGCCAGGAGAGGAGGGATGCTCACAGCAAGAAATAAAGTGTGGCTGCCCTGGAAGCTGCACAAGCAGGACACGGTGAGCTGGAGAATCCATGGGAAAGGACACGAATGATGAGCAAAGCCCTGCATGGGTTCTTGTTCTGCTTCCTTTCTGTCCTGTTTATGTCCTGTCCTGGTCCTGGTGAGAGCAGCAGGGACTGACCCAGAGCTCCCAGCACATGGCACAGCCTGGAAGCACCACATTAACACCCGTGGGGCAGAAACCAGGCCAGGAACGTGCACCAAAAGCAGCTTGAAATTTACATGAGGCAAAACAAATGCTGGAGGGAAAGGATCAAAGAGGGGGACAGCACAAAGAGGGAGCAAATGTGTGAGCAAACATTTGGTATCACCCTGGCAATGAATGTCAATTATTTCAAAACTCATACATTCACCTTTCTAGGGTGAGAGGGGCTCAAGAGGCAAGCGAGTCGGGACACAGATAGCCCAGAAAAGCATCCTTCTGCTCCGGATCATCCGAAAATGAACACACATAACATATGCATTCAAACACCCTCAAAAAAATAAAAATAAAATTAAAAAATGAAAGACACATTTGTAGAAAGCTAATGATCTTTAGGAAAACCTGTTTGAAACAGTGCTGAGAAGATACTTTATTTTTAGCTCCCCCTCCTTTTCACAGGAGGTAAATATATTTATTTGTCTCAAACAGAACCACCTGGCATCACTCTCAGTTTGTCAGGTTGATGCCTTTTGGGCTACCTGAAAACAGAGGCCAGACAGAATTAAGGGAATAAAAAGCAGTTGTATTTATTAAAGGGTCTTCAGGTACATTTAGGGCAGGCAAAGCCCCCCAAGGGCTACACTCAAAATTAACAACAGGTCACGAGTTTTCATAATTTTGTAACTTTGATCCATTTGCACATTGGGGGCTAATCTAACAATTCCAGCTTCAGCTGATGAAGTCATTTACCCCAAGTTTGCTCGCCCAACTCCCTTTTGTTTGCATTTCTGGGCCCTGGGGCAGTGAGGTGCCCTTGGCTGCCAGGCCTGGAGAGGAATTGTTGTGTCTGCCCAGAATGGGACAGCAGCAGCTGACACTGAATGTGGAGTTTGGAGTCATACACTAAAGAACCAAATATCCCAAACCCAGTGATAACAACACAAGTTGGGTAAAACATAATTATAAATCTATCAAACCTCAAAAGTTTTGAACATCAATTTCACGTTCAGTTTGGCATTTCAGAGGGCTGCTTCTTTGGTTTTGGGGTTCTTTGTTTTTGGGGTTCTTTGGTTTTTTGTTTTGTTTTGGGTTTTTTTGGGTTTGGGGGTTTTTTTTAGTGTTTTTGTTTTGTTTGGTTGGGGTTTTTTGGGGGTTCTTTTTTTGTTTTTGACCTTATGTAGCAAGGCAGGTACAGGGGTTTTTAGTGGGTGGCTTCTTTGGTTTGGTTTTTGGGGTTCTTTGGGTTTTTGTTTTGTTTTGGGGTTTTTTTGGGTTTGGGGGGGGTTTTTTGGTGGTTTTTTGTTTTGTTTTGTTTGGTTGGGGTTTTCCGGGGGTTCTTTTTTTGTTTCTGACCTTATGTAGCAAGGCAGTGTGTTTGAGGCTGCCTGGTGCAGGGAATGCAGCCCCAGTGTGCAAACACAGCAATGCTGGGACCTGTTGTGATGCACATCTCCTGCACACTGATCAGCAGAGGACAGAAATTCTTACACCTTGTCCTGTGACACCTCTCATTGCATCATCGTTCACCACTCCCCTACAATTAACACGTTTATTTTCACAACAGGCGGTGAGGTAAGCAGGAATTACTGCAGCAGTGCTCAGCACAAACCCCAGCAGGTTTTATGCAACTCCACTTGGATGCCTGGTGAGATACAGCCATTGATCTCTGGTGTTTAAGTGGCACATTTATATTTTAGCCACTACATTCACAGAGGTTGGTTCTGCCCACCAGTATGCCTCCCTCCAGAGCCAATATGGGTCCCAAAAACAAGGATTAATTACCATTATTAATCACAATCTCAATTCCTTCCTGAGTACCTGACAAGAAAGGAGGCCCTGCTATTTCCTTCAGCCATCAGGTGCTTGTTGGGCCAAAGCAGCACAACTGCAAGACCTCACAAAGTGACACGAAATCGACATAAAAACCTGAAATAATCACACACACAGGGCTCAGTTGCACCCCAGCAGCCCTGCCTTGCCTGCTGCTCCTGACCAAGCTCTTACAACAGGAGACAATGCTTCAGAAATCAAATGCCATTGATTATCAATTGGTTATCAGCTCCTGCATGGATCACCCCGGGGCCATCAGCTCTGCTGTTCCCTTCACCCGCACACAAACACTGTGGAAACCCAGAGCATCACAGGGAATATTTTCTTTTATTTATATGTAATTATATCTCTGTCTGCTCCAGGGCAGCACTGGCTCTGACCCCCATCCATGGAGAAAGTTTCCCAGACTTCAAGACGGACTGGAACCCACAGATTATGGAGAGCAGTGTGGGTGTGTCTCTGGGTGAGAAATTGAGGGTTTGGGGTTTTTAGTGTGTTGTGGATGGCAGCAAGGTGCAGGGCACAGGGTGTCGTCCTGGGTTTGTTCTTCATGCTGCTTCTTCCTCCTTCTCCATGGGTTTGGGTGGCATTTTGTAATTGGGCAGAAAAGTCACCATTGCAGCTCTGTGGGATCAGTTATGGGGTTAAAAGGGAAATAATCCAGGTGTCAGTTCTTAATTGAATGGTTTAGTCTTAAAAGACCTTGGAACAAGAGATTGTTGGCCATTTTGTGCCTTCCTATGAAAAGCTGCAGAACTCCCAGCAGTGAGACTGTTTTACTGATAAGAAATAATAAACACCTGAGTCAGAACACGAAATGCCACCTCGAGTGCCTTCAATCCAGACCCAGAGGAACCCACACAACACCTGCATGACAGCGCTGGCACTGCACAGGTGTCCCTGCTGGAGCCCTCCACTCTCCCACCACTTCTTCTCCACCATTCCCTCAGGAGAGCTCTGCACTTGGCCTGCACAGTTTCAGTTCCTCCCAGCAGATTTATTTATTTATCAGGAGGAGGCATTTTTAATAGCTCACTGAAATTGTTCCGTGAGCGCCAAACTGAAGAGAACATGACTGGTGCAGAAGAAGGCTGCAATTTTCTTGTCGTGCCTGATCCTCCGTGAATGCACAGGGTTAAAAATAAACCCTGGCTCCACCCTGGAGGACATCACACACACCCTGCCAAGGGTGCTGACCATCATCCCCACAATCCCAGACAGAACATCAAATCTTTGGCATTTGCTGAAGCAGGAGAAATAATTTGTGTAAGGCAGAAATCAGGAGGAGAAAATCAGAAAGAAACAGAAACAGCCATCCTAAATTTCCAACAGGTGGGGACCCAGCAAGTCCTGAGACATTCATTTATAAATTAGTTATAAATGAAAAATATAGTTATTGCCTTTCACATTTACATATTGGCTTTTGCAAGTTATTATGTATCATGAATATTCTGATATAGTGCTATTTGTAATTCCTTGTAACTGTTTTTTGGTACTGTCAGTTTATACACTGTATATCTTATAATATATTCTTTTATAAAGTACCTATTATATATATATAAACATAAGCTTTATAAAAGTATATTTATAAAATATACTTTAATAAATATATAAAAGTATGTTTATCACACTACACTTATATAGAAATAGTAGTGTGATAAATATATCTTAGGCCTTAGCATAATATTAAAATAGACACTATGTAATGTTAAAATGCCTTTATTTGTGTAACTAACTCAAGCAATACTATGAAATAACAATGTTGTTTCTCGCATTTTATCTGAATGATAAGATTACAGTGACAAAAACCAGAACACCAAGGGAGAAATTTACTACCAACCCTCCAGTTATCAAGCAGTGTCAAAACACCAGAATGGAGAGGAAATAAAATATATCGATTTAATCTACAGGATGGCATGCAGACAAGTCAAAGGGTAAAACCAAGCAGAAGAAATTCCTGGAACATCTAAACTCACGAAAATGTTTTAATATGCATAACTCTCATTAATACGCATTTCCCCACCGTAATGAGAATACATAGGAAAATTGTTTTAAGCTAATGGTGTGCCTCTGGCATTTTGGCAAGGCACCCCAGCACTGGATATTGCCCCTTTTATCGCTCACTAAACTTTGATTTTAAAAAATTTAAATAGTGGAACTTGGTTTTGACAAGAGAGAAAACACCAGCAGGGTGGAGAGGTTCAGAACCTAACATGGGTCCTAAAACACAACCTTTTTTTTTTAAAAATATGTAGTGGAGATGATCAGCTCTACCACAAAATAAAGAAAAATAACAAAAATCCAACCCCCCCCAAAAAATCCAAACACAAAAACTCCCCCAAAAAACACACATTTAAAAAAAAAAAAAAAAAAACACCAAAAAGAAAACCCCAACACACTTCCAAAAGTAAAATTAAAAAATATAATATAGCTCTTTTCAGAATTGGCAGCTTATAACACTTCCTTAAAAATCTCAGTTGGTTCTGAGCTCATGGCAAACACCACAAGAAACTGAAATGGCTGGACTGACTTGGGGAAGCCTCTGCTTCTATAAATACTGATTCTGTAGCTCAAACAGAAAACCTTGCGGGATTGGTAAATCCAAAAAAAAAATTAAAAAAAAAAAAAAACTGGAAGCTCAGTTGGAAGCATATGTTCCTACACATTTAGTGCAGAGGCACAGTGTTAAAAAATCCCATCCCTCAATCAGTAGTGACTGGAACACAGGAAGAGCTGGGGAGAGGTGCTCCCCAAAACCTCACGTTCCTGACCCACAGCCCCACCAGCACCGTTCTCCACCCTGACAAAGCCTGGCCCCCCAAAAAAAAAACAGTGAAAAAATTAAAAATCAAGCTTAAAAGTTAAATCAAGGTAAACTAAGATAAATGAAGTACAATTACTCAGTAAGCCAGGGACTGAGCTGCTATTTCTGTGCTCAGAACTTGCTCTGCACAGATCTCCTGGCACATCTGAGGAACTGAGCAGATGAGGCCAAATCGATGCAGCTCCATCAATAAGGGAGACAAAACAAAATGAGCAGCAGCACTGGCTGTGAGACAGGTGGGAGAATGGAATCCACATTGAACTGTTGGAGTGCTTTTTTTGGACTTTATTTGAGTGTTCTCATGCCCACCACGAGCAGGAGCCCCTGGTCACCCCTGGCATGCTGGAGACTGGCACTGTGGCTCACATCATTCCTGCAGGGAAGGGACAGAGTGACATTCTGGTCTCCAGGCCCTGGGATTTTGCATTTCCAAGCCAGCTCTGACCTGTGCTTGCAGCCACTGACATTTCACCTGCTGGCCAAGAGCATTTCCCAGCAACTCCACAAACAAGCCCTTCCCAAATGTCATTTGTCTTGGGATCTAATTATCAACCAATAACTTAATTACACATTATGCACTTCTGTTAGAGCACATTGTGATGTTTCAGGATATTACAACGCCTTGCAGGGGAAAGCTGAGGACCTCAGTCCGTGTTTTCTATCCAGTAAAACTTCGTCTCACCAAAATCTGATCTTATTACCCGTGCTCCTTTTAATTACTCGTGGGGTCTCCTGCTGCCTTTCACCTTCAGGGGGGACCAAAAGTCAAGAACAGAAAACAAAATGGATCAGGCTCAGGTGCCTGACCAAAACCGCTTCACGTGGGTGAGGGCTGCCAAAGGTTTAATAATAAACCATTAAATGTCATCAATGCTCTCCAAGCTCTGTCTGTGGATCCAACAGACCCTTGAGGAGGGATGTCAGGAATGAACCCCCCCGTCCCTGCAGCTCCATTGTCAGCTGTGCAGGCTCCCCACACACGCACAGCTACAAACAACCCACTTGGCAACACAACACAAGGAACGTACGTCTTGAAGAATTGGGAGGAAATGCCTAAATTTTGGCAAATCTGCAAATAAATACGGCTGTGAGATTTTCCCGTCCTTCTCTTTATTCACAAAATGTGCTCACGAAACATTTCTCACAGAGCAGAGCTCAGTCCCTGGGTGGATCACAGAGGGGTTTTTACTTGTTTGTCTGGTTGCTGGTTTGGGTTGTGTTCTTTTCCATTTGTTTGTTTGTTGGTTTGGGGGTTTCATTAATTTTTGTATTTATTTCTCACCTGTCGCAGACATCTTTTATGGAAAATCCTTTCCTCGGGATTTTTCCTCCTGAGAAGCTGAGAGGCCTCAGGAACAAAATGTAAACAGTGATTATCTGCTGCTGTGGAATGCAACAGGTGCATCTGTGATTGGTCTTATGTGGTTGTTTCTAATTAATGGCCAATCACAGTCAGCTGGCTCGAAGAGAGAGCCGAGCCACAAGCCTTTGTTATCATTCTTTGCTATTCTATTCTTAGCCAGCCTTCTGATGAAATCCTTTCTTCCATTCTTTTAGTATAGTTTTAATGTAATATATACCATAAAATAATAAATCAGCCTTCTGAAACACGGGGTCAGATCCTCATCTCTTCCCACATCCTGGGACCCCTGTGAGCACCATCACACTCTGCTGCCTTGGGTCACGGGGGATGCTGTAAATTCACTTTTCATTTCCTCTCAAGAGAAAGAGGGAAGCTCAGTGCCAGTGCCTCGTGCCCTGCTGCCCACCAAAACGCAGACCACAGGAATCTGAAATATCTGGGGAACGTGCCCCCACACTCTGATGTCCCCAGCAGGGACTGGGGGACAGGGACAGCCTGGGAAGGTGGCCAAGAGCAGGTCACCCCAAAGCTGCCTCCACCCAGGAGCATTGAGAGACTCTGCCACCACAGGCAGCTCCCTGCCCACATGCCAGCAGTAAGATCTATGGGCAATACAAATCCTGAGGGTGCCAAAAGAACCCCAACACTCCTCAGTCATCTGTTTGAGATTTGCTGACCACTCATATTGCGTGCCACGTTTCTCCCGCCGATCCCAACAGTCATCTACAGTATTAAATGCACAGGATGCTGAGCAACTCAAGGGGGTTGCCCAAAAAAAAAAAATTTTGAATAACTTTTAACAAATTTCATCCTCATTAAAAGATGCCCTTTAAGTGCTGTTGGTTGGTTGAACATTAAAGCAGCTGCAGGTAGAGCAAAGCTGTTGGCGGCATGTGCCAAGCTGTGAGTGTCAAACAGAGAGGATCCACGAAACCACTGTGTCCTCTACAAAACCAGAGCTGCAGCCAGCAGAAAAAAAATTCAAATGATTGGATTCTGTTAATCTCTGGGGACATGCACCTAATACTGCATTTAATTTTGCTAAGTGGGAGGAAGATTATTGCAGGCAAGACACAAAGAATATCTCTGCTCCAATCATGCAACATTTACAACCTTAAATACTCCGAGGCAGTTATTAATAACAGTATCAGAACATTTCCACGTATTCAATGCACAGTTATGAAAGGAACTAAACACACAGGCCTCCTCCCAACGTGGACAATAATAATCATGTTAATATTTACATTCCTCTAATCACTTGTTTCCAGTAATATTTCAAAAAGTATCTGCGAACTTGCTGGGTAACAAGTGCAAGCCTTCTGTGAGGCTCTGCAAAGAGCATAATTTGGGGCATTTTGCTTCATTTTTGAAAGAGTCTAACCCCTCACTGAGACAGAGCCAGCCATTCTCCTTCCAGAGTTTTGGAAAGAAAAGCAGAAATGTGTGCCCATCCAGACTCCCAGTGCCACAGTGAAGGACCTGCTGGGAGCTGCTCTTGTTTACAGCCCTCAGTTCCCCTGGGAAGAAGCAGTTTAACTAAAATCAGAACCTATCTGCATGTGGTATTTACACGTCCTAATCTGCTGATTTGAAACTCAGCCTCTTCCATGTTGTTATTCCTTCAATAAATCCATGTGTTCCTTTTTCTGCCTGAAATGTGAAATCAGAGTGTACAGCAACACCTGTTTGGTGCTTACAGAAACTCTTCTAAAATCTGAGGGAGATCAGAACTCATATTTTTCTTTAAAAACAAGAATTCCCTCTGCAGATCATTCAGTATATGCAGCACGTTCAATTTGATCACACATTTCCAGAATATCAGTTGATTCACTCTTTATGCAGTCATTATCAACACAGGCTCTGTACTTTTAACAGATTTTCCTTTGAAGCAAACATCCCTGTGAAGGGGAAAAAAAACCACACTAATATGTTAATGGGAAAGGCAAAATAAGCACATTCTGCCATGGCAATTGTTTCTCAATCCCTTAATGCTGCAATATCAGAGCAAATCTTGCGAAGGCATTTGGATCTCCCTCAGAATTGTGGTTCCCGTCACACCTGAACATCCCAGCAGGGTGGAATGTGTCACTGCCCAGCACCCGGGCTGGCTGGGACATGGACACCACATCTGGGCACATCTGGCGGCCAAAATCCTGCGCGCTGTGCAGGACGGCCCAGCCC
Source organism: Ammospiza caudacuta (assembly GCF_027887145.1). Classification (NCBI taxonomy): domain Eukaryota; kingdom Metazoa; phylum Chordata; class Aves; order Passeriformes; family Passerellidae; genus Ammospiza; species Ammospiza caudacuta. The sequence goes on along the minus strand of NC_080632.1, from coordinate 864,148 downwards.
AGCCCTCATCCCACCACTGGGCCCTGGCAATTCACAGAGTTTCAGCCGGCACATGACCCGACAGTCAGCGCCCAAACAACTGGAAACCAGCACTGAAAGGACCTGCAAGACAAGGAAAGCAAAATCTATTTGTCCTACAAGCATTTTCTGTAATCTTTATTATGTAACTTGGACAAAAAGCATTGCTTTTTCACATATCCACTCAAGGTATGCTGATGAAGCTCTCTCGTGTGATTAAATCCTCTTTCTCTCCCTCATTTTTGTAATTTTATAGCACATATCACTCTGATGTCTATCAGATCACTCTAATTTACTCAGGTAAATAAAACCCAAAGTAAAGCAGATAACTTTTGTCTTTTGTCCCTTCTTTGGAGCAAGCTGATTCTTCAAAAACTGCCACAGAGCTTCTCTGTTTTTTCTTTTTTTTTTTTTCATTCCATTAATGCATTTGTGTGGTGAAATCAAAGCAAATTAAATTTATGCAGTATTTTTTCACTGCCAGGGGTTAGCATGTGCAATATCGACTTTTCATTATCATCTGATTAAAGTTTGCCTCCCTCTGTTAATAAACTGAAGGTTTGTGGCTTATTGCTTCACACCTTTAAAAATGTGAGCACATTTTATAAATGAAAGAGACTGCTTAATTTTCAAATGTTTTCATTCTTTTTTTTTTTCTTGCAATGGATCAGTTTTGGCCACTGAGGGAATTTCCTGTACACAAAGATTTGTGTTTGCATGTGTGTTTACAAACACGGGCGCACTTCAATGATTAAACACCTGTGAAAGCTACTCACACTCAAAAGCTTTGAACAAAGCTTGGGATCAAGCAAAAGGTGAACAGAAAAGGATATTTCCTGATGGTCTCTCTTGAAAATTCAAACAGCATCCCATGAAAAAAAAAAAACAAAAAAACAAAAAAACAAAAAAAAAAAAAAAAAAAAAAAAAAAAAAAAAAAACAAAAAAAAAACCAAAACAAAAACCAAAACCGAGGCATTCTTCTGCCTCTTTAATAGCAGCCTGCTATTCTTGAAAGCACCCAACACAGTTGATGTCTGAAGCAATAAAAGCTCAGCTTCCTGCCCTGTAATTATTACTAGATGTAATTATGAACAACTCATTCATCACTATGAAAGCACAACTTGAGGCTCGCGGAGAACAGACATGGAAGGGGTTGGTTTCAGGCAGTTCCCCTGGCCAAGCCGTAATTTACCAACACCGCCGGTAAACAGCCGTTGTAAGCCGGTGTAAAGGAGGCAACATCCATGTCTAATATCATCTGGGATCCTCCAGCACTCCATTTACAACGCCATGAAAACATGCCTCAGAGCAGTGGGCAGCAACTGGAGGGTGAACACGACACAACCACCCACAACCATCCCGGCTCCCCAGAGTTCGCTCGCTCAGCCACGAGGCTGCCTGGGCACACCAGGATTATTTACAGGTGGGGGGGAAAAAAAAAACATCAATATAAGGCGAGGCTCTGAGCTCTCCTGGCAAAGCTGCCGCTCCAGGACAGCTCAGAGATGCGCTGGGTTTCAGCACACGGCTGCGGTCCGTGTCACTTTCTCACCAGCGTGAGGAAACACCTGCAGCCAGCCCGAAACAGCGCCTGGAACCACCCAAACTTCCCCAAACCCGCCCCGTGCGGGGGGAAAGGCACCGGGGCACGCCAGCACCGGCTTCGAGCACATTGCAAACGAGATGAGGAATTCAGACTGCGAGGCAACAGGAGGTGTGTGGGTACGACACCCGCTCTCTATCCACGCGAGCAGAGCGTCCTTCCCTTCCCGGTTATGTAATACACGCGAGTGTTTAACCACTGCTGCTCTGGCACACGCATGTCACACGGATCAGCTTCGGGCAGGATCAGCGGGGCCGCGGGGCGGGAATGGGGCAGGAATGGGGCAGGAATTGGGCCGGCATTGGGCAGGAATGGAGCCGGAATGGGGCAGGAATTGGGCCCGAGTTGGGCAGGTCACGGTCGCCCCCCGGGGAAGGAATCCCACCCGAGCCCCGGGCGGTGCGAGCCCCGCAGCCCCGGGCCGGACCCGGCTCGGGCTCTCTCTGTGCCATCAGTGCCATCCCAGGGCTGCCACCCGCGCCTGGCAGGGACCCCTCGGGATGTCGCAGGCTGCCACCAGGGCAGGGCTCACCCGGACACCTGCCCGGCTGTGTGCCCCCAGAGCACGGCTGGCAGCGGGGCAGCCCCACGGGCAGGAAGGGCTCAGGGACTCCTCACGGTGCCCGGTGCTGCTCCGGGACTCTGGCCCCGTGCTGAGTTTGCTGAGAAACGCACAGCTGCGTTTCTCCACGCGGCACAAGCGCCGGCACCGAGAGCACTCCGCACCTGCCCTGTGAAACGCCCCTCTCCGGGCAGCGCACCGAAACTTGGCGGCTCTCACAGGGCGTGCAAACACAAGGCTGGGCGAGGAACGAGGAGCCGCCGGCGAGCACTCGGAGCCGCCGGCGCCGCTCTCGGCCCGCGCTCGGGAGCCGCCGCTGGCGGGGCCGCGCCGGGCCGGGGGCGGCACCGCCGGGAATGCGAGGGGGCGGCCCGAGGGCCCGCTGTCCCTCCCCGCTGCCCTCCACCCGCGGCTGGGGCGGTACCTGCTTGTCCAGCGCGGCATCCTTGCCGCTGCCCGCGGCGCATCCCTTGGGAGCGGGCACCCGCTCGCAGTTGCAGCCCTCCAGCATGTACATGCCGGCGGGGCGGGCGCTCTGCTCGCCCTCGAAGTAGAAGAGCACGTTTTGGTAGAGGGCGAACCACTTCTCGTGCCAGCGGTTGGTCTCCGCCGTCTTCTTGCTGAGGTAGCCGCGCTTGGTGCCCTCCTTGCGGGCCAGCAGCGCCAGGTACAGGGCGTGCCCCTCGTTGTACCGCACGCTCTTCTGCATGGTGCCCGGAGCCCGCGGCCGCGGCGCAGCCTCGCCGGGCGCTCTCGGAGCAATTCATGGGCTCCGGCACGCACCGACGGGGCGGCCCCGGCCCCGCGCCCCGCCCCGCCCCGCGCCGCCTCCCGCCGCCCCAGGCACCGGCTCCGCCGGCGGCGAGCGGCCCCCCGGGCGCTGACGTGGGGGATCAGCCGTAAATCCGCTTTGGAGAGCGATTTAAAGAGCAAAGTCGCCGCCGCCGCAGCGCCCGGGCCCCTGCCCCCCGCCACCCTTCCCCCATCCCCGCATCCCTCCATCCCTCCATCCCCCATCCCTCCATCCCTCCATCCCTCCATCCCTCCATCCCTCCATCCCTCCATCCCCCATCCCTCCATCCCTCCATCCCTCCATCCCCCATCCCTCCATCCCTCCATCCCTCCATCCCTCCATACCCCCGTCCCCCCATCATTCCATCCCCCCATCTCTCCATCCCTCCATCCCCCTGTCCCTCCGGGATGCGGAGCGGGGCTCCCCGCGGGCCCGGCAGCGCTGTCCGTGCCGGCCCGGGAGCCGCGGGGGTGATTTGGGGCTGCCCCGTGGTTTCTCGATAGTTTCCGCCTTTTTCCCGTTCTTCGAGCGAAAATCTTGGAAAGCGGCAGGGCCGGGCGAGCGCGGCCGCCGGAGCGGGGTAACTTCGCTCTCGAGCTGTGGCGAAAGAATTAAAGCAAAAGGCAGCAGGGAAACACAAGAGAAGCACCAGAAACCCGTCACTTTTAACCCGAAATTCAGGCCGATGAAGGCGCGGGGCAGCGTCCCGGGGGTCGCCGCAGCCCCGCGTGTCCCTGGGCAGGGCGGTGGGCGCAGAGAGAGCCCCGGCTCGGGCTGGAGGGCTCTGCGGGGCTCGCCTGCCGCAAACGGGACCATTCACAGATCCCGCAGCGCCGGGGAGCTGCACACACGACAGGAACATCTCGGGAGTGCCCGGGTGTGCTCCCAGCCCGGGGAGCGAGGGGGGCAGCAGGGGCTGGCTCCTGCACCCCGGCACCTGCCCACCTTCATCACAGCCAGCGAGCTGGCATCCAGAATTCTTTTACATAAAACACACCAGTATGGAAATGGAGCGACTTAAACTTCCTCTTAGGGCTCTTTCGGGAAAAGCCTTGGAACTCTTTCATTTGAAAACCTGTTTTGCATACGTAGCTCTCACTGCCTTTCGCTTTGCTGCGTCTCGTGAGTAAAAAAGAAAAAGGAATAAAAATGTGGAAGTTACAATATTCAGTATTGCCGTATAATGCGCAGGATGGGTTAGAAAATATTTCCTGTGTGATCTGTGTCAGCACCTGTGGTTCTGTGCATTATTTGCAGGAACTATGGGCCTGTGCAGGGTTGTAAGGCTCTCATCTTGTCGACAGACAATTTTGTATGAGAAAAACACAAACAGATGCACAAACCCTGCTGGAATTTCCTTTGCCTTGTGCCTTCTCGCAGTGAAATCAGAGCCCAGCACACCAAGGCCGTGGAAGCCGTGGCTTTGGGCAGGTGTGACAGCACTGGTGCCCCTGCCAGCACGCCAGCTCCTGTGTGGAATTGCATGGAATTCCTGCAGCAAAGGGCAAGGCAGCCAGAGCAGCAAGCAGACACCTGACACTCAGTGACGAGCTGTAGCTTTCCAGAGCAAGCACATCGTACATCACAGGGAAATCCTACAGCAAGAGCCCATCCTTGCCAAGATAAAGTTGTGGGCTTTTGTCCCAGCTGACGTAATTTGTGCTTTAATAAAGCTTTTGCAGGAGTCACGAATGATCACACGTCATCCGTTCCGCCAGGTCACCTGAGACACACAGAAAAAAATAAATGACAGGAGGTAAATTTTGGAAAGAAAGAAAGAAAGAAAAGAAAGAAAGAAAAGAAAGAAAGAATAGAAAGAAAGAAAAGAAAGAAAGAAAGAAAGAAAGAAAGAAAGAAAGAAAGAAAGAAAGAAAGAAAGAAAGAAAGAAAGAAAGAAAGAAAGAAAGAAAGAAAGAAAGAAAGAAAGAAAGAAAGAAAGAAAGAAAGAAAGAAAGAAAGAAAGAAAGAGTTTTCTTTGACTACATAATTTTCTCCCAGACATGCAGGCACTTTTCCTCAGCTGAAAATGTTGAATATGTCATTGCACAGCAATCTGTAGGAACTAAAAGGAGTCTAATATTCCTGATCACTACAGTAAATGCTGTTTGTGTAACCATCAGGTTGTCCTTTATTGTTCGAGTATGATTTAGTTCTCTCCATGATATTATCTTTATTACTTATCCCTGGTCATTCTCATACAAGTACAACTTACGTTTTCTTGCTTTAAATGTCTACAACATATATATGAATGTATATGCTATCTAATACATCCAAATGTATCTGTGTATCTATATGGGATTATTTTTTAAAATTCTTCATTATCAACATTAAAGAAGGGGTTTTTTGTGCTTTAAAAAAAAAGGAATTCTAGCCCAAATTCATATGTATGAACACGATCAAGTTATATGTGCAAACAGATGTAAAGGAATCCGTGGATGTAATTTATTCCATGGGGCTCTGAGGAAGAGAACATACAGATTAGCACACTGTTTTACTTTATTTTATATCCCTATCTTCATTTCATTGTATTTTAATTCCAGGGCATTCATTTATGAATGAAAACACATTCCCAAGTGTTGCCAGGATGGGCTCCGAGGACCTCGCTGTAGAACAGGGGCAGGTTGTGGTCCTGTTTCAGCAGAGATAATTTGACCCAATTAGGCTACATTTAACCTGAAATTTCCTCTGGGAACTAGCCCAATGCAAGGTGTTCAAAGATGCCATAAGCAGGGAAATACATGGAGTTGTGTTCCACAGCAGTGGAATTGCTGAGTCCCACACCCAGAAGTGACCCTGGGAATTTGGGGAACAGGGCAGTGAGTTGTCAATCCTCTGGGTGACAAAAATATCTAGAAAACCTAGTTTAGAAATCATGTAAAATTTAGGCCTCTATCCTAAAAAGCACTTCAGAAAAAGTGCTCTTAATGTAAAGGCAGTAAAAACTGTCTAAAGCAATGGAGGAAAAGTTATCAACATTATACTGCTGCTTTTATGTCTAGTTTTGTATATATGTGCTCTACTTTTTATATGTTTATGTCACTAAATCACTATTTGCATTTTCGTATCAAGGTAATGTATCAAATACAAAACGATTTAGTAAAGCTGTTGAAGAAGTGCTGCAATAACTTCTGGGGAAAAAAAAACAGTTTCGCTAAGAATGCCCCTCTCTGTCTCCTCTTGCATATTGTTTGAGAAGCAGAACTGAACCAGTCTCTTCTCTGTGATTTTACTCATTTTTGCTGATCTAATTGTTTGCTCTTCAAAGCACACAGTATAACTTGGCTACCTGAAAGGTATTTGTGATATTCAGCTAAGATTCAGTTATCCGATAAAGCAGGAAAATTGTGAAATACACACCTCACATCACTGCCATTCCAAGTCCTGAATATCTTGCAAACAAGTTTGAGTTTAATACTGCTGATCACGTCCTTTGAGAGTTACTATTCCTGCTTTGTGGAGACATTCTAGGATGGAGTTTCCTTGTTAAATCAATTTTAAGTCACTCTGTATACCACAGTGGTAATTCATTCCTGATGGATTTACTTGTGGCTGCTCAGGGGATGAGAGAGGTGGTGACACAGGTGTCCATGAGATTCCCTCCTTCAGGAATCCCAGCCCAACGCCCAGTGGGAGCTCCAGCAGAAGGCAGACAACTGCAAATCACCTGTTATGCAGGTGAGGATATCATCATCATCATCATCATCATCATCATCATCATCCTCATCATCATCATTTTTTATGATCATTCCTTCACCTCTTAGTGCAAAATGTTGCAGAAGCACAGGAAAACCATCCAAGCCAGGAGCCACTCAAGTCTGAGCGCAAGATCAGATCCCTAGAGGCAAGAAAGGAGTGCAGGGGCTGCGTGCTGCCCTTTGTGACAGGCAGCATCCCCAGCACGCAGCTGGCATATTTGCTGCTGGTATTTTGAGAGAAGAACAGCTAAATAAGGTTATAGAGCAACTTTTGAAAGAAACAGTTTGGTGTGTCTGCAGAGGTCGTGGGCGAGTTCTTGCCTGTGGTCAAGGACAGCATGGGAAAATACAAAGGACTGTTGAAAAGAAACGAGAAAAATAAATGCAATGTGGAAGGTGTCTCACAGTCAGGCTGGAGAAAATCAAAAGCAGAAGTAAATAAAAAAAAAAAGAGAAAAGCTGGAATCAAGGGACTCAATTAAGCTGGAGAAATACCACTAGTAAGGCAGGAGGCAAAGGGAAGGGAGGATGATGGTAATGAGAGCATGGTGGGCAGAGAGCAGAGGGAAACCCTGTGAGCTGAGGGGCGGCAGGAGACAAAGCAGGGCAGGGCAGGGAACCCTGCAGAAAGCCAAGCAGCCGTGCCAGGAGAGCCCTGGGTGCTTGGCATGGCTGCAGCAGGGCACAGAGGAGCTGGAAACACCCACTGAGGTGCCGGAGTGAGAGCAGGACCCGGTGCAGGACAGGAGGCCAACACTGGGCAGAGAGAGGAGGGCTGGGCAGCAAATGGGGCAGAAACAGCAGGGCAGGGCTGGGTGACACAGGTGCCAGGGCACCACGGCAGGTGAAGGGAAAGGATTGGGTCCAGGGCAGTGCTGGGCAGGAAAGTGGCATTTCAGATGTGGAAATGCTGATAGTCCAAATCAGCACTGAAATCACGTGGGGGAGAAAAGACAGCAGCTTTTCTCCTTAAGCCTGTTTTCAGCTGGTTCCTTTTTCAGCAAAAGGTTTGCCAGCTGGGATTAAAAGGGAAGAGGCAGGACTCAGCTTGTTGACCAGACATGTTAATTAAAAGTTCCAGGACTATTTTATTTAATACAGATGCAACAAGCATTGGCTAAGTGCTAAATGCAAAATATAGTGACAATAATGCTTCAAAACTTTATTCACATGACTGAAATTTTCACATGGAGACACACACTCGCTTGTTGGAAACATGACTGCCAGAGCTGAGCCCTGAATTTGAAAGTTAGCAGAGATTACTCCCTTTTCCTCTGTTTTGGGAGCTGTGTAATGAGAATTTCACAGACTCTGTGATTAGTGTGGTGTCCTTAAGAAGGGTATTGTCCTACAGCTCACAAATTGCTAAAGCATGAAACTGTCTCGACGTTCTGGGGAGATCTCTCAAATTAGTGCTCTCAGTGTTCCAGAGGCTTTGGCATGTCCCAACATAGATTTCATAATGCTCTCCAAATGTGAGCCGGGAGAGGCAGTGTGATGGCTGAGCTACTGAGAGCAGGGGGATCAGCAGACTCTGGGCTGTGATTGCTCTCAGTTTCAGAAAGCCCTTGGTAGCTGGGAAAATTACTTTAGAATTAAAAAGACAAAGTAGGATAAAATTTCTTTTTTTATTTTTTTTTAATTCCTTATTCCATGCAAACCGAGTAGAAATGCAAATCACTCTTTGCTTATTCTGTCAAGATACTCTCACATATTGGCATAGAAATAGGAAAAATGTGTAAAATATTAAAGCACTCTCATTTCTTGGGAAAAAGTAAGCCCCACAGATTGGAAGAAAGATACAGAGAGCGCAGCGGGTGCCATCTGGAATAAGTAAGTAACCCTGGGAAGAAATGGTGATGTTTACAAGGCCAGATGCTGATACAGAGAATTCTCTCCATCTGGCATGAAGCCTGCAAATAATCTGCCACAGGGGTGCATAATTCCGTAGAGGCAGGTTTGATCCTCCACCAGTTGCGCTCCCCCGTGGAAGCCTCAGAAGAGACATTTAACATTTGCTTTGCGCAGCCGAGCAGCTCCTGCCTGCACCCAGCCTGGGGGGCCACAGGAACCCTTGGGGGTTTGTGGCAAACGGAGCCCCAAGCCAGGAACCAAACACTGCAGGGCACCCTCACCCTCCCAGGGCGGTGTGAAAGTTGTGTAGGGGGTCGGAAGTTGTGAAAGTTGTGTAGGTGGTCGGATCCGTGGGTTCGGGTTGAAGCTACTGGTAGGGCTAGGCCTGTACCTGCTTCGCAGGCCGCAAGTGTTAGTATGAGGATAGGCAGGATAGTGGAGACTGATTATTGGATTTGGATGGGTCATATGGCTAGGGCCATGTATATGGACAATATTATGCTCTCTAAACACAGTCGGGCTGAGATTAGGTGGGTTCGGTGGAAGGCTAGGCCTAGGCTAGGGGACAAGGCCCCCACATTACTTTTGGTTTTGATATGGATGCAACGTGCCGAAAATCATTATAATGAATCTGTTCAGATGCAGCCGGGGCTGCACAAACGCCTGGAGAAAATGTGTGTAACAGCAGAAGAAAAAAAAAAAAATCCTAAAAGGCTGTAGGCAGAGCAGCCCTGACAACAGCGATCTGAGCCGATGTTTTCACCCCTCACATGCAAGCAAAGATACACCACTCAACCTCCAGTTAAACAAGGGCAAAAATTAAAAAATAAAAATCAAAAAAGTAAAAAATAAAGATAAATGGAGCTTTACATCAGGTCCCTGTTTATTGTGGGGATTTCTGGGCCAGTGGGAGGTGCAGAGCAGGTGTCTGTAACTGCTGACCCACTGTTGATAATGTACATTCTTCCTGGTGCCATATTTGCGTGGTTCATGTTCTCAGCTGAGAAGTTTTGTGGCTGCCTGGGAGGTGTGGGTTGTAATTTTTTGTGGAGGGAGGGGAAAAAATTAAGAGGGAAAAAAAGTGAAAAAATAGCTCAGAGAAATATAATTTAAAAGCGAAAAAATCAGCAATATCCATCTGTAATTGTATCAACAACCTCCATAAAATTTGTAACTTCATCATTAATAATAGGAAGCTTTCCAGGGGATAAGAATATTAATTGCACTTCAAATTTATGCATATATTTTTTTTAACAGAACACAAAACTAAACATTTATTGTACTTGTCACAAAGCCACAATTGCTACATGCTAAAATGAACAAAGACCTGAATCCATATCAAAGTACACTTTGTCCTTTTATTGCAGAAATTGAGTTTCAAATTCAAAAAAATTGTGTTCATGCCTTTATTATTTTGTTTGTTTTTAATTCTTGGGTCACTTGTATTGTTTCAAATGTTAGCACATCCCTTTTGTTATACACTGGTGGTCGCAAGTGGTGCTGAAAATTGTATTTATTCCAATTCACCATCCTGTTTGGTTCTATCAATAATAAACTGAGATTGTCAATACTCAAGGATTTTGAGTGAGGTTATTCCTTTTCTGAGTGGGGCTATTTTTCACCAAAGAAAAAGACAACATGAAAATACTGCTCCTGATGATCTGTGCTCTTTCTGTTTCTTGCTCTGTGTTTAATGGCTTTGGGGAAATAATTCTAAATTTCTGACACATGTAGACACACAGATCAGACACAGCTATTGCATAGTAGTTTTGTCAGATATTAGGAAAGGCTAATTAGATAATGCCTTAGAGGATTTGTCAAGAAGAGTAAAAAATATCTGGATGTAACACGTGCTATAGGCACAGGAGCCCACAGCACAGTAAGAGCAGGGGTGTGCAGAAACCTCTAAAAACAGTTCTCCAATACCCTGGGGAAGGAATGGATCAGGGTAATTTTATTTTTCAACAATTTTCCCCATTCTGATGGAGAACACATCCCTAGTAGCTCTCTGTGGCATCTGCAGTGCTGGTGAAGTTTAACCTGTACCCAAAAACATCATTCTCAGTAACTTCTGACAGAAATCTCTCACATTTGTGCATTTCACCCGTTTCCTTAATGTTGGAATGTTAGGGGACACAAGGCAGACGAGGGACTCTGGACCTGGTTCACATAAGAGATTTGATAACAGGGTGCCTTGGCAAAAGCAAAAGAACTTGCAATCTTTGGATTGCAAGAAGATTCAGTCAGACAGGTTAACTGGAAAAAGAAAATCCCATCAAACTCTGCAAAAGGCAGAGATGATGTTGCATGCATAAGTTTGTGTCGTGGCTGTAGCCCGCTCACTGCAGTACACATTGCTGGTCTCCCTAGGACAGTGTATAAACATTTGTATGTGGAGACCCTGGGGGCATCCCCCAGGCTGGGGACAGAAGCAGCTTCCCCCAAAAGCTGTCAGGCCCCACTGGCTCCTTGCCCTGTCCCTGTGTCTGTCCCTGTGCCTGTCCCTGTGTCCCCGAGCTGCTCCCTCCCCATTCCCCGATCTCTGCACTGCCCCGACACCAGGGTGGCCCCAGGCTGGGGACGGACAAACCTGGGCCTGCCTGTGTGTGTGCCTGGGAGCTGCTCACCTCCCTGCACGGCTGGAGCACCCAAACTCCTGTGGGTGCCATGCAGGGCCCTTGGTGCTCCCTCACCTGGGCTTTACCAGCAGCCATGGGGGCTGGAATGTTTGTGTGCCACAGCAAAATGGGATTGGATCACCCTCAGTGTGCCACAGCAAAATGGGATTGGATCACTATCAGTGTGCCACAGCAAAATGGGATTGGATCACCCTCAGTGTGCCACAGCAAAATGGGATTGGATCCCCATCAGTGTGCCACAGCAAAATGGGATTGGATCACCCTCAGTGTGCCACAGTAAATGGGATTGGATCACTATCAGTGTGCCACAGCAAAATGGGATTGGATCACTATCAGTGTGCCACAGCAAAATGGGATTGGATCACCATCAGTGTGCCACAGCAAAATGGGATTGGATCACTATCAGTGTCCCACAGCAAATGGGATTGGATCACTATCAGTGTGCCACAGCAAAATGGGATTGGATCACCATCAGTGTGCCACAGCAAAATGGGATTGGATCACTATCAGTGTCCCACAGCAAATGGGATTGGATCACTATCAGTGTGCCACAGCAAATGGGATTGATCACCCTCAGTGTGCCACAGCAAATGGGATTGGATCCCCATCAGTGTCCCACAGTAAATGGGATTGGATCACTATCAGTGTCCCACAGTAAATGGGATTGGATCACCCTCAGTGTCCCACAGCAAAATGGGATTGGATCACCCTCAGTGTGCCACAGCAAAATGGGATTGATCACCATCAGTGTGCCACAGCAAAATGGGATTGATCACCATCAGTGTCCCACAGCAAATGGGATTGGATCACCCTCAGTGTGCCACAGAAAAATGGGATTGGATCACCATCAGTGTCCACAGCAAAATGGGATTGGATCACCATCAGCCTGTCACAGCAAAATGGGATTGGATCACCCTCAGTGTCCCACAGCAAATGGGATTCTGATCTCCATCAGCCTCCCCACCTCTCCCCATCACTGACACCTTAGCACAGATTAGGGTCACCCACACAGGCTGCATCTCTCAACTTCCCTTGGCACGTTCCCCAGGGTGGAGTTATCTTTTTATACTAAAATCTACATGCACAATATTTACAGTTACTTCCCAATACCCATCACCTGTGTTAGACACTGAGCTGCTACTCTAAACCAATCCCAAAGTGCCAACATCACCCAGAAGATGGAGGCCAAGAAGAAGAAGGAGAAAGGCTGGACACGCCCAGATCCCTCCATCTTGCCCCATTGTGAAAAATGTCAGTCCTTGTTTTTAAAATTTTAAAAGTTTAATAGTCATAAAATGGTTATAAAAATAGTAATACAATTAGAGTAATAATAATTTGAACAATTTGAATTAGGACAATATGAGACAACAAATACAAAGAGTTACAGATGGTCTGGGTGCCTCTTTCTGGGCAAAATAAGCCCGAAAAAGGCCCCACGTTAACAGAGGATTAACCCTTAAAAGCAACAGCCTGTTGCATATTCATACACCTCATCCATGATGCATAAATTCCATTCAAACACAGGATTCTCTCTGGGCAGTGTCAGCTGCTTCCTCTGAATCCTGACAGCACCTTTGAGGCAGGAAGAAGTTCATTTCTTCTGATAATGGAGCAATAAATTCTCTTTCTCTGAAAGATTCAGGTGTCCTGTGGCTGCTATCTCACTGCAAGCCCTTTCTCTTAAAAAAGTATCCTACATAGCAGAGTTTCTATTTTAACATTATGTTATAACATAAAACTATATCTAACACACTGCTTAAGAGAATTAATACAGCATCACTTTCTAACACAACACAGATAATATTCATTTGAATATTTGCAAAACCCAATCATAAAATACATGCATTTTTCACATCCTGAACACCCATTCCAAAAAACCCCAAAATCTACTTTTTCACCCTCTGATAAATTCACTATCATTCTACTTAATTTGTCGTGGCTTGCAGATCTTCATCTGAGGTTGGTAATTTGCTCCACGGGTCATAATCAAACCCAGAGGGGCATTTTGGGCTCTGTGAGTGCCAGGGTCTCTGAGCCCCCTGGCAGGGTCTGGGCTGCTCGGGACAGACAGAGGGATGTCCTGGCTCCTGAGAGATGGATTTTGGGGTTATTCCTCACAATCCCCCCAAAAGCCTCACACAGGGTTTCCAGTCTCTGCTCAGGAAAGCTTTCCAAACACTCTGAGTGAGCTGAGGTGGGGTTAGCTGTGGCACACAGAGCTTTGTGCCTCCCAGCCACTGGGTCACGTTCAGCTAAGGACAGTAATTAGCACAAATCCTGCTCTGACTTTCGAAATTACACCGCAGTAAATGATGCTCATTTATCTCCCTTTGGTGACTGGTGTCTGCTGAGCTTGGGGGTGTGCACAGCACATTCCTCTGGCCCAGGGCTCAGAAAATGGGGAAAACACTATCGCCAGCCGGGGGTTATTTACAGACCACAAACAGCACAGGGCTGTTGGGAACTGCCTTGAGCTGTTTGATTTTCCAGCATCACTCTCAGCCCATGGCTACGGCAATGGAAGGTGCCAGCAGCTCACATCCCAGGCAGCAGACACAGAACTCAATGTCACAACTCACTTTATGAGTTTTGTGACCAACCACACAAAGCAAAAGCACACTGACAGTATTTATATCTGTACACTGTATATTCTATATTGACAGTAGTTCTGTCCAACCACTACGAGCACAGGTACCTTTGGTTAAACAATGCTGGCTTATTTCAAATGCAATACCTGCTTGTGAGCCTTCAAACACAACGCACACAGCTCCATTATTAAGCTTCAACCTTCCTAATATCTTGCTAGATAAACTTTTCTGTAGCTTAGGGAGTTATTCTAAACAAGCATTAAAGCACAGACCATTGTTCTGCTTGTCCTTGCTTTTCCACAGTTTAAATAATTTTTCTGCTGCCCAATCTCATGGCTGCTGCTTAGCTCTAATCACAATTCTACTGCCTCTAGAGCCTGCCTTTTTCAGCTTTCCCAAAACTCTCTGATTTTGTGGATTCCTACACTTAGGGTGTGAAACAATTAGCACAGCAGCCCAAGTCTTCCCTTATTTCATGAATAAAGCACATCAACAACGAGGTTCTCCTTTCTCCCCATCTGGCTAACCCAGCACAGCCACAGGGACAGAGAGCAGAGTTTTCAGAGTTTTCGGTGGGTAAAACTCAATTTCCACGAGCATCTCCCATGTGAAAGAGGGAAGGGCTGCAGGAGGAGCCAAGGCACAGGGCTCAGCTTCCTACATCAGTTACCCAAACCTTGCTGATGTGTTCAGGGCATTCCCCACAGGGAATGAGGAAGAGGAGCTGTTGGAGAGTCTGGCTGCTCTTCCCATGCAGTTTCCAGCTGTCAGGAGTGTCCCTGCAGTGCTGCTGGGCTGCAAGGAGCAGACAGAAATTATCTGGGATCCTTTCCCATCCCCTCCCTGTGTCCCTCTCCCCTCTGCTGCCTGAAACTTGCTGGAGAAAAGAGGGCACAAAATATTCTGGCATCATCCTCCACCTCTTCAGTGCCTGAGGTACCTTTCCTCATTCCTTTTCCCTTCTCAGGCAGGTAACTGGTGAACAAAACAATGAACAGATGAAAAAAAAAGTTTATTTTTTTTTCTTCTGCATCCATTTATCAAATTGTATGTAGGATGCAATTTAGCCATTGCTCTGTATGTCCAGGAGGGCGTTTTAATCAATTAATAAATAAATATGGCTCCTGAAGTACAACTAATTATCTAAAACAGCTATAAACTGGTTTTCCTTGCTGTTCAAAGTAACTTTTATTATTATTGGCAAAATAAGGCCATATATAAACACTCTGTCACTCTGTGATTTGATATTCTTCATGAGAAATAAGCTCTAAAATGGTGTTAAAGAAATGCTGACTTTCCTCTGGAAAATAGGAGTGTGAGGTATGTCTTGCGAGCTGGATTCACTAAGGTTTTTCAAACTGATATTTGGCAGTGATGTTTTGTTGGCAGTTGATGCAAGGAAGGTTTATTTTCATGAAATGCATTTATGTCCCTTCAGAAACAACTTCATGTCCCCAGAACTGAACCATGGAATCACAGAATGGTTGGGGTTGGGAGGAACCTCAAAGGGCATCAATTTCCAGCCTGCTGCTGTGGGATCCCACCCAGTGCACAGGAGATTTTGGGAGGTTTTGCTCCAATTTGGATGCTCCAGCAGCAGCTGGATGAAGACCCAATTTGGATGCTCCAGCATCCTGTCACCTGGCTGGATGAAGACCCAGAGCTCCTCATCCTCACCAGCTGAACCTGAGCAGGTTTGACCTGGAGGGATGAAGGCACAGCAAAGTGGGGGCTTTGGAGCCCACTGTGGGCCCCTGTGAGAGGAATGGGGGATTTGTCTTTCCTAACAAGCTGTGGGTCTGCTGGTGGATAAAACCAGCACTGGGAGACGAAAGAAACAATGGGGAGGATTCCACTGATGGGTGAATGGAAAAAGAGACTTGCCTTTACAAGTTGGATATTGAAAGGTGAAAGAAACAATGGGGAAAACACTAAATTCCATAAGAATTAAAAATGAAAAGGGAGGGTCGTACATTAGAGGGAAATCTTTGGGATCAGGTGTTCTGGGAAGTCTGAACCTCTCAAGTGCCTCAGAAATGAGGAAAGAGAGAAGGGAAATGTGGCTGGGAAATTGGGATACAAAGGAGGCTGAGTCCTCCAAAAATGTGAGAGACCCCAGGGGATGCCCCATGGCCTCTCCCTTTATTCGAATAAAGTCACAGGACTCCTCTGTCTCCTTTCTGGGTATAAACCTCTGCTGTTTGTGTATTAATTTTCCTGACACCTGCTTCAGCTTGGCTGGGAGGATCTAGCTAAATAAGAGGGATGGAAGCTGTGGAACTAGCCAGAAAAGAAAAACTTTAACAGTGAAGATAACAAACGTGGTGCAGGTAGAGAAGCCAAGCTCAAAGGACCCTGCGTGGGGCAAGCACAGCCAGGTACAGGGGCACAGACCCAATCTGAAAGGTGAACTCAAACATGACCTTATAGGAAAAAGGTCTTGACCCACAGTGAGGGCAAAGTGGAAACTTGATCAAATTTAGGAAGGTTCTGTTATCAGGACTGGCTCCCAGAATGGTTTTTGTGGTGGCCTGGTCATGTGTCCCCTCCCCTCAGTGCCCTGCCTGCCATGGCTTATGGCCAAATCCCTCTGTGAAAGCATCTGGGGCAAAAACCTCAGCAGGGTGAGATCCCACAGGAAAATCCTGGGCAGGAAAGGCACGGAGCAGGCAGAGCTGTCAGCATGTCAGCACGGCCCTGGGCAAACAAAACCCCAGGGGTGTGCCGGGGGAAATCTCCTGCAGGTGAGCAGGGCTGGGCACTCACAGAGGTGCTGTGCAGCTCCTGCAGCCCCCTGAGCATGCAGAGAGGCTGCTGGGGTGAGCTCCTCTGGTCCTCAGAGCCAGGCTCCTTACAGGGTGGGTTGGGATTTCACACCCACAGAATTGCATCATGAACAGTACTCCTGGCTTCTAGCCACTCTGTGATTTCAGGAGTCAGGGAAGATTGCTGTCCTGCTGTCCTGCAAAACCCTTCCTCAAAAACTCAAGGGTGTAAGTGACTTTTTTTTTTTTTTTAATTTTTTTGGTCATAAGACACAAATCCATTTGGAAGAGTTTAAGGACAAAAAGATCAGAGGGTGTTGGTGTTTGTAGGATGTGAATTTGCTATTGTGTGTCTCCTGTGTCTTGACATAAACAATAAAACTGCTGCCTGAACCTTTTCAGCTCGAGCTGCACCCCAGGTGAGGAGTGTGCAGCAGAGGTGTTGGGGTGTCTGGTTTTTGGGATATCTGGTTTTTGTGGTGTCTGGTTTTTGGGAGGTGTCTGTTTTTCGGGGTGTCTGGTTTTTGCAATGCCTATTTTTTGGGATGCCTGTTTGTCGGGATATCTTTTTTTGCAATGTCTGTTTTTTGGGATGTCAGTTTTTCTGGGGGTGTCTTTTCTTTTGGGATATCTGTTTTCTGAGGTGTCTGGTTCTCGAGGTCTCTGTTTTTTGGGGTGTCTGTTTTTTGAGGTCTCTGTTTTTTGGGGTGCCTGTTTTTTGAGATGTCTGTTTTTGCTGCTGTCTTTGGTGCCTCGAGGAGCAGCCCTGAGATCTCTGAGTGTCCAAGGCTGTGCAGGTGCCCCATGGCCCTGGGGGTGTGACAGGCACGGTGACACCTCAGCCACGCTGCCCTAATTATTTCTTCCTGAACAGTTTTCATTTTGAGTGTATGATTGTTTTTACCACCAGCTGTGTTTGGCCTGAACTTCCAATATAATTGATTGTAATGAAATATGTGCTTGGGGAATAAACTCTTGTTTGTAATGCAAATAGATTCATACTTCTGCTCTTACTTTTTTTGTTTTTGCTTTAATCTGGGTAGAGGAGCACTGCAGGAAACCTGTGTGTTTTGTTAGATTAACTAAGAAGATAAGCTGAGAAAAGCATGTTTTACCAGTAGCAGAATTAACAAGCACTTTGAGATTTTATTTTCCTGATTGTTTTCTTTACAAAGTGTCTTGCTCCATATGGGAAGAAAGCAGCAGAAAGAATGACAAGAGCGAATATTAGTGAGAAATCCAAATTAAAGCAGCATAAGTTTGTTTCAGGCTTTTGCACTGAACTTCTTTACCCAACTCCTTGTCTTGACTGTTCCTCAGTTGTGCTTGTACTTCTAATTTTAACAGCTATTCTGATGCATATATGTTAATAGACTTATATAATTCATAGGGTACATCCCTGCTAGGCTGACAAGGCACAGCTCAGAGCTCAGCTCAAGTAGGAGCAATAATAATCCAAGACAACAGAGCATAGAAATGGTGCAGAGGAATGAAATCAGAACAATAGTTTTTATATAAATTATATATATTTCATCTATATTTCATACCCGTTTTTATGTAATGCTCAGTTTCAGTCATATCTGATGGCTCTAATTTTAGGCAATTAAGGTCTTTAAACTGTTACAAAGAAAGGACAGGCTGCGCAGAACAAAAAAAAAAGCCTTTATAGAACACTGGAAACAATAAACCCTTCATCCCTAACTATCTGTATGTTATGTGACAAATCCAGATGCGAGTCAATCATTTAGCACAGGTATAAAGTATTCCTGCAGCCGTAGGTGAACATGACAAAGCCAGTCCAGCTGTGAGAGCTGCCTGCAGCTCCTGCACGTCTGTGGGTAGCATTAATCACACAGGATTCACCTCAGAACAGCAGGAAAACCCCTGGCAGGTTTTGCTTTTGGGAATGCCATTGTGTGGCTGCCAAAGGGCTGACACTGCCCCAGGGGCTGGCAGGGGACAAGGAGATGCCAAAAGCACGGGAGAAAAGCCTGTTCCCTACCTGGAGGATTCCCCAAGGGCTTTTGGGGTGTTTTGTGGGAACCCACAAAATCAGAGCGTTTGGGAAAGCTGCAAAAGGCAGGCCCCAGAGACAGCAGAACTGTGATTAGAGCTAAGCAGCAGCCATGAGATTGGGCAGCAGAAAAATTATTTAAACTGTAGAAAAGCAAGGACAAGCAGAACAATGGTCTGTGCTTTAATGCTTGTCTAGAATAACTCCCTAAGCTGCAGAAAAGTTCATCTAGCAAGATATTAGAAAGGTTGAAGCTTAATAATGGAGCTGTGTGCGTTGTGTTTGAAGGCTCACAAGCAGGTATTGCATTTGAAATAAGCCAGCATTGTTTAACCAAAGGTACCTGTGCTCGTAGTGGTTGGACAGAACTACTGTCAATATAGAATATACACTGTACAGATATAAATACTGTCAGTGTGCTTTTGCTTTGTGTGGTTGGTCACAAAACTCATAAAGTGAGTTGTGACATTGAGTTCTGTGTCTGCTGCCTGGGATGTGAGCTGCTGGCACCTTCCATTGCCGTAGCCATGGGCTGAGAGTGATGCTGGAAAATGAAACAGCTCAAGGCAGTTCCCAACAGCCCTGTCCTGTTTGGGGTCTGTACAGAGACCCCGGCTGGGGATTCATGAAATAAGAAAAGACTTGGGCTGCTGTGTTAATTTATTTAACTTGGGCTGCTGTGTTAATTATTTCACACCCCCTGGACCCCAAGGAAAGCTGCCAGCACTGAGGAGCCTGCAGAGCTCAGGGTACGCCCTGTCCCCAGGCCACAACCTGCAATTTCAATTTGGGAAACTCTTAAGGCAGGAAGCGTAGCTTGTACAACTTATTTGAACCTATTTCCCAACAATAACTATTGTTCACTCCAGCAGCCTGACATAATATAATTTGTTTTGTGAAAAATAAATACAATTTGCAGCCCATAACTGTAGTGAGACATAGTGTGATTTTATTAGCAACAGTAGATGGATTTTTTTCATTGTTGCTGAAAGAAATCAACATTATTCTGTTTGCAGAATGCATTAAAAACTCATCTTGAAACCCTTGAGATGGTATTGCATTGGTTGGTTTCAGTTCTTAACAGCTTTAGCTGAGTTATGAGAACCTGTGGCTTCCATATGCTGAAAAGATAAGTTAATATCCTTTATTTTCTGTGAAGTACCACACACACACACCATGGCTCAGTAAAAGATTCTGCTTTCAATCCAGGAGAAACAAGGTTGTTTTTTTTTTTTAATCTGTGTCATTTATACTTCATCTCTGGGTCTTCTGTTGAAGAAATCCACCTGTGAATCCTCCAGGCAAGTCAAACAAGCTGATTTGTTAATTGAGAAAACGTTGTTTTGGTGTCAGAACATCTGAGAAATAAAGCTATGCAAAAGTAAAAAACCAAAAAAAATTGAAAAAAATCAATATATATTCTCGCAGAAGTACTTGCACTGTGTTGAGAAAGTTTATTTTCATCTTTCAATCGCTACAGAAATTTCCCTCCATGAGTGCTGCAGACTATTTACACTGAACTTATTCTCACCTACTTTTGCCCAGCCTCCAGCTCTCCTTTCCATTATTCAGAGCTTCCCTTATTACTGATTTTATCTGTGCTTTTGATTCACAAATACACTTCTGCAGGAAAGGCAGTATGCTTTTCAAAAATCACAATCCAGACCACTGCCTTACATCAATTTCCCTCTCTCCTACAAAAGCTTCCACTCACAGGCTGGTAAAAATTACCCAAAACCAGAGAATTTCCCAGAACACCCACAACTCCTGCTCTCCATGTGGAATTTGCCCGTGCCCTGGAATGAGGTGTGAAAAATGCCAATCACTTGGGTCTTTTTAAATTCTAAAAGTTTAATAGTAATAAAATGGTTATAAAATAGTAATATAATTAGAGTAATAATAATTTGGACTATTTGGATTAGCACAATATGAGACAACAGAAACAAAGAGTTATGGACAGTCCAGGTACCTCTTTCTGGGCAAAATAAGCCCGAGAAAGGCCCCACGTTAACAGAGGATTAACCCTTAAAAGCAACAGCCTGTTGCATATTCATGCGCCTCATCCATGATGCATAAATCCCATTCAAACACAGGATTCTGTCTGGGCACTGTCAGCTGCTTCCTCTGAATCCTGACAGCATCTCAAGGGCTGAGTGAGGCAGAAAAAGTTCATTTCTTCTGATAATGGAGCAATAAATTCTCTTTCTCTGAAAGATTCAGGTGTCCTGTGGCTGCCATCTCACTGCGAGTTCTTTCTTTAAAAGAGTATCCTACATAGCATAGTTTCTATTTTAACTTTATTTTATAACCTAAAACTATATTTAACCCACTACTTGAGAAAATTAATACAGCATAACTTTCTCACATAACATATATAATATCAAATAAATTTAAAATCATATATCATATAAATAACATAAAAAATCAAATAAATAATATTTAAATGAACATTAAAATAAACACATATAATATAAAATAAAATTAATGCTATAATAAACACCTATAATATTCACTTTGCCAAAAGCCAATCATACAGTACGCATTTTTCACACAGCCCAAACCACTCTGGGGTTCTCAGCCTCCTCGTTTGGAAGGGTGCTACTGGCACCAGCCTGGATTTTTAACTTCAGGGGCCGATTTGATCTGAGCCTCCTCTCTGAGTCAGGGCAGCTGTTGGTGACTCCTGCCCAGCCTGGAGCCTTTTTCTCCCCGTGAGCTGTTCCTGCTCTACACTTCCCAGAGCTCACAGGTCTAGAAAATTGGTAATTAGCAACTTGGAAAGGCTAATAAAATTTTTGGCCTAGTTACTGGACAAGGTGTGGCGAGGAAGACCTCCAACAAAAGCGACTGGTGGCATTTGGAATTAAACCCTGCTTTTAGGGGGATTAATAGCAGTTGCTGAAGCAAAGGACTTAAAGGCTGGTCATTTTAGAATGTTTTAAATGATAATGAGGAAACAACAGCAAAGGATTTACTTCCTTGCTCAACAAATGCAAGAAGTGGCGTCCTTCCTTCCTCTGGAGTTCTTGTGAAGAGTGAAGGTGTCATCTAAACCCTTGGGAGGAAAAGTATGTATCTGTCACACTGAAGTGTGCTTGCATAAAACTCACCATGGAGCAGACAGCCTTGGGTGCCATCCCATGGCACATGGAGGACAGCCAGAGAATCAGGCCCGGGTGATGAAGGGGTGGACAGGTGAGAACTGATGCCATCCACATTGCCTTGAGGAGCTGCTCTCTGCCCTCACCACTCCCTGAACCCACAGAACTGACCTCATCCTCCAAAATGCACAAAATTGATGGTTTTTCAGGTGTGGGAGCAGAGACAGGCTTTATCTCATTCATAGCTGTAACAGCATGAATAACAGGCTCTATGGATGGCAAAGAAAAAACAAATTATGCGTCTAATTATGCAAATTAGAATCCAAACGAGCTATCCCTTATCCCATGTGTACACAATAGCACCTTTTTCCTCATGTAAAGCCACGAGACCAGGGGTTTGTCATGAACTTCTCTGCAGCAGAGCTGAGCAGCAGCCCAGGCTGTCCCAGGCAGTGAGGCAGCACCAGCAGCTCCTGTGCCCCCAGCCCTGCAGGGCTCAGGAACATCCTGGTCCCTTCCTGTCAGGGTGTCCAGCCAGTCAGAGTGAACCTAAGAAAAGGTAGAAAGTCTCTTTTCCTAGCACAGCACTTGAAGAAGCAGTCAGAGCTCTTCATTTCTTGGTCTCCAGGTTGTTAATTGCTCCTTATCTATAAAATTCTTTCTCCTGCCCTGCCGTTGTCAGCTCACCAAGACAGTCTAAGGCACTCTGCCTGTCCTTGGGGCAGTGTTATCTTTTTATAATAAAAACTACGTGTGCAATATTTACAGTTACTTCCCAATACCCATCACCTGTGTTAGACACTGAGCTGCTACTCTAAACCAATCCCAAAGTGCCAACATCACCCAGAAGATGGAGGCCAAGAAGAAGAAGAAGGAGAAAGGCTGGACATGCCCAGATCCCTGCGTCTTGCCTCCTGAACCCCCATACCAGAAACAAATCTACTTTTCCACCCCGTGATAACTTCACTAATATTCTATCTAAACTGTTGTGGCTTGCTGGTCTTCATATAAGGTTGGCAATTTGCTCCATGGGTCATAATGAAACCCACAGTGGCATTTTGGGCTCTGTGCCAGGGTCCCCAAGCGCCCTGGCAGGGTCTGGGCTGCCAGAGGGATGTCCTGTGTCCTGACACCCTCCCAGGAGCTGGTGCCCTGCCAGGACCTGGCTGTGCCAGGAGCCCTGCAGAGGCCCTGGTGGGCAGAGCACCCGCTGGGGAGCTCCTGGCTGGGGTGGTGATGAATCCTGACTGCCTGCACGTCAGTCACTGTCCTGGGTTGACTATATGATGCTTTTATCCCCAGTCGCCTTGTTCTGTCCATGCTGAATAATAAGTTTTGCACATTTAAGCCTTGTTCCAGAGAGTGAAGGGGGAAGGGAAGAAGCACAGTTTGCTTTCAGACACTGCACTCACTCCTCCGCGTTCCTGCTCCTGGACTGTGATGTCTGTGGATGGACAGACAGCGGGACAGAGCTCTCCTTTGCTTTAGTTAGTTTAGCTAGCTGAGGCAAAGAAGTTCCCTGGACTGTGGTTTTTTCCCTTTTCCCTTTTCTTTGGCCCTGTTTAACCTGCTCTGGACTGAACACCCAGGGCAGCACTGGCAGCTCACACCTGAGGCCCACTAGGCCGGGCCTGGGCCTGCGACAGTTCCAGCACTGAGGGACTGAGCAGAGCCTGAAAGAGCTCAGCTGCAACCCAGGGAGGGACGTTCTCAGTTTGTCATCTCTATTGGAGCAGCAAGGGGTATTATTGGTTAATATTGTTTAGGGTTTATTGTTTAATAAACAGATGTTTTCCACTTTTCTCTAAGGAGGTGTTTTCTCCCGGACCGGTTGGGGTGAGAAGCCAACTGAATCCGCTTTCCTAGAGGAACCCCTTTGGGGGTTCTCTCCCAAATTTGCTCTGAGCCAGGACAGTCACCCAGAGCAGGTGTCCAAGGGGTCACCTGTGGTGTGGGGTGGTCATTCCCAACAGTCTGCCCACACCAGGGGAGATGCTTGAGCAGGAGCACAGGAACCTCACACCCTCAGCATACAGCTGGTGCCCAGCCCCTACTGGATTTCCTGCACATTCTTTGGTCCATTGTCATGCATTGCTATCAGCACAAAAATTACTCAGCACAAAAATTCCCTGCCAGGTAGCACGGACTCCTGTCAGAACCCTTGCACCACAGGGAGGGTCCTGTTCCAGCAGGGACAGCTCCCACTGCCCCAGGCTGCTCCCAGCCCCATCCAGCCCGGCCCGGAACATTTCCAGGGATCCAATCTGTCAGGAAAATTAACCCACAAACATCAGAGATTTATGTGCAAAAAGGAGACAGAGGAGTCCTTTGACTTTATTCCAATAAAGGGAGAGGCCATGGGGCATTCCCCTGGTGTCTCTCACATTTTTGGAAGATGCAGCCTGAAGGAAGGACTTGGGAATTCCCTGTGCCTGTGACTGTCACAGCCCTCAGAACTGACCAGAAATAAGTTCAAAAAGAGAGAGAAAAAGCAGGATCTGAAGGCAGGGAGTGAGACCTGAGGTTTCTGCTAACATGTCACACGTGGCATTCCCCACCTGTGACTGGTTTGGGGGGAGAGCAAAGCTGCTTTTGGAGGCAGCTGTGGGGTGTCTGGGCTGTCAGACTGGGCACACAGTGCTCCTGGACCTGCTGGCAGAGGAAGAGTTAACTGTGCAGAGGGGAACTTAGAGGCAGAGAGAGGAAAGGTTCAGCCTGTAGAAGTTCCAGGGACACCCGAGAGCTCCCACCTGAGTGCCCAGAGGGGCTCCAGGAGAGCTGCAGAGGGACGGGGGACAAGGCCTGCAGGGACAGCACACAGGGAATGGCTGCCAGTGCCAGAGGGCAGGGCTGGGTGGGATCTTGGCAATGAGGAATGGTTCCCTGGCAGGGTGGGCAGGCCCTGGCACAGGGTGCCCAGAGCAGCTGGGGCTGCCCCTCCCCTGTGTCCCTGGCAGTGCCCGAGGCCAGGCTGGACACTGGGACAGGGGAAGGTGTCCCTGCCATGGCAGGGCTGGCACTGGGTGGGATTTAGGGCTCCTCCCAACCCAAACCCTTCTGGGATTTTGTGAGTCCAAGAGCAGACCCCCAAGGACCAAAGGGCATGTTTGGACATTTTCTCCCTCTATGTCCTGCTCTGTGTGCAGAGGGCATTTTTGGCCTAAAACGTGTGCTTTGGGCAATCCTGCTGTTTATCACTCAGCCCATGAGAAGTGATAAGGAGCAATGGGGCAGGCAAGTGCTGTGTGGTGCAGAGTTTTCCTGCAGGCTGGCTCTCACTGCAGGCAGTGGCTGACCCCTCTGTGTGCTCGCCAGGAGCTGCCCCTGTGCTCCTCATGGGGCACATACCAAACAGCACCCAAACACTCGGCACCCCTGCCCTGCCCCCTGCATCACACTCTTGGGGTCTTTTGGATCACTGCGACCCCGAGAATGTTAAAAAGTCTCTTTTCCCAGCCCGGTACTTGAAGAAGGAGTCAGGGCTCTTCATTTTTGGTGTTTCTTATTCCTTATCTATAAAATTCTTTCTCCTGCCCTGCCCAGGTCCCTCCAGCAGGACAGTCAGAGGCACTCTGCCTGCCCCAGGGCAGTGTTATCTTTTTATACTAAAAACTACGTGTGCAATATTTACAGTTACTTCCCAATACCCATCACCTGTGTTAGACAGGGAGCTTCTACTCTAAACCAATCCCAAAGTGCCAGCATCACCCAGAAGATGGAGGCCAAGAAGAAGAAGGAGAAAGGCTGGACATGCCCAGATCCCTCCATCTTGCCTCCTGAACCCCCATTCTAAAAACCCCAAAATCTATTTTTCCCCGAGATAACTATACTATTATTCTATCTAAACTGTTGCGGCTTGCTGATCCTCATATAAGGTTGGCAATTTGCTCCATGGGTCATAATGAAACCCACAGGGGCATTTTGGGCTCTGTGCCAGGGTCCCTGAGCCCCCTGGCAGGGTCCTGGCCATCCTGGACAGCCAGAGGGATGTTCTGGGTTCCCACATCACACCTGCCCTGCCCCTCTGAGAGCTGAATGAGCAGCCAGGAGCAGTCCCCAGGCAGAATATGGATTTTCCCAGCCCAGGGCTGGGAGCAGTGGGCAATGCTGCTGCCCATAGCAATGTTAAAGCTCTCCTTCCATGCCTCTACGAGGGATTTACCTTGACAGGACTGCACAAATGTGAAAGTGATGCTGGTGCTATCCAAACAATGTCTGCTCCTAAAGGACATGACTGACAGACTGTTGCCTCCTATTTGTGTGTGAGGTGAAGGTTTCGCCAGCAGTTCACTGCTGCAGCACATAAACAACCCTCAGCTGAGGGATAAATGAATTAGTTTTGTGTTTTCTACAGAGGTTGTAATAAATTGTCCTCTTGAAAGCTTTTGCTTTTCATGTAGCATCAGATGGCCTTCCATTCAGAATAAAATTTAAAAAAAAAATTTTAATCCTTGAACTACATTTTGTTTACAGCACAATATGAATTCCTGGTGAATGTGAGGACGGGAAAAAAAAAAAGCCTTGGTAGGAATCAAAATAGACAAGCTGTCTCTCAGTGAGATTTGCTGTTGGTAGATTACTCCTGGGTAAGAGGCTCAGGTACAATCAGCTGCTGGAAGTTAGAACATCCAGGCTGATGCTGCTGCATCTCCCAAGTGAGCCTGAGAATCAGTCCCAGAATAGTTTAGGCTGCAGGGATCCTACAGCCCATCCCCTTTCACCCCTGCCATGGCAGGGACAGCTCCCACTGCCCCAGGCTGCTCCAGCCCCATCCAGCCTTGCCTGGGACATTTCCAGGGATCCAATCTGTCAGGAAAATTAACCCACAAACAGCAGAGGTTTATGTCCAAAAAGGAGACACAGGAGCCCTTTGACTTTATTCCAATAAAGGCAGAGGCCATTGGGCATCCCCTGGGGTCTCTCACATTTTTGGAGGACTCAGCCTCCTTTTTATCCCAGTTTCCCAGCCACATTTCCCTTCTCTCTTTCCCCATTTCTGAGGCACTTGAGAGGTTCAGACTTCCCAGAACACCTGATCCCAAAGATTTCCCTCTAATGCACAACCCTCCCTTTTCATTTTTCATCCTTATGGAATTTAGGGGGTTTTCCCCCATTGTTTCTTTCACCTTCCAATGTCTAATTTCATTTCTCAGCAAACCTAAAGCTTGTTTGTAAAGGCAAATCTCTTTTTCCATTCATCCATCAGTGGAATCCTTCCCATTGTTTCTTTTCTCTCCCAGTGCTGGTTTTATCCACCAGCAGACCCACAGCTTGTTTGGAGAGTCAAATCCCCCATTCCTCTCAAACCCAATGGGAATTTTCACCTGGCTGCCTTAGAGAGAATTTGACTCAGCTGGAGCAATGTCTGCTCACAGTGATCTAACCCTAACCCTGACCCACACAAAGCTGTGCTCCCTCAGGACAGAGCTCACCCCACGGAGGCTTCCTGACCCCAGGGAGGGTTCCTGACCCAGCCCAGCCACCACAGGTAGAGCTGAGCCTCCCCTCAGCCCCATCCCCAAGGCTGCTGGGGCTCAGGCGCTGGGCTCCCAGAGCAGGGGGGCTCAGAGCCCTCACCAGCAGCTCCCTGGGTTCATTTCCAGCCCAGGATCCCCCCCTGCCCAGGAGCAGCTCCAAGGGACAGCAGGGACATGGCCAGGAAAGGCTGCAGGGCTGGCAGGGAGGGGAGGGCAGCGCTGGGGTTGGCGTGACCACAAGGGTTGCAATGCACGATGAAGCCAGATTCTACCATCACCAGTTAAAACCAGGTGGGGCAGTTGTTCTTTATCTCTCCCACAGCCAATGCTCCCTCCAGGAGATCTCTGCTGCTCTGTTTTGCAGAGATAATCAAAACTCCACAACTTTGTGAAAGTTGTAAAGCCAGTATGTTTATTACAGCGCTGGACGCATGTGGGAATTGTTCCCCTAAAATGACATGAGTACCTCTGAGAACTCCAGGTCCCTTTTTATCCTCCTCTCAAATACATCTGCATATAGTTTCACAATAGGTTCATACATAGTCATTTTACAAATTTCAGTGACATTCGCTGCTGGTTCTTCTTTATCAGGAAGAATTCCTAGGTCAGGCTGGCCTGCTCTCACAGCAGTCTCTGTCTCTCTCTGTCACCCTCTGTCTCCCCCCTTCCCTCTGTCCTTCACTGAAGCAGTTTCCCTGAGCCTAGGCTTTTGCAGTCAGGCTACATAGCTGTGTTTTCCAGCCACAGACCCAAAGATGAGTCTAAATCAAGTCTAATAATTTCACCTAAATCAAAATGGATTTCTACCCTGGAAAATTTCCACTGTGCCTCAGTTCATGGCCCATTCATTATTAATCATCTCCTATCCATGGCCAGGGAGTGTCCCTGCAGGGCTGATCCAATCCCAGCATCCCATGGGGAGATGCCCCGCCCAGGGGAGGAGCCAAGCATTCCTGCCTGGATCCAATCTGAGCTTTGGGACAGCCCAGCAGCCTCTGCCCCCTGCCCTGCCAGAGGAGCAGCTTTCTGCTGCCCTGCACGGCCAGAGGGAGCCCAGGCCCATCTGCAGCAGCCCTGGAGCTGCAGAGGAAAACTCCCCCCTGGTGCAGGATCCCTGCTGCAGCAGAGCCACAGCTGGCACTGCAGGAGGGCTGAGCCCCCGTGGCATGGGGCTGGGGCACCGCCCCGGCGCTGTGGGGCAGGGGCTGTGATCGCTCTGGCTGTGGGTTGCTTTGTGCTATTGCATTTGTATTGTTCATTTTCCTGGTGAAGAACTGTTATTCCTGCTCCCATATCTTTGCCTGAGAGACCCTTAATTTCAAAATTACAATAAATCAGAGGGAGGGGTTTTACATTTTCCATTTCAGGGGAGGCTCCTACCTTCCTTAGCAGATACCTGTCCTTTCAAACCAAGACAGGGGAGGTTGTGATGCCTGGAGAGGCTGCCTGGAGCAGAGCTAGACAGTGTTAAAGGAATAAAGTGGGTATTCATTGAAAGACCTTCAAAGGACACACCTTGGCCACTATAAGAGCCCAGATGTGGCTCCACCCAAGGTGCACCCAAGATAGACCCAAGACAGACCCAAGACGGACTCTGAGTCACGAGTTTTCACACTTTGATGAGATTTGTTTCATTTCCACATTGGGGTTAATTGCCCAATTCCAGCTCCAGGTTGTGCAGTCCCACCCTCCCAGGTTGCTCCCCTCCATTCCCTGCTGTTTGCACTTTTTAGGGCTGGAGCTGCAGTGGTGTCCTTGGTTCTGGAAAAGGATTGTTCTGTGTGACTGGGCTGTGAGGAGAACAGCTGACACTTTATATGGAGTTCAGAGTTATTTATGATGCAGCACAGAATCTGGAGAATATGAAAGCTCAAATTTGTGTGAGCAGGTCCCTCCCGTGCCCGGGGAGCAGGGGCTGTGCCCCACAGCACCCGTGGGGGAGCACAGGCTCAGAGCCCTGAAAGGCTGGAAACGCCCAGCCCCATCTGTGGGACAGACCCCTCAGAGCTGCCACACCAAGTCCAGTTCTCATGGCTTTGTTTTCAGTAAAACAGCTGAAAATGTTTCACCGTTTATAAACGTGACTCTACCCTTGTTTTACTTGGGATCCTGTTTCCTTTTGGACAATCTCTTGCAATCCTACAAAACTATAAATTCCAGATCATGTAGAGGTCCGACTAGCCAAGCATGAATTTCTTTGCGAGTGTAACAAGAAGTGGAGCTGAAGTAAGTGAAGGGCTTGTGCTGGGACACTCAGGAGGTGTGTGCACCATGTACAGCCCTTGGATGCGGAAAAAAGAGAGGGCCAGGCAACAAAAGATGCGCTTTTCAGTGCAGTTCTGTGCACTTCCTTTCCCACAGCTTGTAAACCTTAAGGCCAGCACTCACAGGAGCACGCTGTGTAGCTCATAGCCCGTGTGTGACAAAACCACTTTGGCACTGGTGCAGAGCCAGGATTTGCTCTTGCAAATAATTCCTCTGCACTCCCTGTTGCGAGCATTATAAACTCTTCTGACACTGCTGCCTCGTGCTGCCAGCAAAGGAAAGGTTGTGTTGCCTCGGGTCCTGTCAGAAGCTCCATTTCCTCACTTGCAAGCCCAGCCCAAGTGCTGTGCCCAGCTCCTGCAGTGCCTGGCAGGGCAGCTGTCAGTGATGCAGAAAGAAACTGGCACAGGAGAGAAAAGGGGAGGACTGAAATCCCTGATGGTGACCACGGAGATCTGCTGAGCTCAGGGAAACTCACACACAGCACTGGAGACTTGCTGCGAGCTTGTTTCAAAACTCTGGGGACCTAAACCTGAGAAACCAAGAGAGACTGAGATTTGAAAATATGTCAGATTATTTTTATTTGAAAAAATATCAGATTATTATTGCTTTATTGCAATACTGTGGTGATCAGCAGGGTATTCCAGGATTGGTGTGCAAAGGTGGGAAAGAGTCAAAATGCTTTCCCTTGTTGTTCTCTTGCCTACAGTTCAAAAATACAGCAGACAGAAATTATTAAATGTGTAACAACTTACAAAGAGCAGCACAGAGTTGGTGAAACTGTCAGCTGAGAGTTGGTGAAACACAAGGGAAATAAATAACAGGGACTCTAACCCAGAGCCTAGACAGACCCTTGCTGAAGTCCTGGGCACACTTTTAAGGGATTCATCCTTTCGAAGATTCAGCTGCTGCTGTGAGCCAGGATGGGGCTGTGCCCACCCCGGGCAGGGCAGAATGCAGAACACACACGGGGAATGTCCCAGATTCACACCAAAGTGGGGGAATATAAACTGCAGAGCACTGCTGGAGCCTCCACTGAAGGAGAGGGATTCCCCTTAGCTGCAAGGAGCTGCTGTAGCGGGGAAAGTTGGCATTTATTTATATTTTTATTTATATAAAGTTTAAATTGAAATCCTTTAAAATTATAGTATCTAGGGCTTTTAAAAAATATCTCTTTTCTGTTGAGCAGCCTCTTTTTTTATCAGGAGGAAGAAAAAGGCAATTGTAGATGAGATGGGTGGGGCACACAGCACTGGAAGTGAAGAACAGAAAACAAAACATTTTGTAACAGTTATAAAGGGGAGGGAAGGTAAATCCTGAGGAAATCAGGTGGAGATTTTTGCCTTGCTGCTGGGGAAAAGGGGAGAAGGAAAGCTGCCTGATGGCTTGTGGGACAGACCGAAGGTATCATCAGCCACAGATCCCTTCTAAGCCTTAATTGCTTCTCAAAAAAAATGTGTCAAAAGGCTTACACAGATTTAGTTTGCAATTTAATTAAAGGATTAGCGAAGTTTTCTTTTTCTATGTGTGAGCTATTAAGAATAGGAACTTACCTAGAAGATCAGCTCATTTAACATAGCTACTTAATTGCATTCATTGAGCCTTTGCTTAGGCAAAGTACTGCAAATACAGGCAGCATCTCAATTTATGCAGAGGCGAGGTGAGCTCAGGGTGGGCGCAGGACACCAAGGAGGACAGAGCTGTGGGCAGCAGGGTGGTCCCAGTGACAGGAATGGTGGAATTGTCTTTCCAGGCAAGCTGTGGGTCTGCCGGTAGATAAAACAGCTCTGGGAGAGAAAAGAAACAATGGGAAGGATTCCACTGATTGATGAATGGAAAAAGATATTTGCTTTTACAAATGTACTTTGGCTTTGCTGAGAAATGAAATTGGACATTGAAAGGTGAAAGAAACAATGGGGAAGAAAAACCCCTGAATTCCATAAGAATTAAAAATTAAAAGGGAGGGTCATACATTAGAGGGGAATCTTTGGGATCAGGTGTTCTGGGAAGTCTGAACCTCTCAAGTGCCTCAGAAATGAGGGAAGAGAGAAGGGAAATGTGGCTGGGAAACTGGGATACAAAGGAGGCTGAGTCCTCCAAAAATGTGAGGGACCCCAGGGGATGCCCCATGGCCTCTGCCTTTATTGGAATAAAGCCAAAGGGCTCCTGTGTCTCCTTTTTGGACATAAACCTCTGCTGTTCGTGGTAGATTTTCCTGACACCAGGAACGCTGTCCTTGCCTCCTTGGGAATGGTCTTGGGAAGGCTGCTCAGGGCTCCTCGGTGTTCTCCACTTAGCATTACTACACCGTAATTAATTTGACACCCATTTGGGGATAAAAAATCCGAACAATAAGGTGCATCACTCCCTGGCAGGGCACTTTGTGGTTCGGCTGGCTTAAACTAGGACAAAAAACCTCAATTCCTACAGCATTCTGCAGAGAGCAAAATGCAGAGAGGAATAACTTGAAATGTAGGCAGAGGGAAAAGCTCAGCACTCGACTGGAACTTTTATTTGGTGTTACATAAGAGAGAGATAATTATATCTAGTAATCTTCATGGCACACTCTTGAGTTTTAATTCACCCTAGATATTGGGATTATTATGATTCATAAAACCCAACATTGATTTCTGCTTCCTTATTGCTGATTGTGCATTTGAAATTTGCTGTGTATTGTATTTTCCAATCCCTTCTTACCCGAGAATCATCCTTCTTCCTATAGCACATTGCAAAGTCATAGAAACTGACTGCTTGAAAAATAAAAAGGTTAAAAACTCCATTAACATCAGAAGTATTTTTCATTATTGTTACTAGGGGCAGCTACAAGTATTTTAGATAAAAACAACCTCATTTTATAACACCTGTAAAAACACTTTTACCTACTCTTACGGAAACACCTGGAAAAAGGGCAATAAAAAAATTACAGATTCTTTGCAAGTGCAAGAAACATAAATATTTGAAAACTATGAATGTTAGAAGTCTCTCTCTACAGTTCACTTATGGCTGAACCAGTCCAGTTTCAGAGAGTCCCTCACAGTGAACAGCCTGGCCTGCAAGGACTTGCATCTCAAATCAAGGTGACTGTTTCAGAAAGTGTTAAAGATTGTCAGGACGTTAAGAAAATATCCTTTGCTTTCTACTTGTCCCTAAATCTAGGCAGGGAAAAAAATCTCTATAGAATGTAATGTAATTGAGGAAGTCCCACTACCTCTCTGTGCTCAATCCACAAAAACTTTATTTACCTAAAAAAAAATTTAATTTATGTCAAAACTACTGCAATAGTTCTACTAAAATAATTTCAAGAAATTAGCAGTATTTTAACATAGAGTGGAAATATCTGGATAATTTACTTTTAGATACCTATCAATAGCAAACATTAACTTCATTGCAGGAAACATGCTTTTTGTTATACCTGACTCAGCTGGCATTTCAGTGATCCCTAAATTGATTTACACACCTTGTGAACTTTTGTGTTAGCAAATTCATGTCACTTCTATAAATACCTCTGGAAAGCTATGCAACACAAAGAGAGTTCCTCTGGAGAATTCCCTCACTGAAAGATGTTGTCTGGCAGCAGCAGAGGTGATTGCGCCTGGTAATGTGTTTTGCTTTGCACATTCTGCAGTTACTTTTTTAAATAACCAAACACAAACACGAGGAGGCAGGGACTGCAGCCTCTCCCTCCCTGTCTTCATCCACGGGCCCTCAAAAAAAAATTAACAAAAAACCACAAGAGCAGCTTCTCAGCTCTCTTTGAGAAGGACTTCTGCTATGACAGAGAACCCCCAACCCACAGCAGAAGGACTGAAGACAAAAATATCTTACAAAAGTAAGGCTTTTCCCTGTTTTCCAGTAAGTTTTTGTTTCTTTACACCCCACTCACTCTCCCAAGGCTGAGGAGGGCCTGTCTTTCTGGATAATCTCCTGCTGCACAAATGCTCCCAGGCACGCCCTGCGTTCCTGCTCTGCATCAGCAGATCCTGGCCCAGACACAGCTGCACTATCCCTGCTGTGCCTTGTCACCAAACGTGCCCCAACACCAGCAGCAAACCCAGCAGCAGCAGCACTCTGCCTGCTCCCATCCTCACACACTTCACCTGTTCTCCAGGAATTAAACAGCAGTGAATAAAACAGTGATTATCTGGCATGAGTACAAGAAGCCTCACACGGACAGGCAGAAAAGCTCCTCTGTTGACAGAGCAGGGCTCACCATCATTATCTGTCTGCACTGTGACCACAGGCATTACAGCCTGCTGAGGTTGTTCTGGACAGCACCAGCAGCCCAGTAATACCAAACCCACTTCCCCAGGCTTCACTGCAGTTCTTTTCTTCCACTGCATCCAGGTCTTTTTTTCCTTCCTTGTCAGAGCACAGTCTGAACGCTCCCTCGAGGGTGCAGACTAAGAGTGCACCTGGCACAAGCAGGAATTTGGTAATGGCTCATTCATTCATTCTCCCTGATGGCAATGGTCAGAGGTTTTCAGACCCACAGCAGAGCACTGGGTTCATAATGCTTCACAGCGCCTGCCATAGATAAACACACACCTGCAGTCACACCTGGCAAGATCAATTTCCCTCTTCAGCTCCTCCAGCTCAGGGCAGTGCACTGCAGAGTCTGGGAGGAGAAGCTCCCACTGATCCCTGCCGTCAGAATGGCACAGTGTTTCCCTGATGTCCTGACACCTGGAGAGAATTGTTTGTTTAAAGTTAGCAGCTGCCTATGACATGTAAAAAATCACCCCCTTTTCTGCAGTCCTTCAGGAAGGGGCTCAAACCCTGGATGAAACAAAGGGACAAACCTTCAGGGACAAACCCTGCCACCAAACTGCTTCTGGGGCTTGCCAGGGGACCACAGCCCCCTCAGGGCTCCCTGCTAAGGCAGAGGCTCCTCTGGGCTGCAGGGCAGTGAGGCCCACAACACCACTGCACTATTTTCACAATGCTTCAGATTATGTGCTGAGGTTTAGGCCTGTCAGCATCACTGTACATCTTCACAGCAATGTGTTTAGTAGGGCTACTTGCAGGGAAAACCCATTTGGATATTGTATTCCCCATAAGAAATGTGGCCGTGGTAACTGTAAATTTAAAAATTGAGAAGCCCTTCTGAATTTTTTAGCTTCACTTTGCATTTGACAGAGCACTGGGCATGCCAGCTGCACACTCTGAATTGCCCCTTTCACTCACCCTTACAATACCCCAACATTATTTTTGGATTCAAGTCTTTCTCCAGACTGTGCCAGACAGGGGAAAGATCAGGAAGAAAGGGTGCTGTAAAAAAACAGTGAATTTTTAATGCATTATTATGGGAACAAGGGAAAAAGTCTCTTTATAGTAACCACTGTCAGCAGTTGCTGGCTGTATAGCAGTGTTGAGACTCAACTACATTTTCCCAACACACACAAATATATCTTTAGAAATAAATACAATAAAGGTGAAACACCTTTAAAACACTGTTTTATTTATAAAAAGTTACCTTATAGTTTATCAATAATTTTTCATGTTTTTTAAACAAATTAGAATCAATCCCCATTAGGCAGTTTGCATTTAAGGAAAAGGGTGAAAAGGAAGGGATGTGGAGTGAGAAAATTACACATGATGCAGCATCTGTGATCTCTCAGAAAGCAAAAAAGTCAACTCAGTGCACCTGGAACTACACCCTGATAAAATTCATTAAGCTCCAGACATGTATTTTGCACCTCCAGTATCTTCCATCTTTAACCATGATTTGAGGATTAAAAACTGTCCTTTCTTTCATCCTCAGGCTCATACATATTTTTCCATTTCTGTAGTTCCTGAGAATCATTTATCTTCCACGCTTCAGCAAAGGACTTCATTTTTTTCCTGTGGGAGAAAAAAGAAAAAAAACCCTAATCAAAATACAGACACATTTTTAAGTGAAGCACATCAAACCCTGAAAGTCCTACAGTCATCTGCAAAATTTTATACGCCATCCAAAATAGCACAGCTCAAAATGTTATGTGATCTTCAAACAGCCAGTTAATATTTTCTAAGATTTATGTTTCTGCTGTAGGTCAGCCACTAAATTAATTTCATAACTAACTTACAGCACCAGCAGCACTGACAAAACGATATAAACAAATGGAAGAACTACTTGTTAAAGGAAATAAACAGCATTGTAGTCAGCCCTGTTTAATTTTGATCATTCAGTTTGTACAAATTTGTATTTGTAGGACCATAACAGGAAGACACATTTTCAATACAAATGAGTGCACACATCCTTCCCATTTCTTCTCAGCATTTTTTGATTTGTAAGAGCTGTGACAAATTACAAGACATTTAAAATGGGTTAAAGCACATTGCCGACGACAATGTCAATTGTCAAATGTCAAAAGTCAAAACTGGATGAAGTTACCCAGTGGATTTTCTTAAATAATATGAGGGTGATTTAAAAAAACAAGACAAGGCATCTGGCCCGTGGGTGTTGTGACAAGGGCAGGGCCACCAGCAGGTCCAGGTGTGGTTCCCCTGGTCTCCTGTTCCCACCTCACAGACCAGACCCACTCTCTGAACAGCACAGTTAGGACCCTGCTCCAGATTTGGGTTTTTTTAACTTTTGCCAATTACAGACTGATATTTCCAATTAGCATAAGCCACTGCATTATTTTTCCTGTAAACTGTCAAGTTCCTTCTAAAGTTTTCTCTTTTGCTTTATTAAGAGGGGATAAAAAAGCATCGTTAAGCGCCGAGCGCTGCTGAGTTCCAAAGTTTGCACCTATAAATAATTAGTAGTCAAAATGTTCTCATGTAAAATTATCCTGTCAGGATTAGGTACAGCCATCAGACAACTACGATCTTGATTCATTATGTTCCTATAGAGCTATTTGAATTTTGCTTATAGGACTGCCATGGAAAATAACAGCAGAAGAAAAAAAAAGAAACAGTGAAAACAGTTATGAATATCTAAACTGTGCACACAGTGTTGCAGGATTTACAAATCCATTATGCCACTTGATACACACAGGAATTTTCATAACTACTCTAATATATAAGGTACCAACACCCCTGAATGAAAATTGGATATCAGGGAAATATTAAAATCCCAAGACGTTTCAATAAAATTCTGAGTGTTTGTGGGGGCAATCAAAATAATTCACAAATATTTATTTTCAAGTTAAACCAGAAGAAGAATGTTCTTCTACACTTTGGTATGCAAAGACAATTTCTAGTTCCAAAGTAAGTAATAAATACTTTCTAAATTAAAGTCATTAGTATTTTCACTATCACCGATGAGAACATAAGTAGGTATTATAGAAGGAAATAATGAAAGAAAAAAAATCACATTTGTTCTGACCTTTTCATGTTCACTGTTCTCTCCAACTCCTTTGATTTGGAAGCTGCTTTCTTCAAGATTTCTTCAGGAATATCGGCCAGTTTGGCAACATTTAGCCCATAACTCCTTGCAGAGACTCCTTTAGTTATTTGATAAAGGAAAGTGATAAATTCAGGATTCTCTTCCACTTCAGATCCTAGAAACATAAAACCAAAATCAAAACCTCCTCTTTGTGGCAAATACTTAAGTCCCCTGTCCTGATCAGCTTACAAGGTAAGCAGATAATACAATATGAAGAATTATTTAGGGGAAAGGTTAATGGCAAAAAGCAATGGGAAGTCATTAAAGAAACACATTAAAATTTTTGCAATATTTTGCAATATTTTGCAATTATTCCATGAATGCCTTTTATAATTCAAGAACTGGGGCCATCACGTTTCAAAACAGTTTCAAAACAATCAGATGCATTTTTTCACTCCATAGAGTGCTAAATTTTGGAGCTGCTTGACACAGTAGGACGAGGGCACTGAAAGTACACGGTATTAAATTATGGAGCCCAGCTGAAATTAAATCCACGGGAGCTACAAAACACATCGTGCTCGTGAAGCCCCATAAATAGCAGGTGTTTCCAGACAGTGAGATCTTTCAGAGAAGGAGCTGCCATATGTTTGATCCCTAATCCCTCGTCCCTAATCCTTTGTGCTTGGCTGCTGTGGGAAGTTGGATGGTGGGATAGGTGAATCTTTCCCTACCCCAGCTCAGATATCCTCCTGAAACACGTGAAGGAATGCATGTCCACTTTTCAACACCCCTAAATGTGTGACTGGAGTGTATCACATTCAGGTGAGGTGTAAATCGTCACACTGACATCCTAGGATTTTAGCTTTTATAATTTCCATGTATTTGCCATCCTGCAGTTCTTTAGTGTGTAACTCCAAACTCCACATTCAGTGTCAGCTGCTGCTGTCCCATTTTGGGCAGACACAACAATTCCTCTCCAGGCCTGGCAACAATGAGGGCACCTCACTGCCTCAGGGCCCAGAAATGCAAACCAAAGTGAGTTGGGTGAGCAAACTTGGGGTAAATGACTTCATTAGCTGAGGCTGGAATTGTTAGATTAGCCCAAATAAGCAAACGGCTCAAACATTAAAGTGTGAAAACCCATGGCCTGTTATCCATTTTTGGGTGTAGCCCCTGAGGGAGGGTTTGCCTGCCCAAAATGTAAATGAAGGCCCTTTAATGAATATTACTGCTTTCACTGTATTCCCTTCACTTTGTCTGGCCCCTGTTTGTAGGTAGCCCAAAAGGCATCAATAGCACGGAGGGATCCCTCAAACTGCTGGCAGCAGCCACTGGGGACTGCTCACGTTGGTAGGCTGGGAGGGCAAGAAAAAGCATTTGGCAAGGTCTGAGTAGGAAAATGGCTATGAACAGCTTTTTAGAAGTCTGGCTAGTTAGTCTGAAAAGGCATGAACATCAGAGTTACTTTGTGGCTGATGAGAGGAATGAGAAATTTGCCTTCACAGACAAGCTGTGGGTCTGCTGGTGGATAAAACCAGCACTGGGAGAGAAAAGAAACAATGGGAAGGATTCCACTGATGGATGAATAGAAAAAGAGATTTGCTTTTACAAATAAACTTTAGGGTGGCTGATAAATGAAATTAGGCATTGAAAGGTGAAAGGAACAGTGGGGAAGAAAAACCCCTGAATTCCGTAAGAATTAAAAATGAAAAGGGAGGGTTGTACATTAGACGGAAATCTTTGGGATCAGGCATTCCAGGAAGTCTGAACCTCTCAAGTCCCTCAGCCAATGGGGAAAGAGAGATGGGAA
Organism: Ammospiza caudacuta; assembly: GCF_027887145.1. NCBI lineage: Eukaryota > Metazoa > Chordata > Aves > Passeriformes > Passerellidae > Ammospiza > Ammospiza caudacuta. The sequence goes on along the minus strand of NC_080632.1, from coordinate 825,651 downwards.
ATGTGGCTGGGAAATTGGGATAAAAAGGAGGCTGCATCCTCCAAAAATGTGAGACACCCCAGGGGAATGGGGTCTCCCTTTATTCCAATAAAGTAAAGGACTCATCTGTCTCCTTTTTGGGCATAAACCTCTGGTGTTTGTGGGTTATTTTCCTGGCACTGACCTGTGTGCTGTGTGCTGTCCTCCTCGCTGAGCAGGAAGGCCATGTGGTAGTTGCCCACGGCGCAGGGGTACAGCCGCTGCAGCTCGCACACCGACGGGTAATGGGTGACAAACAGCGTCAGGGCCTGCACCTGCAGCACACACACAGCACGCCTGGGCCTCACCCGTGTGCCCTGGGCTCAGCCTCGCCGAGCTGCTGTCCTTTCCCCACACCCCTGAGGGGAAACGGCGCCTCTCTCCATGGCTGCGGCCAGCGCGGCCTACCCGCCCCACAGTGTGCCTCAGGTGTTGCGGTGTGACTTCAGGATTTACCTCACAAACCCCGTTCCTCCCATGATGATTCCCAGCCAGGTGTGTCAGCCTCTCCTTTACCCTCCCAGCACTGTCTGTCACTCCTGGCATTCCAGAAGGGCGCTGAATTCCAAAGATGCCCTCCACCCCTGGAGGACCTTGGGCCATCCAGGTGTCCTTTGTCCCTTTGTCCGTCCCCTCCTGTCCCTGCTTGGTGGCTCCCTGCCCCTTCCCTGCCCCTCTGCCCGGGGTTAAAGGAGCAGCAACCACGGGCTCAGGGAGTTCTGCTGGAGCTGGTGCTGCATTCAGAGGCCTCTGGGCCAAACAAAAGCTCTGGATCCAAACCCTCCATCAGAACCGACTCCTTTCCTTCACCATGGCCTTGAAGCTTCTCCACCAAGGGAAACCTGAGCTCCTCAAGCCTGGACTTGTCTCCACGTGCTCAGCTGCAGCATCCAGCCAGCCAAAGGTGTCTGTGGGGTGAAACACCTCACACCCACCAGCCAAAGGTGTCTGTGGGATGAAACACCTCACACCCACCAGCCAAAGGTGTCTGTGGGGTGAAACACCACACACCCACCAGCCAAAGGTGTCTGTGGGGTGAAACACCTCACACCCACCAGCCAAAGGTGTCTGTGGGATGAAACACCACACACCCACCAGCCAAAGGTGTCTGTGGGGTAAAACACCACACACCCACCAGCCAAAGGTGTCTGTGGGGTGAAACACCACACACCCACCAGCCAAAGGTGTCTGTGGGGTGAAACACCACAGTGCTGCTGTTTGGTTCAGCAGCAAGGGCCAGACAAGCCAAGGCACATCCTGTCTGGCTATATTGGTAACTATTCCCATACTCAGGCACTTACATCTCTGATGAAATGCTCCAGGGTGGCATAAGCAATGGCAATGCCATCGTGTGTGCTCGTCCCTCGGCCCAGCTCGTCCAGGATCACCAGTGACCTCGAGGTGGCTTTTCTGATGATCTCAGCAGTGTCTGTCAGCTCCTCCATGAAGGTGCTCCGGCCTTTGTAGATGTTGTCTGCAGCACCCATTCTGCACCAGCACACAGAACACAAAATCTCATCACAAATGTCGGCTAATGCTGGAAAAAAAATAATCATGGGCATGAAACCATTCTATTATGATCTTTGGTTGTTGCTACAGAGGAGACGAATGCAGGCAGAACATTCACCTTCCAGAACAGTCTCCCAGCTCACACTTCTCCCACCTTCACAAACAGCACAAGGCAGCCTTCTTTTCCCCCCAAAAAGGGGGGAACCCTGGCACTTCAGACCAGTCAGCTCACAAGAATTCCATCAGAGGTAGCTGTGAAGGTGAATTTTACTCCTTTGGTTTAGTTCAGCCCTCTGTTCATAGGGGTTTCTAATGCTAACAATACCCAAAGGGATCCAATATGGCATTCCCACACAGAGTGGAAGCTCCTGTGAACCAGGTGTTTGTGCCTCCAAACAGCAGAGCAGCCACCTCCTTCGGGCACTAACAAAATAGCCATTAGTTCCCCTAATTGCACAGGTACACAATCTTAACCAGCGTCCTTAAACAAGATTTAAAGGTATTTTAAGAGTTCTCTCCTCATTCCGTTGAAATACAACTCTTAGCAGCCTGCAGGCAGGTGAGCTCCACACACAAAATCCTCCAAATTTCTCTAGCTTTCATTCAGATCCATGCAGCCCTCAAACCCTATCTCAAATTGTGAATTTGTGGTCTACATGTGAGAAACCTGTTGTTAGTCCACCCTGGTTTTCCCTTTTCCTGCAGCTTTCCTTACCTGGGCAAGTAATACCTATTCTATACTGAAGAAAAAGCATTTCTTTTTGCATTTCTGCTTTTGAATTACATTAATCACATTAGAGCATCCCTTCTGAGACAGGTCATCACGAGCATGCCACTGAGGAGAGACGTAAAACTGGATTTATTCACTCTTATCAGCCAATATATAATTACATACAAGCCACACTGATTTAAGGAAAACTAACTCATGGGTTTAGTATATTTCCAAATTTAACAGCTGGCCACAACAGTAGTTAGAGCCAATCAGAACCTTTAAAGAGAAGCCCAATATAGTGGTTTCTTTCTCTGTCTTTTGCTGGATTTATCTCTATTGTAATTACTTCTGTGACTTCCTGAGGCACCACCAAGATACAAATAATTTTATGAGGATGACTAAGAGCATCTGACTAAAACCAAGCAGGCTGGACCCAGTATAACTATGATTCGTATATATTCTCTGGTCCCTGCCCTGAAAATCTGTCGTGGTATCATGCATAACTGCACAATAAGCAAATCTTCAGTTATAAATTAACTACTTTGGTTGGAGATGGGCATATGAGAAAAGTGAGTTTTTGTTTTATTGAGTGTGTGCTTAAACACACACACACGAATTACACTCCCACATACCCCAAAAACCAGGTGATTCTGGCCATAAGCTAATTCAACTGTACATGATTTTTCTCTGAATTAAGTGTATAACTCAGTATAATGAGGTTTTGTGAAATTAACATTTCATTAAGCCACTTACTGCTGTAATCCTTTCAAATGCTGAGTTAGGAATGATTTTGGTGAATTTCTCGCAGTGCCCCCCACCACCCCTGTGCCCCTTTCCCAGCTTGGGTCAGGCACCAGGCCCTGCTGTAAAATCAAACAATCCCCCTTACTGCACAGATCCACAGAGAACAGGATAACTTAGACCTTTTTTAACACTGTTAACTGCAAATACATTAATCAGAATGACAAATACTTTTTATGTTTGAACAATCTCTGGCTCCTTAATGAACAACTTCAGTGTTAGCCTCCAACCTTACAATTAGTGGCGTTATTATTTTCTCACTTCTTGCTTGGCTTTTCCTTACAGGGACAGCATCTCACAGGCTGTCTGTTGTGTGCCCGTGATGATTACACACAGAGCTTCCATTTTTCTCTGGGATTGCATCATTTCCACAGAGCCCACAAAATATTTTAGCCTGCTTTGTATCTAATTTGCATTCACAAAAATAATTTCCTGAACTTCCTCACTAAATGCTCAAGATACAAAGAGAAATTAGTATTATCTTTCCCTTGTTGTTAGAGACAGCTGGAGAAGAAGTCTTTCTTTCCAGCATTTGAAAATATTCAAATCCAACTCAGGCTTAACTACAGATTAAAAAACCAGTGCATTTTTAAATGACATAAAACCTCTTAAATGTTATCTTTTGAAAATTGATAAAATTGTTCTTTCTGCCTCTATCCTTTACCGTAGAAGAATTATACTTGTTTTTTGAAGATACATACTGAGCAGTGTTATCCCAGAAATAAGCAGGAATAATTGTTTTAGTGTGGATGACTGCATTTATAAAAGTAACAGATAATTTGTAGCAAGGCATTGCTCCCTAACTTTGTGCTCTATTATTCCTGATAGAGTAAAGTTGTTGAGTCACAAAACCTACTGCTTAAACAACCCTTTTTTGGGTTTATTTTCACATTTAAAAGAGCCATAATAAACCCCACCAAACTTCTCCAGAACTCCTCAGTGCCTTGGAATCCACATTTTAATGCAGATCTCCTCCTAAATGTTTTTATACATGAAAACATTAAATTTTTCTTCTCCCGTCCTGCCCACAAGGAACATGCAGACAGGCAGCATGAGCAGCGTCTCTTTGGATCCATCACTCCTCAGCAGATGCAATTTGTCTGGAAAACACTTGTTTTAATGTCTCTTTGACAGCCAACCAAATCCTGCAAAATTAAAAGCTCTTCATCTTACGGGTGTTCAACCCATTTATTATGCAAACTAAAAAAAAAAAAAAAAAAAAGAGGATGGATTTTCTGTTTTCAGTGCTCAGTTCAAGTAGCAAAGATTCCTGTCAAAGGCCTCAGAAAAAAACAGCAGAGAGGCAATGTTCTGTAATTTAATTTGCAGAGGGTAAGATATAACTGCACTGCCTCTCAAAAGAAGTTATCCCACATGCTCTTAGAGCTGGCTTGGGTTTGAGATCACAGTGAGGGCCCCAGGAAGTTCACTCCTCTCTTATTTCACTGTGCATCTCTCTCTCAGTTTGTGGAAATGAACAGGCAGCCCAGGAGCTCACAGTGGAAACATTCCACCGCGTGAATCCCAGAAAACAAGACTGCAAAGCCATTCTCTACAGCCTTATTTTCAAACATCTGCCAACAGCCCAGTGCTACTTACTCATTCCTACTCTACAGAATACTTAATGCTGGGGAAAAACCCCAAACTTTAACTACGTTTTCCCATTGCTTTTAGTAATATTCATCTGAGTTTAGAAGCTCACCTAAAATACTTACTGCAAAAATTGAACCTTTTGCAGAAGAATAAACCTAAGTCAAGAACAATTAACATGAAAAGAAAATTACTCTTTTCTCCAGGAATAAGGTGTAGAACACTCTCAGCACCAACAAAAATCCCTTTCCATGATTCAAAGATAACACTGAGAATCGCATGAATAAAATAAATTTATAATGTAACTTTACAATTCCATTCACTCCCTCACACAAACCCCTCTGAAATGTCATTTCAAAGATCACTGCATTTGCACAGGAGTAATTTAAATTAAAATACCCAGTTTACAAGAAGGGAGGTCTAGACGTGCTGCTGCCTTGCATCCCACCCTTTTCCTGGCAGGGGCCTGCTCTCCGCAGCCTGTCTGTGCCCAGCAGAGCAGTGTGGCCAGGGCAGCGGGCACGGGCAGCCCACCAGGGATGGGCAGGACACTGCAGATGTATTAAGTAATTCCTCAGGAGATTGCATGTGCAAATTTGTAACAGCTCACTGGCAAGAAAATAATGCTTCACACTCCCCCACAACCTACTGGTACATCATCATCTTCCTTTCCATCAAGATCCCACTGATGCAGACCAAAAACTGACAGAAAGAAAAATAATTTACAGAGGCTGTAATTACAGAATTAGGAAAAAAAAAAAAAAAAAAAACAAGTGTGATGGGAAGCATGGCTATCAGGATAGTTATTATTTTTGCATTATTCATGGGTGACTTCTAAGAAGCGTGCCAAGTTACATGGATGATGACAGGGAATCAAAGGATGCTCGTCACATAAACCTGTTTTCAGTCTACATCCACACGTGCTCAACCATCTCTACAACTGCTTATCTGTAAATTTAAATGAAGAAATACCAATGGTATGTTACATAATTAAGGAGAACAGCTGTTGAGAAGCCTGACAGAATGCATTCAATGTAAAATACATTTTTCTTTTGCACGTTATTGTAGATATGTGATGCTCTCAGTCACTGAGAGATTAATGAAGATATTAAATGACTCTGAGGGATAAAAACTTTGTATTATCCTAGAAAGAAAAGCGAGTCCAAAGTGATTTCAATACTCAGTTTCATAGTGGTTTCTAAATCTTTTTTCCCCCTTCTCAGTATCAGTAGGTAACTGAAGCAGCCAGAATAAATAATGACTGAAATCCTCCTTTCCTTCTAGGGCTGGCCCACAGGGGAATGCTGCACACACCAGCACGCCCGCCTTTTAAAAGAAACATTTCTAACAGGATTAACTTTCAAGATGTGAAGTGCATTGATTTTATTTTTTTTTCCTGAAAGCCAGAGGGAAGAAGAACACCCACTTTATCTTTTCAAAAGCTTTGGCTGGACCGACAGGACAGGTAGGACAGAATCCCTGTGAGTCAATGCAGGCCCTGAGGGACCAGAAGCCACCAGCACCCCTCATCCCTACACTTCATGGACTAACAGAAACTCAGGTACTACAAAAGTTTATGTCACGTTACCTAGGGAGGAACAGCCAGTAAATTTGCTTTCTGAAATTCAGCAGTGATACTCTCAGTAACATTTGAACTCGGTAAAAATACTTGTTACATTGCTTAGGGCAAATACATCACTGACTTTTAAATTATCAGTGAAAATGTTACTGGTGGTCAAGAGAAAGACCAACTTGTGAGGGCAAACATTTTGCTGAAGGATAAATTATAGAACAGATAGTCAAATCAAGGTGTTTCTTTGAGAGTCAACACTATTAGCTTAAAGAAGGTGAAAAAAACAGAGACAAATCAACTCCTTCAAATATGCACAGGTTTGCACTCACTGCTTGGGACACCAGGGAGGGAACTCAAGGTAATTAAGTTAATGTGCATTTGTAGCTGAAGGATTGAGGCCAGGGGGGATTAAAGGGCAGGAACTATAGCAACCGAGGAGGGACAATGGCTGAAGCACTCAGCACAATCGTGACCTTTTCCCCTTTAGACCTGTGGGCAGCAAGGCCAATCCAATTCCACCTGTGACTGGGTCAAGTCACGGGATGGAAGAGTTTCGGGAGGGGCGCGATGTATCCCCACTGTGAGCAGCTGGTGAGCTCTGCAGGCACATTCCCTCGTGCCCCTGCAGCTCCATCCCGCCAGGGCAGCAGGAGGAGCCCTGAGGGCCCCGGGTGCGCTGCCCCACATGGATCCGCGGGGCTCGTCCCGGCCCCTGCGCGCACAAGGGCTGCCTGCAGGCACCCCAAAGGCTGTCCGGGGGAACACGGCAGTGCTCCATGTAGAAAAGATGCAAACCTCACACTGCAGATGCATGTTTCTGTGAAATGAGCAGAGACATGAAACCAAATTAGCTACAGATACATGCACAGCCTGCCTTAACTTGTTCCTACAGAGCCACAGAACACTGTCAGAAGCAATCACAGCTCAAATGCACTGTGGTACGTCCAAGACACAACTTTTCTAGAAAAAACAGAACAAAATAATTCTTCAGTTTAACAACACTACCTACAACTTTAGCTTATTCCTTTTTTTTTTTTTTTAAATCCAAACCAAAGCTATCTCCACATGATGAAAAATGGTGCAATGTACTTAATACTGCACCCTGTTCTTCCCCGAAAGATGGGAACAATTTACCCCAAAGGTGCAATTACATGATTGATTGTGAGCATAAATGAAAGGCTTAAGTAATTCTTGTTACTCTGGCAGTAAACAAAAATACAATTAAGGAGGAACAAAATGAAGCAAATTACTGTGCCATAAAGAAGTAACATTTCTGAAAATTACTTTGGGGTTATTGACAGCTAAAAGTTCTGTTGGTCTGACTCATTGTGCTTTCAATACAAACAATACTTTCTTGGCATGTCAGTATATAAAATTCTCATGTGGACTTGCCATTCACTTGGGATTGCTTTGTGAGAACAGCTCCCTTCTTTTCTGCACAATAAATAAATCAATGTGCATGGCAGAACCACTAAGCTTCACCACATATATATAAAATAAACAAAGACCTGGAAAAGTACCTTTGATTTTTTAATTTTCTGACCATTATCTTTCAGAGTCTAACTGCTCAGGCAAATTGAGAGACTTTTTTCTCTTTGTTCTAATTTTTTTTTTTTCCAAAGGAAGATCTGAATGATTTAAACATTTATTTTCAGGTTTAAAGAACTTTTTAAAAATCCCCAAAGTTCTGGTCAAAACCAGGTTCTGTACAAACAAGTTGTTCAACTGAGATAAACTCCTCCACAGTTTTGACTCAGTGATCAATCTCCTGGTGCTTTCTGTACACACCTGCAAAACCTGCCAAACACTGCTGTCACCTCCCCACTGGTTTCACAGCCTAGATTTTTCTGATTATGAAGAAGCAGTCTAGATGAAAGCCTTCATTTGTCTGAGGTGTTGTGATTTTAACTGGTATTTCTAGGAAAAATTATCTTCATTATCTTGCCCTGTAAGCTTCAAATAAATCATTAAAGCTTAATAAAGAAATAAATGGAAACAAGGATTTTTTAAAATGTAGACTCTGGTCTTTAGAGTTTAAACCAGAAAAATTCACAAGTGGTATAAAAATGAGAAGCAATATTTGCCTATTCCTATGCAATTAGGATGATTTCTAATATTGCAGCTTGTTATTTATTTATTATTTTAAATACAACTATTTCCCCCTCTGTGCTTGTCTTGTGCAGCTCCCTTCTGATAAGCCAATGAAACTGGCTGAATGAAATTAAGTGTAACGTGGTTTGCCTAGTTACAAAAAGTTGAGAATTCCTTTTCCCTGAAAGGTTGCATCAATGGAACAGTCACATCCATTAACACTTAGGAGTATTATTTTGCTTTTGTTCTTAGGTGATGTGCCTCAATGTGTTGCACAAACCACTTGGAGAACATCTTCCACACAGTTTCCAGTTTGACAGAACGTTCTTTTCCCTGCTTCACGTACCCACTCCATCCTGTGCTTTCTGATTTTCTCAGGAATTCTTACAAAATATACTCTTAGCAAGCCCTGAAACATTTTAACCTCAAAGTAAATCTAAAAGCAATCTAAAGTAAGCCATTTTTTAAGTACCTTTCAGACTTGAATGAAGAAAAAATAAAAGAAAAAATGAAATACAAGCATCCCAAGTCAGCTTGCAGGTATTCACACAATATTTGCTTTCCATCATGATTTCAAACCTTACTGAAATTTGTGATAATGCCATAGGTATGCACATTTCATCCAGTTAACATGAAATGTTTGTCTACTTGTTTCTTTCAGCTCCACACACTTGTGAAACAGTAATAGGACTTTGTCAAGTTGTCAGAATTAAATAGCTGTAAATGTATTCAGGGAGGTAACACTCACAATACATCTATTATAAGGCCTGACCTTTTTGAGAGTAATTCCACCACTTACAGATCAGAAAAACAGGCATTTTAATAAACCATAAAGAAGAAAGTACTATGGCTTGTTTGGTACATGGCCTCTCCAGAAGTCTGGAGTAATGAGGACTGAGTTTCCTTGGGTTCTTTTCAGTTTCCTTTGAAGAAGTCCTCCATCTCTAAAATGTCCTCTAAGCTCTAAAAGCAATTCTTTCCAGCTATGGGCAAGAGGCTGAGGGCTCCATTCACCCTGCACAATCCTACAGGGACACAGCCACAAACACTCCCTTAGTTTCTGCCCCATAAATCTCTTTCAGGTGACAACAGTCAAGGCACAGGAAAAAATTGTGAGAGGATCCACAATGCCTGTAGGCAAATCATGCCAGAAATGTCACTTTGGGACACAAATGCCCCTTCCCCTTCCACCTCTGTGAGCCCAAATGCATGTGACTGTTGTGCCTCTCTGCTCACAGGATGATGGAGATGAGCAGTGCCAGGCACACCACTCGAGCAGGCATTCAAACACTGATTTCGCTTTTAATGCCATTATGCTGTCTTCCACGTGGGTTTTGTGAGGTTTTTACCCCGTGAGGTTTGTGCAGCACTCACAAACCTCAGTGGAACGGGCCACACCTGGTCTGAGTGGGTTTGAGATCAGCTGAACATCCCACCTGAGCAGTGGCACAGCAAGGGAAGCACAGCCCCCAGCTGGCACAACAGCACCGAGTTCCCTCCTAGAGGGACTCAGAGGAAATGTCCTGGCTGCTCCAGCAGCTTCCCAAAGATAAAAAGAGACTGAATCTCATCAGTGTCACCATGTTCAGCCACGTGTATGTATAAGTAATACTGTGGGAACCACAAAATCAGAGGGTTTGGGAAAGCTGCAAAAGGCCCCAGAGACAGCAGAACTGTGACTGGAGCTAAGCAGCAGCCATGAGATTGGTCAGCAGAAAAATTATTTAAACTGTAGAAAAGCAAGGGCAAATAGAGCAATGGTCTGTGCATTAATGCTTGTCTAGAATAACTCCCTAAGCTGCAGAAAAGTTTATCTAGCAAGATATTAGGAAGGTTGAAGCTTAATAATGGAGCTGTGTGCGTTGTGTTTGAAGGCTCACAAGCAGGTATTGCATTTGAAATAAGCCAGCACTGTTTAACCAAAGGTACCTGTGCTCAAAGTGGTTGGACAGAACTACTGTCAATATAGAATATACAGTGTACAGATATAAATACTGTCAGTGTGCTTTTGCTTTGTGTGGTTGGTCACAAAACTCATAAAGTGAGTCGTGACATTGAGTTCTGTGTCTGCTGCCTGGGATGTGAGCTGCTGGCACCTTCCATTGCCGTAGCCATGGGCTGAGAGTGATGCTGGAAAATCAAACAGCTCAAGGCAGTTCCCAACAGCCCTGTCCTGTTTGTGGTTTGTGCAGAGACCCCAGCTGATGATATAATACCATTTCTTCTTTAACCTGGAATGAACAGTAGGGATAAAACATGCACGGTCACTCTGTCCAAACACTGGGGAGGGCAGGAGAAGAGTGCTTTCCTCACACCAGTTCTGCCTCTTGGAAAAGGATTATCTCATGGGCACTTCTGGGTGCCTCCAAGGCAGAGTGTCACACAAAACCAGGGTTAGCCGGGGTAGAATACCCAGGCTGGACTGATTACAGACTACCCTGAGCTGGAAGGGACCCAAGGGTCACCCAGTGCCACCCGTGCCCTGCCCAGGGCCCCAGCAATCCCGCCCTGGGCATCCCTGGAGCACTGTCCAAGCTCTGCTGGAGCTCTGGCAGAGGCTGCTCAGTGCCCCCCCACCCTCTGGGGAAGCAGAACCTTTCCCCATCTCCGTCCCAAATTGCCCTGGCCCAGCCCCAGCCGTGCCCTGCCCCTGCCCCTGCGCTCAGCAGCAGCCGCAGCCCCCGGCCTGGGACTGGCACAGCCTGGCCACTGGCACTGCCCTGGCAAGCTGAGCCATGCACACACCCCGTGTCCTCTCCAGGGCGCACACAGCCTGTGTGCACATGGTCTCCCTGACCCTGCAAAGGGGGGTGTGTGGCCGTGTTCACAGGGGCTCTTGGATGAGGTAAGAGAGCAGGATCTGACTCCATGTTTCAGAAGGCTGATTTAGTATTTTATGATATATATTACATTAAAACTAGACTAAAAGAATACAAAAGGTTTCATCAGAAGGCTGGCTAAGAATAGAATAGGAAAGAAATGATAACAGAGGTTTGTGGCTGGGGGTCTCTCTCCAAGACAGCTGGGCTGTGATTGGCCATTAATTAGAAACAACCCCATGAGCCCAATCACAGATGCACCTGTTTTATTCCACAGCAGCAGATAACCAATGTTTGCATTTTGTTCCTGAGGCCTCTCAGCTTCTCAGGAGGAAAAATCCTAAGGAAGGGATTTTCCATAAAAGATGTCTGTGACAGGTGTGTTCACCACCTGAGCTGTGTCACCTCAGTCACAGCTGGGAGGACACAGCTGACACTCCCAGAGACCTCAAACGCAGTTTTCAACAGGACTTTCACTTGGAAAGGCTCTCAGTTCTGTTGTTCCTTGAAGTGATCAAAATCCCCTCCCTGTACTGAACCCATCAACTAACTCAGAAAAGCCACTCCAAGGCACAAGGTGGGACTGGCCCTTGGTGGAATTTATGAGACCCAACTAAGGCCATTGGTGAGGGGGGTGAAACTCCTCCACTATTTCAGTGCTCAGCTGCCCAAAGATTTCTGTGCTCTGGTTTTAATTGAACAGACTGCTTTTACACATGTTCTACATCATTATACAAGAACAACGGATTATAAAATACCAAAACAGTGATGTAACTTCAGAGCTGGGACAGACAGACCCAGGATTCCATCGTGGCCATGTCTGTCTGAGGGACTCTGTATACAGACGTGTAATACAAGCTACAATTAAAAAACATCCCTCCCTAGCCAAGGTGAGCAATCACCATCTGCTTACACAACTTTTTCACATATATATAAAGGAATCTGAAACAAGCAAGCACCTCCACTGCAGACTCAGCAATTAAAGACGTCCCTCCAAGCTAAAAATACATCTAAATCATCTGTTACAAGGAGAAAATGCAGAAGAAAGTTCTTTACACCTGAATACAGATCCTGTGATGTGAAGGAACTATCCTGCACTGTCAGCTCCCTCCATCCCTGCCTTCTCTACATACACTACAGACAATTCCAGGTGTGTTGGATACCATGAGGATTAAAGTCAATGCTTTAACAGCATTTCCAGCCTGGTGGGGATGAAACCTCACTGCAAGGTGTGGGTCACTGTAGTGACTGTGCCCGCTCCCTGGAATAAGTGAAAATAGTTCTTATTTCAACACAGGAAGAGAAATCCAGGCAGGTAAGTGCTCTAGGAAGGAAATTACTCTGTCCCTGTACCATCACCTGGCGCTGGCAGGGGTTGTTCTCCTTGACACGATTCTTTCTGATGGCAGCCTGTGATGTCCAAAAATTGATTCTTAAAGTCTGGAAGGCACTTGGTAACCTGAACTGCTAATTATCTTGTTTATTTGAAGACATTTTGCCTTCAAAGTGCTGTGGCACTCTCCCTCTCCCTCCCAATTTTGAACATGGACTCCCATGAACAGCTACTGTTGGCCCACAGGAAATAGGATAAAGCCTCCTAGCACTGGGAAATTCTATCAATAATTGATTAGAAGAGGGACCTCTGCAGAGGTCAGCTTTATTCAACCACCCCTCCCCAGGGCATGATTAGGCCAGCAGAACTCTTGTCATTAATTCCTCCATACATGGATGTCCACCCTTGCTTGGTCTCCCTGCTCACACACACACAGAGCATAATAATTCCAGTGTCTGATTGACTGTATTAGAGCTAACAAAAACTGAGGGTTGGTTGAAGAGTGGAAAACAAGCCTGTTTACTGCAAGTAGAAACTTGGATGGGAATTTTCAAACATCAGAGAATCAAATATCCAAATCCCATTAAAAGTTAATAGAGATGGGATGTCAACCTCTTCAAAACCCTTCTAAATTTTTTAAATATAATGCCACTGATTAGGTTGAAATTCTTTAAGAAAAGATTACAAGAAAACATTATCCCCTATTGGAGAAGGGAAAAAAAAGAAAATACTAACCAGCCAACATCCTCAAAATCCCAGTTCCTCCCCCTAAATTGGGCTAGGCTCAGCACTGTCCCTGTCTTACCTACCCAGTAGTGAAGAAAGATCCACTCCACCTGTAAGCAATTCCTCTTGCATCTTTCAAAACATTTGGTGTAATCCAGTATGTAAAGTCAATTTAGAGATGCTATCCCATATAAGCACAACATATCACAAGGAATAACCATAGTAGCAACCTTTCAATTTCCATGGAAACCCTACTTGGAAAACAAGACACAAATCCTGGGGATACAAATCCCTTAAACCTATATAAATTCACTCTTGGAAGATGCAGTCTACAAACCAAAAGAGGGACTGGAGAAAGGTTTATCATGAACTCTTGGTCACCCTGGTGCAAAGAATCCCTCACAGAGCCAGCTTGTACAGCATCACTGGCTGATCCCTCCCTGCATCCTTCCCTGCATCCCTGAGCATCCCTCACTCTCTCTCCTGCAGGGGTACCACACTAACAGCATCCCCCAAAACATCACCACAGCAGCGATGCAAGTACCTTGGAGACTGACACCTTCCCATGGTAAGGTTTTGAAGTATTAAAAATGCAGTTTTAAAATGAAGTATTAAAATGCAGTATTAAAAGTGAAGTTATCAGCAACAAAATGGAAATTCGCACTTTTTTCCAGCAAGACCTTGTGGCCTGGGGTGGCAGTGCAGAAAGGAGGTCTACATAGCTGTCATCACAAAAAAAAAATTAAAGCGTAACAATAAAAAAAAAATCCAAACAAAATTAACCCGCAAAACAAAGCACAGCAGGTGAAACCAAAAAAAAAAAAACCCAAAATTGGGTGGGAGTTAAGAGAAAGTCTCTGATCTCTTCCAGGTCATTCTCTACCAGAGGAGAGGACAGAGCAAAAGCTGAGGCTTTAGAAGAAAGCATCAAACCTCAAGCTTTTTGTGGCAGCTGGTTTATTGATTCTTTCCTTAAACCAGGCATTAAAAACTATTTCAAGGGTAACTTCGTATGGCTAAGAAATTCCCTGAATGCAACACCACATTAACCTGCCTGACAGACTTAGATAGTTTAGGACCTCTGCCAGAACCGCGAAAAAAACCAAAACCTACCCCAAAAAAAACCCCAAACCAACCAAAAGTGAGGTGCCTCCTTGAATGATCTGTGTATACCTTGAGCAGAATCTTCTACCCCATTCCTTTTCTCCTTTTTTTCCCCATTACCTTTTAACTGATGCACGACTACTTCTATCTTAAAAATTATTATCAATTTTTTCCCGATTAATATTTAGTCAATTAGTTTACTCATAACGGCTGGTGTAATTACAAGAATTTCAGTAATTCTTCCACATATTTATCTGGTGTTTGACACATATCACATTAAATGGGGAATGGCACATCCAGCTGAACTTCCAAAAGTAATATAGACAAGGGAAAAAAAACCCCCATCCCTTGTGTTAATATGTGACTGGGCTACAAATTAAATGGTCTGAAACCTCACAGAGTAAAAATCACACTGTGACTGCTTGCCTGTAAGTCTGAAAGCAGAAGTTTTGCTTTTGCCCACACTATGAGAAAAGTACTTGGGTTTTATTCTAATACAGAGAGAAGTTAAGTAGAATCAGGCAAATACACTGGGGAACAAGTGGAACACAGATAAAAATCCAATTTATTCTCTTTCAAGAAGGCCCAAAACAAAACATTTCTCCCAATGACTGTGTCATATTTCTTAGTATTTTTTGCAGAAATCATCCTTTTGCAATGACAGTCTAGGAAAAGCAGAGGAAAGCAGATACTCAGCTTGAGTGTGTGCATGATTAGAATTTAAGGCAGTGAGAATCCAAGTGAAGTACTCCATGTCCAACTACAAACCCCAGAGGAAGACAAAAATAATGTCCAAATGCTCAGTGGTGCTGTAATGCCCCTCCTGTATCACAAACCAGGTCCTGTGTATCTCTGTGTCCCCACAAGAAATGCTCACCCCACCAACCAGCTCACTACTTCCAACACAGGGAGGGGAAAAAAGTGAAGCATTTTGAATTTTCATCTCGAGTTACTTCTTGGAGGAGGATACAAATGGTTTGCTGCTGTGCTTGGCACTGACCTGCACCAAGGTGGGATCTTCATTTGGTTTTGTCGTGACACAGCGGAAAGTACAAACACAACACTTTTATAGGATGAAGCAACTGCAGGTGAGTAGCACCTCAGATCGATTAAAAGTTACCTCTGGAATGCACACTGGCATCACAGAACAGGAATTTCCAGAAATTCCACCTTAGGCATCTGATTGCTGTGAAACTTATAACCACACATGATAATCCACCTCAAATACCACTGCTAACACAAGACTTTGACTAATTAAAGTAATTACTGAAGAAAAAGGGGGGGAAATCAGGCAATAAACCCTAGCAATATTAGATTATAATATACAGAGTTTTGACTCTACAGATAATTTTTACAAATTACTCAGCAATGTCTCAAGAATGAGATAGTGAAATAAACTGTCATTATTCATTCTTAAAAGGACATCAAGTGAGGAGTAAGTGTGTTTAGGACTGATTGTACAGGAAGGAGATTAGGTGTGAAATATACGCAGCCCAAAATTTTCAGTCTGTAATATTGTGAGTGTATACAACAGAGCTTCAGAGCAGAAATTGTGACATGATTTTAAAAGCTGACAACATTCATTTTAGGGGAAACATTTGGCCACCACCCAGCAGCATAAATTTGGCTGAAATATCCATTCAGGCAGGTAAGCTAGATACCTGGATGTTAATCAAGACAGACACATTAAAATTTTTACCCCTTGAAGATTCAAAGATTACAAAACAAGTACCATAGCTCACCAAAAAACTGAAATCAAAACCTAGCAATGAACCTAAAGTGCCTCTACAATGAAAAATAAAGGAAACTTCAGCCATAAATTTTCAAGTTGTAAATGAAAAATTAAGTTATACTTTGATACACACACCCTCTGCCACAGTAGCATTTCCAGTTTTGAGAGGTTACCTGGTAAAAATTCCATCCACAATGCCAATTGAGGCCTCTTCTGCAGGAACAAAAGAGCCAATCTGTGCCATGACTGTGATCAGTGCCACTTGCTTGATGTAGGAGCTCTTCCCTCCCATGTTGGGCCCAGTTATTATCATGACCCTTTCACCATCTCCCTGGAAACACAAAACAGTGGTGAAATACATTGCCCTGCACATGGTGCTTCTATCAGGCAGTATGGTGTGCTTAGAAGGAAGCAGGAAAAATCTGCAGGGTTAAACTTACTATTTCTGGGTGAAAGACCTGATCTGGATTTTATACTCATAACTGCCTGGCTGGGTATGACAAAAGGGCATTCAGAGTGGCTACAAGAAGGCATCAAGACATTCCTGAGTCTGGCAGTATTTGACTGCAACACAGATGCTGTGAGCAGACCATACCCAAACTCCATCAGTGTCTCTCATCATTAAAAGCAGACCCAAGCAAATGAGGTCAGATGCAAGAACTCAGCTGTGAGACTCCCCACAGTACTGCTATGTGTCTGCAGCTCCACAATAAAATTGCGTTCCTCAAGTGCAAGACAACTGCTGATACAAAATTAAAACTTGTCAATGAACCTATAAAGCCTTCTCACAGCCTGAGTCGAGACCAAGAGCTTGAGTTATGCAAGGACATCAAGCAGCTAGAGTATCCCAGGGGTGCATCTGATGAAATGCACCAAGAGATGATCTGAAGGGAAGCCAGCAGTCTCCACTGCCCCGTGGGAGAGACAAGGAGACAGGACAAGCTGTGCACAATGACATTAGTCACACCACGCGCGGAGCTTGGCACTGATCAGGCACTGTGGTTACAGCAACCAACAAATCTCCATGCAGCAGGTCTCAGAATCCTCACAGACTTGGGTTTCAGACTGGGCTCTCATTCTGTTCACAGGAACACACACAAAACACAGCCAGCACTGTCATTTATGTTATAAATCAGGTATCGGAGAAGACACAGGACATCAGTATTTATATCATGCAAAAAGCTGATCAGCTTTTGCAAAAAAAAACCTTAACCATACAGAAGTCACAATGCAGTCAAAATCTAAACAATGCCATTACTGGGAATAAAAGATTGCATGTAATGAAGTGCACATGACTACATGAGAACAAATTTCAAAACATTCCAGCCTCCAAAGTGTAACTCAGTACTGCTACCAAGACTTTGCCAGGGCTCAGCACAAGAGAATTGACAGATACTCCAACCCAGAATGCTAGGATCCATTAATTTTTTGCATGTGTCTGGTGTCTGTCCAGGCTCCCTCCAGCCGTGCTGTGGGGCTGATGCTGCTCTGCCAGGGCTCTGGTTCTCACAATCTGCTGCAGCACCAGACCACAGAACCCCTCTGTCCTCACAGCCGGTGAGCCAAAATCCCATCGGAATCCACGGCTGAAGAAAACAATTCTAAAACAACCCCCAAATGTTTGAGGAGAACAGGGGGAATGGAAAAATAAGCTGTTTATTTCAGGGGATTAAGAAAAAAAAAAAGCTTTTCCTCAAGTTAGATATTTGACAACATTTCAGCTGACAACACGACAGGAGATGTATTTTCCTGCTGATTCAAACACATCAGTTGAAAACTGGAGATGCCTTAATAAACTGGTTCCCACCCACCTCTCTCAAGAAAAAGAGAACTCAAAGAACTGTAGAAGCAAAAGTGATTCTGCCATGATCACTTGGTTTTGTAATATTCAGTATTTAGAAAGCCAGCATAAGAATGGGACTAAAGGGGGAAAAGTGCATGATGATTCCTGAATGACATGCTGAATTTTTTTGGAAGTGCCATCTGTCACTTGTTTGGAGTTCACAAATAATTTTGAAAACATTCTCTGATGTATTGCAAAATATCTGTAGCATTGTTCAGTACAGAACAGCACTTTAAAATGTTCCCCAAGAAATACACACAAATCTGAATGCTGTTTTTACAGCAATGTCCCACTCCAGCAGCTGTTTCATACCTTTCCTACGTTTACTGCATAAAGAGGAAGACAGAAGTTGTGAGGATATCTTTTATATTCATTAAGAACAGCTATTTAATATTTATAAAAGTATATGGAGAGATAAATATTTAACGAAAAGCTTCAAACAGGCATGTAATTTAAAAGACAGATTTTAGTTTATCAGGGAAAAAAGACTGTATGACACTAATATTTCCATAGAGAAAGGAAACTGTAGAAAAATACATTTAAAAATACAAGCAATCTTAGAATTAATCTGAAAACTTGAACATATAGTTTGTATTTTGCATATTAAAAGATACCAAAAACTAGATAAGAGTTTGTCAAAATGCAGACTCCCTACACTGACACTGTTAAAAATCCTGTAATTATTCACTTGTTTTGTGAAAATAACCATTTGATTGAAACCCTCATTTCCCTAACTTTGAGATTACCTTCCTTTTCTTCATGCCTTGAGACTGACTGAACAAGGCTGTGAGGAGAGCACCTGGCAGCACGGAATCAGCAGAGGGACAGAACAGATGTGGTGACACCTAGCAACACCTCTCTGAAATGCAGCCCTGCATGGTTTGAACCACCCATTCCCCCTCGCTGCCCCAGAAGCTCAGCCCAGCCTTCACTCCTGCCCTGGAAGGTTTGGAAGCTCAGTCAGTTCTGGGCACTCACTGAAAGGCTGGTGGTGTTTGGGACGTACTGATCCTGCTCGCCCAGCAGAACATCAATCACAGGGTGCCTCCCATGTTTTATGATTATTTCACGACGACTGTCTTGCACAGTTGGCCTGCAAAGGAGGAAAGGTATTAATCTCAGTGTTCTTTGCAACTGTATGTAATAATATAATATAATATAATATAATATAATATAATATAATATAATATAATATAATATAATATAATATAATATAATATAATATAATATAATATAATATAATATAATATAATATAATATAATATAATATAACATACAATATAATATACAATATAATATACAATATATCATATAGTATCATATAGTATCATATCATACCATATATAATATGTAAAACTACTGTAACTGAAGCCTGCAGGACTGACACCTGTGATGTAAGTTTTTGTGGAAAAAGATACAAATTATAAAAATTAATTACTGCCATCAAGTATTGCTAAGGAAAATACTTTCTGAAGAATACTTTCTCTGAGAAAAATAAAGCCACAGAATTTTAGGACTGAAATCCTCACAAACCACAAAACATCCCTCCAAAGTAACACTAAAGCCCAGTCTTTCCTTCAGCAGCCCTCCAGAATTAATTATTGACGCCTTCCCTGCAGCTGAGGTTTCACTGAGAAGTCTCCTTCCTGCTAGTTTATGAAGCCACTCTGAAATTCAGTGAATTATTTACATTCTGCACAGTGAATTAATCAGATTTCGGTTTGTTTTCCCATCTCAGTACACCGAAATAAGTGAGCAATTATTTTCAAAGAGATTTTGATAGAGAGACACACAAAATCCCAAGAGCCCAGAAGTGATCAATATTATCTTTAATGATGTATCAAAGCAGAAGTATTTGCAAGTGGATTTCTGGTCACCCCCCTACCTGTCTGTGGTCTGGGGCAGAAGCAGCAGCTCAGCTCTTGCACATGAGCCCAGCTGAGGCATCACCACTGCTCTGCAAGCTACAGCTAATATTTACTATTAACTACCTGAGATACACCTTTCAAACACACCTCAGATACCACAGACTCTAAGGTATTAGAAAGATACCATAAAATCAGACCTCTCTGAGAATAAAAAAAACAATAGTGTTTTACAGAAAGACATAAAAAAATCCAGCATTTATGTACGTGTAAGTAAGATATAACCTACTAGACTCAGGTCAAACAACAAACATTAGGATGTCAAATTGGAACTGCAATGTTTACAAATTTGCATTAAGTCCAGAAGTGCTGCTCTGCAAAATCAGATTAAGTTGAAACTACTGTAAACAATTTTAGTAGTGATTTTTATCACGGCGTACATATTAAAACATAATTTATTTTAAGTACGCTCTTATAATTCCGTATGCAATCCTACGTAAAAAAATTAAAAATTAAAAATCGATTACCTGCAGTAGTCTCCTTGTTTGGCCACCTGGGCCAATGAGAACAGGCAGTCCACAGTTGCTAGGTGACAAATGGCTTTAGACACGGGGTGATAATGTTCACTGAAACGGCTGCATCAGAACGGGGAAAAGTTACACAAAAACAGGGAAAGAAACAATTCCGCACAAACACAAAAGGATTGTCAAAATGCACCCCATGCAAGCTCCTCACAGGGCTCCTGTGCTCTTTAAGTCACTCTGAATCCAAATCTCCCAGCACAGCATCAGACACAACATGAGGACCAAGGTGGACTTCACCTCCCATTCTAACAGTGAATTTGTTTTCAAGCACAGAAAATCAGGCACAATTAAATTCATTAGATAGCTGATAAAGGGTCAGCAGTTGATCCCTGCTGCCTAAATGAGGTGTACAAAAAGGCCACAATTTATCAGAATTTATACAGAATACCAGCAGCTGGATCCAGCTGTTGATTCAGCTTCAGCTGTTGATTCAGCTGTAAGTTACAGTCAAAGAAGAACCAAACTAAGAGTCTCTGAACACAGGAGTTGTCTAAAATTTCAATGAATTGTGGTATCTACAACGGAAAATTCAAGAATTCATTTTCAATTTATGGTGCTGCTTCCCCAGCACAATAAGGCCATTATCAGGAGAACAGAGTTTTCAGTGGAGTTCATTCTCTTAGTCCTCTGGAATTTCTTTTTTCCTCCCTCCTAGTCTCAAAGCTACAATATGGAATATAAAACCAGCAGGGGAGCAAAATTTAATAAACAAAGACATAAATAAATGGAGGGGTGGGAAAGAAGAGCACTTTCCTACACACAGGTCTTTCCTTTTTGTCCGCTGCTCTCCTACAGCACTGCTGAGAACAGACAAGTGAACATGGAGACAACTCTTTTATAGCACTGCAAAGGAAACACAACTCGAGAAGTGTCAATTGGAATGACTTTCCAGTTTCTACTCAGTTTTCAGAATTTCTGGGCTCCTAATGGGAAGCAAATCCAGTGAGACAATTTGAGCAGGGACTTGTTAAGGTCTTGCAAGCTATCACTGCATGACAGAAGGAACAATTTCAGCAGTTCTGGAATTCATACAAGTAAAAAATATCAGAGGCATTCAGAAGTTCAGGAAGTATTTTTAAACTCCCATTTTGAAGATCCTTTGGCTACACAGGCAAATAACCCCACTGAAAACTCTGATCTCAGACAAACACACATGCCAGACGTGAGGGACAATGAAACTCCCACCACCTTCTAACAAACTCTCATGGTCAAGGTAGCATACAAGATATAAAAAACAATAAAACTACTGTGTAATATTAATAAGTAATATAATAAAACCAATGAAACCCACTAGGCTCAATTCCACTTAAGAGTCAGCTGTACTTTCAGACTTTTAACGCTGTGGTATTATTTCTCAGAGTCTGGGAAACATCTTGCATACTTAACAGTGTTTTCACCAGAATTTTAAAAGGCAGAGACACCACTGCTGGTGTCGGGAATGGGGCTCAGTCCTGAACCAGTTTAAATGGTTTAAAGGAAGAACAGCACTGAAGTGACTAGCGGCCAGGTTGCTGTGTACCCCTGTTACGGCATTTTCACGTCCCTGCTGTCCCCAGAGCAGGGCGCGGCGGGGGGAACACTCACTCCAGGAAGCAGAGCCAGCCCGAGGTGCAGAGCAGGGCCAGCTGCTCGCGGAGCTGCTGCAGGACCCTGTAGCTCTCCGTGACCAGCGGCGAGTGGAAGCGGCTCACGGCTTTGGTGCTGCACGGGGGGAGACAGAGACACACAGAGCTCGTCGGCATCGAGGTCACCCAGCGTGAAAAACGCACGTCTTTTATGACCGGCTTCTCGCAAATATTCATATTGTATTCACATTAATGTTCAAATTAATATTATATGTGTTGTGGTAGAAAGTGATGCTGCATTAATTCTCTTAAGTAGGGTGTTAAATATAGTTTTAGGTTATAACAAAATGTTAAAATAGAAACTATGCTATGTAAGATATTTTTTATAAAGAAAGGGCTTGCAGTGAGACAGCAGCCACAGGACACCTGAATCTTTCAGAGAAAGAGAATTTATTACTCCATTATCAGAAGAAATGAACTTCTTCCCACCTCAAAGGCACTGCTAGGATTCCGAAGAAGTTGACACTGACCAGACAGAATCCTGTGTTTGAATGGGATTTATGCATCATGTCTGAGGTGTATGAATATGCAACAGGCTGTTGCTTTTAAGGGTTAATCCTTTGTTAACATGGGTCCTTTTTCGGGCTTATTTTGCCCAGAAAAGGTACCCGGATCATCCGTAACTCTTTGTTTCTATTGTCTCATATTGTCCTAATTCAAATTGTCCATTTATTATCACTCTAATTGTATTACTATTTTTGTAACCATTTTATTACTATTAAACTTTTAAAATTTTAAAAACTTTAACCTTTTAAAATTTTAAAATCAAGCGACTGGCGGCTCTCACACCCAGCAATCACCTGCACCATCCATGTGCCAAATTGCCAAATTGGCCTCATTTCCTTCATCCACAATGGATGTGCTGGAGGAAGGCTCTCCCGGCGGTGGCAGTGACCTCCACTGGGAGTGAAGAGGCACTGCTGCCCACTCAGAAGGCTCTGGAATGCTCTGCACAGCGTGCCATCATCACCCCAGAGCACACTCCCCACAAAACCGCTCAGCAACAGCTGCCCGAGCGCGTGGCTGGCTGATACACACCCAGCCAGACAAAAACAAATTCACTGTGAAGAGGAAAACTCCGTCATAAGCCTGAAATAAGCACAGTTAATACAGACTGCCTTGCTAGTTTTCACTTGCTATTTATTTGTGTGTTTTTATTAAGGACTCAATTTGGCACATCCAGGCATTCTTTTACAGAATCCAGATTAGCTGCAGTTTGTTCACCATGTTAATTCTGTCTGATCTGTGCACTTCTCAGTATTAAAAGAAGTTTAATTAAAAGAGAATTGAGTGTTAATTCTTGCATAACTGAATAGAGCATCACAACAGAGTTCAGCTTAGGGAGAGAAGTTTGTGCTCACACATTACACTTTGGAGCTTGTACAGAATTCAGTATTTACATGGACATTTTAAGTTTCAGGTATTCAAACCATAAATTCAAATCATAAATCAAATTACTGAAAAGAAAAAAAGCCAACTACATAAATCAATCCATCTCTGTTTCACCTGCTGGAAAATTATCCAAAATCAAGCTTACATTAGAACAAATGCCAAAGCAAGAAGAACTGGGCTGTATGAGTAAATAAAATTATATTTTAAATGCATTTAATTTACCAAGATGTATAAGCAGATGTTGGCACAGCCACTTTAATCTTTCTGAATAAAACAAGAACAATCAAAACTGTATGACAGATTTGCATGTGCAAGCTACAAGCACAACTGAATCAAGGCCATAGATCTGACACCAGCACATGCACCTTGAAGGATTGAATGAGTAATTCTGTGCTTTGAGGATGCACTGTGTAAAAACAGATGTTGTAACAAATCAATTTTTATTTATTTTGTTTGGGTTTTTTTTTTTCTTTTAAGCAATAGATTTACAGTTTGGTTGGGTTTTCAGCTTAAAAAACCCCCAACAAACCTTAACACATGGAACAATGAGAATAGGTATGCAATGAATTGTAATACCAAAATATCTTGTTTTGTCCTCTAAATTAAACCAGAACCAAACTTCAAAGACATTTTACATACCTACTAACCATCACCCAGTCAGACGGCACAGATGATTTATGGGAATTCTTGACTTCTATCAAAAACTGAAACAACAGAAATGTGATGTTACACACCACGGGAAGTCAGGAAGACCAGGGAAACAGAATCATCATTTATCCAGAACCTGCAAGCACCAGAGGAAAACTGTGGCATTCACATTGTCTGAAAAAATCCCTGCATCCAGGATTTCTCTCCTGGGAGTCTAGGAAGCCTCAGAGAAAAGGAAAACAATTCTTATCTCATGTGCTTCTCCTGTGTTGTGTGTGGAATGTGTTTGGAGATTGTTTACCCACAGGTGATTGTTCCATTGGATCCTGCTGTGAGTTGTTTTCACTCTTTGGCCAGTCAGGGCCAAGCTGTGTCGGGACTCTGGAGAGAGTCACGAGTTTTCATTGTTATCTTTTTAGCATTCTGTCTGCATCCTTTCTGTATTCTTTAGTATAGTTAGTATAGTATTCTTTAATACAATATAGTATTATAAAGCAATAAATCAGCCTTCTGAGAACATGGAGTCAGATCCATCTTTCCTGTCCTGTGCTGGGACATTCCCTGCAAATACAATAGAAAACCATGCTCAGCCTGAAGAGAGGGAGCAGCCCAGAAGGGAAAGCCCTTCTCTGCCCAGAAGCAGCTGGGGTTATGACACACATCCATCCCCCTGGTGCACCTGCACAAGTTTGCTGCAGGTTGGAGTGGGCTCGGGGTCACACAGGGACCAGCAGCAGCAGTGCCAGGGTGCTCAGAGCACTGAGATCTGCGTGCTCGTTTCACATGATTCATTTCAGTCATCTCTGTAACCACTGCCTGAGGTCCTGGGTGTCAGAGAGTTGAGGCAGTCTCACGTCACAGAATTCAGCTGGAAAACAGATTTCCTGCAGAGATTAGGTTAACACAGAACCTGGCCACATTTACAGAAAGCCACAAGAGCCATGTCTGGCAAAACTTCTCCATTGTGGCTAATGGGATTTAGATAGAAACTTCCAGAGGAGCCAGCAGTCATCCCCAAGAACAAACAAGGATAACAATCCTAACACAGGAATAGAGCAAGGACAGGGTGCACTAAATGTTGATTCACCCAAAGCACTTCCAAGGTTTTTCTCTGTAGTGAAAGAGCATTTGAATTTCACATCTATCATGGTGTTACAAGAACACAGGAAGAATAAAACATACAGATCTGAGGAAGAAGGAGCTCAAATCAAATAAATTCCTATTCTAGTCCTGTGTTCTACTCCTCCAATACAACTTTGTTTAAATTACTTCTACTCCTCTGGCATCTCTCTTTTTCGCACTGACCATATTCTCTGACCCCCCTCTGCTGCCTCTTTTGGTGTCTGTTAAACACTCACACCAGATGTCATGAAATAAGAGCAATCCCCAGCCTCTGCAGCTCCTTTCATCAAGGCCCCCAGACATATCTCTGTCTGCAGAGGTTTCTGCCCTGCTGCAAAGGCCTCCTCTCTGAAATGTGTGCAGTGACTGCTGCCTCTGGAACCACTTTTCAGTACCTCCTCTGATGCTCTCCTCTCTTTGATCAGCTCCTCTCTCTTCCTTTACTTCACACAGATGGCAGCTATTAACCCAGCTTCCCTGAGAGAAACCTTTCAGATCCTGCTCTTCCCCGCCTCAGACAATACTCAAACACACTTTTCCACTTTTCCTTTGGATTTCAGCCTCTGTGCTGACAGCCCACCCAACTCCTGGGCCGTGTGTTTCCTGTTCTCAGCTTCACCCTCAACAGGAACATCCAACTTCAGGTCTTTATCAAAGGCTGCTGCCTCTAATTCATCCCTTCCCTCATTCTCAGCAGTGTCTATTTCCTCCCTCCTGTGTCTTTTGGATCTTTCTCAGCTTCCAAAGTGCCCCACAGGCCAATTCCAGCCCCTTCCCTCCCTGTCCTCACCCACTTCTCTCTTCTGCTCATTCTGTTTCCTAACTCCTTTCTTTCCCCAATTTTTTGCTTCAGAGCTTTTCCCAGCTTCCTACTCTCAGTTCCAGAGGAGAACGCTGAGCAGTGCTACCTGACTGCTCCCTTCAGTTTCCCCACAAACGTGGCAGGGTCTGCTGTCTCTGTTTTTCACCACGGACCCTCTCAGCGGGCTGGATCACATCCTGCCCACACTCGTGCAGCCTCCACGAGGAAAAGTTCCAGTCCAGAACACCATTTCTGAGAATTGGAACTAAAACAACACTTATCACTCTAATGCTGTTCCCTCTCCTCTCCCATCTTTCAAATTACAGTCTGACTCAGTACTCAGAAATCCTTTCACCATTCTTCAAATTAACCAAATGCTGTGCTTCCTGGTTCTCTGAGAGTATTCCAGTACTTAATAGCCATACAATTAACCTTGGAAGTATGTGTTTTTACACAGACAGAAAAGCAAAGCATTACTGAACCAAATTCAACTGCACTAATGTGTTTCTATTATTTAAGTCACTGAAGTGATTGACTTAACAAATAAAGGAGTCACACGGCAAGAAAGCTGCTCTTCAAAGTTATACAAAAGATTATAGTCAAATGCCCTCATGAAGCACCACACTCAGGGAACAGAGCTCCAGCTAGGTCCCGCTTTTAAGCTATTTTCCAGGCAAGGATGGGTACAGTCATACATAACAAACCCCACAGTACCTCTTGACCCGAAACTGCAACATACTCTGCAGAAGGGTTCTTAATCTGTTTACGAATATCCGGCAGATGCAATTGGATTTTAGACAGCACATCCTGGATCTCCTCCTTCTTCTTTCGGATGGCAGGGAAGTCTGTCAGGTCCTTGAACAACTGGGTTTTATCTCCAGTCCTACCCGTAAGAAATGCAAGGTAAAATAATGGTAAAAAGGGAGAGATGTACCTCAGTTCTACCAGCTGCATCCTTATTTTGTTTGTTGGAACATTGTCAATTCCCTTCTGAGTACAGATTTTCAGATGCTTGGTCACAGCAGAGCCCATTTACTGAAAGATGCTGTGCTCAGGACAGGAGCAGAAAGGCACCCCAACTGCTGACAACACCTGTGCTGCAGTTAAACATTAAACTTCAGGTGATTTCTGCATGCCACAAACACAGATTTTCAACGCATTTAGAATCTGGCCAAATTTGGGCACATTTTTTGTAAGGATTGCATGGAAAAATCCCCCCCTCAAGGCCCTCATGGAAGCAGAATGCCATCAGTACTTTCCCAGAGCAGCTTCCTCCTTTTGTCCAGAAAGGATTACCCAGAATACTTGTAAGCACATGCAAAACAATGCCCTTTTCTAATTGCAGTGCCAGAAAAAACGACAGAACTGTTTTGGCAGCACTAGCTCAGGTCAGGATTGAAACCTGAAACAAGCAATGCCATTCAAATGGTTAAAACTGGGAAGCTGAACTAGCAATTAAAATTACAGCTGTCAACAAAAATAACAAAAAGTAAGTATCAGGCAAACAATAAAAAAGCACTGTGATCAGCCCTAAGTTAATTGCAATATAACTTTGCATTCTAGAGCCAATACAGAACTCTGCAAGTTAATTATATAATTACCTTGAAAACTAATATGTGGAGAGCAAGTAGTTATCCAACTGAAAGTACTACAACATGGAAGCAAGAAAAAAATCTAATATTCTACTTACTCCACTGCCCCTTGGCCTGCAAATGGAGCTACAGCTGGAGCCAGTGGCAAGGCAGGCAGCACAGAGCTGAGCTTGGGCTGTGCACTCCTTCCTCACTGGGATTACATAAGTGACAGTGAAGATGCCATTTTAAAGTACAATACTAATTTTTAGAAACGAATTCGTGCTAATTAGACTAGTTTCCATGGGAATGCAAGGCAAAAAAAAAAAAAAAAGATCCCTAGTAGCCAGCAGCTGATTGTGAAGACTGTCGCTGCGATGTGATGGCTACAAAAAATTGTAATGTTAACAGTTTCAAAAATACAAATCCCAAAATCTTAATCTGCTTGCTAAAAAACCCCAAAACCTGGAGAAAGGGATACTTTTCAGAACAATTACAGGATTTTATCCACACCTCATAACAATAATAACATGTGATGTAGTCTGTGCTCAACTGTGTGTGTGCATGGATGGATGTGAGCAGAAGCCAAGATTTTGATGAAAGAAATGTTTTTGAGTAAAAATAATACCACCACACACCTTTGAGATATATAAAGGCCAGAAAGTAAATTGGCTTAATCATTCTGAATAAATGTAAATACAATATACCCATTCTACAGATCATTTGTATCTTGTACACTATTCTAGCCATTGTTAGTACAGTGACAGAAGAAAACACCCCATGTTTTGAAACTACCTACACTAAATCTGGTGTAATTTATCTTGGTATGATTTAGATACAGTCTGTTTTGGCACAAACTGTCACAACTATAATTGGACACCAGGCATCAGCAGAAATCTCCTAATCCCTCCTCGCCATTGGGCAGAGGAAATCCTTCTGCCCCTCTCAACTTCTAAATTTAAACTCCTTGGGTCCACCTCTAAATCAGAAGCAAATAACAAAGTTCTAGGCTTCGATTCTCAGATTTATTTTTCAATCTCAGTTTGGAAAAGATAAAAGGTGTTTTATAAATAAAGTGGATTTTTTTTTTTTAGTCTGTTCTCAATGTAAAAGTTAAGACTGTGCTGCCCCCATATAACAACACACTAAACTTTCTGCCACAACCTCAGCAAAGAATCCAGGGATGACAGTGGAGGCAGCAGGGCTTCAGAACAAACAGTACACAGCAAATTATTTAGGGGTATTCTCCAATTTAATGTGCTTTAATTCCAACCCAGCATCTTCCTCCTCTGTCTTTTTTTCCTCATGGACCAAGAGTGGACATAAACAAGACAAAAAAGTGCAGACAGCTTTGATGAATTCTCACAAAAACAGTGGAAAGCATATTGCTGACAGCAGAGCTGCCCCTCCGCTGAAGGTCAAGCCTCTCTTCAAAAGGAGTAGCTCCTCTTAAAAAAAATTAATTAAAAAGCTGTTAAACCAATTAACATAATGCAAAACATATTTTCCTGTAAATTCATCTCCCAAAACAGGTGAGAAACTTTCCAAAACTCATTCAGCCTGAGGCAGACACCCTCTAGGCAAAATCCTGCCTCACCTAGTTTAACTTTACAAAAGGAACTGTACCCACATGAATATGAAATAAAAAATATAAAACTGAGGTGTATTAAACCAAGAGGCATAATTTGCATAACTGAACACATTTACTCAGAAAGGCTATGAGGCATACAAGAATCAGGTTATTTTCTCTACTTACTTGGCTGCTTCTTCATTAAGGACCTTTAAATACTGTTTTACTGGGGATAGAAGGTCTGGGATTTCCAACAGTGCATCTTTTAACAGAGGAGATCTCACATGGGACTGTATGACTGGGACAAAAGCTTGAATTTCCAAGTCCAGACGAGACAGGGTGCTGACTATCAAGAAGAACTCCTGGGTAGAGCACTGAGAAGGGAAGGAATGTCTGAATCATTACAGTCCATTGCATTTTCACTTACAGGTTCTTCCGCTTTTTCACAATGTGACAGCATGCAAATAAAATGTATGGACAGCAACAGAGCTACACCATCTTGCCCCACTGATTAGGGGGGTTAATTAACCATACCAATTGCCCCAATCCCTTCTCCTCGGGATTGTGTCAAGAGCTGATCTCCAGTGCTTCTGTTGCTGGGGGCAGATGTGCACAAAAAGGCAGGAAAAGGAGCAGTAAGGTGCAAACAGCAAAAAAAGCAGGTTGGGTGATGTCAGGAGCACCACACCTTGTCCACAGGGCCCTGTGCACCCCAGGGCTGCCCTGGCAGGGCAGGGTCTGAAAGGCAAGATCAGGCACAGGCAGGGAGAGACTGGGAAAAAGAACAAAGGGAGGAGAAGAAAAAACACAGAGAAAGGGAAACCCAGCACGCTGTTTAAAGTGCTTGAAGCTACTGACAGCTTGGGCTCTGCCAGCCCTGCCTGGAGGGACAGGGGACACACCAGCCCACTCCTCATCCTCCTCTCGGCACACGGGAAGATTCTCCCACCTCGCCCAGGCACCTATGCAGGGCATCCTGCAGAAGGGAGCATCCCACCCTGGGGCCAAGCACACACAGCCCTGCCAGAGCTCCTGTGTGACACCCACAGGGCAGGAGCTGCCTCCCTAAAGCAGCTCCTCACCTGCAGCACCAGCTCTGCAAGAGAGCCTCCTCTCCCCTCCTGAGCCACCTGTGCTGCCTGTGCTGTGGCTCAGCACCTTGCTCTAGGGTTCTGGGTGCTCCCCAGAGCCAGCACAGTTTGTCATCTTCAGATCCTGTTCAGGTGTGGGAAGCCACAAAATCAGACAGTTTGGGAAAGCTGCAAAAGGCAGGCCCCAGAGACAGCAGAACTGTGACTGGAGCTAAGCAGCAGCCATGAGATTGGGCAGCACAAAAATTATTTAAACTGTAGAAAAGCAAGGGCAAATACACAGACAAATACAAATGGTCTGTGTATTAACGCTTGTCTAGAATAACTCCCTAAGCTACAGAAAAGTTTATCTAGCAAGATATTAGGAAGGTTCAAGCTTAATAATGGAGCTGTGTGCGTTGTGTTTGAAGGCTCACAAGCAGGTATTGCATTTGAAATATGCCAGCACTGTTTAACCAAAGGTACCTGTGCTCGTAGTGGTTGGACAGAACTACTGTCAATATAGAATATACACTGTACAGATATAAATACTGTCAGTGTGCTTTTGCTTTGTGTGATTGGGCACAAAACTCATAAAGTGAGTTGTGACATTGAGTTCTGTGTCTGCTGCCTGGGATGTGAGCTGCTGGCACCTTCCATTGCCGTAGCCATGGGCTGAGAGTGATGCTGGAAAATCAAACAGCTCAAGGCAGTTCCACAGCAGCCCTGTGCTGTTTGTGGTCTGTAAATAACCCCCGGCTGGGCAGCGCTATTCAGGAAGGGCTCTTCGGGCAGTCCCAGCCCTGCTGCACACCGCCCATGCCCCCAGGGCAGTGCTGGCCCTGCAGTGCTCCCTGGGTTTGCACTTGCGCTGCCCCTCAGCTGCACAGCACAGGGACACCCAGCCCTGTGAGCACCAGGGCTCCCAAACCTCGCTGCATCCACTCACACTCCCAGGACATTCCAGTCTCAGAAAGTTTGAAAAAGGCTGTCTATAAATAAGTAGGCTGGCATTTCTTCATATTTTACTGATTGGTATAAACATTCCTCCTTTAGCCTTCTGAAATTCTCCCATTAGGCAACAGACAACACTGAAAGAAAACCAGTTTACTTTCCTCACCTGGGGATGCAAGGAAGGCAGTACGATATAAAATATATTTTGTCTGCCATATCTTACTGTTCCAACTTTTTTTTTTTTTTCTCTTCTACCACAGTAATGTAGAATTTAATTTCTGGACAGGGCTGTATGGTGACCAGCACAACACTGCTCACAGAAGAGGCAGGATACAGTGAATCACTATTTCATAGAATACATCTACAATTTTATTTTGTCATCCTTTGTCTTTCAATTTCTTCCCTAAAGTAAATTTTTCTTTATCATCCTTGCCACACTCAAATGCAAGAACTACGGCAATTGTCTCATTTATGACACTGCAGTTATTCCCAAGGAATGTCTGTACCCAAATGCAGAAACAAGTATTAGTCAAAATGCAATTTAACCACATTTAGGAATTCAGACACTGCACTCTGAATATTTCTGGAGAACCTAAGCTCCTCTATTTCGCAGAACCACAGAGTTCTGTGGGACAAAGGACACCCATTAGGAGGTTTTCCTGCAAATGCTCCAGTTTTTCTGTGTTATTTTCTTTTTCCCTGCTCTCAGGCCTATATATTTGTGTGCTTACCACTAACCCATAATGCAACAATATCATCATGTGAAAGTGTTATCAGACAGCACAATTTTCCTTTCCATTAAATTATTCCAAATATCTCCAGTTGTACTCCTTTGTATTACACTAACTGCAGTGTTTCTTTGCTGTTAACACCCTTCAAACACCTCTAAGTCTTCTGTTCTCCTTTAATCATCAATTTAACAAAAAAATAAAAAGGTCTTTTAGTCTTGCTTCATAAACGATCCATTATTCTTCCTCATGAAAACTTTGGGTCTCCTCTGCACTGGCTGCAATTTATCATCATCTTTCTGATAATCTGGGACTTACTGCCTCTATCTGATAACAAAATTAAACAAAGTAATAAAGGAGTAAATATGTCAACCAACGGTGTTTGAAGTCAAAGCACAGAGGAAAGGCCCAGACCTGTAAACAAATGATAAATCCCAGCTTGGACTCCAAGTCAAATAAAACACTTTCTGCCTGAGTGCATCACCATCCCCATGCACACCCATGAGGATGAGGGATCAAATCCTGCCAGGCTTCTCCAGAGTGTACCCAGGAGGTCCCTGGAGGCAGCAGGGTGATGCACAGGACAGGAGAATGGGCAGTTGTGCACACCCAGAAATGCTTCAGATCCTCAGGGGAGCCATCGGGGTGGGGACTTCAGTTGTTCTTTTTTTAAAGAAGGAAATAAAGGGCCCTGATCAGTGCACACTTGTAGGAGTGTTGGGAAAGGCAGATGTTGGTGAGAACATCTGGCTGAGGTGTCTGCAACAAGGCTGGTGTTTCAGATTGCAATGCAAGATGTTTTCCATTCCCATCTGTACGGCACATTACCTTTGCCAAGTGGGCAGTTTGCCTTATCTCTCTCTTTGAGTGACCACATTCACACCTCCCTCGGGAGGGGACATTGCTGATAACAGCCTATTGAATGTCCCTGCATGGCTGATAAGAACTATAACATCCCATTGGGAGATGTGAGCCCAGGGGGAGGAGCCAAGCATTGCTACCCAGATATAACCCAGGGGGAGGAGCCAAGCATTGCAACCCAGATATAATCCAGAGGGAGGAGCCAAGCATTGCTGCCCAGATATAATCCAGGGGGAGGAGCCAAGCATTGCTACCCAGATATAATCCAGGGGGAGGAGCCCAGCATTGCTGCCCAGATATAATCCAGAGGGAGGAGCCAAGCATTGCTACCCAGATATAATCCAGAGGGAGGAGCCAAGCATTGCTGCCCAAATATAATCCAGAGGGAGGAGCCAAGCATTGCTGCCCAGATATAATCCAGAGATTTTTGAGACACCAGCACGGCTTTCTGCACGGGATTCCCCAGAGGAACAGCAGCTGTCTCTCCTCCCACTGGATCTTCAGAGGAAGAATACATCTTTCTCTACAGATCCCCCTGCTCCAGCAGAACCACCCCTGGCACTGGAGGAGGGCTGAGCCACATTTCCAATGGGACTGCCACCAACACCCTGAGCCACAGGCTGTCAGGTTGGGTTCTGACTCTGGCAGTGTTGTTCTAGTGTACTGCATTGTTCATTTCATCCTTTTATTTGTTTCCTTTCCCTATTCAAGAACTGTAATTTGCTGCTCCCATATTTTTGCCTGAGAGCCCCCTTAATTTAAAATTTATAGCAATAGGGAGGGGTGGGGAGGGTTTACAGTCTCCATTTCAGGGGAGGCTCCTGCTTTCCTTAGCAGACTCCTGCCTTTCCAAACCAAGACAGCTGGTGAGGCTGCTGAAGCTCAGGCTTCACTAAGAGGAGAAAGCTGCATTTCAAGGTACCTAAAACAACTCTTAAAGTTATGAGGTTTGTCAGAAGATGCTTAGTAAACACTCTCAAGTTCCTCACAGCAACTCTGAAGGCCCACAGGACACTGTAGGAGTCACCCAATGAGTTAAAACCCATTTGATTCTGCAACTACAGACCTTTAGAGAAAGGGAAATTCACCATGCTTTACTGCAAACTGCCTTGTTGAACAGTGTCCCCAAGAATGGGGTGAACACAGCTCTTCTGTGCTTATTCAGTGTCCCTGTTCCCCCTGGGTCCATGCTAGGAGCACTGCAGGACTTTGCATGTAAAATTTAATGTCTCCCCTGCAGAAATCATTCACTAAGCAAACAGACAACTTGGAACAGACACATTAAAATAACTCTGACAATCTGGGCCCCATTGCAGTGGCACTGATTCCATTCAAATCCAAGGTAACCTCACAAACATACACACTGTGTTATAAATTAGAAGCTTTAAAATACAGTAGAAATTGCTTACATGAAGCAGGATTAACTGTCTTGAATTCACAAAAGATTCTCATGAACTGATCCAATGCTATTTTTGAAGCCTGCTTTTGAGAGGACAGCAATGATAGCCATAACTTCTCTGGCACTGGAGAAATAACCTCAGAGTTGACAGTGATGCCAAACAATAGTTTCAACCAGCAGTTTATCAAAATGTCCTGAAAATGCATGCAGGAAAGATCACAGAGATCTAACACCCTCTCAGCAACACTGACAGCAATTCAGCCCTGTTTGCATTACTGAAATTGTTTCCAACAGAGACCCACAGCCAGCAGCCACTAACCACTTTTAACTCCAAGTTAAAAGCATTTGAAATTAAAAAAAATATGGGTGTCTAAATGCACTATACATTTATCACTCCTTTAAATTGTAATTCCCACCTTTATCTCTTTAGCATAGGGAGCAGACTTTGGTTTGGGAGAAATGAGGTATTTAATTTTAAGATTATTAAGTCCCCTTGTTATGACTTTATATTAATCATCTTAACAGGGAAAAGTTTGCTCAAATCAGCATTTAGCACTGCAAACCCAAAAATATCTGTGATGCAGACTCTTTAAATGATTAAAAGTGTAGTATAAGCAAGATGTGCATGATATTGCCATAGTAAGAAAAAGTAAAAATTCAAGGTATGTTTAAGCTGAAGTCATGTCACTGTCATATTTTCTGGAAAATTTCCCTTGCCCAGGATTTCTTCTCCTGGGAAGCTGAGAAGCCTCAGAGAAAAAGAAAAACAATTATCTCATTTGCTTCTCCCGGGTTTGCTGCTTTGGAATGTGTTTGGAGACTGTTTATCCAACGGGTGATTGTTTCACTGGATTCTGCTGAGTTGTTTTAACTTAATGACCAATCACAGTCCAGCTGTGTTGGACTCTGGAGAGTCACAAGTTTTCATTATTATCTTGTTAAGCCTTCTGTAAGTGTCCTTTCTGTATTCTTTAGTATAGTTTAGTATAGCATTCTTTAATATAATATAATACCATAAATAATAAATTAGCCTTCTAAGAACATGGAGTCAGATTCATCATTTCCTTCCTGCCAAGGGGGACCCTGAAAATACCACAGTAAGGTTTGATTATTGCTCTCCCTCCTTAGGTAAACAGCTCCCCTTTAATCTGTTTTGTACATCTAATGGCCAATTGTTATGATAATTCCTTTGGTGACTGTGCTTTAGTCAGAAAAAAATGTTTGTTGAGTGAAGGGTACAAATAAGATAAACACTTATGGGTTGAGCCTGTGTAAATATTTATCTTCTGAAACACAGTGAAAACACAGGCATGAAAACAGCAAGAAACATCAGGTTGGCCCTGCAGGACACATTTCTAAAAGTGCAAATGGCATGTTTACTCTGTACTGCTTGTAAAACCTGCTCAAACATCGGTCACTGACCCTCTTCCGCCACACTCCAAGGCAATAAAAGTCTCCACTTTAACTGAGGCAAAAAAAGGAGGGTCCTGCCATTTGCATCTCCCACTGATGCCAGAAGGAAATGCCTGTGGTGCAAATTGTGCTGGGTGATTTGGTGATTCTCCTCCAAGCACCACCTCTGCCACTAAGGTGATTCTGCACCAGCTGAGACAAAACTCAAGGTTAAAATTCAAAATTCCCTGTCTCTCAGATTCCTCTGCAGTCAGCCTCTGAGTCCTGCCCAGAAGTGCTCACCCATTCCATCTCCAGCCACCCTTCTTTTCCCACAGAGAGGAAAGTGGGGAGTGGAGAGCATTCCTGCCTGGCGAGGTGTCAACTGCTGGACCTGCACAAACTGCGAACACCAACCAGTCCTTGTGGAGCAACTCCTCTCTCCATGGCAACTGCAATATTGCTCTTGCCTCCTTAACCACTCCCTCAGTCCTCTTCCAGGCTGGGACAAAACCACAGCTGAACTGTAACCCCCCAGGCAAGACCTAATTCCCACCATAAAAACACTGTTCTAATTCCAGAGTGGATGTACCTGCGGTAAGGCAGAAACAGTGTATTGGTTGTGGTGGTTTGGAGATTCTGGATTTGGTGGTTTGAGGCAATGGGAACTCGTGAAGGGTCAGGTTAACAATTCCCAGCTTGAATTATGCTATCAGATATTACTTATTAGCAGGCTTTCAAATAAAAAAAAGGAGTAATTGAGACCAGGAGAACAGACAGTAATGTCCTTGACCACAAGAGTTCCCATCAGGATGCTTTGCCTTGCAGACCATTGTTCTGCCTTCATTGCCTTCTGTCTTCTCCAGAGGTTACTGGTGCACGGGCCTGTGCACAACACAATTCCTGCAGTGGCTAACCTGAATGTAAAAAACATTCCAAAGAATGTTTGAAATGACTGAGACACCCCAGCCATCTCTGGACACCTCAGAGTCTCCTTGTACAGCACACCTCCTCAAATAATGACTTCACTGAAGTATAAAGGGCCTGGAGGAGGAAATGCTTGTCACATTCACCTATTTTTCCTGCAGCTAACACTGAACTAACGAGCACGTTCCTTCAGTGAAGCCATCAGAGTGTTCCACTCGGAGTCTGGGATCCCTTAATAGAATGCAATGGTACTGAACATCACTTTGAGCATGTGGAACATCTGGAATTAACAGAGCTGGAAAGGGTTCTGTAGTAGGAACTGAAATGGCAGCATTCTCTGGGGGGAAACACAAAAAAATCCATGAAACCCAGTCACTCCATGTTCTTGGATACATATCTGCTTTGCTGGGACCTCTCTTCAGGCTCCACATTCATCAGCTATGCTTCAGAATCAGCTCCCCAGAGTTTGCTTTTGATTCTTTACTGGAAACACACCCTGTCTCTCAGGGACACTGCCATCTCCTCAAAGCCCTACAGGTATTCGGTGCTTCAGGTGCTCTCCAGAGCGCCCTGCACAACCCAGGCCTTTACCAGGGGAAGCAAATCCATCACATTAGAAGTGTGTGCTTAGAGCTTCCCCCATCATTTACCCTTCTTAGGGAGTCAGCTGGAGCATTTCTCCTCTCCTGCAGCTTCTTTCCAACATCTGACTCACTAAACCCATCTTCATGCTGCAGTGGCTGTTGTTCAGACAATCTGCATTGTCACCTCATCCCAAAAACCACACGACAATCCAGGGTCTCTGCATGGCTCCACCTAAAAGTGAGCTAAAAGCTGAAAAAGGCTAGCAGCTCTACAGCAGGGAGGGACATCTGAAGAAATAAGTACCTACAGAAAATAAAACAAAACCAAAGCAAAAACCCCACAGGGCAGCAGCAGAGCAGTTCCAGGATATTGTGAAATGCAGATGTATTCCTAGAAACAGTACTGTGTATGAAACCTGAAATGAGTTAAACCATTAAAAAGTGAATTATGTCATTCCTGGGCAGTTGTTTGGACAAAGAAACCCAACAATTTTATCATGTGAATGTGGTACACTCCAGAGGATGGGTAAAGTGGTGCAGACTCCTCTTTGCACAACCTTTGTTATGGCTGGACCTCTGTATCCATTCTCTGAAACACACAAGCCCTTCCAAGAGCCAAACACTGCAGGGCTTGGAAAATTGTATAAAAACTGGGTTTCAGTTTTTCATACACAGGAAAACATTATTCTGTACCATCCAAAAAAAATTCAACTTTGCTCTCATTCTACCCACCTATTCCTTTATTGGAAAAAAACTGTCAAAACCTCTAAGTAGAGCAGTGAAATGAAAGAACATGATGTACTCCACAGGTGCCATTGGCACATTAATGTGCTTCAACTAAGAATTGTCAGCGTCTCATCTCTCATAAGTGACTCTTATTAAAACGTGGACCTGAGGTCCAAACTGGAGAATTTGCAAGCAAACCAACATTCATTTGCAAACAGCTAGCAGCAGCCAAGTGGTTCCACTTGCACGTCTGATTTTAGAGAAGCATACGGAATGCAAAGCTTTGGTTTAAAAGGCAAACAACAGTTCAAGGCAGAAGGGTCTATTGCACCATCCCTCCTCCCTGAATCCAGACACTAAATCATGAGTACTGCACATGTTTGCCTGTTATCATTAGCAGTCCAAAGCATGTGCTTCAGAACCCTACCCAGACATTTCTTCTATCAGCACATTGCTGATCACAAAGCAAGATTTCACCACATCTGATTTTTATAAACCCACGTCCCTTTAATAGGTCAGCCTCAGTCCTGCTAAGTAGAAAACATTTTTAAACAAACATGCAAACCAATGGAAGCACACCAAAACAGAATGATGCTGTTCAGAAAACAATCAATTAGTGTAATGATGGGTGTACCTTCTTGTGGAAAACACTGCAGAGGCCTCTCTCTAAATCTGGCAGCTTACAAAGAAGATTTTGAATCTGACCAAACACGCTGGATTCTGACAGCAGAATTTCAGACACAGCATCAAGCCGGGCATTTATTTCACTGCAAAAGAAGAAGATCAATAATTAAAACTTGTGTTTCTCTGAGGGGAAGGGGGAGGTAGTAAACCTCTTCCTGTGGTTTGTTTTGGGTTGATTTGTTTCAATCTTTGACTAATGCCACATCCTCATGAGTAGCAGAAGAACTGAGGAATGCAGAGAATCTTGGGATTTCACTCCAAATGCAAGCCAGATCCTGGTCATGGGCTCCTTCTGCCCTGTCTGTGCTCACAAGACACAGCTCAGTGCCCAGTTCTGCATGTGTTCCTGGTGGCAGC
Source organism: Ammospiza caudacuta (assembly GCF_027887145.1). Lineage (NCBI taxonomy): Eukaryota > Metazoa > Chordata > Aves > Passeriformes > Passerellidae > Ammospiza > Ammospiza caudacuta. The sequence goes on along the minus strand of NC_080632.1, from coordinate 786,939 downwards.
AGCACTGAACCCCGAGTATTCCACCCCACAGGTACAGACAAGTGCAGGAGGATGGGCTTGGAGCTCACACTGAACCCCACGTACCACACTTCACCCCAGCAGGTTGTAGAACTACAACCTCACCATTTTGCCCCCATGTCTGCTCCTGACCAGTGACTGGTAAATACCTGGATCAGCACTGCATTGTTTTTTTTCTACCTTTTTTCTTTTTTTTTTTGCTAAAACCTGTAACATTTATCTCCCTATTTCAGGACTGAAGTCACAGTCACATACCTGAAGTGAGGTAACACTTTTTTAATGAGAAGAGGTGATTCCATAGCTCTTGGCAGGCTTCTTACAATCATTTTGTTAAAAGCAAAGGGCAGCAGAAATGGACAATTACCACCAATTTTCACCCAAGTTTTCAGAGAGTTTTCTCCTCTCTATCCTTCCAACATATCCATGGACTGGATATGGAGGTAACTCCATTTCTGCTTTCTATGCAAACAAATTGCCTTCCTGCTGCTTCTTAGGGAGGTACTGAGAGTGGGGGTCCATGGGTGTACCCAAAGCCCACCCACCCAGGCAGTCCAAGGAGAAATCAGTGCTTTGATGCACACACTCCACATCCCAGACAAGTGTGTCCAAAAGCAGCCCAGCTCACGTTCCCAGGGACCAGTGAGATGCTCAGAGCTCAGCCAGCACAGAGGGATGGGAACTAAGGATGTAATCCAAACTTAACATTTTTGGAAGATTGCCTGCATGCCCGTATCCTTTACTGCAGAGGTTTCAGGCCAGTTGCCAGTGTGGCTGCTCATAAATAGTGTCCATGAGGAAATCAAAGGAATCAGGCACCTCCAGAGGCTGCAGACGTTACAACAGTCCAGCAGCCAGAGGCCTCTGGCCCTGAAGACAGCTGAATCTCAGAGTCCTTGAAATTTTACTGCGCTTCATGTGAAAGGGGAAATCATGCCTGGGTGTGCACTCAGCTAAACACAAATCTAACAGCACATTTTACAGATCTCCCCCATTCCTGTGGGCAGCCGGGCACCCGGGAAGCGGCTCCCCCTGACAGCAGGGTCACAGGGAGGAACCAGAGCAGGGCAGAGCCACCCTGAGCACACAATGCCACCAAACAGCTGCACTGTGCTGGTGTGGGGTCCCCAGGATGAGAATCTGATTTCATGTTCTCAGAAGGCTGATTTATTATCCTATTCTATTGTATTCTATTCCGTTCCATTCCATTCCTATACTAAAGAAAAAGAGAAAGGATACATCAGATGCTTAACAAGAATGATAATGAAAGCTCATGACTGAGTCAGAGTGTCCAACACAGCTGGCTGTGATTGGTCATTAATTAAAAACAATTCACATGAAACCAATCAAAGATGCATTTGTTGGCAAACAGTGTCCAGACCACACTCCAAAGCAATTAACGATACAATTACAATTAACAGATAATTATTGTTTTCATTCTTTCTGAGGCCTCTCGGCTTCCCAGGAGAAGATGCTGGGCAAAGAGGATTTTCCAGAAAATATCACGGTGACACTGCAGTGATGTTCTGAGGGGTCAGTGTCACCACCCACAATCCCATCTTCATGGAGAATTACTGGTGTGTGCTGTAAGTGAAACCCTGGAACACCTCCCCTCCACATGAGGGAGTACTGAACTAAATTTATACACATATGTATATATGTAAATATGTGTATATATATTAAATTATCCACATATGTACCTTAAAGAAGATAAAAACCTTTATTTTTCATTATTAAAGGCACTGTAAGCAGCAGAACTCTGTTAGTTACTTTAAACAGCACTATTACTGTGGCCTAACAGCATTATTATGTGGCCAATTGGAAACTGGCAGTAATATGTAAAATAGATGCAGATATTTGAAAAACTCCTCCCTCCAAAGCTTAATCTGCACTTTAATCATCCTCACATATGGCTGTGTTAGTGGAGCTCCAGTAATCTAAAACTAAGCACCCACACGGGTTTTCTGCTTTAATCCCACAAATAAGAAAGGGTCAGGAAAATGGCTTTCAGTACCAAGTGACCCCTTTTTTTCCACCTGTAAAGAAAACACAGTGGGATTCCTATTTCAAAATTCAGAAAGTACAGCTCACAATTGTCTAAAACACCATATACCCATCAGGAAGGAAGGACTGGAACGAGATACCATAAAAACAGATGACGAATTTCAAAGTATGCTTTTAAACGTCAAATATTTAGATATTTAAAATATAAATATTTAAATTAACAAACATTTTATCGAGTGCCAATGTATAAATGTATGCATTGCACCGGCCAGTTGCTAAGCCATCTCAGAAGGAATTTGTTCTACACTGCACAGTTTGGGGCTGCCAACCTCTGAGTGCTCTGGAAAAGAATTCCACTACCAGAAAACCTGGATCTAACATTATGCAAAGAAACCCAACAGCCAGCTGAACTGGCTACTACCTCATGCTGCACTGAGGTGCAATATTAGCCTGTTCTTTCTCATCTGTATAAACCATGTCAGCAATCTGAGCTTTATCCAATTTTCCAAGCAATCTTCTGTGGAATAATGTAACATAATTCAGTTGACTAAAAGCAATACTCTTACTTCTGCCATACCCTCCATCTAAGAATAGCATCATTAATATAATACTAAAATCACTTTTCAGTGTATTTAAACATAACAAAATCTAACTGCAGAATTGTTATTGCAGTCATTTAAAAGAACTACTTGGAAGTGAAATAATGAGATACTCCCCTGCATTATTCTGCTGCCAAATAGTGAACAATACAGAAAATTAGAAAATGCGAAGAAGATGTTTGAATCCTGAACTAAAAATTATTTTGACAAAGCAGAAGGCTGCAGACACGAAAGCACTGCACTGAATTAACATCTGAGCAGCCTAAATAGGATTGCTGGTCTGGTAACAGAGATCTGCTGGTCTCTCCTGCAGCAAAGCAAACCTGACTTTTTTAGATGTGATAATATATCTTTACATTTAAATAAAGTGAAATTGATAATGTAACTGCTGTATAAGAACCAAGGACATTTTCATTAATGTAAGGTATTATTTAAACACAAGGTAAATAAATTTATGGGAAATCTCTTAACCTATGCTAAATGCGCACAGTATGAATTCATTCATCATGCTAAGGACATAATTCAAGAACAGTGTACACAATTAAGATTATCTTATTAAATCCATTCTAGGACACCACTGATGTACAAAACTGTCAGTCACAGAAACTCAGTTCCTTAAAAACCCACAATTAAGGGTATGAAACAGCAAACATTGCTTTCCATGGGCTATGGTATCTAAATCAAAGCCTAACAGCCTCCTAACTGCAGCACTGTAAAGAATGAAAATGTACCATTTAAATTACTCACTTATGTATTATGGGGCTTTTCCTGACCTCCCCTCAGACCATGGCTGACAAAGGAAGACTTTGGATGAGCTGATTAAGTTAAAGACCATGTTAAATGGCACAGAGTGTCCCCTGCTTGAGACCACTCCCTTTCATACAGACAATTAATGCCACCATAGCCCAGGCAGAATTACCACTGTGCAGTCCGTAAACTCAGGATGTCCTCCTGAGAGGAATGGTGGATTTGCCTTTACAGACAAGCTGTGGGTCTGCTGGTGGATAAAACCAGCACTGGGAGAGAAAGAAACCATGGGAAGGAGTCCATTGATTGATGAATGGAAAAAGAGATTTGCCTTTACAAATAAACTGTAGGTTTGCTGAGAAATTAAATTAGACATTGAAGGATGAAAGACATCTTTTATGAAAATCCTCTTCCTTAGGATTTTTCCCCCTGAGAAGCTGAGGCTTTAGGAACAAAATGCAAACAATGGTTATCTGCTGCTGTGGAATGCAACAGGGGCATCTGTGATTGGTCTCATGTGGTTGTTTCTAATTAATGGCCAATCACAGTCAGCTGGTTTGGAAACGGGGCCCAAGCCACAAACCTTTGTTATGATTCTTACTGATTCTATTCTTAGCTTAGCCAGCCTTCTGATGAAATCCTTTCTTCTCTACTTTTAGCATAGTTTTAATGTAATATATACCATAAAATAATAAATCAGCCTTCTGAAACACGGAGTCAGATCCTGGTCTCTCCCCTCGTCCTGGGACCCCTGTGAACACGATCACAGAAGATTATTCACAAAGATTCCTAACTACTAATGAAGATTTGTGCCCTTCTGTGGACCCTCCATCCTTCCCTTCACCACGAGCCCCTGCCCATCCTGGCTGCTCTGGGATGCCCCCCTTTCCTCTGTCTTTTTGCCTAAGTGCTGGCTGAGCTAGAAACTGGCTCAGTTATGGGATAAATTTGTTAAATTTTGGTGTGACCGCTGGAATTTTACCCATTAGCACCAAGGAAATAGCACAAACAAGGGTAGTTATAAATAGTACAGTGAAATCTAAGTGAAGCCTAAAAAACTTAAGCATCCTTCTGGATCTGTTCTCTTGTTTTTAAGTCATTTACTCCCAAAAGTCCTGATGTCTCCAGAGAGGTCCAAGAGGAGAGGACCACCTCCCTGAATGGATCTCAAATACTGAGCAGCAGTACACAAGCACCCTAAACTTTAGCTTCACATCTGTTAAAAGAACGTCCAAAATATGCAAATGGCAATCAAACACTTTTGTTTATGTTCATACACAACGTATTTCAGCTATTTGTGTCTAAAAAGGGAACAATTAGCTACTTTAGCCAACATGAATGAATGCCTGATTGCTCCATTTATAAGGAATTAGACACAGCAAAGGGACCAAAACACAGCTAAGCAAAAATGAATCAATACAACTGATGATGCTGCAATCTTTTTCTTTCCTACAACAATTTTGAGATCTCAGGCATATGCTGTAACCTGCATTTGTGCATTTTATACTGCACTGATTCTATAAAATTGTTATTCTTAGGAGGAAAATTTAGCCCTGCTGTAGGATCAGTGGATTTTATTCATAAATAACTGCTGGGGAAAAAAATATAACTTCTAATCCTGCTTTGGATGAAGATGGTATCAAATGGGAACCAGTTTAACTCCAAAGTAAGATGGGACAAGGTCATTTAGACACTTTGTTTTACTGCCCTTATACTTTAATTATGAGAACAAGGACAAAGTCAAACTTGAAAGACTTTCCTTTAGAATTATACTTTGTGTATAGAAGTATAAATAAAGCAGCACTCAGTACATTCAAAGTGAGAAAATGCAGAGCAAGACATTATTTTATATTACAAAACACATGTCATTGCCTATCCCACTGTAAAGGGACCCTCCTCTTCCCAGTCCTACAGTTTATATCCTCCAAGCAAGTCATGCTGCATTAGTAATGCCAATTTACAGTTCCTCTTCTTCAGGAGGAGACAAGGAACTGTCTGTAGTCCTGAACTCTGCAGTTCTGAATTTGCTACAATGCCAGTCATTCTGAGCTCCTGTGGACAAAGCATATTCAGACTAACAATAATTATCAGTACCATCCTACAAGGCTTTAGTATCACAAAAGCATCATCTTGTCCAGAACTGGAAGAAACAGGGGACAAAGTATGCTGGAATCCCTGGGAAAAAATGGAAATACAGCTCTTGAGAAGTCATTAAAATTTTTGTTTCTCTGAAGCACAAAGCAAAGGTTGACATGTTTTTGGCAACTGTCTAAACAGATACAATTTTCTCCTTTCTTGACAATTTACTCCTTTTCTCCTTTCTTAAACATCAGCTTTAAGTAAAAAAAGATCAGGTGATCTTGGCTACAGATAAATGCAGGCACATCATACGTAACACCAAAAATCCAACAGAGACAAAAGAATATTAAAGAAATACAATCCAGGCACTTGCGGGTCACTCAGTTTGCTTAAACTACTTCAAACACAAAAACACTCAAAAACCCATGGAGAACACCCAAAGAGAGAGATTGCTGTGAAAACTGGTATGTCCACATCTCACACCCTTCCAGTTTATCTCACACACATCCCTAAGCTTTTTTAATTTTGCACTGGAAATCCTTTTAACTCAAAGGAAGCACTTTTGCAGCAGAGGCCAACAGCAGCCAGATTCTCCCCAGCTCCACAGCAAGATCTCTCCCTCTTCTTCCCTGGCACCAGAAATCCCTTCTCTTTTTCAACTCCACCCAGCCTTGACAAGGCTGTGTATTTGATATATCCAAAAACCAGATTTCCAAGAAATTGTGCAAGAATGAGCATCTGAGCAAGGCACAGACACAAATTAATGCCCATCCAGGGAAAGGATGCAGTGTTTACTGGTCTGTTTGAACTGCAGATGGGCAATCCTGACACCTGGGGAAGGAGGGAAAGGCAAAGAAGATTCTGGAAGGGAAGGAGGGAGGCAGTGGGTAACCATGGATAATACAGAGACAGGGAAGGACACATTCTGCAGAGGTCAGGTTTCAGATTGGTCATGTTCAGGGCAGTGTCGGTACAGGACAACATCCAAAATAAACAGCACAACAAGAGATTAAAACCAGAGCCAGCTTTGTTCAGCCAGGCCCATGTGAACCTTACATTTGTCCTCCTCATGTAGGCACTGAAGAAGCAGTGACTTTGACATCAGCCTCAAGGGCTCTGAGATCTATTTCCCACTAGGAAAAAAATTATTTGTAACTGTGGCCCTGTGATAATTCACTTGTGGGGAGTTTTGGAAAGAATTTGAGATGGAATCTTTGAATTGTTTATCTTGATGTGGTTTATTTTTCCTATCTTTTACATGGGCAGGAAGGGTGAGTTCAGCTCACATCCTCACCACATGGCTCAGAAGGTCAGAAGACCCTTAGTTACAAGGCCTTTGAAGGATTTCTTAAACCAATAAAACACTGCAAACAAGGATATTTATGTTTTTGACCCGATTCTTAAATATTTTGTCTTATGGACCCATACTTAAGTGCACATTTTCTTAGCCAAGGTGCACTGTAGGTTTGCGTGCCATTAACATTAACTCATGTTAATGGCACACAAACCTACAGTGCTGCATCCTAACTTCTTGTTTACCTCTGTAAGTACTTTTATTTTTTCTATATCTTAAACTCTAAAACTCTAAACTTTCCTTTACTTAGCTCAGTGAGTCTCTGCTTTAAACTATAAATCCTCATTCTCACTTCCAGCACCTGAGTTTGGGAGCCTTTCCCAAGGTCTCAGATCAAATCCTGGGTTTAATTCTAAGCTTTGGCTGACAGGCCCAGGGTTCTGAGAGCTCCCTGCATTTCAGCTTCCAGCACTGCACACAACCCTGGATGCTGAGAGCTGTCCTGAGCCCCCTGGCTGCTCTGGCCCTTTTCCTGCTGGAACCCCTTTGCCTGAGTGGGGACAGCAGCTTTCCCTCACCCACAGATGCTCCAGGCCATCATCCCCTTCTCTTCCACCTACAGACACCAGGTGAGAAAGGCACTCGATGGAACTGGGATTTCAGAGGTAAGATAACACTTCTATAACCCACAAATACCTAACTTCTGCAGAAAAACAACCTTCCTCGTTCCTCCTGAAAAGCTCAGTTGCTAGAGACTGATACGCTTTTATCTCATTATCTTTGTGTACCCAGGTGAGTAACTGAGGACGTTACACACCTCCTGGTTAAACTTTTTTCTGCCATTCCTTTTTTTCCAAATGTACACATCTTGTCTCTACATCACTGGTGATTTAGAGAGTATCTTCAAGTTAGCCCAAATGAGTCTGTACACATTCCATCTTTATTCATCTTAATGTATGGTTTCTTCACAGGAAATTTAGTCATCATCCCAAGTGATTTTCAACTCTAAGGCATAAAGCAGTAATTACACCCTCTCACTTCTTGATACACCTACTCACTGACTGGAAAAGATGCAGTACAGGAGCCTTACTTCCTCTGAGAATGTCACTCCAGGAGGCACAGGTGAATTGCAATTATGGAATGTTCTCTGAGTGCGTTTGTGTGCATTACTGGGAACAATATTGCCAGATGCCTGATGCACTAACTATGTAAAATTACAACTTGAGAGTCAGAAAAGGAGAAGCACACAGAGCAAAACAGCTTTTTTAGCCTCAAGTAGTACTGAACACCACCATCACCTCCAGCCACGGCAGCCTGAAAATGCCAAGCACAAGGAGGAAGGAAAGAGGGGTGAGAAGAGGAAACAAAACCACAAACCTGTGGGGCTGGTTCTGCACTGAGACAAGGGAGAACTTAAACTAAATATATTGGTTAACCAAGAGGGTCTGGAGTGCTGGGGAAGCAGTTTGTGCCTGCTGTGCTCCATTTCCCTGCGGAGGGGCGGCTGAGCTGCTGCGGTCACTCGCTGCGGTCACTCGCTGCGGTCACTCGGCGCGGTCACTGGCTGCGGTCACTGGCTGCGGTCACTGGCTGCGGTCACTCACTGTGGTCACTCGGCGCGGTCACTGGCTGCGGTCACTGGCTGCGGTCACTCGCTGTGGTCACTCGCTGTGGTCACTGGCTGCGGTCACTGGCTGCGGTCACTCGGCGCGGTCACTCGCTGCGGTCACTGGCTGCGGTCACTCGCTGCGGTCACTGGTTGCGGTCACTGGCTGCGGTCACTCGCTGTGGTCACTCACTGTGGTCACTCGCTGTGGTCACTCGCTGTGGTCACTCGCTGTGGTCACTCACTGTGGTCACTCACTGCGGTCACTGGCTGCGGTCACTCGGCGCGGTCACTCGGCGCGGTCACTCGCTGCGGCCAGCTCGGGAGGAGCCCAGCCAGCTCCTGCCCAGGGCCATCCTCAGTGCTCTGGCTCCCTCCACTGACAGCTGCACACACACACCCGGCACGGCTCCAGGGCAGGGAGGGAAACAAACTCATGTATTTGCATTTGTCCCTGCAATTCCACCTAAATGCTTTCCATGACACAGTGCCCTGCTTAACTCCCATGCTGCTTAGGATGGATACATCAAAAGCCTTTGCAAGTGGGAAACATACATGAAAGCTATTATCAGAAGAATTAAAAATTAAAAAAAAAAAGGGCCACTGAAATTAACTTATTAGAAAGGGGCTAATAAGAAAATTAGGAATGATGCTGCAGAAGTACAGCATCTAGTACTTTAACATACTAGATTTGGTCAAGGAAAAAAAAATGCTTCTCAAGAAACAGTTGTAAATTACCAGCAAGAGCAAGATGCTAAAACAATGGTATATCTCACTATTTAAACTGCCAAAAAAAAGTAATGAAAATTAAAACTGCTTAATTTATTTTTAACAGTATAACAGAGGGGGAAATTACTGTGGATAACCAAGTTAAAAGATCATCTCCTGTATGCTACAAGTGAAAGGAACAAAGTGACAACTTCAATGAACTCTGCATTGACAATGCTCAGGAAACAGCTACTCAAATGAATGGATCCAAAAACTCAAACTGTGGGCAAAAGCAGCCCATGGACTCAACACTGCTATTCACCACACACTCAACGACAGCACTCAAATCAAGTCTGCCAAGAGAAACCAGAAAAGATGGACTCCATTTCAAAGCTGAGACAAGTCAGAACCAGCACAGTACTGCTACAAAACACAACATTTCTAAAGCACAGGTCAAAATACTGGAGCGGCCAAATAATCATCACCTTTCAGAATTAATGGAAAGGAACCCTCTCCTGTGCAATACATTGTGTACAGGGTAACAAAGGCATCCACAGCTACTTCAGAAAAAATTAAACGCATTAAATGTAAATACTTGTGTAAATGTAAATACTTGTGAAGCAAGGAAGACATCTAACATTAATTGGCAAGTTTAAGAACAAAACAACCTCCAATCCCATGCCATCCTCGCTCCTTTTCTGAAAAAGGGTACAGAATTAGAATGGTGCCCACTCTGATTTCTGCAGAGGAATTTCTAACTTGGTCCAAACTCATTACTGTTTATCTGAGCCCAAAAGAATGGTTTAACTCCTGCAAACCTCAACACAACACCCATCACTCTGCTGTGGATCTCAGGTATTCTGGACAATGAAATTCCCTGGGTATACTCAGTATCACAAGCAGAAAACAGAGGCTGAGCCCAGCATAAGGAACCACCTCACCTCAGTTTCAGCAGGGGCTGGGTCACCCATTTCCTCAACCTTCGACGTCCAAACGAAGTTCTGGTGTGATCCAACACCCAGAGCAGGCTTCCTTTTGTTTTCATGTCGGTCTGAAATAACAAAAATAACTTAATTATTTTCACCTGCTCGGTTTTGCAGTGGGAGGACCTTCACATGATTCAAAACATTGTGTTTGGGCTTTAAGATATGGCAACTGTACATTTATTATCAATTTTATTCAACAATGCCTTACATGAAGAACCTCCAGGAGCAGTAATATATTGAAGTATGCTTTTCCTTCCTTTGGCTAGAAAATGGTTTTTAGGAAATAACCAGGATCAATTAAACAGTTAAAATAAGTCTGTGCATAAAGCTCTGAGCAGGAGCACAAAAACAAGCTCTACTGCAAACACAACTGCAGTTGCTGAAGAAATTAAATTTCAGGAAAGTTCTTTGTTAGTTAAAGTGCAGCACAGTTCCTAACTCATACTAAAAGCTAGTAGAGATTAACTTCATTTATGCCTCTGAAAATGTTATCTGCCTTCAGTCTAATCCCATTTAAAAGAATTTAAGACTTATGGGTCAGATCTGAATATCTGATGAACTTCATTGGGAAAAGTAAGTCAAACAGCCATGAAAATCTCAGCATTTATTAAAAATTGTTACATTTGTCCTTACCTGATTCTGTAAAATTTCAAGATTTTTCATTGTTGTCCCATTAATTGTCATGTATTCCGTTTCACTGGACAACCGTTTGAAATTGCTGGGGAGAGGAATTTCAGATGTTTTATCTTAAATGTGGGCATGGGCAGAACACTGAAACACTCTCAGGTTTCTCACATTAGGGAATTCAACAGCTTCACAAACAAATTTTTAAAAGTCAAGTAAGAAATTAAAATCTCTTGACATAAATAAAAGAACTGAACACTAGTAACTTATTTTAACTTTCTGCTTGGGAAAATAAAATTTCAGACAGACTTCCTCATTTCCTACAATGACACTAACAAAGCTCAGAACAAAATCCAGCCCTTCTGTTATCTAACCCTTTTCTACTAAGTGGTTAATTTATTCACTTTACAATTTAGCAATGACAGGACTAACAATTAATACTTCAAGAATGGAACAAATTTTTAACATGACTCATCATCAAAATATTGTATCAAAATACATATTTATTTTCATTACTACTGCAAATTTAAACAGCCTGCAAGTGCCATTATGTAGAAAAACAGAAGTAGGGGAAACTGAAAATATTTTATTTTGGTTTAATATGAAATAACCAAAATTACCTGACTTTTTGATACTCCTTAGCAGAACTGGATGAGGCCAACCCAAAGGCTGTGTGGCTTTAGAATCACCATTAATAAAACACTGGTATTAGCTGTGCAGTCACATTAGGCCTGACAATCATTTCAGGCACACACGCAGTAGTCAGGACTGTAAAGTGCAAAATCCTCTCTAAACGCTTCTGACAAATCAAGTCATGATTGTCTGGGTTAATCATCCTGCTGACTGCCCTTTGCACAGAATCTAGGACACTCTTTGCTGTCCTAGACTAAGCAGAACCACTTGCTGGGCAAGATTTAAAACAGTTCTCTTGACTTTTTTGACTCACAAAAAGTTTTTCAGTGCATTCGATTTTAAACCCTCTGGAAAAGTACTTGAATGCTCTACCTTTTCCTCTTAGACACACAGCTGCATTGCTGCTACACTAGAAACAAGAACAGCACCAAAACTTTCAGAAATATGAAATATTCGGAGACTAATCTTATATATTTATGTCATATGCAGGTGCTTGGGCCTGCTACCAAATTTTTTTCTAAATAATGGGTCAAATTAGAAGTATTTTCCACAGAATTGTAAAAAAAGCATATTCAACTGAGGGCCCTCAAGAAGTTTAATGACAGCTTGGAAGTACAGCTGACTCAGAACTGTACCCATAGTTGTAATTATTCTGCTTTGTGCACTATTTCAGAAACCAAGGAAGTTGACCAGCAAAAGAAAACACTGGAGGCAAAACCAGCAACACTTTCCGAATTACACGACATTGTAAGCAACAAAACAATACTTCTTTTTATTATCCTCAGCCACAACTGCTGATGCTGGCAAAAATTAATTAGGAATGATTTCTGCCGGGCTCCCAGTCCCTGCGTGAAGCAGCAAATCCCATCTGCTGTTCCAAAGGCACCTTTCTGCACCCGGGACCAACGTAGTTTCTCAGTTTGCCCCTGCTCCAGCCTCTGGTCCCTTAAACTCAGCTGGGTGAGAGCCCAGCCCTCCCAGCTGCCCTCCACAGCCAGGAGGATGCTGCTGTCACATCAGAGCTCCAGGACGGTGGGGTTTTCTGGTCCTGGCTTTAGAGCAGCTAGCACAGGACACACTCTGCTCGCAGCAGGGCTGCTCAGGAGCGCCTCAAGACAACTCACTCTGCTCCACTGCACAGTGGATTTACTCTTCTTTCACAGTGTATTTACAGTTCTTTCAGATCAGACAAGCTGAAGTTGTTTTCACAGCATAAATTATGTGTGTCTCACATTACCCAGGTGTTTTCTTCATCTGAGTTACTTCACCCTGCTATTAATCGTGGTAATTGAGAGTTTAGAGTACATGAGTAACAGCCAAGATCAACTGCAGGATATGCCCAACCAACAATTCCACATGTCACAGCACAGAACATGTTTTGCTTCCACCCACTCATCTTCCCTCAGCTTGGGATCAGAACTTGATAAAAACGTGAAAAAAAAACCCCATATTCTTTATAAGGTATTTAGAGACCAGATGGCAGGAGAAGGTTGTAGGTAACCATTGAGTCAGGGCTGGCCTTGCAGCAAAGGTCTCAGCACAAGCCTGGCGTGAGGTGCTGGTGTGCTGCTGCCAGCCCTCCCTGCACTGCTGACCTTCCAGAGATCACTGGACGGCACCACGGGGCCAAAACTCCTCCTGCAGGTGACACTGTGACCCCAGCTCCAAAGCACAGCGCCGCAGCTCTCCGAGCGCCCGGCAGCACAACACCCAGCGCAAGGCAGTGGGCCCAGCTGGGAAATCCATAACAGCAGCGGGGCAAGGCAGGGTCAAGCCATCTCTGGGCTTACAGCAAGGAGAAGAGTAAACAAACAGAAGCTTCCAGGGAGATTTAGGAATCTTACAGGGAACGCTCATGAGAATGAGGTTCCTGCCCATAAAATTACTTTTTCAGAGCAGGACCACACGATGATGAGTATGAAAAGGTTACTGTTCTGATTCAGCATATCCCCAGACTTCAGTTATTATTGTAACTGGAGAAACTGGATCATCTGTGTCATTTTTTCAGTACTTAAGGGGTTTATAAAAAAGAGGAGAGCAACTTTCTACACAGGCAGTTAGGACAAGGGGGAACAGCTTTAAACTAGGGTAGGGGAGCTTTAGTTTCATGAAGGAATTGTTCCCTGGCAGGGTGGGCAGGCCCTGGCACAGGTGCCCAGAGCAGCTGGGGCTGCCCCTGCATCCCCGGCACTGCCCGAGGCCAGGCTGGACACTGGGGCAGGGGAAGGCGTCCCTGCCATGGCAGGGGAAACTTGAAAGTCCCTTCTGATCCCAATCAGTCTGGGATTCTGTGATTTTGCCTCTCGAGAAGCCTGCAGTGAAAGGTGGTTTTAATGTGCTGTGTTCCTTATTTTCTCCACGTGAGATAGTATATATAATTTCATACTCGGTATCTCAGCCTAAGTGAATGCATGTTATTTAGATCAGGAACTTTCAACTACTTTTAATTTTCCAAATCTCTAATGCTTCTGAGTGCAGCTGCAAGGCACCCTGAAAGCAACAGATTTTCTTTGCTCAATTACCTTTTACAGAGCTCCAGGGTCTTTGTCTTTGAGATCTCTAGCGGTGAACAAACCACTAAATAAACTAACACAGACAATAAAAGCAGGAATCCCTAAAAGCTTTAAGAAGTAAAAACAAGTCTCTCCATTTTTCAGAAGGACTAGTTTTCCTTAGGTTCCATAACAAAGACATTTACCACAATCTGTGTAGCAAAGCATGTCAAGCCCAAGACTATGTTTTGTGTTTCATTAACCAGGTTTAAACTCATTAGTGAGTATTTCCACAGGGCTAGAACTTTTGATCTGAATCCCTTTTTGTTTTGTGTATGATTTCTTGAAGTACATCCATCGCTGTTCCAAACTTACAAACCACTACCTACAAAGTCTCTCTCTGCCATATCCAACATGCTGGAAAACAGAGGTAAAACTGAAACACATCATGACACATTTCCTCAGCAACTGCTATGCCAATGATTATTTTTTCAAACAAAATTGGATACTCAAATGTGCTTGAAAACCTCTCCTACCTGTGTACTAACTTCTTGACAAAAGCCTTTAATAAAGGTCTCTCAGTATGTAAAGGTATTAGAACACACTGATTAACAAAAACTTTTACCATTCACTATTAAATGTATTTTTACTTGCTGCTGGAAGTCTAAAGCAACCAATCCAAGCTTGGGGTCCTGCTGTGGCAGAAATCTTTATTTCTTTGTAACGTTTCGCTTGTTTTTAGGATCTTAAAAGTAGATTTAAAAGCTTCATCGAAATATGAGAGCAAAACCTGCTTCACCCCACCAATTCCTTGACTCACAAGGTAACTCATGACTCTTCCTACTAAACTGAAATGGAAACTTTTTTTCAGCTGGGAGAACAGTGTTTGTCCAAAGGAGGAACAGAGGTGAAATGGATTTTTCTGTCATTCTTCCTATCAAACAGGTCTTCTTCATCCAGACCTGTGACACGTTAACAAACTGAAAACCACCTCACAACTCCCACTTCATGCTCTCTGACTCATCTGTACATGCTCACTGACCTGAATTCTTCTGGGAATTTCAGCTTCCTTGACAATGCAATGGAAGTTATTTCTCTTCTATTTCTTAATTCAGGACATTAATGAGCCAGACATTATTTGCTTAAAAGTCTTTCACTGTTCAGTATTTAGATAGTATTTCACTGGCATTAGGAAAAAATACTGAAGTTGAGTTTTTCTGAATATTTGGCTGTTTGTTGATCCCCATGACACACTACAAGCAGCAAGTGGAACTTGGGCAGTTGGAGCACAAAGGATTTAGAAACAAACACAGCAGAATCCAAGCTCCTGACCACAAAGTTGTCTCAAGAAATGTTATTGTATTTCTTCACAGAACTTCACCAAGACATTAAGTATTTCTTTGCCTTTTCCCTCAGATGCTCATACAGTCCCCAGAAATCCATTAGAGCAACCTTCAGCAGGCAAATGCCAATGCTAATATTTAGTGCTTTTCCTTCCCAGTCTATAATGTACTTGATTTTAGGATGCAGCTGTTACAAATGCGACTGACTGCTGCCACATAAGCCTCCACGTAATTATATTTGTCCTCTGCAACAGAATTACTTCTACATAAAAGATGGATTTCACATTTTCTCCAGCTGAAAGAACATTCACCTCCTGTGTGATTGCACACAGGGCACTGTGACAGCAGTGACCCATGAGCTGACCATGAAATGGCATTTCCTTGGCATTCATTTTCTTCCTCAGAAGTTCTACAAGATTTCTCCACCTATGTCAGTATATTAAAAAAAACAATTTTTTTTTTTAAAAAGGCAGCCAAAGAAGATAAGCAGGCACACCACAGTGCAAGAGCACCACAGATCACACACATCTTGATGGATCAGCAGGGAAGATTGCACAAGAACTCTTTCCCCATCAGTTCCATAAGCACATCAAACCTTTTGATAACATTCAAGTACAGCCTGGAGAGAAGGGCAACTTAAGGAAAGAAATCCATCCCAAAATTCAGAACACATATAATTTCCAAATATTTTGGTGGACACTGTTTCAGCAGTGTGTAAAGCTGGCACCTGCAGTTGATGTTTTAAATGCAGATGGTAACCTGAATTGGTAATGCAGGGAGCCCTTCAAAACTGGCCTTCAAACTCTCAGAATCCCACACAACACGTGAATGATTTACAAATGACATGACATATTTCTAAGTTTCCACTCTGCAGCCAGACTGACTTTATTAAATCCTGCATACTTATGGGACAGAGGAATACTGAGACAACTGGGAGAATATTTTGCAGAGGATCCACGACAGGTAAAGCTGTTCTATTTAATAAGCCTCAGTGATATTTCCAAAGCTAAGCCAGGTAGGACAGCAATGATTTATACTCATGCAAGACAGGATAAGAGAAGCTTTAACAGTGACAGCAGTGACAATTTTCATTTGATTCCACCTGCATAAGCCTGTCACAAATCTTGAGTTCTCATCTCAGCATATCTAATAAACCCAGGTGCTGGGACTGCTCAAGAGGTGACAAGGTCACAACCATGTCAGTGTGGTTTTGCAGAAACTTTGCACAAATGGTCGTCCTCTAGCAACAGCTTTTGCCATGACCCTTCTCCCCACTCCTGCTTACCCCTGAGTCCAGCCAAGGGACGTTCCAGAAAGTCAGGATGTGTTAAACAGTTTTCCCTAAAACTGATAATTACATTCAACAGCTGAAACAACACAGAGTTTATACCTGCCTCCAGAGCTACAGAAAGAAAACATTATTTACACACTGCTGGCAAACTGCAATGACATCCACAAAGCTATGTTGCAACAGCAATTTTTTTTTTTTTTTACCTGCCCAGAAAAGCCCCACATTTTGGTTACACAGTAAAACTGAGATGCAACAGCTGATACCAACAAACTGTAAAATTTCTTCCATAGTATCAAACAGTTTTTGCACCTTGTTTGTTTTCAAACCTGGCAGCAGTACAGGCTCATTCACATCACTGACAGTAATGTCTACACAAACTTCACAAAGGTTCTCCTGAAACACCACTCAAAGGAACCACTTGATTCTTTGACTTCTGATTTGGAAATCAAATGGAAGGTGTAATTTTTACAAAGACTGTGTTTATCACTAGCAAGTTTTTCATTACAATCAGGGACATTGTCTGCTAAAACCTGCAAGAAGTGGTGCTTTGAATTGGAAATTTATGTAAGGCAACTTACCTTGGATTGTAAAGCATCTTTTCCAAATTAAATTCTTTGAGATATGTAATTACTGCTGCCAGAGAGCAAATAACAGGCTTATCCAAGCTTAGTATTACAGATAGGTTTTGAGGACCTAAAAAAATAATTTTTCTTGTTAAATGTTTATTTTCTGGTTAATCCACTTTGTAGAAAAAGGATAATCTGCTTTTCAATTTATTCTAATAGAAATCTGTCATGTATATACAGTGTTTTATGACATCTATAAATCAACATAAAGCAAGGCCCCAAAATAACACTTATAATTCCAAATAATGCAGACACATTGCAACAGTGTAAACACATGATGAAACAGAAAACATTTGACTCATGGGTTTTCCTTCATGAAAAATCACTAACTGTTGGCATAACAAACTTCTAAATATACAGACTAAGAACGGAATTCTAACATCTTCATTTTTGTGCACAGCGCTCTACTACAGTGCCTGTTCCAGCTGCAGCAACAGGAAAACCCACTCCACGACACCACAGCACAAACTGGTGCTTTTAAAAACCCACAGAGTTCAGCTTCTTTCAGGGATGTTTTCAAAGCTGTCCTCAGGTAGCACCTGCAACAACTTCAGAACTTAGTTAACAAGACTGTCACTCCAGTCTTCAAAAAGGGCAAGAAGGAGGGTCCAGGACACTCCCAGGAGCCACCCCTGGGAAGGTGATGGGACAGGTGGCTCTGCAGGTCATCACCAATAATGCACAAAAAGAGGTCACCAGGAGTGGCCAGCTGTGCTCACCAAGGGGACATTGTGCTTCAGAGAGCTGGGCAGGGAGAAACCTAAGGAGGTTCAACAAGGAAGGGCAACCACAGGTCCTTGGGAGGAACAACCCCAAGTACCAGAACGGATTGGGAGTGACCCACAAGAGACCAGCTCTGTGGAGAAGGGCCTAGGCTTGCTGGTGGGTGGCAAATTGACCATTATCTGACAGTGTCCTGGGGACCAGGAGGGCAGTGGGATCCTGGAATGCATCAGGAGGTCAGGGAGGGGATCCTGCCCCTCAGCCCTGCCCAGGTGAGGCCACATCTGGAATGCTGTGCTCAGTTCTGGACTCCAGATTCCAGAAAGACGAGGAGTTGCTGTAGAGGCTCCAGTGGAGGCCATAAAGATGATTATGAGGCTGGAGCACCTCTCATGAGGAGAGACTGGGAGCTGAGCCTGATTAGTCTAAAGAAGAGAAGGCTGAGAGGGGATCCCATCAATCCATATAAATACCTCAAAGGGGTGTCAAAGACTCTTTTCAATGGTGCCCAGTGCCAGCAGCAGCAGCAGTGGCCATTGAAGAAAGGGCAGCGAGGGGCAGGGCAGCAGGAGGGAGAACTTGTGTGCGTGGAGGGACAGCAGAGCCCTGGAACAGCTGCCCAGGGAGGGCCTGGAGTGTCCCTGTGTGGAGCCATCCCAGCCCCAAACATCCCAGGATTCTGTGAACTTGAAGAATATTTCAGATGTTGAGTAATCCCCCTCAAGTGTTATGTATGTTTAAATTTAAATCTGTCTAAAAACACACCTTCAAGCTATGAGAAAAAGTAATGGTGGCCCTGCTTCATTTCTATTTAAATAATGTTCCTTTTCCATCAAGCTCAAAATGACATCCCACTGAGCAGAGAATGAAGCAAAGGTGGCCAAAAGCCTGTGTGACTGTAAAGGCTAACAGGGTGCATGCTTCAAAGATATTTGGAATGAAAGACCTGTAATGTCAGGCACTTCTTTTGCATAAAAATCTGAGTGAACATACCTGCAGTACCAGGCACCTCTTTTGCATAGAAGTCAGTAACCCTCTGAAAAGCATGGCTGTACTCAAAATTGCGGTTTTCCATCCTTTCTAACCTAATTCTGTCATCCTGTAACCTGTAAAGGAAAAAAAAAATTACTTTCAGGTTTTTACACTCCCTTCATGAAGGAGGTTACAAAAGTGCACTTTCTTTTGTCTTTGCGTTGTTAGGAGTTGAATGGGTAAGGAATTAAGAAATGAGCTATTAAAGTAGGTTGAAAACATTTCCAAGCATGGTGTGTTTTTTTTAATGTTTCTTCTAACCTCTGTGAAAGTGCAAATAAAGCAAACCCAAACAGCAACAAGCACAGCCAAAAGAGAGACAGCAAGAGGTGGTGTAACACACCTGCAAGGTAGATACTAACACATCTTCACCAATCATAGCAAGTATTTGCTTTATCTCTTCTTAAAGACTTCTGAGGACCAAACTTAAGCTATTATCCTATCCCATTCCATATTTAATTATCCTTTGGGAGACTTTTTTTTCCATGCTGTAGAGCTAAAGGGCTGGATTTCTTTTAGCCTTACTGCAGTCTAGGCAGCCAAGGATGGATTATCGCTGATAACCCTCTCCTATCAGCAGTTATATCAATTATATCAGTTGTATCAGCAGCCCCTCCCACTTTAACAGCACCACCAAACACACCAAACTTTACAAGATGCAGCATTTCCCCACTGCCTGTTTTCCCTAACTGGCGGCTGGAACTAAGATTGTTCGCTGCCTTATCATGGCAATTTGCACAGTGTTGATAAGCACTGAACAGATAATGCTGGTTAAAAACCCACCCAGGAGAACTCATGGTGGCCCTGCCAGCCTTGAGCAGAATTACACAGCTTCACAGTGAGCACTGAGCCAGGGGCAGGAGGAAGCCCCAGTGGGAAGACACACGCTGAACCCACTTGGCCTCAGGTTTTCCAGTCACTCTCACACCCCCACGGGACGTGAATCAGCCAAGTGCTTTGAGGAGACTGGAACTGTGCCAATGAGAGGGACTGTGCAGGTATTACAGCGTGGAAGTTAATCAATACCCTTTCAGCAGGGCTTTCCAACTTCACAGGGAAAAACAGACAGGTTTGCTGCCTCACATTCCACATACCCCCACCTGAAAGGATCAATATATCCAGCTCTCAAAAAGGAGAGTTAATTTCCACAACACGTGTCCAACTAACCTGACTTGTCCCAGCACATGCTCAGTGATCCTGCTCCGCCTTCAACTGACTGATCAAATTAAGTTTTCAGTCTTCACACTCTCTGGAGTCCCCTCTCCCCAACCCTTCTCAGGAAGAGCAAACATCCTTCAAGCAAAGGAAAACACCAACCCCAGTCAGCTGTTTTCCGCCTTGCCTTTTGCCCCTTGTGTTGGACAATACCTTTTCACAACCCAGAGATGGGACAACTTGAGAGGTGTTTTCAAAATTTTTATTCAATTTTCAGTCTCATTTGAAGGGTGAGACAGTACAGATGTTATAAATCACTCCATCACACTCAGAAGTTAACTATTTGTTAATTGCAGTACACCGTAAGAGTTTCTTAGCCTGTCAGCTTTAGCCACACTGTGCTGTAGACGCCTTAAAGCCAATTATCTAAAATTACCCCTTGTGGGTCCCACTACAGTGCATCTTTCACAGTTCTGTTTCCCCACAGTATCCAGTCTTATTTACAAGGCCATCCTTTGTAACTTGTTTCTGGCTCCATTTCTCTCTCAGCAATGTCTGACCATTCCACGGCATTTCTAAGCCAGCATTTCTTGTCTCAAGGTTTGCACACTGTGTGAGCCTTCTGCCAGGCCCTGAGAACTCTCTATAAATCCATTTCCCACATTTCCCCCTGCCTCTTGTCAGAAAAAACTTCTTTGATGGCCTTGTTCATCATTTGCTGTGCACAGTGAAGCACACAAGGCACTACCACTAACAATGCCACGATAACGATCAATGCATATAAACCTATTTTGCAAAGGTCCTTTAGCCAAGGTGCAAAACTCCATCCTTCAAACAAATCATCTAACCATGATCCAGCACGTGTTTTCATTTGTCAAGTCTCTCATGTTTTTCAGTTGTTTGTGGACGGACTCTGAATGCTCAGACACGTTCATACAACACAGTCCTTCAAAATCTCTGCAAATCCATTTCCCAGCCTTGCTCCAGGCCCCACCACTGCTGTGCTCCAGCACATCCACCCCTTTTGGTAAATCAGCACCAAAATCAGTGTCTCACTGCAGAGGTGCAGAACACCCTCAGCACTGCCTCCCCAGGTGATGGATGACACCTGGGGAGCAGCACAGCACCTGAGCCAGCCCTCAAAGGCAGAAGGGCCCTTCTGCAGACCAGGTGTGGGTAGCGACTTACAGAAGCAATTTTACACAAAGATTTTATTTTTAATTTCTGCCTCTTTATGTTTTCACAGCAATGACCACAGACAAGCAAGGCATAACGAGGTCTGCAGAGCTGATCTGTAGAAAGAAAGTCAGAAAGGAAGGCTTTGGGGTGTATTTCACTGGATGGTTCATGCCACACCTGTTTGCTTTCTAGTGTTTAAACATTCATTGCTGTAATTTTAATTCATTTGATTTTCTTCCCTTTTATAACCAAATGTATCCAACTCCTTAGCATAAACTCTGGAATATGATAGTTACAATCAATATATGTTCAGTGACTTCTGACAAAAATATTTTTGTTTGCCAACTCAACGAATGAGAAACATTCACAATTATTCACTAACTTAAAATTACTAACTCAGTGATCTGCAATGATCTTCAAATATTTTAATATTTGTATTGTAGATACAGCAACATCAAATATGTATGACATTCTGACTGAAGAGTATGCACCTGATGTTTTAGATAAAGTAAAAAAATTTGGAAAGTTACAGATTCAATGCATGAAAAAAACCCTTAAATTTTAACAAGATGCATGAAAAAAAAGTTTGCTGCAAAGGTTTTCATGCACAGCAAGATGATCACCAAAGGCCACTTTCCTTTGTAATGCAGTAACATATAACATGACATGTGCATCCTAACCTACTCCTGTTACTAGAGGGACTGATTTATCTGTCACCCTGCTGGCAAGGTGGAAAAGGATCAGCACTGCTGGGTTTAATTCCTCTATTTATCTGACAATTCAATGCATCAACCTAAAATTTGTTGCTTAACAAGTGCTGTAGGAAAAATATAAAGAGTACTCTCACTTTGACAGAAAGATCTCTTAAGAAAAACATTTATGAAAATGCTAGAAGCTAAAAGGAAACAACATAAATAAAACTAATTTACAGAAACTGACTCAAGGTATCTAAAAAATAACAAAATCTTTTATTAGGAATGAGCTTGGTTTAAGCACAAGAGCTAACATAAAGCAGGAACCACTTCATTGTTGCTCTACAATTCACAATTAAACAGGCATAAAGTGAATAAAGACTTACTGCAAAACAGACACTTCCAAACTCAGTTTCCTTAAAGCTCAGTAAGTCCTCCTAAGGAAAACAAGTAACTGCAGAATTTTACCTTTCTTCTGCCATGCCCATTTTGATTTAGTGCATTCAAATGCAGGGGTACACAGACCAAAATTTCCCTGCACATCCCTGTATCACAACACAAGCACACTAATGATGCAGAATTTGGGAAGGTGTCTGCTCCTAAAATTTAGTATAAATGTTTTACTTCTGATGCTAAGCACAGACCTGTAAAGCACAAATGATTTATTCAGTTTTTCCTGTACAACTTCTTCAAGACTTATTCAGACAGGTCATCCCCATTCTGCTGGGATGACCAGTCTGTCACTGCAGGGAAAACGTGCCAGCACTGCCCAGCAAGGCAAGACAACCTGGATGCATTAGTCCTTTCAGAAATCCAAGCACACTGTGTCACCTTCCCTTATCACCATGCTTGGCAGATGTGGGAACCCAGGAAATTCCTCTGGCTGCCCTGGAGGGCTCAAGCTTCTGTCAGGGGCCTCAGAGACCTTGGCACAGAGCCCAGGACCCCTGTGCCTTTGATTTAGCCCTTGGAAAAAAACAATTACCAACCCTTATTTGAAGAATTACAAGCCACAAAAGTTTATGTCGAATGACAGTGAATTTATCACAGAGTGGAAAAATCTTTTTGGGGTTTTTAGAATGGGGGTTCAGGGGGCAAGATGGAGGGATCTGGGCATGTCCAGCCTTTCTCCTTCTTCTTCTTGGCCTCCATCTTCTGGGTGATGTTGGCACTTTGGGATTGGTTTAGAGTAGCAGCTCCCTGTCTAACGCAGGTGATGGGTATTGGGAAGTAACTGTAAATATTGTACATGTGGTTTTTAGTATAAAAAGGTAACACTGCCCTAGGGCAGGCAGAGTGCCTCTGACTGTCCTGCTGGAGGGACCTGGGCAGGGCAGGAGAAAGAATTTTATAGAGAAGGAACAATTAACAACCTTGAGACCAAGAAATGAAGAGCTCTGACTGCTTCTTCAAGTGCTGGGCTGGGAACAGAGACTTTCTAACACATCTCAGGGTCACTGTGAGCAGCAGAGATTCCACGAGGCAGAAACTGACTTTCCTTCACTTGTCACCACTGGATTACCTTTGTTATCCAGCCTCTCCTAGCTTAGGGTGATGCTTTATCAGGGTGATGCTGGACAGAGTTCCAGAATAAAGCAGGGATTTATTAAAAGGATCTCCTCCATGGATGCACCTTGGGCAGCACAAGAGCCCAGCCAGGGCTGCACCCAAAATGAACCAAAATGGTCACAAAATGAACCCAAAATGGCCCCAAAATGCACGGCCGGGCACGGGGTCTCTGCCTGGGATCAGTTCTGCTCCATTTGCACCTTGCAGTTCATTGTCCCATTCCAGCTTTAGCCCCTGCAGTCCCACCCTGCTTGTTTTTCTCTCTCCAGCCCACAGTGTTTGTGCTCCTGGGCTGAGATTTGGATCTTTTGTTCCCCAGCTGGAGCAGGAATTGTTTTGTCTCCCTGCTCTGTGCACAGAGCTCACCATCCCCTGATATGGAGCCCAGACCCACACACTAAAGCAGCACAGAACCTGAAAAATATCAAAGCTAAAACCTGAGGCATCAAGGGGGCTCAGTTCTGAATGTGTCTGTGGAAATGGAGAACAACCATCCTCCCTTTTTGGGTGAGCCTTGGCACAGAGCTGCAGCAGCTTCTCTGGCAAAGCCTCAGGGACATTTCCAAGCAGTTGTTGTTTTGGCACCGAGCACACACACTTTTAGAAGCACAGCTTTTTCTGCAGGCAGAGTCAAGTGTTTCCCCACGTTTGCTCTGAGCAGCTTTCAGATGCCAGAGATGGAGACTGCTGTTGCAGAAAAACAGCAGCACAGTCACCTTTTCTGAGTATCTGACACAAATGGCTGCTGTCCATGAAAACCAAACAGAAATCACCACATGGTGTTGTCAGTATGTTACATACAACACAGCACCCCACAGCACCTCCAGCTTCTAAAATGCCCCATCCAGACCCGTCCTGAATGCCAGAAGGTGCTGAAAAGCCCAGAAGCAACTCTGACACACTTTAATAGACATACACACACCTATGTGTACCTGCTTACTCACATGCACGTACACCTACAAATATATAAACACACACAGAGAAAAACTTGGGAAAAACTCCTTGCTTGCCTTTTTCCATCTGAACTACCAACATTTCTCAACACATTTTCTGATTTTCTCAGGAAGAACTACATCTGAAAAGAACTCCAACCACACTGACAAGCCTGAAGCCTGGAACCAAGGAATTCTAAGAAAATATTCTTTTAGCTTTAGTAATCCAGAGGCAGGAGCTGCCAAAGAAGTGGAGTAAGCAAGACAGAGAAAAGCAAAGGGCTGTGCATGAGACTACATCCCTTCTGTCAGGGCAGAACTAGGAGCACAGGACAAAACACAAGCACAGCTGCATTTCCAGCAGCTTCTGCACCCACACACAGAAATCTTCTTCAGGCTTCTTCCATCTGCCTGTCTCAAGAACGGGATGAGACACATTGCACTCATGTCTTGGAAAGTAGAAAGGATCAACAACTGCCAGGAAACTATTTATTATTAGCACCTAGGAACAGCCAGGATGAGCAATAGTCGAGGCTGAACCCAGACAATCCCACCACGTCACTTTAATTTCCCTCAATTGCAGAGGAGCCGGCTCTGCGGACGGGGAAGACGCAGATGCTGTACCTGCTTGATCTCAGGGAGGCTATTTGCCAGCTGCACACGTCCTCAGAGCGATGTGCAGAGCGTGATTCACAGGCAAGAGCTCTCGGAGAGCCGGCTGGAGAGCAGCTCTCGGGCTGAGCAGGGCGCCCGTGAGACGGGGTGAGCGCGGCGGTGAGCTCAGCCCGGCCCGCAGGCCCACAGAGGGCAGCGCCCGCCCACTCAAACGCGCGGGCAGCCTGAGGCGGCCACGAACGGCGTCACAAAAACCGGCTCACAACGTGGCAGAGAAACCCCTGAAACGCACTCGTTTTCTCCACCGGGTAGGGCTGTGAACAAACACAGGCAGGGACAAATTAAACCCCAGCCTCTGATGTAGAAGTTCTTTCCGTTCGATACCCCAAGCTTGCAGGGTTTACTAGTGTCGCCCTGGTTTTTTAAGTTTTTCTAAATCTGATGTTTACATTCTTGTAACAAACTTTCTCACTTTATGTAAATCACTTATTGTTTTGCATTCTTTGATGGAGGAAGAGAAATTTGATGTACTGTTGGTTTGTCCAGTGTCATTGGAGAGGTGGCACTGTCACCCTCCAATCCACTGTCACTTTTGGAAATCTGAAAATGCTGGAGTCAGAAATTAAACTTCCCTCTTTTTTACCTTGAGAAAGCTGCATGTCCATGTTGTGTCATTTCCTGTCCTATAGTGACACGCTAGTTTTAACATGATTGATGACAATCAGTATAACACCCCTATCTTTAAAATCTCTTTCTACCACGGTGCAAGGCTCAATTTATCAAGCAGATCATCCAACCAGTCCCATCACAGTGCCAGCACAGGGCAGCTCCTAGCCAGTGACCAGCACTGCTTAACAGGAACTATCTTGTGCAGCTATCACATCACACAGCTCTGCAGAGCCAGCAGAGCCCTCACCTCCAGCAATATTCACTTTCCTTTATATATACAGATACATATTTGTATATTTCAAATGTGTACAGGAACACTCAGCTAAGGCCAGTGTTTATTTTCTGGTATGCCCAGCTGTCTGTTCATTATGATCTACCTGATATGATACTGGTGGCTCTCTGTTCTTAGCTCAGATTGCTTTTATCCAAGACGTGGGGAGGCTGCCACTGAAAAGACATTTTGGGAGGTAAGCTGAACTTGTGTCTGCAGTTAAAAAGTGTTTTGCAGAAGCTGCACAGAACACGATGGGTGTTGGGAGGATGCAGCTCACACTGGTCTGGTCTCAGCAGAAGCCTGGACCAATCTGCCCTGTGCTTGTCCCACTGCTCCTTCCCCCTGCAGCCTGACAGAGATGTGCCTTATGCTAGGAAATGAATCAGGCATTGATCCATTGTCTGACATTTTATTGAGCTTCATCACAGTAGAATTTACAAAAGGGGAAAACAAAATTCAGATACCTAGACAGGTCCTCCTTTTCTTTTTTAAAAGCCAGCTTCCAGAGAGCTAGAATGAGATCTTAAAATCTCTGCTCTATCAATCTGCCTGCTTTGGACAAGGCATTCCAGAAACAATGAATGGTGCACTTCCAGCAATAAAGCAACTTTTGGCACTCAAAAACTAACCTGAATGTAATAATACCTTTAAATTAACATTTGTAGAATATAATTTTCCTCTTTCCAGATAAATCAGCTGGTAAGCCAGCTGCACAAGGGTGTCCCCAAAATAAGCAGTTCCTCCAGTCAGGATTATGCCAAGCAGAAGAAGTCCCTCTACTTGCAGGGCTTCAAACAAATTAAACAAAACAAACAAACAAACAAAAAAAACATACCAAACCAAATCAACAACAAACTAACTACAATAAAACAAAATCAAACAGCAACAAAAACCAACCACAAACAAACAAACAAACCAAGGCAACAAGAACACCACAAAATAAAGCACAGGAAAACCCTGCCCAGGATCTGCCATACTACATGCACACTGAATAAATTATACTCTTTCTATTATACCCCATGATGGACCAACAGCTGTTTCTCAATCAAAGTGGGAGCGAGGAAGGAGAGAGGACACAGCCAATCATCTTCTCACAACACCTTGGGATTATCCCTAAGGATAAATACAGGTATTTCTACATATCTGCATATCTGTATATCTGCACAGCAAAGATGAAAAACGCACAGGAATGGAACTGCACATTTCTGCTGTATATCCTAAAATCAGGTGTGGAAGGCTCTCCCCATCTCTATTTCTTGCACCTCACTGACAGGCCATGAAACATGAGCCCTTCATCATGCTTTTGGGATCATTTCCAAATCCCAACCCCCCTTTCTGTCCTCAAGGATGGAGCATTTCATATCCCTACGTCACCCAAGTTTGTGCCAAGTCGTAAATAAAATGTTAATGATCTGCGTTCTTTCCCATCAGGTGGGATCATTCACTGTATTTTCTTTCAGGGTGGGCCTTAAACTTCATACAACAACGTACAGCTGGGCAAGCAAACAACAAAAAGGGAGTATTTACTCATTTAATTCTACACTGTCTCTTACTATTGTGTCTTGTTTCAACGGCTGTGCAGCTGCAGCTCTGCGTCCTTACATCACTGCACCTCCGGACGGCCACAGCACCCCTCTCTGATTCTCCATTCTTCACATTACACCACTTTGTAGCATAATGCTCAATCTGGCTTTTGCTCACACACTTGATGGTGATTTTTTGAGCAAGCTCAAGCACACTCACTCGGGACACCACTTAATACTATTTCAGTTTCTTTTTGAGTTACCAAGCCTTTTAGAAGGCTTTTTTAGCAAAAGGGGGAAAAAGCAAGTCTACAGCAGCAGACAATAGGTTGGCAGACAGTACAGTTGAGTTCTGTATTATACATTATATAACTCAAGATTGTTACCACTTTACCTTGCATCACTTAGGAAAAAAAAAAGACTTTGAAGTGCTTAAAAAATATTACCAATAAATTAGATAATAAGAAGTATATGACCAAAAGAAACCAAGAAGTTTTGGAGAGGCAGAGCAAAGGAAAAGATGACAGAATAGCCTTGAAAGAACTAGTTTTGAGATTCCAACACAAAAGTGTGGACTACCACCTTGCTCTAAGCAGCAGCACTTCCACTAGCTCTTGAGAAGCCCCAGCACCCTGAGTGAGGCACACAGCCTCC
Source organism: Ammospiza caudacuta (assembly GCF_027887145.1). Taxonomy (NCBI): domain Eukaryota; kingdom Metazoa; phylum Chordata; class Aves; order Passeriformes; family Passerellidae; genus Ammospiza; species Ammospiza caudacuta. The sequence continues at coordinate 758,875 of NC_080632.1, read as the reverse complement.
CCCAGTGACTGCACAGCTCTTTGTTCCACGGGGACACGTGCTGTCTGATCATGCTTGTCCCGACTGACAGGAACACGACACGTCCTCATTTTCAGCAGCAGAAACTTCTGAGCACAAAGCACTTTCCTCTGTCTCTCCTGTAATATTTTTGCAAAGGCTCCCCACCTACCAGATCTCTCAGTGAAGACGTACCCATTGTGCTTCTGTCAAATCTCTGCCTACTGCCATCAGCACTCTCCATCACAACCCCTCTCTAGCATCAAGCTGATGGAGGAAACAGCCAGGAGAAAACATCTTATTCAAAGACCCATCTTCTCCAGCAGCAGAAGCAACAGTCTAAATTCAGCTTGAACAAAGCCAAGCTCAACACTTAATGATATTTCCCAACTATTTTAATTATCCCCCCTTCCGTTATGCTGTGAGTGAGCACAAAAATCTCCCAGGCATTTTAATTTCAACATATTTGAAACTGCACTGGCCCTCAAAACAGTGGAAGTTACGTGGGTCATACACATACATATGCAAAACACACAGTGCTTTGTCCAAAAAACAAATGCGTTTCCTAGGCGAGGCTGTTCAATCAAAAACTAGAAGCAGACAGCTACAACACAACACACTTCTGGGAAGAGTCTTAAATTCCAGTTAATTGCTTTTTCAATAAGGATTGAAGAGAACCTCAAAACAAAGCTGAAAGCTGAAAGGATGTATCGGCCACAGAAAATCCACAATGGTTAGAAAGACACCAGGAGCTGCTGCAGAGGCTCCAGGGGAAGCACAGAGAGGATTTGTGCTGTGCAGCATCTGTGGGCTGGGCAGAGCCTGCGGGAGCTGGGCTGGGCAGGCTGCCCAAGGGAACGCTGCCAGGGATGCCATCAACGCCCCCCGACATCCACAGGGGCTGCCGGAGCACGGGCCGGGCTCTGCTCGGTGCTGCCGGTGCCAGCAGCAGCAGCAGCGGCCATCGAAGAAAGGGCAGCGAGGGGCAGGGCAGCGGGAGGGAGAACTTGTGTGCGTGGAGGGACGGCAGAGCCCTGGAACAGCTGCCCAGGGAGGGCCTGGAGTGTCCCTGTGTGGAGCCATCCCAGCCCCAGCCGGGCACCTTCCTGTGGCATGCACCAGATCATCCCCAGACATCCCCCCCAACCCCAAATATCCTGGGATTCTGTGATACAGGATTACTGCTGAAGGAGGAATCAGATTTACCCAGGTAATGGGTAAAAAGATACTCTACACAGACTAAAAACATCACGAGGAAGTTGAATGGGAGTCACCACCAGCTTATGAAACATCATTTCTAATGATTATACAAGAAATGACTGAGATGGTGACAGACAGGGTCCATCCATGTCTCTGTTTTAAATCACTCTGAGCTAATCTCCCACACTGCTGCCACTGCTCTACCTGCCAAGAACCGTCAGAAACATAATTCCTGTTCTTTAATCACAAGAACTGCTGTGGAAATTTACAAGGAGCACTGAACACCCAACACAGACCTCAGCGAGAAAGCGCACTGCCTCTGCAAGGCCACACCTGGATCTTCCACCCATCACCGCAATGAAATGACGTCAGCCCAGGGGATTCAGGTTCATACGCAGGAGGGGATCCAGGTGCCCTTGCTTTGGGCTGCACACACACAGAGTGCCTGGCTGTGCCTCCTGAGAGACAGGCTCAGAACCCTGGGTGATAAAAACACAGGCACTGACACAGGGCTGTCCTGGAGGGGGACAGCACACGCAGGGATGGCCTGCACGAGGGGGAGGCCGCGAAGCAGATGGCTGTCCTCTGGGAATGGAAGAGCTGAAAGGCCACACAAAGAGACAAAAACATCAAAAACCTCAAAAAAACAAACAAACAACAACAAAAAAAAACACCCAAAAAACCCCCCAAAAAAACAAACAAAAAAAAACCACTAAACGCAAACCAAACCAAACAGCAACAACACAAAACTAAACAAAAAAACACCAAAAAAAAACCCACCAAAAAAAACCAAAAAAAAACAAAGAAAAAAACCCAAACAAACAAACAAAAAAACCAAAAAAACCCCAAAAAAAACCCCCAAAAAAATCCACTAAACACAAACCAAACAACAACAGCAACAACACAAAACTAAACAAAAAAAAAACCACCAAAAACCCCCACCAAAAAACCCACAAAAGAAAAACAAAGAAAAAAACCCCAAAGGAAAAAAACCCCAAACAAACAAACAAAAAAAAACCCAAAAAACCCCAAAAAAAACTGGAAAAAAATCCACTAAACACAAACCAAACGACAACAGCAACAACACAAAACTAAAGAAAAAAAACACAAAAAAAACACAAAGAAAAAAAAACAAAGAAAAAAACCCCAAAGGAAAAAAACCCCAAACAAACAAACAAAAAAAACCCCAAAAAACCCCCAAAAAAACTGGAAAAAAATCCACTAAACACAAACCAAACGACAACAGCAACAACACAAAACTAAAGAAAAAAAAAACACAAAAAAAACACAAAGAAAAAAAAACAAAGAAAAAAAACCCAAAGAAAAAAAACCCAAACAAACAAACAAAAAAAACCAACAAAAAACCCAAACAAAACCCACATAAACTAAACAAAACGAGTCAAGATAAAAATCCACCCCGCTGAATACCGGTGATAAATGCTCAGGCATCATGTAAGATTACAGACCAACTTAATCAGAAAAAGTAAAATCAGAATTAGGCCATAATATCTCATTTTAGTTTAAACATGGAAGGAAAGTGTACACATTACTGTGTTTTTAAGTTATGCTGGTGGGTTATTACCCATGGCACACAGGCAGAAGACCTGCAATTGTTCTTTAATTCTTTATTCTAAGAAGTTATAATAAAAAAGGAGAAAAAAATCAAAACTATATTTTCAGGATTTTGATAATTTTATCCAGATATTTTTTTCACAGATATTCTGAATTATTATCTTTGATAAGTAACTATATTGAAAACAAGTACATGATCTGTCCCCTTATCAATGGGCAGGGGACTGGAGGATGTACCATTCAAGCCAAATATCCAACCACACTGTGGCAAAAGCCTCTTTTTTTTTGTTTTTGGCATGTGTAACTCACAGCTCACATTTCATTCTCCTCTCACACCACTGACAGAACCACTTGAACCAACTCCAACTGAAAGGATATGATAGATTATGTAACTACTTCATCCTTCCCTTTTTTTCTCCTCGATTTGGAGGCTCAGCATTTGGGACACTAGCACATTCAAGTACTCTCTACTCTACAGAAATAAAAATTTTAAAGCCACAACATGATTTTCCAGACGTCAGCATTTGCAATTACAGACGTCATCAGAGACCATGAAAAACCCCAAGTATTAAACAGCTCCATCCTAAAAATCAAACCCACTCTTCAGAAGACATTTCAAAAACCAATATAAATTTGCCTTTGTACATGGCCTGGACCTTGCAAAGACTTTTCACACTTTTCCAAGAAAGATTCAGCTGCATGATGCTTCAGTGCATTGTCCCTAATGACCTCACAGCCAAAGGAGGCTGGAAAATTGTATTACCCCTGGTTTTCTTCCAGCAATGTCTCCATCTGAGCTCTCCACCTATGATTAAAATAAAAAGACTCCCAATTCCAAGCTCACAAAGACACGTTCAAATACAAACACAAGAAGCAAAGTTCTACTCTAGCCCCACTCCTTTCTTCTTTGCAATTACTGGAGTTATTCTCCTTCAATGCTACCAAACCATGGCAGCACTTGGAACAAAACTTTTAAGATGTGAGCAGGGAGGTGAATATAACAATAAATCCCAGTCTGAAGTGAGAAAGAAACTCCTTAAGAAGTAATCTGAATGAAAGCAAGAGAAGACACAAAAGACCAGGAGCCTTTATTGTTATATGTGTTAACCTGGCAATTAATACTGCTTTCATTCTGCACTCAAAAACCAGAAGAGGCTTCAGGGTCTTGGGAATGTGCATTAATGGTATGCTGTTTTTAATAATTCTACCTCAAACACAAACATGCTTCTCATACATCTAATTAAATTTTTTAAAAAGAGTCCTGCAAATGGCAGCCAAATGCTGAAATAAGGCTTCAAACTCTGAGAGCTGTGTGCCCATGGCCAGGAGGGCCAAGCTCTGGTTTCTGAAACAAGGAAGAAGCTGCTGAGTTTGGTCATGACCTGCCCTGCACAAAGAGAAGTGTGGTATTGACACAAGGTGAGGGTGGTTCCATCCCCAGAGAGCCCCTATTTTGGGAGCTCTGCAGCTCCCAAACTCCTCGCAGTTGGGAAACTGAAACGTGGGAAGGGTCCAGGAGCCCTCCTGGCACCCGGGGACAGCCCTGTCCAAGCTCGGAGCCAACTCTGTAAAACCACAGGACAAAACACTCTGCCCATGCAGGAAGATCCGCTCAGCCTCAGCCCAAAAAACACCATGGAAATCCCTCTGCTAAAGCAGAATTTGGCACAGGCAACTTCTCATCTCCCTCAGATAAAGAGCTTTGGATGTTTTGTAATGGTTTAATAGAGGCTGCTGGACAGAGAACGGGATACATCTGGCTGGTCAATTACACTTGTAATTAATGTCTCCTTTGATAAGATGATTTAAGAGTCCATCAAATGTGATGAATTGAACTTGTTAATTTTTCAACAAATCATTTCAGGCTTTCCTGTGAGATGTACAAAGATGCTTAAACACAGCCACGTTTCTAACAGAATAAATACAAGTAGAGTGTTATCAATTATACTCCCTACATAAAATATTTTTGTCTTACTCCACATTCCTGTAATCCAAGAGTGGGATGTTTTCATCAGAAATTGTTATTTACCTTGATTTCCTGTTCTCTGAAAAGCTAATACAAGAAAAAAAGCAAAGGCAGTTCTTCCCATGGGTTAATTTAGCATATAACTTAACACATGCTGTGCACTATGTATTCTTTCTTTCCAAGGATTTACCATTAAGGAGCCGACTGCAAAAAGCCACTTAAATTATTTTACAAATGGAAAAAAAAACAAAAAACAACATTTCGAGGAAGAAGGTGAAAGCAGCTTGGGCCAAGTGGTATGCTTTTAAGGAAAAAAAAAAACCCAAGAAAGAATTCTAAATTGAAATTCAATTTATCTAATGTTTATGCTTTGGGGGCTGGCAATGGTTCAGCTCAAAATACAGTTTTAAGTGTCACAAGGCTGCACATCATCTCTGGAGAAGTGAGCTGAAAACAGAGGTAGCAGACTTTTGTCTTTGTTCTGCCTGGGGCTTTTCCAATAAGTCAAAAATTGGAGAAAAAAAACAGCATCTTAATTCTACAGACAATGGATACTTACTCCAACTTAGTAGATTTTGTAACTCAAGACCTAAGGAAACTGAGTAATAAATCCTCTATTATTACCAACAAATTAAATGGTTACAATATTGGGAGTAGAGGCATAAAACTACTAAGTGAAACTGCATTTTTTTGTCAGATAAAGTACTTATGTTCACAAGACACACAACCTTCTATTTGTTCAATACCTGTCTCTCAACCTACAGGAAGTTACATTAAACTTGAAGTTGTATGTAGTTGTTTTAAAATACAAGAAGTTGTTGGCATAATCTGTCTATAAAGAATGTTCCCAACAAAATCACAAGAATTCCTTTCAGTCAGCCTGACATGAAGGGCCCTGGTCTAGATTCTGCTCATGGTCAATGATGAGCCAGAAGTATCTGAAAACACATCCCTATTAATACACATTAATTCCTTCATGTTTCTGAAATCGTTCCTGTGCCTGTAGATGTACTACTCTCAACGTGGCCACACTCAGGACAAGTTCTCTTTCTTTAAAAAACAAAAGGGTTATGTTAAAAGAAAGAGGTTTCTTGGTGTTTGTGGGTCTCCGTTTCCTGCCGCAGCTCTCTATGATGCCACAAAAACTTTTGCCATGATCAGGTCAAAAGGGGCTGTGAGAACACAACTCCTTAACCCACCAGCAGCACTCCAGAGCTGCTGCTGAAACTCCATTCTGGGGCTCCTTTCCTCAGTACATTAAAAACCAAACGTGTTACTCTGCAATTAATAACATCTGATAGTGTGCTAATTATACACCACAGGATGATTAATTGATAGAGTGCATGGCTTCCCCTCTGCCATGGCTCAAAAATTACATTATAGCTTTGAGTACTGAACAGCAGATTCCAAAACAAGCATTCCAAAATACAAGTTAATTGGAGTTAATCACAAGTGCATTTGATTATATTTATGAAAGCTTTTGCTTGCTTAGGCAGCCCAAGGGCACTGGCATTCAGATTCTGGTGCCAGGTCAGGTCAGTGCTCTGACTCTGGCTGGGTCCAAGAGTTGGGCCACGTGTAATTTCTCACATCCAGAGTGCTATTTCAACCTAGATTAACTCAAAGCACCAATCCCAGTGTTACCTTTCACAGACAAAACAAGCTGGGTTCTTCTCAAAGCCATCAGGAATAACAAGTGCACTGTATTGGCAATATACACAGGATGCTTTATGGGGAGGCTGAACTTCTCCACTTCAAGATGCAAATTCATGCGCTATCTTTTCAGACAATTAAAACAGCTTCACAAAGCAATTAATACTCTAAGTATGGATTTCTGACAGCTACACACTGTTTCCCTTAAATTAAAGGCTTTTCACCCCTCTTCCTAGCTTCCTTTCTGTCAAATGAATATGTTTATCTTTTGGGTTTGGTTTTTTTTGTTTGGTTTTTTTGGGGGGAGAGGTGGGTTTTTTTCCCTTTTGTTTTAGCTTTGAGGTCTTTTGTGTGTGGTTCTTTTGTTGTTGTAGCTTGTTTTCTGGTGGTTTTGGGGGGGTTTTTTTGTTTGTTTGTTAGTCTAGCAATAAAAAAAAAACCCAGCACTGCCCTGGGAATGGTTTGATGGATGGACTGTTCGGGAATCAGCTGGTTGTGCACATCCAGAGGCAGTGGTCAAAGGCTGAGTCCCAGGGGACACCAGTGGACATCACTGACCTGCCCCCGGGTCAGGGCTGGCTCCAGCACAGGCTGAGCAGAGGGAGCAGCCCTGGAGGAGCCCTGGGGCTGCTGTGGGGCCCAGCTGGGACCCCAAAGCCCGTGCCGAACCCAGAGCCCAGAGCCCCGTGCCGAACCCAGAGCCCAGAGCCGAACCCAGAGCCCCGAGCCCCGAGCCGGGCCCCGAGCCAGGCCCAGAGCCCAGAGCCCTGAGCCGGGCCCAGAGCCCCGTGCCGAACCCAGAACCCAGAGCCCAGACCCCAGAGCCCTGAGCCGGGCCCAGAGCCCTGTGCCGAACCCAGAACCCAGAGCCCCGTGCCGAACCCAGAGCCCAGAGCCCTGAGCTGGGCCCAGAGCCCAGAGCCCTGAGCCCCGTGCCAAACCCAGAGCCCCGTGCTGGGCCCAGAGCCCCGAGCCCCGAGCCCCGTGCCCGGCCCAGCCCAGCGGGGGCAGCAGGGCAGGGGCCATTCTGCCCCTCTGCCCCTCAGGCAGAGCCCACCTGCAGAGCTGCCCCAGCCCCGGCCCAGCCCAGCAAGGAGCTGCAGCTGCTGCAGCCGGGCCAGAGGAGGCTCCGGCGCGGGCACGGGGATGGAGCGGCTCTGCCGGCACCAAAGGCTGCCACGGCTGCCATCGCTCACCCGGGCACCAGAAGCTTTGGCCTGAGCTCAGGGCGGCCTTTCAGTGCTTACAGGGGCTCATAAGGAAGGTGGGGACAGAATTTCCAGTAGGTCTGTTGAGACATGGCAAGGTGCTTTTAAACTCCAAGAGAGCAGATTCAGACTGGATATGAGGAAGGAGTATTTTACCTCGAGGGTGGTGAGGCCCTGGCACACGCTGCCCTGCAGACATTCAAGGCCAGGCTGGACAGGGCTCTGACCCACCTGGTCTGCCCTGCAGCAGGGGGTTGGTCTGGATGACCTGTAAAAGCCCCTTCCAACCCAAGCCTTCTATGATTACATGAGCACCACTTGCTCTTCACAGTGCTCTCCTGGTTCCTCCTCTAGCCCTGACAAGACCTGTTCAGTAAAAAGGAAGAGGCACAGCCACAAAGCAACAGAAGGCATGCAGTGAGAGGGCAGATGGCTGTCCAGGAAGCTGTTCAGGAGAGTTATCCTTCCTTTCCGTACCTCTGCAGAGCCCAGGGCATGTGACAGATGAGGCAGGTTGGAGGGGTGTCACTTGCACCCTCCCCATGGTCCAGCCTCAGCTCTGCAGAGGGGGCTGCAGGAGCAGGACAGTGCCAGGCAGCCAGGAATACCTGGAATCTGGCTTGGAATGGGGACAGGGACACCCAAGACACATAAACAGAAGGGCAGAGGCAGGAGGAGGTGACAAAGACTCCAGAAAGAGGAGCACAGCTGTAAAACACCAGGCAGGGGGGATGGAGGGGCAAACAGCTATCTTCCACCTGACAGAAGCCAGCCAGACAGGCACAACAAAAAATAGGAATACATTCAAATATATTTGCTAGGAAATGTTCTTAAGTACATCTATCTCCCTCTGTAGAAATTCTTTCACATAAGCTGAAAGCTGTTTTTTTTACACAAAATCTTTTTGCTTAAAAGAACACTGTGCTGCTATGCAATACATAGTTAATTACAGTAGTAGGGATTCCAAAGTCTCTACTGAGAACCTAGAAGATATTCACATGAATTTTGAACATCTAACAGTCATTTGTACTATTCCAAATTCCCAGAGGAAGAGTCCATGCCTAAAGCACACTGCTCAGGAATCTAATTTTCCAAAAGCCTCTTATCTCTGCCATACATAGGAAAGAACACCTAGTAAAAGAGACAAACATTCTCAGTCAAGCACAGAATTAAACTGCTAAAGACAGCCCAAAAGATTAATCTTGTTCTTTTCTGCAGTTCAGCAGATTGATGGCACTTAAAAACCCACTGCAGTTTCATTCTCTTCAAAATTAGGAAAACCATTACATTCTGGGTTTATTAAAAATAAAAAAAATTAATGGCCTTTCTCTCTTGCCCAGCTCAGGAGGGGCTGGGAACCAGGACTACAAGAGCTTTACTCTCCTCACTCCACATCACTGCTGCCTGCATGTCAGACATGCAGGCACCCTCAGCCTTCCTCTCTCCCACAGTCTCACTGACATCAGTGCCGTGATTAAAAATGCTGAATTTCTAATTCCTGGCAATTTCTAACTCCTAACAATGAGGAAATGGGGGAAGAAGTAATGTTTGAGAAGTTTACACATCCAAGGTATTCTCAATGGCACTGCTTCACAGGAAAGGAATTATGTCCCAAGTCAGCTTCAAAGCTGAATAAATTATGAAAAAGCAGTCCTTGTTAAAACAAAACACTAGGACTTCAACAAATATGCCAACATTCATAGACTGCTAAAAAAGATTTAAACTTGCACACCAGTTTTAAGAGCTTAAGACTCATTCTCCATTTGAATATGTGAAAAATCACAGCATATGAATACATACTGAAAGAAAAAACAAGAAACAACCAGAGCAGACAAAAAAAAAAAAAAAAAAAAGTACCACAATTTATTTGTCACCTCCTAGAGTTTCTGATCTGTCCTGTAAAAATAAATCCGTTGCCAAAACATGCTAACAAAAGCTTTGCAGTTTCATTTTTCCTACTTCTGTTTATAAGGTAAGGGATTTTTCCCTATGTAAAAGTTAACTTCTTCACACCCAGAAACTGGACAAGCATCAAGGCTCAAGACTTAATTGTTCTTCATTTAATAATTTCTACCTCAAATGGAGGGGAGGGAAAAAACGTCCACACCCATGAATATTATTAATCGGTGCAATAATGCCACAAATGCAGCTGCTGAACACAGCATGTTTTCCATGCTTTGCAGCCACATGAGAAATAATGCACCTTGAGCCAGGTGTGAGTCTGGGGAAGCTCATCAGAGCTTTGGCCTGAGGGGAAGTTTACAAAAACACAAGGGCTGGGCAAGGCAGGGCCTGCAAAGGCCTGCTGTGGCTGTAAAAAGCACTGCTAACATTTTTAATCTACTTTATCATCCAGGTAAGAACAGTGCACTGCATTCTGACATAGGGCTTTGTAATTGCCTCTTCAACTGCAGCAACACCTCCATGTGTGTGGGGGAGACAGGAATTCCACCTGGAGAACATCCTAAGCTGTGAGAGGCAGTCAGGCAGGCGTGGTGAAAAAATACACCTAAACTCTTGAGGAATTTGTCAAACAAGATGCAAGCCCCACACTTCCCTCACCTGCAGTGCCACAGGAAATAATGAATGAGAACAGCAGCATGTCCTGACTGAGACAGGATCAAACTGCCAAAAAACAGCATCCAGCAACTCTTCCAGGCCACTGCAAGAGGTGAGAACACGGTGGGGGAATTTTTTTCCCCTGTCCATTCAAAAGGATAGGGCTCTGACATGACCACCTCAAGCAGCTGGCTGCACAGACCATGGGCTGGACTCTCAGCAGTGCAAAACACCTCTCTGGTCAGTAAATATCTGTTCACTGATGCTTTTGGTGTTTGCATTTGCAGAAAACAGTTCACATGCTGGTTTTGCACTTCAGTTGCTTTTTTTCCTCCCTGCTGCAAATTTAACTGCTTGCAGCTTCCATTGACACAAAACATTCTCAAGATGGTTGTCACAGCTTGCCTTTCACTTAACAGTCCATGGGAACATTACAAGATATACAAACCATGAAACCACTGCTTTTTATCATCACCAGCCCTTTAGACACTCTCCACTCCTCTGTTCCACCACTTAATGTGCAGCGCTGTTTACTCCCACTGTAACCCTTCGGGGTCTTGTTTTTGCCACTACAACCCTTCCTGTCCTTGCTGAGCTATGTAAATAAATGGACATGCCCTTCACAAAAAAAAACCCAAAAAACCTCAGTGTTAACTACATGAATGCATCCTCTGATCTGAACAACCAGCAGTCACATATAAAGACCACAAAATTAAAAGCATTTTGTACACAGTTACAAGTCAAGAGTTCATTCCAGCTGAGTTTCTACTTGACTGACAACATAAATCCATAATTCTGTCCATGAGAGCAATTAGCAATGAACAGCACCACTGACCAAACATAATAAATCCACTACAGCTCGCTCTAAGAGACCATGACAGAAACTGGAGAGGAACAAACCTGCAGAGACCTCACACAATACAGTTAAAAGCAGAGGCCACTGCTAAACCAGAGGGCCATTAGCACTGCACTTAGCAGAAAGAGCTTGAAATTATGTTTGCAGAGGTCCTGAAACACAAATTAAAAAAGCTTGTGTTGAACATAATGATGGAGGTTCAGCTACTCGAGGGATTCCACCATGCCTGGAGAGGGAGGATGAGGTTTAGTTCTCAATGGGTCTAAAGGACAAGGGAATTACAGGGAACCAACTCCAAGCCAAAGACTACTGCAGCACCAGGAGAGAGCAGAAACCTGAACCCCATATTCAGAACCTTGGGGTTATCACAGGCAACAAGCTGCAGACCACCTGCAGCCTCAACCAAACAGTGCAGACCTGGGGGAAACGCTGTGGGCTAAAGCTGCTTGTGAGCAGTGTGTTTCCACAGAGTGTCCAAGAATGCTACAGAATGAAACACTGCAAAAAAATGACAAATGGAAAAAAGAGGAAGAATGAAGCATGCTGAAAATGCACTGAATTTTTCAACAAAACAAGGAAGGGCCAACATGAGAGGAGCAAAAATATCCCAAAGGAGCCTCAAATACAATGTGAGGAGACCAATACAGGCTAGGTTTTAAAGCAGCCAACATGTTCAGGAGGGTGGGCGCAGACCCTTGACTAGCAAGAACTGGGAGTACAAAACACTGTGTTCTTAGGAAAAAAATGAAAGTATTTTCTGAAGGCAAGACTTTTTCTCTGCTTTCTAGAAAGAAGGAAATTAAAACCATGACAAGATTTTGCTCCAGGCAGGTCAGCACTTGCAAACAGATGTTACTAACAGTTTGGGAACAGCACAGTACTCACCAGAACAGTTTGTCTTAAACCACTTTTTGTAACCTATTTTTAAAATAAGCTTTGCTTTTGAGGGAAGGGTCTTCACTGGCCCCCAGCTCAGTGTGCTTGAATAGTATTTTCTAGTCATTAAATCCACCCTAGAAAAGCAAAGAATAAAAAAAACCCTGACAGAAATTGAAGGGAAGCACAGAGAGTTTTGACTCTTGTCAGCGTAAAGGGACGCTGAACCAAATTAAGGCTGCTCTCACAAAGCTGCAGCACTTTACCTTAGCTCAACATTTTATTTCATTCTTTTGGTAACCATAAGCACACTCTTTGTGCTGGCCACATCACCTTGCTCACTCAGTGCCAAGCTCTGGTACACAGCATCCAGCACCAAATCTCCTGCAACGTCCACACTACACTGGAAGAGTAGAAAGACCTCTTCTCTTCTCTTCTCTTCTCTTCTCTTCTCTTCTCTTCTCTTCTCTTCTCTTCTCTTCTCTTCTCTTCTCTTCTCTTCTCTTCTCTTCTCTTCTCTTCTCTTCTCTTCTCTTCTCTGTTCTCTCTCCCAACCTCTAGTCTCCTGGGACTACTTTTCTCTCCCATCTCTACCCCCCATTTTCATCATCTCAGTGTTTTTCTGCTACATCCCTAACACACAAAGAGATGAAGACCCTTCTTGAACCACTAGATCTGGTTCCCACTGCTTTAGTTCTTAAAAAAGTTATGGAAATTAAACTTTTTACAGTTCATGGAAGATTCTCAACCACAGGTTTTAGAAAAAAGCTGCTAAAAGATGAAATCACCAGATACTGGGCCAATAACCAAACCTGAATACTACAGACATCTCAGTATGCATTAAAATGAAATTACTGCTGTACAAAACCAAACCTAATTAAAAGCACAAGAAAGCAGCATATTGAAATCACTTAAATTACTATGAAACACTTCAGGGCCCTCTAGTGGTTTAATCTCTGGAATGAGAAAAAATCCACGAAGAATTGTTTTTAAAATAAGGCTACTGAGGTGTATGGCAATAATGTGCTCTATTTTTGTCACTCTCACGTAATTAAGGGCATTTGGGCTGGAAAGCTGCGTAGCAAATTACCAGAAAGGTGAAAAACCTACAGACTAATGCCTGTTCACAAAATCAGCTAATGGGTAGCATTTTTTGTCTTCATAAAAATGAGAAGTCACTCATTAACATTCTCTACTGTGCACAACCAAAAAAACACAAAGGAAAAAAAATCACAACCACTCTCCCAAATTCATACCAGAATGACTACTTCATTCAAAACTGAAATGCCAAGCTCTAAACCAGCTCTCTACAGCCCCAAACCACATGGTTTAAAAACAAAAAAGTGGAAAACTGAAATTTCCTCAAAAAAATGCAGCTGCAAGATTTCATCCGCACTGCTCAGAACACTGCTCCATCTTTCATCTATCACCCTAAAAGTTACATCCTACTCTGGCTTTACTACACAGAAAAAGCGATGCAGAAAACAGGTAACAAATTTCCTCTAGAAACATGGCAAGAGAACTCAAAGCAAAGAGATGATCAGTCACAATACTTGCAGGTGTCTGTACCCCAGTCCAAGATGGTGTAAAAGGACAAACAGTACCAAATACCAGTTGCAAAGGTTTTATACACCTACCTACAGTAATAGAAAAGGAAGTCTTGTGTCTTTTAGAGACCTCAAAACTATGACAAACAGGGGAAAAAAGCCAAATAGCACCTCTTTCAGATCTGAAAAGTAAATTACTGAGCTTGGAAATTATTCCAGCAGATCCTGTGATCAGGAGTGTGGTGGCAGGACCATGACAAAGACAATGTTTAAGTGCACAAATCTTTCACAGGCCAGTCAGAAGCCATGAACTTCAGCCTAAACACAACTCAGGAGCAAGTGCCCAGAACTTGGTGGGATCTGGGAAGTTCTGAACCCAGCAGCAAATTGCAGCCATTCTGGAAAGGGCCATGACAGAACTACAAATCCATACCTGCTCCTGGATCTCAGCTCCACGCCGGCTCTGGGAAAGAGAACCCCACAGAACTCACCTCATGGAGGTTATACTGTGGATGAGCTTTTCAGATGGATCTGACAGCCTAGATGGAAGAATTATCTCAACTGGCTGCAGGCGCAGAACCCGACTCTCCAGCTCTGAGCGGGAAGCACCGTCCCGAAAACTGTCAAAAATCACCTCTCCTGTAGTTGGCTGGATTGCCTGCCAAACAAAAATGTGCACACATATATCCAGTGGATATTCACATTTTCAGGGACTGCTTCAGAGGCTCAAACTGTTAACTGGGAACAAAATCTATAGTGTAAAATTATACAGCACCCCCTCACGCAGTGAAAGCGGCAGATCCAAAAACCTGAATGTGCTTTTTTTCAAACCCATGACACAACAATAACCTCAAAACAGTAACACAAGCACAGCTTTGTCCTGGGAAGTGGCAACAATAACTTACAATACCTTAAAATGTAAATGTGCTTTTGTTGTTAGCAGTCCACCCCTGCTCAAGTTTTAATACCAGACAAACCTACGAACTGAAGTCCATGAAATGCACATGTAATTCAAACTGGAATTTGAACACTTGCTTCTGTTGTTCTCTCCCAGCAGCAGTATGGCATTCAAACACAATCAGAAACACAATCAAGACATTTTTTAATTAATTCATCACCAGCTGACTGGGCTTTGCTGTGTGTTTTGCTGGTTGAACAGGACTGGGTTTAATCTTCACCAATACAAATCTGAAGTGTAACTCGAAAGCCTCTTCCTCTAAAGAACAGTATTTTGTAGATGAAAAAAGTGCTCTCAAGCTTTAAAATATTAACCCTAAAAATGTTTAAACATTGAAATTTGTAAAGCATCTGAACAAATTATTTCCCTAATGTATTTGGTTAAAATACTAATATGTTTTCAAGTGAAACAGGAGCAAAACCAGTTTGATAAATGTTCAACTATCCACTCCATACCTTTTCTGAAGTTTTCAAATATAAAGCCATCACAGTTCACACACAGATATCTTATCTAAAGTGCCTCTTTTTACCAAAAAAAAAAAAAAAAATCAATTCCTACTCCCCCGCAAAAAAAAATCTGAAAGACAGAACAGTCATGAATTTAACAAGGTACCCACCCACCTCCCCAGAAAAAAAACAAAATGCACAACAAAACAACCCCACGCAGACCCTAAAATACTGGCTCCTGAGAAACTAACTTACCATAATGCCTGTAACAATGTCACCTTTCTTCCTGTCCTTCAGGTGGTCCCCATTTTCACAGATGCAGAGGAGGTAGCTATCGGGGACATCTGCTGTTACCTCTTCAACATCTACAGGATCATCCAGCTTCAACAAAGGGTTCACATGTAACAAATGTTCAAAAAAATACTACACGGATTTGGGTGGACTGTTCACAGGTCTTTCCAGACCTAAGTCTTGTACTCTCAGACATTAATCTGACAATCTTTTTAGCTCCTGGTATCTATTAAGTTTGTTTGAGAAATTAAATTAAAAACATGAGGTAGACAAGACCGGATAGAGCAAAACAAAAAACTGAAGAAATAAATTCATTGGTTAAAAGCTGTTTCTCTCTTATTTTAACATTTTTTAGGCAAGACCTGCAGGACACTGCAAATTTGCTAAGTCCACTCCATGACCTCAGAAAGCAACTACAGTAAACACAACAAACCTGCAGCTTGCCCTGAAGAGACTGGACTGTTTGTAAAGACATGTGGTACGTTTTACCACAACATAAAATTAAAGGAACTTTATTTCCTGCTGGCACTCTTATGTCAGCCACTAGCTGCCCATGTTCCATCCTGGTGATAACACCAGAATCAAGGCCTCCCAAAGGTTAGTCTGAAACCAAGTTTATTTGAAAAGGATATCTTCTCCAATAAGTGTAGACTTAGTGTAGAGGGCAGTCAGCTTACGGCTGAAGAGAGAGCTTTTATTTTCTCCAGCAGCTTTCAGTGCTGCAGTTTCCATTTGTTTTATTACTCCAACCTACAGGCAGACAAACAAGAAACAAAGTTAGATCTCTGGCAATAAATTATTGTTTTTATCATTCTGTATATCTGGTAATCTTTTAAGATGTGCAAACAACAAATGCATATTTCAAGCTGGAATACATGATCAACAGAAAGGGCTCTCACATCAATCCTACTAATGAGATTATAAGGCAGTGCTTTTCCTGCTTTTCCTGACCCTTTTCCTACTCCTGACTGCCCTCTCAACTTCTGTACCTGTGCTTCTCATCCTATTTTGAAACAATTTAGCTGGACATCACTGCTTATTAGAGAATGGTTGCTTGCGTCCAGTTTAGAATCAACAAGTCTTTTTCTTGGAAATGGAGGCAGAAAAAGAGGCTATCACCAGAAAGCCACAGAATTACAGGGATGCAGAACAGGAAGGAACAGAGAAAAAAACAGTGGGCTGGGATAAGAAAAACAAGGATGTGAGGAATAATAAAACAGAGAGAGGATATGTACATTTCTCCTTATTAAATGCAAAAACACTGAGAAAAATAATTGTTCTGGAACTGTTCGTGAAAAAATGAAGACACTTCTCTGAATCTGCTAATGGCTCATGACACCCCCAGCACAGAGAAACTGAAACAAAGGGAAGTTGGCCATTTCTACTGCGGGAGCCAGGGATAACAAACTGCCCACTTCTCAGCTGAAACCAGGGGCTGGTACAAGCAGTGCAAGTTCTCTCAGGGCTGGTCTGTACTCAATTAGCAGGAGTCAGGGGTAACCTTGTGTCCCTTGGCTACGAGGCGGCGCACGTGGACGAAGAGCCGGTGGCTGGGGATGCTGGCGGTCATGAAGTTGTGGTCCAGGTGACAGTAAATGTTCAGCTCCTTAGCTGCAATCTGCAACAAGAGTCAGCCAAAGGGTCACAAAGTAATATAAGAAGGTAAGGAGCTTATCTCTATGACAACAGTGATGCACAACTGCAATTAAAAGCTCGGTGACAAAGGGAAAACATTCCAGGAGAAAGCCTGGAGGGGCCCCTCCACCTCCCTGTCCCAGCATTGCCATAAACAGCGGATTCACTATCACAGGCTGCAGGTGTCAGGTTTTAAGGTTGCACCTTGATCTTTACCACTGTGAGGTAAACCACCCACGCTGCACACACAGGGTCTGAAACACAGCTCAGCAAAAGGTCAAACGATTTTCACGCCACTAGAAACGCAGCAGGAATGGAAGCATTTAGTTTGTGGTCATAAAGATGGGATTAACCTGGCCAATCAACCAAAACACTGAAAAATCAATATTGAACAGCAGTGGAAACTAAATACTTAATAAAAAAAAGTAACAACACTAACTATAATGCGACATGTGTGATTTGTATGGTCTTCTTGCCCCAGGTGTTCACTGAGCAGAGGATGGGGTGCTAGGCAGGACCTGCCGGCAAACACTGACCTGTCTATCTGAACTGCATATTTCTATTTCTGGGCTGTAAGTACACCAGAAAATGAGCAGACAAATTACACAGCACAAATATGATGGGGAAAATGAATTCCCAGTAACCAAGCAACATTTCTCACTGGTCTCAAGTGTGAAAACAGCACCAAACAAAGGCTGGTAGCAACGACTTTGGGACAGATCACAAGAGAAAACATTATGAAACATTTACAAACCACCACTTTAACATTATGTTTGTTATATAGTCCTTTCCAGTTCCTGCAGATCTGCCATGTGTAGGTGTCACATCCAGGCATGCATTCAGGGTACTCTCTGCACCCAGGCTATACCTGCTATATTCATCTTTTCTAACACCACTTGCTCCACTGCCTTTCAATCTGAAAGATTCCTAATGTCATACATAACACTACAGTTATGTATTATATATATATATATATTACAGTAGAGTTCTGAGCCATGACATGCAATTCATCTCAGAAAGTTTTTCAACTTTAACTCTCACAAAACATTATTCTAGGAACTCACTTTAAATTCTTAATATACAAGACAGCAAGCACTACCACGTGATTACAAAGTAATAAATGCAATTTTGACCCAAAACAAAAAAAAAGGTGTGCATAATGGATAGTCTTGAATTTCAGGGCACAGAGATTTTTCAACCTGATTTCAAGTAACAAAACAAAACAAAATACCCTCTTATGCCCCCAGTGAAGTCTCCTTTCCAGAACTGGCCCCAGACCCAGGATCACACCAGCATAATCCAAGTATCTTTCCATAATCTTGGAAAAAATTACCTCTGCATCTTGTCCAAAGAACCGGTATTTGTATCCACACTCCACACACAAAACAGCATCTTTGTACTTTTTCTTCATTTCTATAAACTGGAGCTCTAGTGGAGTGTAAATGCTTTTGGTTCTTTTATTAAGATTTGTCTCTGAAGAATTTTGAGAATTTTCATAGGACTTAAGAGACGCAGAAAACTGACTAAGATTACGTTGAAACTCCTCCTGTAAATAAAAGGTGGGAAAGTGGAAATTAGGAATCATCAAACAAATCAGTCGCCCCTCCTTTGTTTGCACTGACCACAGAGGAAAAGATTACTCTTGCATTGAAGAGCCCCAAGCTGCAGCACAACTATTGCAGCAGGATGTACAGAACACAGTATATTTGGAATGAAAATTAATTAAAATGTCCTGAAAGTCAAAGTTAGTTTGTCCTCAGACACCTGGGGGGAAATCAGAACCCTATTGTATCATAAGCTCCCAAAGCACAGACCAAGACAATGCAGGCTGCAGAGACTGGGCAGTCCAAACAGGCCCATATATTGAAATAAGGATGAGTTGCTGCTCCAGTTTAGAGGTGAGAAACTCCAGCACGAAGAGATAAATGATGTTCTAAAAATCCACAGTAAACCAAGGAACAAACCAGTCTGAGTCTCAGTTCCCTGTCTCAGCCACCAAAATCGTACTCCTTCTCCAGTTCAGCAAACCTCTCACAACAACTTAAACACAGAAAATCAGCACTACAGTTTCTAAAACCTCAAATTGAAATGCTTTGAGCTCACTCTGTCTGCAGTTTATCATTTGCAATGACATTATGTAGCCTATTCTTGCCAAGCAACTTCAGCTCTACCATGCTGAGCTGTTCTGTATTGTCAGCAGTGATGGGTTCAGAAGTGCAGAGAAAAATGCTGAGAAGTCTTTCACTTACAGCAAAATTCCTCCTCACTTACACCACAAGATCAAATACAGATAGTATTGGTTAAAAAAATATAAAGACAACCCTCCAGAATTTTTTAAAGCATATGACTATTCAAAACACAATCGGGTTGTGCTATAAATTCTGCATCTGCAAACAAATCAAATAAACTTCCATTTCTACCAAGGGTCCCATTCAGATTACAAGAAACAAAGTGAACAGACTGTTTAGCAGCAATGGTAATTCAGAAAAAAACAAACAAACAAAAACAAACAAGAAAAAGAAACAGATGGCTTAAATCTTATATATTTTGGGTCATGGGAATGTACAAAGTGTGCAGTCAGAGAACAAGTGGGGAAAAACAGCACTTAGACTTAGCTGTAACTGCAAAATCCTCACAACTGCACACCACTAAGTAAGAGAACCCAGCCTAGCTCAAATAAAGCTGCCCTGCGCCCAGAACTTGGGTGGCCTCAGGAGCTCAGATGTCCCTGCTGCAAAATCCTCAGCTCACAAACTCAGCACTCTTTGGCCCAAGGTCTGTGCCAGCCAAACAGGGTGACCTCGTCTCATTTTACAGGAAACTGTCATGACAAAGCATGTGAAAAAAGGGCATGAAACCAGGCAAGAGGAGTAGAAACAAACACAAAAGCCGACTTGGTGAGATGGTCTAAGTTACCAGCTGGAGGAAGATTACAAAGTGAAAAGCAGGACACAAACAGCTAAAAGGATCCCTTCCAAGGCAAGGAAAATCAAGTTTTCTGGGTTCTCCAACTGACCACATCCCCAGAACCTCAAGCCCTTACCACAGCAGAATTATCTTGCCACAAGCTGCTCACTTCAGCATTTGGACCCCACATCCACACAAAGCAGAACCCCTCCCAGGTAAAGGCCACAGCCCTCAGACAGGGAAGGTTAAAATCAGCTTTTCATACAAGCTCCTTCCCACACAAAGGCAGATGGAGAACTCCACCAAAGAGCAGCCACCACAGTAAGCCATGAGATGCATTCTAGAATCTGAGCAGCTGACCCCCAAACCCCCCCAATTAACTAATGTTAACTACTCCCATAAGTGAAGGGGAAGCAAAATACCATTACTCCATTCAAGTCTCTTGATTTGCACCATAGATATCATCATGACAATTTTTTGTGTGAGCTACCCCCACCTTCTGCAGATGAAAAAGCAGTGATACCTTTACTAGTTAGATTTACCAGCAACTAGATTAAGCCACATCTCAGTGACAACCCTACACGATGTTTCTGCAAAGAATGCCTGCTGGAAGTTTGAGAGCCCACACCTGGAACTGAAAGGAAGCTGAGCAAAGTGCCTCTCTGAACATGTGTTAATTATTAAGGTGTTACAGCTCCCTTCACAGGCACAGATGACACCAACAGGGCTTCTGTTCCCTCAGGATGCTGCTGTGCAATGGTATCACTGAGGAGCCAGAGCAGCCAACCTGCTCAGCATGCAAGGAGCTTCAGAAAGACATCTGCCCACAAATACAGGTCTGTGGGGTTCTGCTGCACCATTCCACATCGCAGCACAGGAGCACAAAGGGCAGCCTGTGCCAGAGTTTGCTGGTTTAACTCATAACAAGCAATCCACACGCCCCACAGGGGCAAAGCTCTGCATACCTTCTGTGCCACCTTCGGGCCACTGTCCCAAGATGGGAGAGGATTTTTCAGTTCTAAGCTCCTCCCAGTAACACTGGGACATTTCTCTTTCTCCTGAAAGCCATCCTCCCGGAGACTGGTGCACTGCTGGTTCGAATCACTGCAGAACTCTCTCAGCCTGCCCAGAGTTTCCAAACAGATACGGGACCTCTCACACTTCTGAGATTCTTCTTTTGGTGAAAATTCACAACAAAAACACATTAGCAACTTATTTTATAAAAGAGAACATCTATTAGAAGAACATCAGTAAGCACAGACACAACCATTTTACTCCACATCTCTTTTCCCTGTGCTCCCTCTCCTCTCCCACTGCAGTATTTCTGCCAGCCTGACAGAACCATGCACTTAAAACAGCTTGGTTACCTTCCCTGGAAAACCAATATTCCTCACATGTGTGCTTCTCTGTAAGCGGGAAGAGATTATTTTTAGGACTGACAACTGCACAGCCATAAAGTTAGCTAAGAAGACTGGGAATCAAGCAGATTTTCTTTCCATATGCTTCTTTATGCAGACAGTATTGCCTCTTGAGGGTGTACTAGTGATACTTCAAAGCATCACACCAACAAATTTAATACCATTCCCACTTTGAAACTCAAGAGGCTAATTCTTGCTATTGAAACGTAATGAACTTTACATTCACTGGTTTTCATACCAGCATTACCTTATTAAATTCTCTGCTCAAAGCCAGATGGAACTCAGGCATTTCTGAGGCAACAGAGCAGCTGACAATGAAAAACTTATTTACTGGCTGCCAATGCTCGAGGGTTTGATAACAGTCAACTCACTTTTATCCTGAGTCTTCAGGGGGTTACAGATCTCTTCCAGAGTAATCTGCCGTGCCTTGGTCTTCTTTTCACATGGTTCATTGCTTTCAGTAGATGTGCTCCTTTTTGTGCCACATTTAGAAGCCTGAAAAGCAAATTAAGCTAATAAGTTCAGTTACCTTTTCTGTTGGCTCTTCTCTGAAAGAGAACAAACAGCTTCACAATAAGTTAAGGCAAAATTGTCCAACCTCCCATCCCTGGTATTGCTCAAGACCAGATTGGAGGAGCTTGGAGCATCCTGCTCCTTAGACGTATTTTGAAACATGCATTTAGAACACTATGTAAACAGAAAATTCACCAATTTTGCTGTTTCATCATTGACCTTTTGCAAGAACCTTTACTAAATATGAAGAAGTAACTTGTAAATCCAGCAGAACATAAACACTTCTCACAGAAGCACACAACAGGTGCTTTCAGCAGCTTGCATCCACATTTCATATCGTGACATCAGATGGTTTAACCATGGAATTTAAATTTCCTTGGAACTAAGCAGGAACTCCAACCTCACCAACTAAACCCAAAACCTCCATATAACCACAGCCCACATGAGTAGCAGTTTTCAAGCCCACTGTAAAATACCACCAAATTAACACTAATTAGGAAGTTTATTCTACAAGGGCAGAAAGACGTAACCACACCTTTCAACATATATTTGGACCAAAGGCAACCCAAGTAGCTGACTTGAGTCACAGGTAAAAAAGGCAAACACCCTTCCAGGGCCAGAAGGGGCTGGAAACAGTAACTACAGGGAGAGTGGAAAATACAAACCCAGAATGAAATCCACCTGCAGAGACACAGACACTTTTCCCCACTGGTGACACAGGGAGTATCTGCATCAATGCACGCTCTTTTGGCCTTGCACCTACCAGCACTCAGGCCCCAAGTCACCTGAGCTCCAGCACCTGGGACAGGAGCACAGCTCCCTCACTGCACGCCAGAGCTGCCCAAAAATGGGATTCACTCCTCAGCGTGCCAGTGACACCCTGCAGAGAGAGACCCCCATGGGGCTGGGCAGGCCTGGGTGCCCCCGGGCTGTCCCAGCACAGCCCTGCCCTCTCCGTGCCATCCCTGCCGTTCCTCACACGCACACAGAGCCGGGGCTGCCCCGGCCCTGCCCCGGTGCCCGCAGTGCCCCGATTGCCCCGCAGGCCGGGGCAGGGCTGTGCTGGGACAGCCCGAGGGGCGCCCGGGGCGGCTGAGCCCAGCCGGGCCTGTGTGACCGCAGCGCTGAGGGTGGCACTGCCCTGGGCAGGGGCAGCTGCGGCACACGGGGCCCCGAGCCTTTCCTGAGGCTGCCGGGCTGCAGGGACCTACACCGACATCCTCATTTACATCCCCAAAACTTGCTGATTGCAGGAGCCTTAGACTAAGGGATGCAGCTGCTGCCTGTCCCACTGGTCAGGTCTCATTTCTGGCCGGTCAGGCTTCAAAGTACACAAAGATCAAACCCCAGAGAACATCCTGACTTATGATAACCTTAATATTATTCCACATTTTGCAAAACTGGAAGGCACAGGGGTTCAACACTGGTGTGAAGCAACAGTGACATGGACCAACACGCTGGCCTTGCCCAGATCACCAAACCTGGGCCAAGCCCCAGCTCCCCTATAACAGGCACATCCTGTATTACAGAATCACAGGGGATTTGGGGCAGAAATGTCCCTCTGGAGCTCCCAGCCCAGCCCTGGCCAGGCCGGGTGCCCTGGTGCATGCCACAGGAAGGTGCCCGGCTGGGGCTGGGATGGCTCCACACAGGGACACTCCAGGCCCTCCCTGGGCAGCTGTTCCAGGGCTCTGCTCTCCCTCCACGCACACAAGTTCTCCCTCCCGCTGCCCTGCCCCTCGCTGCCCTTTCTTCGATGGCCGCTGCTGCTGCTGCTGGCACTGGCAGCACCGAGCAGAGCCCGGCCCGTGCTCCGGCAGCCCCTGCGGATGTCGGGGGGCGTTGATGGCATCCCTGGCAGCGTTCCCTTGGGCAGCCTGCCCAGCCCAGCTCCCGCAGGCTCTGCCCAGCCCACAGATGCTGCACAGCCCAAATCCTCTCTGGGGCCTGCCCTGGGCCCTGTCCAGCAGCTCTGTGTCCTTCCTGCCCGGCTGGCCCTGAGGACCCGGGCACCGGTGCCGACACAGATCGTACAGCCGGAAGCTGGCAGCCTGTCCCGCAGTGTCCGTGCCCCGGTCAGGGATACCGGGATGGACACCGGGATGGACACCCGGATGGACACCGGGATGGACACCGGGATAGCGGGCCGAGCCCGCCCCAACCCGCCCCGCGCACCGTGTAACGGGGCCCGCTCTCGCCGCCGCTCGCCGCCGCCCCGAAGAACCTGCTCAGCACCGGCTGCCCCGCGGCCCCGGCGCCCCCCCGGCCCCGCGGCATGGCCGGGCCCCGCGCCGCGGCACCGCCTCCCGCCGGATGCGCCCGCTCGGCACGCCCCGAACCGCCCCGGCACGGCACGGCCCCGGCACGGCACGGCCCCGGCGCGGCGCGGAGCGGCCCGGCCATGGCGCGCTCGCTGAACTCCATCGTGGCCGTCAGCCAGAACATGGGCATCGGCAAGGACGGGCGGCTACCCTGGCCGCCGCTCAGGTACCGCGGCCCGCCGCCGCTGCGCCCCCCGCCCGCACTACAGCCCCCAGCGTGCCGCGCGCCGCGCGGCAGCGGGCGGGCGCGGCGGGGCCGCGCGGGGCGCGCTGGGAGCTGTAGTGCTTGTGGGGATGCTGTGTGAGGCGGGGAAACGGCGGCGTGGCGGGAGCGCGACTGTGGGGCTGTTTTTGTGTGGGCTCTCTCTCATGCGGTGGCCGCAGGTTATCGCTCATGCGAGCACAGCTGGGGGACAAAGGTCTCGTCAGCTCTGCCCAACCGCCTCTCCCCGGCCTCCAGCAACACATCCATCACGGGGGGATTTTTCATTGAAATTAAAGAACTTGCAGAAAAGAAATATATATAAATTAGAGAACTTATTCTTAAGGCACGTTGTAACGCAGTCCGTGCTTCCCCGGCAGGAATGAGTACAAGTACTTCCAGAGAATGACGAGCACGGCCTGTGTGGAAGGTAAGGTGTGGGGCGTGTGGTGCCCCGAGCTCGGCTCCGGCCTTTCCCTGCCTCGGCCCTCTGCCCTGCCTGCCCTCACAAATCCCACCTGTATTTCAACCCTTCCAATCGCCCGGGCTAGGTGAGGAAAGAGGATGAAGCAGGTATTTCAGAGGAGTTGCAGATTGGTCCTCTTAGGGAGCAATTTTCAAGTCCCTTCTTTCACCAGAAGAATAGAAAACTTCATCTAAAGTTTATCCAACAAACCTTTACATGAAACTCCAAGTTAAAATAGGAAGGTTTTCACAAGCTGCTTAATTAGCACAGGTGGTTTGGTTTTTTTCAGTCCGCATTAGCTTATCTCGCTGGTTTGCTGTGGCTCAGCCTTGGCCATTGGACCCACCCCTCTGACCCTTGTGTCTAATTTTGCTGAGTTTTCTGAGTGCTGAGCCAAATCCATGCACCATAAAGTCCAAACCACAGAGCAGAAATACTTCAGTTGTTTGTCAACACGGTCACTTTTTCATGGTTTGTTTAGGGGTTTTTTAATGCTGTTAAAATTCACTTGTTTGGTAAAAACTCACTTTTGGTCAGGTTCGTATATTCCTATATTTTGATTACGTGCCATACTCCATTTTCTGCCTTGAAAGTCTGTTTTGATTAAGATACTTACTCAAATTGTCTGATTTGAATGTTCCATAATCCACAAGGAATGCGTGATCTCATTTTGAAACAGTACTGAGTGAAAAACTTTACGTATGTTTAGAAGACCTGGTTCAACCCTTTGCAACCCTGTGCGTACTAAAAAAGGGCAGAACACAACTGACAGTTGTCAGTCTTTTTAGATGTCTGCAAGTTGCATCTTACCTGGCAGAAATAAGCTGTGATCAAGAAAAAAGATGTTTGAAATATAATTACAAAGAAACATTTTGCTCTGTCCTGCCTGCAGATCTTTTGATAAGCTGTGATCTCAGATGCTGGGCAGGTAAAGTGCTTCATAACCAGACTTCTCAATGGATTGTGCTGCCATAAATCTTCACACCAGGGATGTCACCTTTGCCTCTGTTGTGTCTCATCCTGGAAATAACATGGAAAGAGTGACCATGTTGGCATTGTGGTTTTTTTGTCTGATAACTCCTTTTCCTCATGAAGAGAAACATTTCTTTCCTTAGCAGTTTTACATATGAGAGGTAATCAGGTTATGAATGTTTGGGTTTGGTCAGAAATCATATTTATGTGTGAATATTAGGGTGTGATTGATCACCTGTAGCACTTTGACTTTGGGTTTAATTTGAGTGGTTCTTCTGCTGGAAATTGTTGTGGCTTTATAAATCAGTTCTCATTTGAGAACTGGGGCCTGAGCTTGTGCTTTTGCTAACTGCTGCAGAGGGGCTTGGAAAGGCAGGGGAAGTCCATCAGTGTCTCTAAACAATTCAAATCCATTCTCTCCTGCTCAGGTAAACAGAATGCAGTGATAATGGGTAAAAAGACGTGGTTCTCCATCCCTGAGAAGAACCGTCCTTTAAAAGACAGGATTAATATTGTGCTCAGCAGGGAGCTCAAGTAAGTATGATAAATAAGGGCCCTGTAAAACAAATAAAAACCTGCACCAAAAAATGTCTGTAGTGCTACACCATACAGTAGTCCTAAATGTAGCATTTTTGATACCTGTTTAGAAAGCATTTCTGCTGTTGGTTCTGAGTGTTATGACTACCTTACTCTTAATTTTGAATATTTAAAAATTCATTCACAAGGTAATTGTCATTACTTTGCTTCATGAGTACTGCTTTTCACTCTACTCACAAACCATTTGACAATTTTCAGTAGTATTTCTGACTCAGTGTTTAACTGTATTTCTCTAGTCCCTGCATATACTGGTGGCCCAGAGTTCATTTTTTGAAGTTCATTTTTATTAGGATTTGTGGATGAGATGAACTGTCCTTTTTCAGAACTCACTTCTTGAATGCATCACCCACAGTCACACAAATATTTTTAAACACAAATGTCCATTTGTAGTGCTTTATTGCTTTGGAGGATGTAGGTTGATTTGCAGGTGGTTATGTGAGAATATTGGCTTTTCAGCTGGTTTTGTTGAATGAAATATTAACGTTCTGAAATTCAGCTCAAAATCTACATTTTATTTCTTGATTATCTGTATTGAATGATCTGTGTTTAATTTATAGATTGTCTTTATCTTACAGATATGTAAATTTCTCAGTCACACTTTTTCAGAAATATGCTGTGAAATTCCAGATTCTTTATTTAGAATGCCTTCTAAATTACAGTTATGCTGTGATCTGTTGAGCAATCCTACAGTCAGATGAGACTTCAAACATAATTCAGCAATAACAGGCACTTCAAAATAATTAACTGACGTGCTGCATGTGGTTATTTGTTAATTCAGCAAAGCACATTTTGTGTCTAGAGTGTATTGATGATCATGATCAATTGTCCTTGATTTATTTAGTAACAGAGCTTTGCTTTTTCTAGGGAAGCCCCAAAAGGAGCACATTATCTTTCCAAAAGTCTGGATGATGCTCTAGCTCTTTTGGATTCACCAGAGCTGAAAAGTAAAGTAGACATGGTTTGGATCGTGGGAGGCACTTCAGTGTACAAGGTACATTTAGCCTCCTCCTAAATTACTTATTTTCTGTGGTGGGATGAGGATGAAGTTCCTGTTACTGCTGCTTTAGGGGGTGCTTTCCCTTCACATTCCCAGCAAACTGCAGACATTGCCACAGAACAGGTCTCAGAGAGTAGGATCTCAACTCTCAAGCTCAGAATACCTGTCTAGAAGCTGAACATTGCTCTTGCCAGTGGGCAAGTGTCACACTGTTATTGTGCTTTTGAGAGCTTTTCATAAATACCTAAATTGCTGGATTCTTCAGAAAAAGCCCATATTATTATGTTTATTTTACTGAGCCCGTGTTTTTGTGTTTATTTTACTGAGATTGCTGACTGACCCTGCAAAGGGTATGAAAAGAAGAAAAAAGGAAAAGTGCTCCAGCGTGTTTAGCCCAGAGTATGACACTTTGTACATGTAAATGGAGAAGAAAATAGGATTTAGAGAGAGCTGACAGGTCATGGTGTTGCAATAACAGGAGATAACCACACAACAAAAGGTCGCACTCACTCTGCTTTCCCATCCAGCAGTGTTCCTGCTGCTCCCACTCCCTGGGTCAAGAATTGTAAAGCAAATTCTGTTTAACAGTAAAAGGAACAGTGCTGCTGCCCTGTAGTCATTACAGGCATGCTGGGAGATAGACTGCAGTTGTTGCTGGGCACTCAGACGTGAGATGTGTGGTGACAGTGCCATAATGCACCTGGTGGGGAGTCAGGGCTGATGCTGTGCCCTGTGTACAGGGTAGGAAAATGCATTTTTCTGGTACTTCTTGCCTTGTGTGCTTTGCATGAGCCTCTGTGTCTGAGGAAATGCATCTTTGACAGTAAAGGAATGAAGTAGCTAGGGATTGCTAAGATTGTAAGAAGATGAGGTGAAATAGCACTGTTGTTCCTCGTGGTGAAGTCCGTGTGTTCCCTGTGCAGATGCATTCAGCCTATAATCAGATGTTATCCTACAGGAGAAATGTCCTTGGCACTCTGCCGTGACAGTGCCTGTGCCATGCAGAGGGTTTCTGGAGAGGGCTTCTCCTCACAGAGGGCAGAGCCACAGCCAGCTGTGAGCAGCAGCATTGGCCCCTTCCCTGCCACAGGCTCAGCTGTCAAGACTTGTTGCTTCTGCTGCTTCTTCCAAGAGCATCTGTCCTGGAGGCTTCTGATATTCGGGAGAAAATAATGCCTTTTTTTAGACCATGACTCACCAATACTCACATTATAAATTGGCAGTTTTGATCAAGAATAAATTGGAAAGTACTGTTTGTACTGATCAGTACAAGGGAATGTGCCAAGTAATAGGAGACCTGGCTATGCTGGACATGGACAAGCATTGAGAGAGATGGGAATGTCCAGCGTGAAGAAGGGAAGGCTCCCTACAAGTAATATTTTTAGTGCCTGTATTAAAGATGCACAAAGGATTTTACAGGAATATTTTCATTATGCTGTGTAGAAATGTGTGGGAAATAAAATAGCAATTGGTAATTAAAGAGAATAATTTTGTTCAGTAGTTGTAGGTATTTGGTTTTAAAGCGTTACTTTGATTTCACTAGTTTGTGCGGCTCAAAGGTTGAGACCTGCTTTTGTTCATTAATACAGTCTGTTCTTGTCCATAGAAAGACCCACCCCATTTTGATTATTCAGGCTGTGACAGGACTCTCTTACAGGAGAAAACCAAGTCTGTTTATGCTTTCTACCGTCAAACAGGAAGAATGTTCCCATGGGGGTTCCTTGCTGCCCTTTTAGACCAGGGGAAGCTCTTGCAGGTGGCAGATTTACAGGTTCCCAGTGGGATCTGCCTCCAGGCTCTCTGTTAATGGTTTTCTGTGTGACCCTGTCATGTTGTGTGCAAGGAGCATGGTGTGAGCAGGGTAATTGTTCTGTGGGTTGCTAACTCCTTGGGGCACAGTGGTTTTCCATCGGGATCGCTATGGAGTGGAACCACAGGCAGCCGTGTGCTCTGACAGCCTGTCAGGGCTGCTGTGCGTGCCCGAGGAGGAGAAGGACAGCACTGCAGCTGCTGTGCCCAGCTTGGTCTGCGCTCCTGGGCCATGAGCTCAGTCTGGTGGCATTCCACTGGAGTGGGATTCCGGGGAGCAGGAAGCTGACACAGAATGCACAGGATGTGAGGGTGTCAGCTTTGCCATTGCCAGACAGCGCCTCCAGGTCCCACATCGTTATTTCAGACAATGGCTTTTTGTCCTGTGGAGCTTTTTAACACAGCTCCTAGCCATAGCACAGTATCATCAGTCAGTCAGTTTGCCTTGGGGAGCTCCACCCCATCAGAGCTGTTGTAGCCAAGCTCTGGGAACAATGCTGCAGGCCTGTTTCTGTGGATGGTGTGAGCAGGGAGTGTGCCATGACCTTCCAGGGCCTGCTGGTTTCTGTTTGCCATACCCCTGGCGGTGCCCTGGGCTGTTGAGGATGTCTGGGCTGCAGTGGCCTCTGCTTGGCCCAGACCCCGTGCTGGAGCACCAGCCCGACCTGCCCTCATGCATGGGGCTGGGCCAAGGGGCCTCAGCTGCCCGGCTGTCTGAGTGCCCCTTTGGGACACGGGTGTCCACTCAGTCTCAGGTGCAGGTGGCTGCAGTGCCCTGCCCAGCCTTTAGGAACTGAGGCAAGCCAAGGTACTACAGCATGTGCTCCAGGATGGCGTTTTGGGACAGGATGCTGCCTGTCAGGAGTGGGATGGAGGCAGGGGTTTGCTGCTGTTCACATCCTTTTCCTCCTCAGACTGCAGGAGAGTGAGGGCCAAAGCTGTGAACACTTGCAAGGACACAGAGCATCCCTCTGTTGGTTCTGGCCATCTCTCCCACTGCTCCTAGGTTCTCAAGGACACGGTTCTCTCCAGGGCATGAGAGGATTGGCATCAGCTGCCTCAGGCCCTCTGTGAGCTGTGGTGGCCATCCAAGCCCTCATGTAGGTCACACTGATGCTGGGCTCACACAGTCTGGAAACTGACCTGACCTCTGCAGCAGGGAAAGGGGGAGCAGTGGGGACAGGGAGAGGCTGGGTGGAGTGTTGGTATTGGCAAGTGAGATCAGGAAAGATTGAAAACAGCTCTATCAGTTCAGTGATGGTTCAGGAAAACTCATGTGGGTGTCATCTTCTTGAATTTGACTGGACACTGATCCCTCATCAGGTTTATTATCTCCTAATGTAGCTGCAGGGCAGTAGCAATGCCCCCAGGGAAGCTTTTGGCCTTCTGACAGCACAGGCTTACGTGGTAAATTTGCTTGGATATTAGTGCAATGCTATCTGGATCCCCTGTGCACTGTTGTGGATCTCCTGAGCTCCAGGAGGAGCTGGGGTTGCTGTTGTTTGCCTGGATGAGGAAGGAGGAGCCCAGCAGTAGGTTACAGCAGTTGTGAAGCTGTTACACCTCGTGGAAGGCGCTCTGTGATCTTGTGTGAGCACTTCATGTTTGGAGGGCTGTGTGCTGGCTTGTGAGTGCTTCTTGTGTGCTGGGGGCTTGTGGTGCTGGCCCTGGAGTCCCCCACAGCTGTTAGAGCTCACCAGATGTACTGGAGCACAGCTTCTGGCTCTGCTTCATCCCCAAGACGTTTCATTCGTGGATATCAAAGCTGCTCCCACCTACACCTCAAGCATGGTGAGTGGGGAGAGTTGGAAGAATCAGTAGCAGTTGGGCTCAGTGGTCTTGGAAGTCTCTTCCAACCTTGGAGATTCTACAATCCTGTGATTTCAAAACCAGGTTTCTGTTCTGAGTCAAGACGCTGCTGCACCAGTGTGGAGATACTGTCTCTAGAGAGGCTCAGGTCTTGGCCTCGACTCTGAAAAATAGTGCTCTCTGCACACCCTGGGGAGGGCCGAGGCCCACAGAAGGGTTTAGGCTGGAAAGGGTTTAAAGGCCCTTGTCATTCCAAACCTCTTGTCATGGACGTGGACACCTTCCACTGGACTAGATTACTCTGAGTCCACTCAGTATGAATTGTATCAGTCTCTTGTAACTACATTTAAACTGTGTGGGTCAAAAACAACATTGAGGTTTTGCTGGGAGTAAGACTTGTAAGTCCATCACATCCTTAAATATTAAATAGGATGTTAAGAAAACCAAACAAAACCACAACAACAAAAACACACACATAGAAATCCACAAAAACCAACAGATGCGAGTGTCAATTTCTTTATGTGTATGGTATGGTTTTATGATGTTGAGTGAGTATATCAGCATTCCACCAGCTCAGCTCTGTGCCTCCTCTAATTTCTATTTGGTCCCAAAAAAATGGTGAAACCGATGGAGTGGGCTGGACAGGGCAAGACGGAATTGAATATCAGTGAGGACCTGTTTTATTCCTTGTGGAACGGACAGAACTATGACAAAACTCCTTTGCCCCCCTGCCATGTCCTCAGCAGTATTTCACTGAGGCAGTGTCAGAATCCAGGCCTCCCTGAACAGGCTCCTTTGGAGGCTCCACCTGTGGAAAGTTTCGTGTTTGACACAGAATTTATTTCTCTGAAGTTGTCTCTGGAGAACAGGGGGGACCAGGTGTTCCCAAGGGAACAGGAGCTGTCCCCATGGGCAGTAACTGGGGTGGCAGGGCTCAGGGTGGTGGGACAGGTCCATGGGGCAGGGTCTGGCCTGAGGGTGATTATGTGAGAATATTGGCTTTTCAGCTGGTTTTGTTGAATGAAATATTAACGTTCTGAAATTCAAATCAAAATCTACATCTTATTTCTTGGTTATTTGTGTTTAGTGATCTATTATAGTGATTTAATTCATAGATTGTGTCTTTATCTTATATAAATTTCTCAGTTACACTTTTTCAAAAACACGTTGTGAAATTCCAGGTTTTTAATTTAAAATGCCTTCTAAATTACAGTTAAGCTGTGATAATTTAACTTTCTTTGCACTGCCTGTGGTCGGTCCCTCCCTGTGCTCCTCCCTGGCCTGTTGTGGTGGTAGAGAGTTCTTGATAGAGCTGAATCCCCCACAGGGTTGGATAGGAAGTTGATTTGTTCTTCTACTACAAAGCAGAAGTGTCTCTGTTTACAGAACACCTGTTTTTATTTGTGAAACAGATTATTATTCTGTCATTTTGCAAGTGTGACTCTTCTTACCTCCCTATCCCTAAACAAAGAAAAATACTAGTATATGTGTACTGGATGGACACCAGTTCAGTGCTGTTCGAGGCTTGTGTGCTGTGACTTACCTCTTTCATTTCTAACTGTTCTCTAGTAAAGCAGCTTTTCTACAAATTAGCCTCTCAGCGGTGGTTAATTAATTTTATTGGATTCCATTTGTTATTACTTGGTTCCTGTGCTTGTTGAAGTAGTAGCTAATAGCCTGCTGCATGGTGAGTCACCTTCCACAAAAAGCCCTGCTCGTTGCCAGTGTAAGCGAAAGAGAGGAACAGCTACAAGCTTTTCAAAAATGTATTGTAACCAGCCCTAGAGTAGCTTTTCATGGGTTATTGTAATGCCCACAAGGTCTGGAAGAGTTGCCATTTTCAATCTCAAAACAAAATATATATTCCTAACTTCTGAATTTGTTGGTGAAAGCCTCACCTAACAAACATTCTCTTAGAACATTTTCATCCAAGGACCTTGGAAATATACATATCTCTGGAAATATCCAGAGATGCTGCTCCTTGAATGCTGTGATCAGTTTTAAGCCCCTCACAGCAAGAAAGGCCTTGAGGTGCTGCAGCATTTCCAGAGAAGAGCAACAGATTCAACTTTGGAGTTAAACCAAGGGGTAGATTGATATCTGGAATTCCAAAAAATACAGCACAAATCCCTAGCAGTGATATTAAGCATCATAACAAATTACCTTGTGGTGTGGGCATCTCTCACCACTGAAACTTTCCTGTCTCCCAAAGAGGTGTGATTCAGAAATTGCTTGTTGCTACTGGGCCTACTGTTCCTTTCTTCTCACAGGGCTGTTCAAATTTTGTTCTTAACTTCTGTCAGATACCCCAGGCTCTGAGAATAGGGTATTGCTGCCACTTACCAGGTGGAACTGACACAGGGTGAAATTACCCCTTTAGAAAGTGCTCTTCAGCAGAGTCTAAAAGAGGAGATTCAGAGTGTAATTTTCGCGGCTTTGCTAAAAGCCTGTGATACATAAAATTGTGACTGAGTTTGTGTTGTTTCTAAAGGCAGCAATGGAGAAGCCAATTCATCATCGATTGTTTGTGACAAGAATCTTGAAAGAGTTTGAAAGTGACACATTTTTTCCAGAAATTGACCATAAAGACTACAAGCTTCTAACAGAGTAAGTACCAAAATGAGTACCAGGCTTGTCCTCAGAGTAATCTAATTTGAATGTTTTAAGGGTCATATTAAAGGCCATGTTGGTTTGAGTTTGAGGTGAATTTTTCCCCAGAATCATACTTCACTTACAACCTGGAATGGCACCACACTCTACACTGGTTCTCTTGGAACTTGCTGTGTCTTTCACCTTTCCTATGATCTTCACAGTAAAGAATTGTCTATGTCAGTTTGCTGCAAAAATAGCTTTTTCCTATTGTTTCCTGGTTTAGAATTACTCAAATATTTACTAAGCTTTGTAACTCTCAGTATGTTGTTAGTAAATTGTATTCGGCCTCTGAATGTCTTTTATAAAATTGCCAAAGACAAATTAAATGGACTTAGGCGTAGCGGCTTGAGTTTATGTATTTCTAAGGTTATTCCTTCCCTCTTGAGAAAATTCCTTCTTCCTAATAAATGCAGTAGGAAAAGGTGTACAAAAACTTACCATTTCTGCCATTCTCTGTGGTTTCTTCTAGATTATCTTTGTCATATTGCTGTTGTGCTTTTATGTTCTCTCCAACAAGATTACACCCAACAGGCACTGAGGAGCAGCAAAAATTCAGACCCCTGAATTTTTGCCTCAAAACCAGAAGGACCAGACCTGTTTTCCTCCTGCTGCTCCTGTTTTGGCTCTCAGCTGGTTACAGAGCAGCAATGGAAGAAATAGAAAGTACGAGGAGTGAACCTCTCCTCGGGGGGCGCAGGAATGGATTAGCACAGCTCTGGGGGAGGATAGGCAGGGGCAGGGAAGAGGGATGCAGGACAGACAAGGTGGGTGGGGAGGATGAGTCATCTTCTCCAGCTCCAATATATTGTGAACTACTCTGTGCTCATTTGAGTGTCCTGAGATCTGACCCCAGCGCTCCCTCTCGGCTGTTCCTAGCTATACGTTGTTTTTGGCCAATGTACTGAAATGAACATTGGTGTTAGAACATGATTTTGTAAAATAACAGGTAATTTCCTCACTGAAGTGGAAACCTGACGATGCCAAACCTTAGCAAATAAATTTAAAATTATCTCTCCCTCAAAGTCAGTATTACTCATACAAAATCCTTCTTCTTTTGCGGGGAGATGAAAAGA
This sequence comes from Ammospiza caudacuta, assembly GCF_027887145.1. NCBI lineage: Eukaryota > Metazoa > Chordata > Aves > Passeriformes > Passerellidae > Ammospiza > Ammospiza caudacuta. The sequence continues at coordinate 724,375 of NC_080632.1, read as the reverse complement.
TTTTTGAAAGCATCTATTAATAAGAAGTGGCTTAGAAAACCTGGAATATAGAGGAACTCTTTCTGTGGTAGCAGTCGCCTGTTTAGTAATCTCTTGCAAACTTGTAAAAAGCCTTGTCCTTAGCATTTCCTCTAAACCAACTTAGGAAAAGCAAGGCAAGGAAAAAGACCAAAATGTTCCATAATCTTGTCTTCCTTGGCTGACATTTTCAATAACATATTGGAGGCTTTAATAAAAAATGTTGGGTATTTCTTTAAGCCAAAAATAGGGGTGGTGTTGTTTTGTGTCAGAGTATGCCTTCTTGGTCTAAAAGACGTGCATATAAATCATGGATAGTAGTTAATATGAGTCCTGAAAATGGTGTACCTGTTCTAAAAAACAATGTTTTCATTTTTTTTTCCAAATAACTTGCTTTTCTGGTTGATTGGATAAATTACAGGTGAATCGTGATGATATTCTTACCTGCTTGTTGGCTTTTGCTTTTTCTTCTCCTCTCTCCCTAGGTACCCAGGTGTCCCTGCTGATATCCAAGAAGAGAATGGGATCCAGTACAAATTTGAAGTGTATGAAAAAACTGTCATGGCACAATAAGGGAGGCATTTTGTACTTCTGTGTAAGGGCAGGTATTTTAAACCATGAAACTGTACTGAGTGTAAAGATTTAAAATTAAAATTTTGAAGAAAATCACGCCTGATGGTAAAATACCTCAGTAGTGAATGGTTCCAAAAACCAAACCCCACACCTTGAAGGTACTCCCTGCAGAAGGGGGTTTGAGCAATTCCGTGACAAAGGTTGCAGGAGACCTTGCACTGATCCTACAATCCACAGCAGCATCCCTGACAATTCCACAGATAAGGAAAGGCATTAGACTGTGTTAGAGCTTTTTTGCTGAATCAAGGAGTTTTAGTATCTCTCTCCTTGTTGAAAACATGCTGCACTGAGAAAGCACCAATCCTCCCAAGTTTGACTGGGGTGCTGTATACATTGATAACAGCCTTATTGGTGTAGGGGTAAAGGTAAGCAAGCCCAGCAGGGGAAGGGGGATCAGGAAGTCTCATGCAGCAGTTGAGGGGTGCACTGATCCAGGACCTGTTGTTAGTGTTCAGGAGCACACAATCACAGAATGATTATAGGCAGGTGCTTTTATTGAAGAGCTCTGGGTGTCAGGGGTACAGACCCAAATCTGACTCCGATGTGGGTTTGAGATGAACACGTTTTTATACCCTTATCATTACATAACTATATATTAATTATTCAGCTTATATTGTTCTATTGTATGCATTGATTTCATCTGAGCATGGATTCTGTAATTTCCATCAAGTCCCCCCCCAACATAATTTCTCTTTATTTTTGTTATGATTAAACAATAATTATATCCAGTTAAGAAACAGTCATCACATCTAACAATCATATCATTTATCACAGTCATTAAATGATTATACAGGTGCAGCCTAACATTTTCCCAGGGCCTACCAGGCCTGTCCTTCCTTTCTAACTCCCCTGAATATTCCATGATTTTAGAAACATTTCTTCCTTATACTGTCACTCCAGGGTGCGTCCCACAGGATCACCAGTCCTGCTGCCGAACCTGCTCCAGGTGGGCTCCTTTACCTGTGGGGCCACAGGTGCTGCCAGGAGCCTCTGCAGCAGGGGCTGCCCACGGGCTCACAGCCTCCTTGCTGCATCTGCTGCTGCAGTGTGGGCTGAGGGGAGCCTGAGCTGCTCCTGCCTGACATGCCCTGCAGGGCTCTTCTCCTCTCCCCTCCCAGCACCTCTTGCCCCAGCTGTTGTTCCCCACAGGGTTTTCCCCACCACCTTAACTCTTGTCCCAAAGGGGCCAGTGCCACAGGTGGGCTCAGCCTTGGCTCTGCCCTGGAGCCAGTGGCATTGGCCCCATGGGACACGGGGAAAGAAGCTTCAGCAGCTTCTCACAGCAGCCACCCCTGCAGCCTCCCTGCTCCCCACACCTGGCCACACAAACCCAGCAAAATCTGGTAAAGAGGCTTTAATACTTCCCTGGGTTCACAGTTGTGTGAAAGCTTTGCTGCTCTCAGAAAAAGTCACTGTCAGTTTGACTCCAGCCCCTTCAAAGTGAAAGAAAATATACATTGATTTAAAAATCTGTGTTCCTGTGTTCCTGTCAAGCATTAACAGTAAAGATACAGTGTGTTTATCAGTGTGATTTTGAATAATCTATGTGACAAATGTGGAGTATGAGCAATAGTGGAGTAGTTCTCTTTCATCTTTAAATATTAGATATAGTTAAATACAAAAATACTAAAAATATTAAATAAACTGGTATAATATACAGTGACGTTCCCTTAGAATATCAGCTGTGAGCACCCCTTGAATTTCCCATGGCACTTTACTACAACACCTAGCTGATAAAAAACCTATTTGTTGCAGCCCCTGCTCTGAGTTGTCTCAGTTTTCTCTGTGTTTCCTTTGAAACTGTAAGCACTTCCCTGTATTGATCTTCTTGTTCCGTGTGCTGATGTTACATCAATCGATAAAAACATGTTTATGCTTACATAATGCAGCAAGTAGTCTCCAGAGTTTGAAATTGACAGCACATTGTTGAAGGGGAGGAAAGAGACTGCTGCCAGGGAGATGTCATTTGTTTTTTTTTAAATACGAGTCACAGTGACCCTGGCAAGAGAATAACCTCCCGAAAGTGTTTAAAACATACCTGTTATAGGTCAGTGTTAAAAGCTCTGACAGTTTGCAAAGTACTGTGTTTAGGACAGCTGACATTTATTAAAAGTGGGAGAAAAGACTTCATGCAATGTTGGCTGAGGCCAACATACATTAGAAACTTTGTGCCTAAGTGCAGAGATAGGGTTCACTGAGGCCAGGATGTTTTGTAGCATCATTTCAAAGAACTTTTACCTTGGGTGCAAAAACAAGCCTGCTGAGAACATAAGTGGTTACTCTTGATTCTTTGTGGACTCACTCAGTCCTCTCCAGATTTAACCATGTCCTTTGTCAGATACAACAACAAATTAAGTTAATTGACGTTTCGTGGAAATGCGAACTTCTGTCTCCTACTTGAAACTTTTCAGAACATAATGCTGTTCATTTAGTGTGGCTCTCTGCCACAAAGATCCGTTTTTGTTTGGTGTGATTTTCAGCAGAAGCACTGCATTGGGACAGCACCCTTTGTACCAGAGCTTTTCAATATACAGAGCCCCGTCGAGAGCTAGGAGGATGCATTTGACTGCAGTGAAGCTGAACCCAAAATCATGTTCACCCCACAGACGGACAGCCCAGGCACCACTCTGTACCCACAGCAAGGTGAAAGGCTTGCTCTCTCAGGGTGGGTGGGCAGAAGGGTGGGAGCCTGTGTGCTCAGCAAGCACACGCAGACTGTTTGCTCTCGGTGTATTGTGAGGGTGCTTACCTGGCCCCTGTTACTTGCCCAGGGTAAAAATAAGTCCCTCATACTGTGGCTTGAAGAGAAAAAAACCTGTGTTCCAAACGCGTCTTCCCCATGTTTTGTTTACTTCACCTCATTGATGAATGATTCCTTGAAAAGCCATAGATTCTCATTATGTCCAGTACAGGGGGAAATGTCATGTTTTTACCCAGTTGCATGCAGCTAAGTGCAATGAACAGCATCATGAGTGACAGTGTAATTACCAATCACCAAGAAAAGTCTATACAGGTATAATTTAATCCCCCTCATTCATGCTTTACCAGGAACAAACTGTTCCAAACATATTAAAATCTTAATTTTCAAAGATAATACTAGATTTAACAAGATAGCTAAAACCAGAGGGTTTGCATAAAAAGTCAAAAACAAACATAAATGTTTTTATTGCTTTTCTATTACTCATTATCTCTTATCTGACAGTGGACAGCGATTTCCATTTGGCTGTAGAAAGCTGATGTTTTCAGTAGTCTTAGAGCCATGGTGTATTCAAGGTCAGAGCTGGGAACATACCAACAACAAATCCCTATCGTGGACAGCAATCCGTGGAAAAGAAAGGTACACTCTGAAAAATAAGTTAGCTAATTTAGCAAATAAAATACTATTAGTATTTATACAGAAGAGCAGGGGAAAAACAGGAAGGGGAGAATGGCAATGATTACCTTATTCAGGTTATCTGAGGAGAGCACTGGTAGCACTTGACTTGACATCTTAATGGGGAACAGACAATTGTGTTGACTTCATCTGACAACAGCTAATTTGCTGGGGACTTAAACCTAAACCCAAACTTAGCCTGACTTAAAAAGTGTTGCTAGCAGAAGACGGTGGGAGCAGGCAGAGATAGCAGCTGACTTGGAGGGAAGGATTGTTCTTTAATCAGGATAGAAAATTTTCGGTGACAGATGAGGCAACAAAGCCTGGTAAAGTACAAAACTGGGAGATGCCTCCCTTGTTATTCAGGTGTGCATTAGCTGTTTCTGCTTGCCCTGGAGGGCTGTAGGAATAAAGCCAACCAAGTTAGGGTAAGGCTGGCTGAAAAATCTGAAGAGCCAGGTCCTGAAACAGAAAAGTGGAAGAGGAGAAAGAGAGCTGAGAAGAGGAAATTGATGTTTCTTAGAAGGATTCATGGTTTATGGTGTTAGTTTGCCCTGTAGCTATAATTACTAAGAAAATACTTTAAGAGTGCTGCGGGGTTTAGCACCTTGAAGATGCTGTGACAAAGAATGTCATTAGAGAGGGATTTTCAGGATTTGGGCGTTTGTGTGGCTGCCTTTGTCAGCTCCACAGAAATCCTCATCCGGAGCTGCTCTCCGGAGGTGCCGGCTGTACACCCGGGAGCGAGAGTCCCATGCCAGAGCCTCCCGTGCCCAGGGGCCGTCGCTGTGCCCAGCCCCGTGCTCTTCTGCTTCCGTCGCTTCTGGGACTGCATGTGGCAAACCTGCTCTTTTCCCTGCCTTCACTTGTTTTCGGCTGGCCTTGGGGTGATCCTGGGTTACTCTACCCTCTGCTTTCTGCAGATCGTTGTGTCTCCTTTCTCTAATCTCAAAGCAAAATTCATATAAAGAAGCCTTTTGTTAGATTAATTGACGTGGTTGGAAAAAGAATAGATGAGCTTTTAAGCAGAGGTCTATTCTGATTACATTTTCAGGACTTTTTTTCGAGTGACTTAGACAATGGCTTACATTGCAAAAGTTGTCTGTTCATCTCCAATTAAATTGCATGGGTTAAAGTAGATTATCTTTTCTCATATATCTTGTTTCGCTCTTTTTATCATTTGATGGTTTAGCTACAGCATTTCTATATCCTCTTCAGTCCCTGAGCTGTAATCCTCACCATTCTGTTCCTTATCTCTTCAGTTGTCCCATTGGATGCTGCATTGAAAATTTACAGAAATACAGAGAATTGAGTTGATGAAGAGACCTAGGTATTTCAAATAGATGTCTCTTAAGTATTTAAGTGCTTATTTCTGGTTAAGTGGTGGTGAAGTGGTTTTTTTTTAAATTGGGCCTTATATTTGCCTAAGCAAACAAAGCTGTAGGCATGAAAATAAATATTTTGTTAAGTGAGGTCTGCTGTGGAAAAAAAAAAGGAAAAGTAAATGCAGAATAAAGACAACCTGAGAGGGCAAGAAATGAATGATATACCATTACCCATGGAGCCCTAAATCAATCTCTTTTCCTTCCTTGAATAGTTCAGTTTAACAAGTTCCTAACACCAAGCAGAATCTTCTTCAGTAAGCAAGCCATTATTCAAAGCCACAAAATCATTTATAAATTATGTAATTGATTTAATTGAGATGGACACTTGCATAAAAACAGAATATTTTGACGTTCATGCTTCCTCCAAATGCAGTTTTCCACACAAAACCCTGCTGGGAATACTCACATTGGTTTTGGACAGCTGTCCCAGTGGCTGGATTACCAGCCCTTCTCTGGAGATCCCTGCTTCACCTCAATAACTTAAAATGGATTGGGCCACTGAATTGCACTAAAGCTTGTTCAGTTGTACTAAGGAGCACTTTAGAAGCGTTTAGTCTTTTCAGTTCTGTATCAGGAGCTCATTGAACATGTCCAAAAAAGCTCCTGGAAATTATTTCTTGTGAAAACAGCTGGAAAAAGAGCTTCATTTTCACAAGAGCACTTTTAATCACTATACCTCCTCTTGTTGGGTTTTGCTTAAAAAGATTAAAATTTAGATCTGGTCCCATCAGCGGTCCTAGGTGGAAAACCTCATTAATATAACATATCTAAGTTTAGAAATTTTTTTTTTCTAATTAATTTTAAATCCTTTTTTTCTCGTGTCTGTTCAGTTGTTTATCATGGTAAAAGGCAATGCATTTGACTGGAGTTCTTTACTCACTGAGTATTTTTGTGCATATTGCTATTTCAGGCCAGTCAAAATTGATTTCTTTAGTGTTGATTCTCAGTGGCTCTCATGAAATTATGGTTATCTTTCCAATGGAATCATGTAAATTCTGTTCCTTTTGTTGCAGACCAGTTTCACCTTTTTTTCTGCACAGTTCACTATATTTTTTTTCGTAGTATGCAATTCAGATTCTTTTAGAAACTGCTCCAGACATAGAAGTACGGCCGACGTTCTGCTGCAATCTAAACAACCATTTATAAACGTATGCATGAGAAAGGTTCTGCTCTAAGGATGTTCACAGACTGTGGGAGCTGGCAAAAGATAGTTATCCCCTGAGCCTGCTGATTTATAGCAGACAGGAAGGTAGCACTTGAATTGTGCAGCCTTGCAAAGGCTGGTGCCTGTGGAACAAGACATTTATTGCAATATATTCTCTAAAGCTGTTAGAGGGAGCCCTGCTTCCGTCACCAGCCACAATTATTCCTGCAAGTGTCACAAGTGCAGTTCCCACACACACTCAGTTTTTTAATCGAAGTACTTGGCAATAAACCACCAAACACTTCAGAGAGATTATTTATCCAGGCAGAAAGCTCCACGTCCTAAATAGCTAATCAAAGCATGCTTGATGGAAACCAGGAGATACCTGGGCACTGGCATGATCTGCCTGGAGGCAGAGGGTCACACCAGAGCCTGGCGGGCCCACGGAGCAGGGACAGTGCAGTGCCACGTGTGCCTCCAAATTGCCTGGGAAACAAAGCAATAACATAACAAGGCTCTTCTCTAGATTTTACACCGCACACATGGGGCTTTTGTGAGACACTTCATAGACTCCTAATTCCTTCTGTTTGGTTTTGGTCATTATTTTTGAAGCACAAAACATAGCACTCAACTTCTCTCTTAGACCTCTCAAATGATGTCTCTACATCACTACCATAATCCCCTTTCAAGAATTTGAACAAGCAAGCAGCTGTGCCTGTTACATTTTTGATATATTTTTAAGAACACTGTTGTTTACAACATGAGCACGTTCCTCTCAGCAAACAGTTCTACTACAATAAACATCTGCCTCTGTACCCAATGGTTTAGAATGTATTTAAGTATTTAATGCATTTATTTTTATGATATACCAAATTAGTATATAATAAAAATGGTTTCAGGTTCTGGGGTTTTTTTCAGTCATCCCAACTAAACCAAGTTAATTTGGCTTCTATATTTTTCCATTCATTCACCATTTTGAAAATAATTCTATGCACTAATACCTAATAAACTAACTGAATTACTAGAATGGCTTATGTTACATCATATCAGGTTCAGCAATTTACAGGGCAATGAAATAATATATAAGTAATTACATATGTAAGCAATCATGGCTCCTTCCCTTGAATGAGTTCTTGCTGGTGTAGGCTGAGGCTGGCCAGTACCAAACAGACACGATAGAGTGTTTACAATTTCTCATGGGAAGCAAAATCCAAAACTAGGGCAGGGGGTGAGGATGTCAGATCGAATTTAACTATTTCCATTCCTTTCCTTTCTTTTATCTTCCTGTGAACAAAGTGGAGCAGCTGACCTGGCTGATTGCCAGGATCCCCAAGACACAGGAAAGGCCCGACTGTGGCTGATGACGCTTGGGCCCCACAGGTGTGCCTTGACTGCCAGGTGCCAAGCCAGGGCTTTCAGCTGCGCTTGAACTATGAGTAGGAGAGTGAAACATGTCAATGAACTGTGCTGCACCTTCACTTTTATGTTAAACCTGATTTGGCAATACCTTTTCCAGTGATTCTTTGAGCAACCTAAAAATATCTGTTTGTGACAAACATTTTTAGTTAATTAAAATTGTTATTAGAATTCTGCAACCATGGAACTTTCTCCTGGTACATATCCAGGTAGCCCAACTGTTGGTGAAATACAGGAGAGGGTTATCAAGAAGTATGATAAACAAATATGCCATGTGCATATGCAAACATCTTCTGTGTTTTATAATAAAATTTGTGCTTCATGGATGTGTTGCCTGCTCTGGCTTTCCAGTCTCCTTCATTTTTAGCAGGAACTTCTTGATTCCACAGTTGTTTTTCTATCCAACCAAGAGTATCCATGGTGATGTTTATAGGAAAAAAATCTAATTATCTTCATAAAAGTGTTCTTCCAAGAGCTGGTTTGATACACAGGGGTTTTTGGGGGTTTTTTTGGTCAATGATTCATGTTGGCTATCAAGCTCAACAGCACAAAGCAGGCAAGGATGGAAAGAAGAATAAGACAGGGGACATTTAGAGCTGCAAGAACTACAGAAGTGGTACTGTTTCAGCAGCAGGAGTGCTGGTATATACACAAGTGTACAGTGCCTCTCCATCTCACAGAACTAACCCAACAACAGGACTGTGAAGAGCAGTAAACTCCTCAAGAGTGGGTGCTCAGTACACAAGCTTTTCTGAGGCTGCATGGCAAAGACTGAGTATGAAGAATGTGGATGAGGTAGGGGAGAAAAGAAAACAACAATTGTTAGAATCCTACCACGGGCAGAAAAAGCCCCAAAACATCTGTGGACATTCTCCCAACTCAGTTTTTGAAAGAGAAGGTTAAAGAGCAACTGAGGAACCTGCCCTTGGAATGTTGTTTGTCTTAGTGGCTTATTCATACCATTTATCCAGCTCTTAGTCATGACGGCTTCTCATTGATCCTGACGTGCACTTTTAAAAAATAGCAAGGCACAAATCCCCTTCACACTGCTCCTGGAACCTTCTCTCCCTGTGATGCTGAGCTCAGTGCTGTGCAGCTGGGTGCTGTGGCTAGCTGCTCGTTGTCCGGCCGTGGTGGCTCCTCTGGCTGCCAGCTCACCCTCACCTGCCCTGCTGCACTCACCTGTGCTCGCACAGCTCGGCGAGGGAGCTGTCATGGGGTCTCACACAGCCCATGTGAGCAGCAAGGACGCTCTGCCAGGTGCCCTCCAAGGAAATCCCCCTGGAGCCTCAGGGGACCATCAGCAGGGCCTGTGGCGCACGGATGCGTGGGAGAACACACCGTGAGCACCACCAGAGGCACACAGCAACTGCAGAGAGCAGAGCGCAGCACAGGGATGGCAAGGGTCAGGCTGGCTGCTCCAGGGCAGCCGTGCTTGGGCGATCTGCAGACCTCCTGCCATGAGCAAGGAAAGCGTGGACAGGGCCCGCCTGGATTTCTGCAGAGAACATCCTTGCTCTGTGTCCCAGAAGATGCCCACAGGCTCTCTGTCAGAAGCAAAGAGGCTCAGGCAGCTGCTCCTGGATAGCCTGGAAGAAGCAATGCCCAGAAGGGGTCTCACTGCCGTACACCAGAGGAGAATGCACACACACAGAGCTACATCCTTCCAGCAGTGCTGCGTGACAGGGAAAGACCCAACAGGCACAGAGCTAAGGCTCTGAACCCAGGGAAGCCCGTGAGGGTTGTTGAGCACCAGCACAGGCTGCCCAGGAAGGCCGTGGAGTCTCTGCCCTTGGAGGCATTAAACAAATGGTGGCAGGGTGTTCCTGGGCGATCAGCAGTCTTGGACTGGATGACCTCCAGAGATCCCCTCCAGCCTCAGCCAGACTGTGTTGTTGTGGAGGCGTCCTAAGCTTGCCTGGAAACCAAGAAGTGTCTTTGTGCTTTGAAATTTCACAGGATTCTAGCCTGTGAAACTAACCAGGAATTACTTCAAAGCCAAACTTGGTCACACCTGAGGGAAGCTTCTCCTTGGGCTCAGCTTCCTCTCAGCCCTGTTAAATCCTGCCTGGGTGGCTGGAAGCAGTGTGATGGTGAGGAGGTAGTTCAGTGTGTCGTTCCTCCATTGGCTGCACCGACAGCAGATCACAAAGCACGGCCAGGGACCCTTTGGTGCTGCCTCTGTCCGGAGCAGCCACCCACGCCAGGGCGATCCCTGGAGGTGCTGCGGGCTGGGGGCGGACAGGGGACCAGGCCGGGGGTCAGGAGGTGTGGGGTGACAGGGTGTGTGGGGCTGTGGGATGTGGGATGATGTGAGAGGACGGGGGGTGCACGTGTGAGGGTGTGGGGAGTGACAGGAGGGGTGAGGGGTGGGCAAGAGCAGGGTGGTGTGGGGTGTGTAGGGTCTGACAGGGCTGACGGGTGTGTGGGGTCTGAGGGGTCTGAGGGGTGTGTGGGGTCTGAGGGGTGTGAGGGGTGTGTGGGGTCTGAGGGGTGTGAGGGGTGGTGTGGGGTCTGAGGGGTGTGAGGGGTGTGTGGCATCTGACAGATCTGAGCGGTGTATGGGGTGTGACGGATGTGTGGGTCTGAGGGGTGTGAGGGGTGGTGTGGGGTGTATGGGGTCTGAGGGGTGTGAGGGGTGTATGGGGTCTGAGGGATGTGTGGGGTCTGAGGGGTGTGAGGGGTGTGTGGCGTCTGACAGATCTGGGGGGTGTGTGGGGGACGAGGAAGGTGAGGGGTGAGAGTGGTGTGGGGGTTGTGAAGGATATTTGGCATGGGAGAGGTTTCAAGGCGTCTGAGGGGTGAGAGGGGTATCTGGGGTGTGAAGGATATTTGGGGTGAGAGGGGTATCTGGGGTGTCCGGGCTGTTCAGGTGTGGATGTGGGGGGGCTGAGGGGCAGCAGGTGCGGGCAGGCGTGGGGTGCTGAGGGTGTGAGGGAGCACAGCCGGGTGTGAGGGGCTGTGGGTCCGACTCTGGGGCTGGGGAGCAGCCGGGTGTGAGGGGGCACAGCCGGGTGTGAGGGGCTGTGGGGCCGACTCTGGGGCTGGGGAGCAGCCGGGTGTGAGGGGGCACAGCCGGGTGTGAGGGGCTGTGGGGCCGGCTCTGGGGCTGGGGAGCAGCCGGGTGTGAGGGGGCACAGCCGGGTGTGAGGGGCTGTGGGGCCGGCTCTGGGGCTGGGGCACAGCCGGGTGTGAGGGGGCACAGCCGGGTGTGAGGGGCTGTGGGGCCGGCTCTGGGGCTGGGGCACAGCCGGGTGTGAGGGGCTGTGGGGCCGGCTCTGGGGCTGGGCAGCGGCCGTGGGACACAGGGCGGGCCCGCGGGGGTGGGCCCGGGGGTGGGGGCTGCGCGGGGCAGCGGCTGTGGAGGGGCAGCGCAGCACCGCCGAGGCCGAGGGCGGTGCCGGGGGCGGTGCTCGGTGTCCCGGCGCTGCCGAGTGTCCCGGTGTCGCTGGCGCCGCCGGGAGCGCCAGGAGCGGCGGCTCCGTCCCGTCCGCCCGCCCGCAGCGGAGCCGAGCGCTCAGGGAACGGCGCTGCCGCCTCGCCGCCGACAGCGCGGTAAAGTATTTAAACTAATTCTCGCAGCCTTCTTCTCGTGCTCGTGGTGTCTGCGTGTTGCTGCTGTGTGTGCTTGTCGCTGCCGAGAAGTTTGCGGTCCCTGCTCTTTCCCGGCTCCGTTCGGGGAGCCCTTTAGAGCCGTCGGGTTGCGAGTTGTGGTGGAAACTTTGGGGTGCTGGTGGCGGAGCAGTTTTGGCAGCGTTGGAATGGGAATTTTTGTAAGTCAAAAGTAACTCGTACGTGGTAAATTTAAAGTAGCAAAACAAGTTTTTGCTGCCCTGACTGAATTTGCCAGGTTTAATGTGTATATGAAGAATCATAAAAATACCGAAGTCCTCATGGTCTTTGAGTGTGAAAGCTTTTTTCCGAGATGAGAATCAATGACAATTTCACTGGAATGATTCTAGACTCTCTAAACACAACTGTGAGAGCTTGTTTAACAGTAAGGGTGCTGAGGCTCGGAGAGCAGTGAGGGAAATCTGGCTCTCACATTAAACAGGTGAGGAATAGTTTGCAAGGACTCCTTCATTCCTATCACGCATTCATGACACTGTTGCCTTCATTTGTTTATTTGTTATGAGGGGGAAAGAGTCGATGGGCTCTTTCCCCCTCAGTGCTGTGATTAGACTATTAGATTCAGAACCAGGTTTTCATACTATGAGGTGCCTGGTGCTGTTTTGTCTCAGAGTACTTTCCAGGACAATATTGCTGTTTGAAAACAAAGCTAAGCTCTTTCTAAACAGCACAGTGCAGAAATATTATTTGCAGAAGAGTAAGAGGAATTTGTGGGTGATTTGACAGAGAAGCTCATGATTCAGTGTCACACTCTGAGTTCCCTAAGTTCCTCATTCCTCAAACTGCTTTAAAGCTTGAAGCTGCTTTCAAAGTTTACCTCCACAGGTGAGAGGCACCTGTGTCAGTCCGGATAGCTCAGGAACTCATGGAGTGCCTCTGACATGGCAGTTAATTAAATTTAGGAATGCTGTATAGTCCCAGTCTGCAATGAATTATCCAATGAATTACTAGTTTAGGGAATCTGCTTGGCCAGCGGTCTTTCGCTTCCAAAAAGCCAGCTGTGGGGTTTTTGGAGCAGGTTGTAGCCAGTCCAGGTGTGATATGATTAACAGACGAAGCTGTGGCTGTCACCCAGCCCTCGGGAGTGTGTTCTGCATTGTGTTGTTCCAGTTGTGAACCTGTAACACTTTCTTTTGATGGTAGAGTATCTGATTCTGAAGAATTTGTGTGTTCTCTTCCCCATTTCATGAATCTTCTCTTCACTTTTCTCTGCACAGAAACATTTCAGGCTTTCTCCAGGCAAGCTCATACCTGCCAACCCCATTTACTGTAACTTTCCAACTTCAGCTATTGTCTTAGGTCAGCCTTCCCCGCCTCAGACCTGGTGAAGTCGGCAGAAACAGCGAATTTCAGCAACAGGAGGGGTTAGAGGAGATGCCACAGAGGCAGCCTCACCTTCAGCCCTGACCTGCTGCACCACTTCAGGTAGCATTATTCTCTCTCCATGCCTGTTCAATATTTAATGTTCTTTTGGTCATACAAGGGATTTCTACAGATGGAAAGGCTTATATAATAAAAGCTATATGTGGTCACTTAAGTAAGATGAGCAGTTAAGTATCAGAGGAGCTTTAGATAAATAGGAAAGAAATGTAAAATCACCAACAACTTCCAGGTAGGTCAAAACCTAGGGGAGAACACAACCAGAATTCCAACATGTGTGTTATCTACCAGGTATTTCTCTGCAGTTTCCTTCTGGAAATCTAAAAGCACAAATTGATTTGATACATTTATAAAAGACTTTACAATAATAATGAATACATTACTTGTCAAAAGTACACATGAAAATCATAATAATGATTTGCACTTCAATGAAAGCTGAAATAGACAGTACTGAGTCCTGTACTTTTATTATAATGGAGTGAATCCCTAAAGTAATTTCAATGCAATTACCTTTTAAAAATGTTTTATCAAGATAGAGGGGTGAAAAAAACAAGCCACCAGTCAAAGTCAGATTTCCTCCCCAGATTTCCAGGGAGTAAATCTGACTCTCATTTTTTTAGCTTGTTGGACTTTTGGAACAAAGTATATTGAGATCATCCTTCGATTTTGGTATTCACAGTAAAACAGAATTAAATTACTGCTTTTCAGTAAATCACCATTACTAGTGTTTTCAGTGGTGAATAAAAATGATTAATTAATTGCCTTTACAGTTAAACCAGTTAAACATTTTTATTTCTCTAGAAAGACATTTTAAATAAATTCATGTAATAATTTAATGCATATCTAATCTTGTATTGGAGTAATATTGCTCTGCCAATTATTAAAGACTGATTTTTTTTTCTCTCTAAAGGTTTTTCCTAGACACAGGTAAACAAGCACATACAAGACAAAGAAGTTTAGTTTGCATGTCTGGAGGTATACATTCTCATATGACTGTATATTGTTATTTACAAATGTATATTGCTATGTATGTTATTTATGCTTAATGTTATTGAAACTCCTAATTTTTTGTGTGAAACCTCCTGATTCTCTTTGATGTCACATGTTTCTTTTGTTGTAGAGCTGATACTGTCTACTCAGGCAGAGGACTGTGTGAAGGACAGTCAAAAAGTAAGAAGGTGACAGTCATGCTTTAATCTTATATAAACACTGTAATTATATTGAAGGGTTTTTTTAAGTTTTCAACACATTTGTTGTAAGTCTAAAGGGTGGGAAAACCTTTCTTCTTTTCTTCCTTTCATATTTTTTTCACAAAATACAAGGGCGTTTCCAGGCGCAATTAGTGCAGTTAAACCCTCTGTTATTTTGTCCCCATTTCCTCCTCCTTCCCCGGGGACCGTGCGCTTTCTGAGGCAGCCCAGCGAGGCTGAGAGGGCAGGGCAGGTGCCGAGGGCAGAGCAGGGCCATGGAGGCAGCGGACGTGCCGCCCGAGGGCTACTCGCTGATCAAGGCCGTGTACCAGCGGCGGCTGCGGCTGACACGGCTGCTCATCGACGGCGGCGCCTACATCAATGAGAGCAACAGCCGCGGCGAGACCCCGCTCATGGTGGCCTGCATGACCCCGCACGCCGACCTGCAGAGCGCCAGCAAGGCCAGGATGGTCAAGTACCTGCTGGACAACAAGGCTGACCCCAACATCCAGGACAAGTCGGGCAAGACGGCGCTGATGCACGCCTGCCTGGAGAAGGCAGGCCCCGAGGTGGTGTCGCTGCTGCTGCTGAGCGGCGCTGACCCCAGCCTGCCGGACCACTCCAACTGCTCCGCACTGGTGTACGCCATCAACGCTGCCGACAGAGACACCCTGGAGCTGCTGCTGAAGGCCTGCAAGGCGCGAGGCAAAGAGGTCATCATCATCACCACCGACAAGTCTGCCTCGGGCAGGCAGAAGACAAAACAGTACCTGAACGTGCCTCCTCCAGACCTCGAGGAATGCGCTTCTCCAGCCGACTGCACCTCCCCGTCAGAGATAGAACCAGATGAGGGTCCAGAAGACCCATTCAGCTTTAAAGAGCTGTATGGTGGGCAGCAGGGGGACAGCTCCTCTGAAAGAGTGCCACTGATGACCAAATCCAGCTCCGCACCAGCACGGTTCAAGCTGACACAGGTGCTGCAGTGTGATCCGTGGCTAAAGTGCTGCCCAGCAGTGTTCCAGCAGAGGAAACTTGCTTCTCCACAAGAACTCCAGAATATCAGTCCCATGGAAGAGCTCTCCTGTAAAGTCGGTGGCCTTGACTTATGCAAGAGTGTCGCCTCCAGTCATGAAAGTAGAGACAGGAAGGACACTGCTCAGGTACTGAGAGCCTCTGATCAAACCATGTCAAGGAAAGCACTACGTGATGCAATAAACTATCAGCCTCCTTTTGTTGAAGAGAAACACAACCCCAGTGAGATTCCCATGGGCATGGATGCCAGTTTGGGACAAATCAGCTTACTTTCAAACCTTGGCAGTATTATCAAGAAAGGAAGTGGAGAAGCAAATTACAACATCTCCGGTTCTCAGTTAACCAACAGTCTAATTCCTGCTGCTGATACCAAAGGTAGTAAGTCACCAAAAGGAAATAGAGAGATTCTTTCTACGTACCAGACTTTGTTACCGAGTCCAAGAAGAGGTCTAGAGATGCCTCCTCTTTCCCCAAGAGGCAGAAATCAGGCTGCTCTAGAGGAAGAGGCCTCAGGAGCCTCAGTGCTGGATCCGACGAGGCCAGGTTTTCTGCCTCCACTGAATGTGAGCCCCCGCCCCCCGGTCCCAGAGCTCACTGTCATAAACACAGTGTCTGGAATGATTTCCTATGGACAAACTCACTCAGCCCCCCCAGGATCTGCTTTCCCTAAGGGGACCAAAGAGACAAATCTGATGCGGAGGAGGCCCTATGAGCAGATCACAGTCTGACCAGATTCAGCAGTCACTGAATCTTTAACAGGAGAGCAAAGGGGATCTTAATGATATGTAAATATTCACTGCAGTCCTTAACTGTAATGGTATGTATCACAAAATAGAGCAGGTCTGTCATGTAAAGTAATGTCTGCCTCAGGAGTAGTGGTACAGCCCAGAAACTAAATGAAAAGACATCTAATGAGGCTGTCCTCTGCAATGTAAGCAGTGTTTATTTTGCTGGTTTTGTAAAGTTTTCGGCTTGCCTGTGACAGACAACCCACAGCAGTCCTTAAGTGTTGCAGTTCTCATTGCAGGTTGTAAATGCTACCCCTCCAGGCTTTCCCCAAGCACACGCCCTTGCAGCACCCGGAGAGGCGCTGCACACGGAGTGTGGGCCCCCGGAGCGTTTGGCTGCGATGCCGGACCCGGAGTGCCCGCGTCCAGGTTGTATATACGCACACAGCCCCCCGGGACCGCGGCGTGCCGCGGGGCGGGTGGCGGCAGGCGCACCGTGCCTCCTGGCCGCGGCAGCCTCGCAGAACGTCGCAGCTGGTGACACCGGTGTCGCGGGACTGGCAGCGCGCCCCGGAGCCCGGCTGGCCCCGGAGCCGGCGGTGGCAGCGCTGCCGGGAGCCAGCAGGGCGAGTGACCGCCCTGCCCGGCGTGTGCCGCACGCCAGCCCCGCTCAGGCTGTCCCGGGCACCGCGGGCACCGCGGCCGCAGCCTCTGGAATCCGCTCCAGAGGGATTTCTTTTATTCAGGAAAGCGAGAAAAAGCGCTTTTATTTGGGAGAAGCGAGGGTGCGGGGGGCAGAGCCTGCACCTGGAACCGGCTCTGTAGCCTCCCGCAGTTGTGGAGCCCCCAGAAGGAGACCTGCCCGGCAGGCTGGGGCCGTGTGCCCCAGTGGCAGCGCTCCTCACCGGGCACGGACACCGGGACACAGCCGGCGTGTCTGCACGGGCAGGGCACTGCACACGCACCCTCTCTGGGGAGCAGGGAGGAGCTCTGTCCTCCTGCTCAGACAGACCCAACACAGAAAACCCCACAGATTCAGGGACCGTGAGGCCCTGGCACAGCTTCCCCAGAGAAGCTGTGGCTGCCCCATCCCTGGGAGTGTTCCAGGGGCTTGGAGCCACCTGGGCTAGTGGAAGGTGTCCCTGCCATGGCAGGGGCCTTGCAGTGAGATGGGCTTTTATTTCAGATGGTTTCCAACCCAAAACACTCTGTGATCCTGTGAGTCTAATTATCAAACTCACCTGGGAGATGGAAACCCACAATCTGCCTAATCTGAAACAGAGGGCTGAATTTCCCACAAGTGGAAAGCAGTCCTCTGCAACCTCTGAGCTACTGTGTATTTTTAAGTATCTCTATCTAAAAATCTTTCTTTCCTTTAGTGTCTTGTGATTCCAAGTATCTCCCTTGTCTTTGTGTGCATCCCATAGATGCTGGGATTCTGGTATTGCATTTAGATCTCATCTTCTAAATTTTGAGAAAAAGTGAATGTGTTCTGTTTTGTTGTAATTTACAGAAATTGGTTGTGTTGAAATTGTGTCTGTGTAATGTGAAATTCAATATACGGAAATTAGGTATTTATTTCCTGAAAATACTCAGTGGGTATGTTGCAGCTTCAGTCAAAGTTCACCAAATCTGACATTGCATAAAAGAAGCCTGTAATGTTATTTAGCTTTGCACTTAGTAGGAGACAATGTAACGGGGATCTTAACCAAAAAACAGTGGTAAGGGGATCTTAAACACAAACCAATTTAAGGAGGATCGGAGACATAAAACAATTAGAAGGGGATCACAAACATACAAATATTTAATGGGGATCATCACCATAAAACAATTTAATGGGGATTCTAAACATTAAACCATTTAAAGGGGATTATCAACATATACTCTCTGTAAATTACTTTTTGGGAGTATTTGTTTCCATTCATGTTCTGCCTTTTCCTTCCGGAAGTTTTCCTGGATCAGGCCCTCTGTACACCAGGTACAAAAAAGGATTATGTGGACATATTTTTAAGATACAGAAATTATATGGAACAACATATGTCAGTATTAACTGAGTACAAATTAGTCCCTACACTGATTACACTTTCCTAATGTTTTTATGATAATACAAAAGGAAATGCCAAGTTCTCAACTGTCCATCTCATAGTGAAGTTAAATATTTGAAAGGGAAAATGGATCTTTAAAAAATAAAAATTATTTCTTAGAAGAAATTGCCTATCACCAGGTATGCCAACCGGTAGCTTTGATAAGGGTATAAAGCCCAATTTCTGCTGTTTTGATTTTAAAATTAATTATGTATATGGGACTATGGCTCCCTTAAATAAAACCATAATTTTTCTATTAAATGCTCAGACAATGGAGGGAAGTGGCAAGTGTCTTGAAAAGGGAAGTTTTTTGGTAGTATTACCAGTATTGTGTGATTAATTGTGATGCAAAGTAGTGTGAAGTGTTGATATTATTGCTTGTGTTACTGTTACAAGTGACCTTCAAAGGAAAAAGCTTTGTTCTCTTGCTGTTGTTATGCTGAATAAATAAAAGTTATTTTTCCCCCTCAGAGAGAACATGGAAATAAGCACATGCTTTTATTCACTACTCAGGAAATGATGAGTCATTGCAAAAGGTACTCATTCAGAAGTGTTTCTCAGGCTGCCTCTGTACAAGAAAATGGGAACAGTAACTTCGATTTAATCCAATACAGCTAAATTTGTCCAGAGCGCGGTGCGAGCGAGGCTCTCTCCAGCTGCCGGAAGCTTCCTGCGGCTGCACTTGCGGAGCGGAGATGCGCTTGTGTTGCCTTTGAAGCCCGAACCCGTGACATTTCCCAGCCGCGCCGATGTTGTTTGCAGCCAAGCGCGGTCAGCCCGACCCGGGAGCCCGATGCTAAAGCCTGGCTGACAAACGAGCCCTTTCCGTGTCCTTGGCTGCCCGGGCTGTGCTGCGGCCCCGCAGGTGCCGGCGGCGGCCCCGCCCGGAGCCACGGCCGCGCACGCCCGGGGCCCGCAGCGTTGCAAACCCACCTGCCGCCCTGGGCAGCGCGGAAACGCTTCGGGTTCCTCCCTTCTCGCCTTCGTGTTCTCTGCAGAAAATGCTGTGGAACCATACAATGGAAGGAACTTCAAAACAAATAGTGGAGGCTTCACAAAAAGCAGTGGTTATATAAGAACTCCCATTATTTTTGTTTAAGAGATTTGAGAGCAGCGAGTCACTACACAAAAATGTCGTAAACTAGCAGGTTGTGTTTAAGGTGCAATGTTCAAAATATAGGCTTCAAAATATCTTTCCCTGCACATTTAATTTGGTTTTGCTTTTAGGGAGTAATTGCTCTGCTGTGATCTTTGTCTTTTACAACTACACAGCACTTTCAAAAGAATATTGCCATAATTTGATGCAGCTATACAAGAAAAACAGTAAACTAAGTAGACACTAAATTCTCTTTTTGCTCCTCATCAATCCCATGTAAGACCTTTATCTCTCTGCGTGCCATATACAGCAGAACTAATTACTTTCCCAACTAAAGCAAGGGATTTACAAATTTTCTTACATTTTCACTGTAAAGTACTACTGCCACTGCACTAACTTCAAGGAAATCAGGTTTCATAATGAAACACCTTAAGAAAGCTTGGGGGGGGGGTGTTTCAGTGTCAAAAGGATAAAATTCCAGTTGTCATCACTAAATATTCCCATAAAACACCCAGCTGTCAACCCTCTTGGAAACACAATGCTTCTTTTACTCCTGCACACAAGTTGACCTTTTCTGTGAAAAAGCTTCCCAACATACAGATATATATACACACATATATATGTATATGTATAAATATGCAAAATTCCTGTTTCTCAGCAGCACCCGTTACCTGAGCCAGGCGTCTCCTGGACTGATGACGCAGGCAGCTGCAGAGCTCCTGTTAATCCAGGCATTTTGTCCCAAAAATTATGTCCAGATAGTTAAAAATCATGCTGGGATCCTATGCTGAACATCAGAGATATTTTCTAGAAATGTACACGAGGCTATTTATTCTCAAGTTCCTGAAACCCAGACACAGAGGCACGCTGAGGAACTGCAGTAAATTCCAGTATTTTTCCCCAAAAGCATCAACAATTTTGAACACTTTCATGCGAGTTTCACAGGCAGAGTGAGTTACAGCCTGCCTTCTCTCAAAAACATCTTGGTTTTTAAAAATAAACCTGACCTGTACATAGATTTTAAAACCACATTAATGTCTCCCTGCCAGCCCCACAGCAACACATTTTATTTTAGGAGAGCATTTGAATAAACACAGAGAAATAAAATCAAATTTATTTATTTATGTGCAAGTCAGACTAGACTGACATAAACAACTTCACGGGGGACTAGCAAAGATTCATAGGTAAAATTACTTACAGAAATTCATATACATAGAATAATCCATACAGAATAATCAAATTCACCACACAGCCATTTCCTGGTAATCCAGATGATGTCTTCTTTAATTTTATATGATTATCCTGTTTACTGACATCCACAGGTATTGCTCAGATATACTTCTTCTTTAAAAATACTTCTGGCAGTTGCTGGTGCTTTTTACTTAATAGTTTAATGAGTTGTAACAAATCCCAGTACTTCAGGTGGGAACTGGTCAGTGGGAGGATTTCTAAGCAGCAGAAAAATGTGTGCCTGTGGTCCCTAAGAGGCCTACCACTGAGAGATGGAATCCTGCAAATCAATGAATGCAACTGCCTGCAACAAACCACAACTGAAGAATGAATCGCTTCTCCAAACTCACTGTAGAAATCACACATCCAGGCCTGACCCTTTGGTGGTTACTGCCACTCACTTTATGGGTGATTAAATTAAATCAAGTACTCTGTTCAGTTATCTCAAGTATAATCAAGTAGTTTTCTTCCTTATGTGGAACAATCTTTTCCTAAGTTTTGGTCAAGCACACCTTAGTAGGTGACCAAAATGAAGAAAGCTCTACCCCTCAATAAAACAACTATTAGATAAATCTCTCAAAGGAGTAGTCGGTTACAAATGGGAGTCTTGAATTTTAGTGTGAGATCACGATAATTCAAAATGTAGGATTAAGAAATGTAACTAACTTTTCTATCACAGCTGTACCAATGCCATGTAAGAGCAGTAAAAATGGCTGTAATTTACTTCAGTACTAACAGCCTGTAAAATATTGTGTACAGTATCTGTTAGGCTAACAGATGAGTTAAGAAAATTCGCACAGGAGCCATGTGAGGGGAACAGGAAAAGGAGGACAAGAAGTTGAAGGAGCAATGCTTCTCAGGGCATTAGCTGTTACTCAGAAGCTAAGATGTCCTCTGTGATTGTGGAAGCAACCTTTGGTATTTCTGCTACCGTTTGTGGTGTTTGCCAGAAGCCAATCCCACAGGGCCAGTGTCTCAGTCCATGTGAATTTTGGGGAATTGCAGCAGCAAAAGAGGGAATAAATGGCTTTAATGAACCAGGTCAGGCTCTTCCTGCAGATGGTTAGCAGGGCTTCAGCTTTTATTGGAGAAATTTCCACTGTGGGCAATCCTGAGAGCTGCAGGGCCCAGCGAGGGCCGAGCTGCCTCACCCACCTGAGGGCCTGAGAGCCCTGCAGCCCTGGGGAATGTCCCCACGGCAGCCCTGGGCAATGGCCCTGCAGCCCAGCGAGGGGACAGCGCTGTCCCTGCTGCCACAGCCAGCCCGGCTCAGCCCCAGCCAGGGCTGCTCGCTGGCCACGGCACTGCCCTGGCACTGCCTGG
Source organism: Ammospiza caudacuta (assembly GCF_027887145.1). NCBI lineage: Eukaryota > Metazoa > Chordata > Aves > Passeriformes > Passerellidae > Ammospiza > Ammospiza caudacuta. The sequence goes on along the minus strand of NC_080632.1, from coordinate 702,713 downwards.
GCACAGCGGCCACGGGCAGAGCAGCTGGCAGTGCCACCCCCCCTCCTGGAGCGTGGCACCAGGGTCCCACGCCACGAGCAGGGACAATGCGGAAGGCACTGCGTTTCTGATTGAGAGGCCTTTCCACACAGTGCCAAACCAAAACTCCGCCAGTAACCACAGGCGTGCCCAACCCAGCCCTCTGGCAGGGAAACTGCATTTCTTTGAATAAAAATATCCTCACTTTTAAAGGAAATTGCATCTCTTTGAATAAAAATATCCTCACTTTTAAAGGGGTTTACAATGTAAAGCACTATAGGGTCAGGCATTGCCTGCTTTGCATCTACTGTTCTATTCCAATGGCTTTTTTGAATTCAGAATTTTGTGGCTCAAAAATGTCATAATAAACCCTACTTTTATCAAAATTTTCTCGGATGAGAAGCAAGTCTTCTACAGAATACACATCCTCCTTTCCTGTCCAAACAGTGAGGCTGTACCTATGTCCAGAAAGAGGGAGAAAACAAACAAAACCGAGAGAAAAAGAGTATGTTAAGATAAAGCATGTACACCAGAAAGACACTGCAGTAATAGGCTCCTAAAAATACTCAGGATTACAGCATCATAACTTTAGAAATGTAATTAAATACAAACAACTGCACCCCCAGACAATTTATCTGTGATTGTTCTGCCAAACCTCAGAGGGATTTAAATAAAAAACCTCAGGTAAATATCCAGCGACAAAACTGAGCATTTAAGGTTTGATAAATTAATCAATAGTCACAAGCTGAGCCTCAAAACAGGAAATATGATGCAATCCCAGACGCAGGTGATTGTTGTGCTTTGTCACATCAGCAATGTGTAGAGATACCACCTAACCCAATTCTCAGTAACTGCACAGAACTTCTCAAAAAACACTGAAATCCCCCAAAGATTATTCAGTTAAAGCATCATTTCCACATCCTCCACATGACATATACTTCATTTTTCCCTTTTGTTTAATAAAACTGTAATAATTTTAAAAATGTATAAATTAATAATCAGTTGTATGTGAGCTAAACTGGCTCAGGAATTTCTGTCTTCTAGTCATGCCGCTGAAGAACCCCCCTGAGTTTTATGAGTAGGTAAAAGAGAAAATCCCAGTATTTCACTTGGAATAATGTTTGTATCCAATGATATCTGAGACTAACACAATTCAGAAGATACATTCTTAGTGCAATAACTTTTTAAAATCAATTTCCCAGTTTTAACAACTTAATTCTAATTTCTGTCTGGAGTCTTCAGCATAAAAAAGAATATCAGCCTTTAATTTGTCCACCCTGTTTTTTCTGAATAATTAGAAAGTTTTTGGAGATTCCCTTAAGTTTTTTGTCTTGGGCTTTGACCTTAGTTGGAACAGTTTTATTAAACTCTGGGTAGGCACAGCAGTTGAAAAAGAAGAGTAAATGGCAATATGCGGGAAGCTGGTTTTATTCTCATTCTATTACATGTGAATAATTTTTATAATGAAATGGTTAGGGGTTGGTAGGAATGATTTTTAAAGGAAAATGTAATTCCTGTATGAAAACCACTGAATAAATTTCAAGTGCCTCACCAAAATTAATTAGCTTGGAGGGAAACACCTGACTTGCAATCTAGAAATCATCTTTGACCTTTCTCAAAAATGCTACAAAAAATATAAATAGCGAATGCCATACAAAGTCTTTGGATTGGATGAATTCCCAATTGCAACGTCAGACTATTTAGTCTGTTTAACTATATTTATCTCAGGGGATGTTTGTAGCAGAACGGGGTTCCACACCTACGCACCATTTAAAAGTCCTCATGGTAGGTAATAAAAAATAACCTTCTGGGATTTAACTGCTTTAGAGAAATTAATAGCGACCACGTCTGTCTGAAGACTCCAACACTTTGCGGCCGGTGGGAAATGAAGCACTGGGAGAAGGAGAACGCCCACATTGCCAATGGCACCGGGCTGTGTGTGACACAGGGCTGGCCAGGACGGGCCAGGGCGCAGGGGCTGGCACGCAGGGGGAGCAGCACTCACCTGTGGCACTGCTGCAGCAGCCACTGCAGCTGCGGGACGGAGCCGGGCACCAGCGCAGCCCTGACCGCGAACGTCACCGGCTGGGACAGCGCCTGGCACAGGCGCCACATCTCCTGCACCACGGGCCACTCGTAGCCTGGGGACACACAGCGAGGGCACTGAGGGCTCACGCTGACCCTGGGGACACACACATTCAGAGCCCGCAGAGCCTGGGGACACACACAGCCCCGGGTCCCCCAGGGTCCCCTGGAGACACAAAACCTGCACATCCAGCGTCCCCGAGAACCGCACAGTTCCGCCCTGTAACTGCTGCACGGCTCTGGGCAGCAAATGTCCCAGAGGAAAAATGCAACGAATGCAATACCCACGTGGAAAACGAACTTACTACGCAAACCTTTATTTCCCATACTTTACGTACACGCTTACTTACTTTACATACAGCTACAGAACGTGGTGTTTTTAACATATCTTTGCCCTTTCTCTAAAAAATTCTGCTGTCACTGACTTCAATGTGGCCTAGTTTAACATTGTCAGGGACCCTTTAAAAATAAAAACATTAAGAAAAAATTAGGACAAAAATTAAGTTAATCCATTGGGAATGAAGATGTACACAAATCAACACACATGGAGAGAAATATTCTGTGCCTAAAAATGCTACAATCAAGCAATCTAAAACACTGAAAGTGCCTTTGCTGGGATTTCTATAAGGACTGGAGCTATTTCAATTTATATTTACCTATTCTTTTGTTTCTACAGGCTATGAACATCCTGTAACAAGTTAACAACTTTTTTCCTCGATTACTCAGATGGAATGTACTGACTAGAAAGAGTAAAAACGCACCAAATATTAAAAAAAGTTTTCTGCGGCAAGCAGCAACTTCTAGGTGAAATCACTCAAATGAGCTGGTTTTCTTAAGTTTTACAGTAGAACCTCGCTTAGTATTTCCATAAACTGAAATTTGGACTGGAGATAAAATGAAATTTGTTTTCACAGGTTGCCCAGTATTTCCAATGCATTTTTCAGCAATTTCTTCCTGCACTGAAAACACCTGGGAGAAAGCACCGAACATTTCAACAACACTGCAGTATATCATACAACAAAATACTAAATCTTGCTAATGAGTAAGTAGCAATGGGGGTAGTGTATAATCCTGACACGGTGACCCCAGATAATATTGGAGGGGACTCTGCTTCTCATAATGAGAATTGCAAGAGGAAGCCTGTAAAAAAGACCCTATATTAATGAAAATTGGAAAGTTTACTCCAAAAATTCAACTTGCCAAGAGAAATGAAATGTTAGGGATAAGGCTGACCCACAATTTGACTTCAGTGATCAAAAAAAAGCAGAGATAAAATTCCACATTTTCAGCTGACCTGTTTTTCCTCAGGACGCATGCCAGGGCTCTGACCACAGATCAATGCTCCCAAGATTCAGGCCCAGCCCTCCCTGAAACAGAGGCTAAGAAGCTTGTCCCTCAGAAGTGCTCAGCAGGTGAGAAGGAGCTGAAGCACAAACCAGCTTATTTTAGGAACAAAAAGGTGTGGATTTCACCCATCTGTGCTGCCACTGCACAGCGCTCCATCCCGCACCGCAGCACAGGACAGGGTCCCACAACCACCGCAGTTCCCAGCCAGGGCACGGCCTGGGGCTGCTGCCAGCTGCAGCACGGGAAGCACAGGAGCCCTGCCCTTACCTTGGCCTCGGTGGCAGCCCGTGGTCCAGCCCAGGGACAGGGTGGCATCGGGGCACGAGGAGGTGACGGCGCCCAGGAAGGCGCGGGCGTCCAGCGGCGCGCGGCTCCCGCAGGGCCCCGGCAGGACGTCCCCGTTGAGCCACACGGGTCTGTCCAGGCACTGCCCCACCTGCCCCAGCAGCTCCAGGGAGGGACCCACGGCGGCCAGGCTGTGGGGACACAGGGCAGGGTCGGGGTGGCGGTGTCACCGCAGCGTCACCGCGGTGTCACCGCGCCGGGCAGGGCGCGCCCAGCGCCCGCTGCCATCCCCTGAGTGCCAACCCTGCTGCCGGCACCTCCTGCCTCACCCTGACCCCCCCGACCTTGTCACCTCTTCATCTCAGGCCCGAGAAGGGTTTTAACAAAGGAAGCCACTGCAGTCTCTAACGCCTGTGCTGCATCTGCCACAAATGCTGTAAACCCAGCCCAAAGAGTGAAAGCCATCTCTCCCCACCTTAACCACGCTCAAAGTGGCAAAGATTTCATCACTAGGCAGATCCAGACTCAAAGCTGCCTTCAGATCCATGCAAGGTGATGCACCTGTACTAGGAGAATTAAAAGCGCAACGCAGACAAATTTAAGGCAACTAAAAGGGAGAAAAGGCACCCACTTGAACATTTAATGCTTGGTTGTGGTTTGTCCCACAGCTCCTAAGTGGCAGCCCACAGAAGCCTGCCTGTCCAGTGATCATCTGACAGATAATTACTGAATTGTTAAATATGAGCTGGCATCACTTAAGGAAACAGTGCAGACACCCTGTGAGCGTATAACAAAACCCATGCTCACATATTCCTGCTGTCCTGTGCAGCCCCAAGAAAAAGCACAGCTAGCTTCTTCCTACCCCCAGCCTACCAAAACTTTCAAAGCACCGTGGAAGGAAAGGAGATGGGGAGCAGTGGGGAAAAGAAATGAGCACCAAGAAAAATCTTCTTTCTGTCACAGCCCACTAAGTAATGCACTGTGCAACATCGAGGTATTTAAAATCACTATGATCAGAGTTTTGTAATTAGGTGAGTTCAGTCCCCTGAGCTGCTTGCCTTGTCTTTCCTCTGTAAAGTCACTTGGTGTATTTTGCCTTTTGTGGTGTTGGGAAGGCTGCACAGGGGCAGGAGTTCCACTCACTGAGACGAGCTCAGGCTCTCCAGGAGAAAAGCCAGTGATGGTGTTAAGGTGTGGGCTGCAGCATTTCTCACACAGCCTGGGGCCAGAACAGCTGATATCCTCACACATGCAAGGGACTGTCAGGGCCACAGGAATGCCTCCCTAGTACTGCAAAGTGTAAGGTAATGCAGTGAGAAAAAAGCACAAAGCAAAATGGCAACACAGGGGAAAAAAGAAAAAAGAGAAGAAAGAACCAAATCAAAACGACAACAACAAAAAAATCCACTCCCAAAAAAACATAAACCCCAGAGCACTGGTTTTGTTGCACAGCATTTAGAAAACTCAGACTTACAGCTGACTTTCTGTGAAATGACTTTGGCATTTCTGAGGTGGGACACTGAAGACCTTTTGCAGAATACATTAATTTCAGTAGCCAAAGCCAGCAGAAAATGCAATTATGTGGTCAGTCAGGCTGATAGAGCAGAGATATAAAAAAAAGTACATGTTTAAAGCATCATTGAAATAATCTCCAAAACTTCAGCATTGGCATCCAATTAACTATTATGCAAAGGAACATCAAATTCTACTATCACTAATTTGACTCTATCTGCACTGTGTGATGTACTTCTAAATGTTTTCATACAATAATTCTTTTATAATGCCATGTACTTTTAAAAGTTTCCTTGAATCACTCCACTTGGCTGTAAACTCCTTGTGGAAAAAAAATGAAAGGAAAATAGTTTAGAATTCATTTAAACAATAATTAAAATGGAGGAGAAACTTCACCCAAACACACTAGAAATAAGCCCAAACAAATGCCTACTGCTGTTTTTCCCCTTCTCACAGAGATCCTGTAACAATAAAAGGATTTATCCTGCCCACGTTTTTTACTTCCGTGAACTTTCAAATGAAAACCATGACTGTGTAACACAGAACCATAGGCATAAATCGCATTTTACAACTATCTCGTGGGGGGTTTCTGCATTTCTATGGAGTACTTAAGCACTGATGAAGCTCTTTGTAATTTCTGCCAAAACAGACTGAGCACATGGAAACTGAGACAAAGCACGAGTCAGGAGCTGAAGGGTGCATGTCTGGAGATCACAGCTCATTTCAAACCCTTCCAAGGCAATCTCCTGGGGCTTTCAGGTGTGCTTGCCCTTCGAGAAATGAAACAGCTAATGGTTCAAACTCTGACTGAACCTCTGGATGTTTAGTTAGCAAGGGTTTAGTTAGCAGAGAAGGAGCCTTCCAGAGAGGCACCAGCATTTCACCTGCCCGATGGGAAAGTTCTGCTCACAGCACCTAATTCACTGAGTTAAAAAACATCACTACTTGTACTTCAAAACACTTTTAAAGGTTTTGTTCTTGCCATGCTTTCAGAATTATGGACTAAGTTTCCACATGGATTATGCTTCAGTGTCGCAGACATCTTTTTATGAAAATCCTTTCCTTAGGATTTTTCCTCCTGAGAAGCTGGAGGCCTCAGGAACAAAATGTAAACATTGATTATCTGCTGCTGTGGGATGCAACAGGTGCATCTGTGATTGGGCTCATGTGGTTGTTTGTAATTAATGGCCAATCACAGTCAGCTGGCTCGGACAGAGAGTCTGGGACAGCTGCCTTTGTTATTCATTCCTTCCTATTCTTAGCTTAGCCAGCCTTCTGATGAAACCTTTTCTTCTATTCTTTTAGTATAGTTTTAATGTAATATATATCATAAAATAATAAATCAAGCCTTCTGAAATATGGAGTCAGATCCTCGTCTCTTCCCTCAGCATAACACCCCTGTGAACACGGTCACACTTCAGAATGCTAAACTGCACGATAAGGAGGAGTTTGGTTGACAACCAGCTGTAGAATTGTTAACGGGTAAGAACGCAAACAACACAACAATCTTTTTGTTGTGGTACCTCTTAAAGTCGAGCTTGATGCCTTTGTTGGTGCTGCCCATCTGTGCCAGCCACTCCTGCAGGGTGATGTCGCTGTCGGTGTCCGGGGGATGGGCCAGGATGGGGTCCCTGTCCCCTCCCCGGAGGATAACATCCACCTCCACCATGTGCACATCGCCTGGGGGTTGAGAAATTCCACCTCAGCTTCCAGCGCTTCAGGGCAACAGTGACCCAGCAGGTGTGTCCACAGCAGCCCTGCACCCTCACCCTAACGGGAGCTGCTCTCTGAGACACAAGAGATGCCATTCTGGGGGGCTCCCACTCACTAAACCCTTTGCAAGCCTTCAACCAAGTGAAAATTGATGTCTGAGGGGGCATTTGGCCAAGCAATGACGTGGGGGTTTTTTCTTCACGAGAACAGATAAATGGACGCCCATCATGTGGATCCACTCCTGTTAAATTTCATATCTTTTCCTCTGTAAACAGGGTTCCTGAGAGAGGAAAGATGAGTGCAGGATTTAATACTGGCAGAGAATGAGCATTCCCCTTGACTCATTGCCAAAACCGACAAGGAAAACGTTAGCTCACACACACGACAGGCAAAGAGGAGTCTCAGGAGCGCTCAGGCTCTTGAAAACAGCTTTAGGTAATGAATCTGGGCAGTGCTACCCGCTCTGCAGAGAACCCAATACACACAGTGACGGCTGAAATACAAAGAAAAGAGCTAGCGACTGTATTCAGGATAAAGGATGTCATATATACATTTACGCAAATATGTGTTTGTCAAATATTCACATAAATTTACACACAATTCACTGCCACCCAGGCTGGTGCACCAGGGCCCTTCTGGCTCTGCGCAACCTTTCCCTGAGAGGAGAAAGGGGGGATTTGGGATTTTAGCCCAGGAAACAGGAGCAGAGGGGACGGCCTCAGGCTCAGCCAGGGTGGGCACAGCAGGAATTTCCCCATGGAAAGGGGGCTCAGGGATTGGAACTGCCCAGGGGGCGTTCGGAGCGCCCAGCCCTGGAGGGATTTCACAGCCGCGGGGAACCTGGAGAAGGGAGGGGAGGGCAGCAGGAAGAGGAGGAAGAGGAGGAGGAAGGGGAGGAGGAAGGGGCCTGTGCCTCACTCACTTCGCGCGGCCTCCGCGGCCCGGGCCCGGCTGTTGGCGGCGTGGAACCAGCGCACGGCGGCGCCGTCCCTGGCCGCGATGTGCCCGGTGCGCAGGAAGTGATCCACGGGCCACTCGCTCCAGGCGCCTGCGGGGACACGGAGGGCAGCCCTCAGCCACACAGTCCCGAGACAGCCCCGGCCCGGCCCCCGCCCCAGCCCGGCCCTGACAGCCCCGGCCCGGCCCCGACACGGCCCTGACAGCCCCGGCCCGGCCCCGGCCCTGACAGCCCCGGCCCGGCCCCGGCCCTGACAGTCCCGGCCCGGCCCGGCCCCGGCCCTGACAGCCCCGCCCCAGCCCGGCCCTGACAGTCCCGGCCCGGCCCCGACACGGCCCTGACAGTCCCAGCCCGGCCCCGGCGCTCACCCCGCGCCCCGCTCGCCATGGCCCGGCCCGGGCCCGCCCCGCCGGGGGTTGGGTCCCGCCGCCGTCGCTCCGGGCGGAGCCGGGCCGGGGCTCGGTGGGGACCGTGTCACAGCGATCCCGAGCAGGGACGGTGTGCCGCTGTGCCTCTGCACCCTCAGCGGCAGCACAGGCCTGAGGCGGGGACAGGCGGCGGCGGCAGCCGGGACACGAACACGAGGGGCTCCGAACGCTGGAGTCAAGTCGGGAGGATGCCGTGCTCAGCTGGGCCAGGGCAGCTCAGGGTGGGCACAGCAGGAATTTCCCCATGGAAAGGGGGCTCAGGAACTGCCTTGGCACTGCCCAGGGGCGTTTGGAGTGCCCAGCCCTGCAGGCGGCACTCAGAGCTCTGCGCTGGGGACAGGGTGGGGATGGGGCACAGCTGGGACAGCCTGGGGGGATTTTCCAATTGATGAATTCTGTGGTTCTCTGTGAAATCAGGATGTCGGTGTAGGTCCCTGCAGCCCGGCAGCCTCAGGAAAGGCTCGGGGCCCCGTGTGCCGCAGCTGCCCCTGCCCAGGGCAGTGCCACCCTCAGCGCTGCGGTCACACAGGCCCGGCTGGGCTCAGCCGCCCCGGGCGCCCCTCGGGCTGTCCCAGCACAGCCCTGCCCCGGCCTGCGGGGCAATCGGGGCACTGCGGGCACCGGGGCAGGGCCGGGGCAGCCCCGGCTCTGTGTGCGTGTGAGGAACGGCAGGGATGGCACGGAGAGGGCAGGGCTGTGCTGGGACAGCCCGGGGGCACCCAGGCCTGCCCAGCCCCATGGGGGTCTCTGTCTGCAGGGTGTCACTGGCACGCTGAGGAGTGAATCCCATTTTTGGGGCAACAGCAGGAGTCCCAGGAAGCTGCAGAGACAGGACACGCACATTCCAAATCTTTGTTTGTTTCATTACGAATAAGAAGACAGAAGGTTGCAAGCATTGTAGTTAACTTTATTGATCATTACTGAAAAGGAGCTGGTAGAGGTTAAGTGCCAAGAGGCAGCTGTTCCTTCAGGCGCCCTGGCCCTGTCACAGACCCAAAACACTGCTGAGCCTCTTGCTGGGGCTCCCTCGAGGGCCTGGGTGCAGCTTGTTTTCAACAAGGACAGTTTTGTTCATACTGTGCGTGGGTTCAGCCCTTCTCCCTAACGGCAGCTTCTCAGGAGAAGTCAGCACAGAGGCTGAAAAGCAGCTCAGCTCCATCCAGGGTAAGATCTCAATGCCTGAACCCTTCCAGGACTGGAGTGTTAAACCACAGATAACAGCAGAGCAGATTAGGTTAAATTACAAATTGTTTTTGATACAAAAACATAAAATATCCCCTATTAGCATTAAGAAGGCATCCAAGTTTTAATACTCTCATTATAAAATTGTACCAGCATTTTTACTGAAAACAATGTAGATCTTGTATATATTTAGTTTTGGTTCTGTTCTCGACAAGCAGTTGTGTGGCTGCTACCAAACCCCAACCGCAGTTTGATGAACCTCAGTACAAACCACATGCATCACAAATACATAAATAGATCTAAATGACCCAGTATAAAAAATACATCCTATGCAAGAACCTCAGGTATACTAAAAATCCCAGAACGGTTTGGGTTGGAAGGGACCTTAAAGAGTCCCAACCCCACCTGCCACAGGCAGGGACACCTTCCACTAGAATCAACCTGTTTGTGAAAATTCAGACTTAATACATCTGTTCTCCCTGAAAGCAAAGGTGGCTACTAAAATGTGGCAAAAGCAGTGGACAGGAGCAGAAAAAATACTGCAGAATTCTTGTCTGACTTATTGCTACATGTAGATTACATCAAGAGTAATCCATTTTTTTCCTAATCCTTGAAAGGTCAAATTGTGTATGGAATTCTGAACAGAGTAAAGAAAAAAGCACTTTTTATAAAAATAGCATCAATTTAAGTTAGATAAATCCTTATAAATACAAGAAAGAAACCAGTTGCTCTATAAAACATTAATTGAGAGCATATGTTCCTGAAGCACCAGCATCACATCCCCAGGTTAAGGACCTCAGTGAGGTGTTTATCCACACAGTATTCATTCCACACGGCGGGCTCCAGGCAGCTACAGCAGCTCTGGGCTCTGAACCCTTCTCCTGTGGAAAGGAAACAGTTTTGGGCCAGCCCTGCCCCAGTGCTCAGCTCTTGCAGAGATCACACGGAGCCCCAGCAGTTTGAGCTACACACTGGTGTGAGGGTGAGAGGCAAGATCCTATCTATGACTTGGAGTCACACGACACCTACCAAGTGCTGCAGCTGCGTGACAGTAACAAAACCTGCACTCTGCTGCACCTGTATTAAGGGTCAGCTTGCAGAACTCCATGACACAAACTGACTCTTTTGTGGCAGAGGAAGCAGGGAGGATCTGAGGGGTTTTTTTTAAAAAAAAAAAAAAAACAGTTTGAAAAGCTATTAAAACATAAAAGGATTAGAAACTTTAACATTTTTAGTGTTTGTAGCATTACAACTTTGGTGTTCAGATCTAGCAAATCAGTATATGCATGTAATCAGCCTCATCAAGACAGGTGTTCTATAATGAAAAACACTAATTCCATTTTCAGTGGCAGAGCTGTAGGATCTGACATTCCACTGTGAATCACAGGAATCAGAGCACTGTCCAAGTCATTCAGGTAGTTCTGTGGGAGAAGGTGCCCTCCAGATCCTGCTAAGTACTCAACCTAGGAGGGAAACATACTGATATTAATTCACACTTCTTGTATTAACATTATATGCAAAACATGCTGCATCACAGTAAAAGAGTATTTCATCTACCATGAAGTGAGAAATTAATGACTAAGACAGCTTCTGCCCCAAATGTCATCCTCAGGATCTTGGGTAGGGCAAAACTCTAAAGCTTCATGGAGAGATCCAAGGTATTTCCAAGGGAAGGTACTTCAGTGGGAATGGAGTGTGTGCAATAGAAGTTGAAAGCTTACCATGTCTGAGTCGATGGAAACTCTGAGTCCTATCTTATTCATCCCGTTATTTTTCAAGGTTTTAAGGTGAGGGCAAAGAGCAGTGCTGCAGGCAATGGCAATCTCTCTTGCAAACTGGTGGGGAACAGCACTGGAGGGTTCACGATCCTTTGCAAAATGGTAAACCTGAGATCAGAGAAAGGGAGGGGCAGTCAGCAGCCTGGTACATCCCAAAGTTAGGAAAAGGAGTATTTCAGGATCACATAACACCAAACAGGGCAAGCTTTGGTGCTTGTCTGCTGCGAAAGCACCCGAGTATTTCATCCACACAACCAAAATACTTCAGGAACCATGGGAATGCCTGCATTAGGCATTTGCAGAGTCGTCACTGGCAACAGAGGACAAAAAATTACAAGTGTGTAAACTCACCAAGAGCTGCAGAGAACATTCTGCCTGGCAGCACGGCTACACATAAAATCAGCTCATTTTAACAGCTTCACTTAGTACCATCACATTACCACTTAAATATTCCATAAGTAATAAAAAAGGCTCAACAACTATGTAATTCACTAACTTCAGTGCACTTCATAACTTTTCCCTCTCTTTCGAAGTCTCTGTACTGTAGTGCTTTCTCACTCTGAGTTCCTTCCATTGATTCTCCATCAACTGGGCTCAAAATTCTATGGAAAACAATAGTGTGATTAGCAATTTAAACAACACTTACAGTTTAGATACAGTAACTTCTACGCAATGGTATTTATCCATCCTTTAAGGCTATTTAAACACCTTAACAACAAAGTACAATACAGGACTTGCACTATGAAAATACAGATGGTACAAAAAGAAATGTCCTAAACAGGGAACTAACAGCATTAATAGAAACCTCATCTTGCAGGTTTAAGACACTATAAACCATCCTTGGTGTCAAGCACTTTCTGTCACAAGAATACTTCAGATTAATTTTAAGAAACTAAAGGGAGGTATTTGAACATTGGGAGGAAGAGCTCTCTCATATGTCTGGCTTTGGCAGTACATTTACCCTTTGTTTGTTTTCTCTTCATTTTCTACCCAGCAAATATCTACGTATTCCTTCACATCCCCTGTATCCACTTGTCCACAGGTTATCCTGAAGTCCTTCTTGTCTCTTAATGCCTGACGTAGGCCTTCCATGGTTTCTTGTGTTATTTGTACCATCAGCCCATCTAGAAGAAAACCAGTTAAAATTCCACATTATCCACAGGAAAAGCAGCTCAGCTTCTTATAGAATCTTGGCTTAAGTTCTACTCGGACCAACCATCTCCTACAGCTAATTAACAAATGCACAAAAGTACTGCACGCCCCACCTACAGCACTAAATGTTACATGAAAGAGGAAGAAAACCTATTTTGTCAACAGAACTCAAACTGAAAGATCATTTTTAAGTTAATTTTTGATTGTTTTTGCATATATATGCCAATATGTACATTTCAGCAATAGGGCAATGAAAATAGTTCCATAAAGGAAAGACCTGCACTGATTAAACAGTTTAAATTTGAATGTTTTAAAACAAGTAGGTGAACTGTCATGTAATTTTAGGCACCACTTCTTTGCAATAAGTTTCATACAAGATTTAGAAACCTGAAATGTTTAGTTTACTGAGACATAAAGACTTTGCACAAGGCTGCTGCTATTTATTTTTTTTTTCTTTTTAAGTCTCTTAAGAGGAGAACAGAACAAAATTCTTACCTTCAACTATACTGGATTTAGCTAAAAGTCCTGAAGATGATTTTAAGGCTCCATTAAACACCACAAAACTTGCACCTGTAACTAGACAAAGTAGGATGGAAGTCAGCACCACTTCGTGTCACTCCAGTCAGTCATAACTGACATTAAACACAATTTAATGTGACACCAGAGATGCATTTTCCATGCAGCCTAACACTGAACTTCCATTGCTGCTCTAGAAATGTGATTTTTGTCCCCCAGACCTCTTACCTTCCCTGGGCTGTCCCGTGGCACTGATGGCCTGTGTGTGATAGAGGCCCTGCTTGTTCTGCACACACACCAGGTGAGAGTCTGCCTCAGTATTGAAACTGGCTCCAATGCTAATTACATGTTCATTAGAGGAATTGATCACTCTCATCACCTGTCAACACAAAGTTTGTCATTACACTGAAAAATCTCACCAAGAGTAGTTTTTGGTTGCTGCTTGTTTGGGTTTGTTTTTTTTTTTTTTTAATTACTAAACCAAAACATCATAATCGGGAAATCTGCAACAGGGAATGTTTAAAAATACATGCTGAAGGATTTTGAAGAAACTGCAGATCTTTCAGTACTTAACAGCTATCCTAAATCTCTACTCCTCATTATCCACCTTCCAGTGTATCACAGAAGGAAGTGTGTGCTCAGGTAATTACATGCCCTTCCCATCACACATTTAGGCCACTATAAAGTTCTGAGGGAGGGTTTTTTCCAACATCTGATGGCAGAGGTGTGACTGGTGTTGTACAAAAAATGGAAGACTAAAGCAGTTTGGATTAGAAAGCTAAGATGGAGGTACTCACCTCACTGTGCTTCCTCAGAGGTATTTTAATACAGCTTCTACCCATTTCCACATGGACAAACAGGTTGTCTATGGTATGCAAAGTATACTGGTAATTTCTGAAGTCCTATAACAGACAAAGTATTTATGTTAGCAGACAATTAAGTATTGTTTTATTACCTTTTCCTTACCTTCATCACTTAGATGAAGGTACTCTAAATGCATCTGTAGGACTTCCAAAAAACAGTAGTATTTAGAGTGGCTGAAGACTTAGGGATCCCTTTAGGCTGAAGACTTAGGGATCCCTTTTTGCCCACCAGGTGTATGTGACAGGTATCTCAGTGAATGTATTAATAAATTCAAAGCACTGACAAATTAGCTCTGTTAACCAATGGGTTATTTACTCTATGGCTACTTCATTCACATTAGAATGCCAGTGATTTAAGGAAAGAAAAACTTCAACACCCTCCCTCCCTTCTCTGATAGAAAAGTGAAGCGTGGAAGCCTCCACCTAGATGAGTTTGTTTGCAGGCTCACAGCCTGGGCCCTACAGCTCTAATTTGATTTACAGACTGAATAGTGCAACATTTCTTATCCCTTTCTGTGACAGAAGTAATCTCCTATCACCTCAGCCACTTCTGCAAAATTCTGTTTATTTCCAGAACAACAACATTAGGTATGAAATGGTCTCGTTTGCTTTTACTACTTCAGCTAGAAAAAAAAAGTATTAAAGAGGCCCTTTTCACCAGCTGAGCCAGGCAATCAGTGCCTTCCTCCATCAGCACAGCTGCAGCAAGAAGGGTATTTACAAAACATCTCAGTGCACCAAGGTTTCCATGGGACAGCATCCAGCACTAAGGATGTAAATCACAGGTGCCCTTTGCCTCAGCCTCTTGTGTGGGGACAGGCTCTGCATCTGCATCACGGGTGCCAAGGCACCGCCCAGAGAACATTCTGCAGCCATGCAGTGACTGAGACTCCTGCAAGGAGCACACACTGCCCCTGCTGCTTCAGGCTGACACAGCCACCAAGGGGAACCCAGGTAACTCTGATCCACCTGGAGTGGAGCTCTACAGAAACCCCATCCAGCAGCACTGCAGGAAGGCTGCCCAAAGCCTCGGGGGCAGCTACACAGTGGCACCTGCACAGCACCAGTGAGGCTGGTGGTGGCTTGTGGATTTCAGTGGGAGGCTCATACAGGAGGAGGAAACCTGCTGTTCTTTGATGGGGCACCTCCTCCAGCTGTGATCTGCACACCTGTGCTGGCAAAAAGGAAAAAGGGGCAAAGACTGCAGTGTCATCTCAGCTAAGATGGTCTCCAGACCCAGGAGAGGATGCAGTGATTGCCCAAATGAGACCTGTTCTGCTTTCCATGGCCCTGCCCTGAATGCTGGGATGGAAGGGCTGGAAGTTCTGTGTAAGTATCAGAAGAGGAAGGTTACTGCTCAGGAACATAGGCTTACTGCAATCTAAAATCAAATCGTTTGGGTAACAGAGGGAAAGCTTCCACAGGAAATGGCATGAATTTCAGACCTGTGGTTTTGCCAAAAGTCCTTCACAAAAGACAGTCAAGCTGAATAACTGTGGCAAGATAAGGTTTGTCTGACAAAGCAATTAGTACTGCAGTTAGTCCACAGCATCTGCCTGTCAAGTGTTTCTTCACATTTAAAACTGTCAGATTTAAGACCAGAATCCCTGCACCACGATGATGCTCAGAAGAAAGAAATGCACCTGAATGATGACTACCAGCATCAGTGCAAATGCCAACATCTCCCTCACTCATTAAAAACCTTTTTTCACTACCAGAATTAATGCATAACAATACAAGGTGAAAAAACTGCTTCTTTAACTCCCTCACGAATTTTAAGTCAAGTACGAAGAACAGAAATGTTAGCTCTGCTTTCAAGATTCAGCATTTGTTTGGAGGATATTTTGGTGACAACAGGAAGGGCAGGTAATGAAGCATCTACTCACAACAAGCAGGTTCATAATCGTGTGTCCAATGTCTCTGAAGAGCGGCTCCCGGTGCCTGACACTTACCATGGGAGTTGGATAGGCTAGGAAGAAAAAGGTCACATTTACCTAACAACAACTCTACAACTTGCCATTCCAAGTAGTTCTATAGCTTTTTTCACCTATAAGCTGTCTCTAAACCTCAATATCTGACCAGCCAAAGGAAGCAGAGCCCCTCTGTAATTTTCAGCCACAGTGTCGTTCTCCCCTCATGGTTGTATCTGACAAAAGTGGTTAAAAAAGCCAAGCAGGGCAAGTGGATTGGTAAGAGAAAGGACAACAACAAAGCAGCCGCCACCTCTGTCACCACGCAGACAGGATCTGGCTGGTAGAGGTCCACTGTGGGCTCCAGAAGTCCATGAACAGGTGACAGGTCCATGTTTATGTGCTAGACAATTCCCACCTTTACACAGACGGGGCAATGAAAGGCATTTTAAAGAATTGTATCCCACCCATATCAGTGTCATTGAAGGGTGAGTCGTAAGAGATGTAAAACTCAACGCCGTTCTATCAGAAACTCACTTATTTCTAGGTTACAATACCTTATAAATGTTTTTCAGCCTATTAGCTGTAGCCACACAGTGCTACTAATACTTCTAACACCAACCACCTATTATTTTACCCCATGTGGTTTTGCTACAATGCATCTTTCACAGTTCTGATTCTCCAAAATATCTGGTCTTTTTGCAAGGCCATCCTTTGAAACTTGTTTCTAGTTCAATCTCTCTCTCAACAATGCCATCTCTATTCCATGGCCTTCCTAAGTCAGCACACCTTATCTCAGAGTTTGCACACAGACTGTGTGAGCTTTCAGTCAGGTTTGGAGAATCCCTTACAAATCCATTTCTCACATTTATGGACTTGCAGCTTCTACAGTGGTGGGCTACAGCCTTTTTACACGCCAAGAAGTTTCCAATGTATTAATAAGTTATCCTTTTAAGTAATCAATACCTTTATTTGGTTAATGAAGCAGTAATATTTTGCCAATATACTTAAATAATTTAATTTAAATAACCATTTTATCAGAATTGCAAACTGGGCTTGTGATCATCCCTTCAAACCTTTCTCCTACAACCAAAAAAAAATCTTTGTATTTTACTGCCAG
Source organism: Ammospiza caudacuta (assembly GCF_027887145.1). NCBI lineage: Eukaryota > Metazoa > Chordata > Aves > Passeriformes > Passerellidae > Ammospiza > Ammospiza caudacuta. Next base: position 685,846 of record NC_080632.1, on the reverse strand, counting down.
TTTTGGTTTCTTAGCTTTCTCATCTGCTAAGAGAAAAAAAAATCAAAGAAGTCTATCAGGACAATGAACACTCCCAGGTGGCTCCACATGTTGGGCTTATACAAGTGTAATATAAAATACTGCAAAGATTATTTAAAATCAGCTTGCTTGTCTAAAAACTACTTGTATTTTCCAAAAGGAACTTTACAGTTTATGCAGCTACTGTCACTGTTAAAACTTACCCCCATATTCTGCTCCCAATCTCAGCATCAAACGTATTGGAAACACTTTTGCCCAGGGTATTTCCAGCTTATGGATAAGAATGCCACAAAGAAAAGGGTTATCTGGTAGAATGTGATCATCAAGTTCCTGAAAAGTTGGTGAAACAAACAGGAATCCACCATGCTCTTTGCTGCTGAGAAAGCTTTCTGTAAAAGTAACGTTTTCCATATTTTTTATGAACTTTCCTGTAGAAAGAAGAATGGAGAGTGTTTACAGAGCTGGGTCACTCACCCCTCCGCGCCAAGAGAACTGCTCTAAGCAGTGAGCTCTGACAGACCTGCCAGCCCACCCTTCCCCTCACATCTTCCTGAAGCCTGTCAGCTATCTAAACCCACAGAACATGAGCCTGTACTTCATCACCAAATGAACCTGACTATGGAGCTAAGCTCCTCCAAACAAGTGCCTAAAGTCCTAAACACATCAGTGGATGAGTTTTGATCAACAGACCAAACATATTTACATTTATGAGGACTGTACTTCTACAAATGAAGTGCAGGTATCCTAAAAACTACAAACTCAGGGCTCATACCTAGAATCTCCACCACAATATGACTAAACAACAAAAAAACCTGCAAACAGGATGTTTACAAAAGTATATGAAACAAACACATTCATTTGTTTCTTTTATTTAGAACTCTAGTCTAACACTGCAAGCTCTTTCAACAGAATCATTAGACAAATAATTCAAGAAAAAATTTCTATCAACTTTAAGTTTTAAAGATCAGCAAGAATATTCTACACAAGAAAAAGTTAGACATTAAAATGACACACCTTTCATTGCATCTTTATAGATGTCAAGAAATAATTTGAATATTTCACTAGGGAAAACATCTTCATCTGGCAAACGCTGCAACAGAATGACAATTTCTGCCTGACCCAAACCATGCAGTCCATTTGTTGAGAAGCACCAGCACTTTTCTGAGGAATCTTTAAAAAGATAAGATACCACAGTAATGCTGTTTTACAGACAGAAATAAAAGGCTTGATTGAATGGAAAAGAAAATGTGCAATGCTTACATGTCATTAGCCTCACATTGACAAGCAAGTTTGCATTTAGAATAAAAGTCAATGGATTAGGACCTCCTTCCCCAAGCAGCAAGGCGACCTTTTGGTGAAATGGATGTTCCTCCACCAGAAGACCTAAATAAATTGACACATGATTTAGTTCAAAATACCAGCCAATGACCCAAACCAAGAATCAGTTCACTGTATGAGAGAGTCATCCCATCCTCCTACTCCCATGGTTATTCCCAAGATTTGAATAGCTACAGACCAACCAGGGAACAGCTTACCCTGAGATTCAAGGAACACAGAGAACTGCAGCAGCAGCTTGTAAGAAAGGTGCAAACCAGGGCTGCCCTGACTTTGGAAATCCCTGACTGCTGACTCCTCATCCATACCCTGATTCTGCCAGGTACCTCAGATAAGCACAGCCACCACTGTCATGCAATTCAGTGGTTACGCGTTCTTCTCATAACATACTGATCTTGTTAAAAGTGCACAGTCATTACCCAACAATCCAGTATGCAACAAATAAATTACATGAGAATTATATTAAAATACAATTTTTTGAGTCTGTACTTATGAATGAGTCTGTATTTACAAATCTGGGATAGCGGAAGGTGTGGGTGATAGGGGGTGGCACTGGATGAACTTTACTGTCCCTTCCAAACCCAAGCAATTCTAGGATGCTGTGAGGAAATAGCAACAATTTTCTCAAGAAGTTAGCAGCTTTTACCTTTCCCTTTTTCACCCAGTGCAAGCAGAAGTGGAGGCAGCTGATCACCATCAGGAAGAAGGCTGATGTCTCGTTGCACCCGGTTCTCCACCCCACAGAGTGCTCTGCAGCTGGAAGCAGAGACAGGCACAGCCTGTGTGCTCTGACCCTCTGAACTAGGACTGCTCTCCTCTGCTGCTGCAGGGGAACACTCTCCAGTGCCTGGAGTGACAGATCTGCCACTAGGTACCACCTCACTGTGGCCAGGCGTGGCCTGCTCTGCACCCTCTGAAGGTACAGAAGGATGTAATTCCTCCATCCTTGTCATCTTATCTTCCCTCAGTTTTTGATTCACATCAGTTACCAGGTCATCTTCCTCTGGGTTTGCAGCCTGTGAGGAAGAAATAACAAAAAAAAAAAAAAAAAAAAAAAATCTACGTTGTCTCATAACCAGCTAAATCTTCATTACTAGTATTCTAGAAGCAAAAAGAGAAAGAAATCTATCACAAAAGTTGGGAATACATTTTCTCCTAATAAGAAGAAAGCCATCCAATCTCTCCTGGATCCTCCTCTTTTTTTTTTTGTTTAGGACTTATATGGGTGAAGATGCACAGTTAATATACTTGTTTGGTAACACAAACTGGCTCAGCAGTTGTGTACTGCAAACATTTCTACTCTACTTCTACCATTTACTAATAGCTGAATGTAGCTTTGCTCAGTCTGATTAATTTTTAGTTTGGAGTCCAACCCACACTGCTCCCCCAGCAAGACAGGTATGACAACCATGAACACAGAGACACTGGGATGTCAGCTGTCATAAAAAAAAAAAAAGAGGGAAAAAACAATCCCCCAAGACTCCTCCAAAAAAACAGGGATGCACATTATCTTTCTTTAGCCTTGCATCCTGTACCAGAGGGAAGACTTTGTCCATACAACAAGAAAAAACCTAGCAACTTTAAGCTTGTCCTGTAGCAGTTCTTCTGGTGTCTCATCAGCTCCAGCAAATCTTCCATTTAACAAACATGCTGCCACAAAATAAAAAAAAAGCCAACAACTCCAAAGGGAAGACTCCACAAAAACACAGACAAAAACAAGGCTAAATTGGCTAATAGCAGACTTCTTCCCTGAATCTGCTTGTGGGTGTTTCATACTTGGCATTTTCTGCCCTTCACATACCCTGCAGCAGCACTTCCAGGATTTTGTGTTGCCTTTGCTTTGGAGCTGCACTGTGCTGGTTTTGTCTGAGCTTCTGAGGCTGCACAGGAGAAGCATCAACTGATTGTCTTCCACTCACTTTATCCATGCAGCTTTTAATTTTAGACATTGCCCATCTTCTGCAAGTGCAAATATCCTACTCTTTCCCCAAAATGAGAGACAGGCTGTATCTTTTGTTTACTCTCTTTTTTTATTTGATTACTACAGTTCTTCATGAGTATAAGCTGATTTAAATGCTATACACCTGTTAAGTGCTCAGATCCTCCATATACAAATAATAATGATCTGGTTTTTTTTAGCTTTATCAATATATTGTAAAAAGTCTTGAGTGCTGTGAAAATCATGGAATTTAAGTTACTAATTGAGACAGTGCTTCAGTGCTTGCTATGTTTTATCTTAAAAAGGCTTCACCTGAGGAACCTTGCTAAGTCTTTCCACAGCAAACTTACACCTCTTCTGTGGACTTTTTTTTAAAAGTGCAGTTCATTCACTAGTATGCATGTGACTCAAAATTAGAAAATCAATCCCCCTCTTGGTTCAGTATTAGCTCACACTAAAAGCAATACACAGATTTTGTTGCAACCTATAATGTCAGACCCCATAATGCCCTATAATTGCAGGGCACTAACCAAGTTGGTTAGTCTGATCCAGAGGGAAACTGATGGATTATATCATATACATATATATATACACATGTATACATACATATATATATATATATATAAGAAATATAAACTGATATATAAATATATATATAAACTGATGGATTATAATAGTGAATATATAAATATAAACGGACGGATTACATAGTATATATAAAATATAATATAGCAGGCCACTGGAATAAAAGCAAACAACCACAAACCTGTACTATAAGCACGTTGCTAATGACAGCCTTAAGAACTGTGGCTGAGGTGCCCTTCACAAAAGTGGTTCATCAAACACTGCGTACTGAAAAAACTGCTCTGGCAAATTTTCAGCCACACCAGTTCTGAAGTTCACAGACATCTCAAACCAAAGAAGGTTTCCCTTTGAAAACCTTGCTCGGTTTTACTCAAATTGAAAAATACTACGATGTTTTTCAATCCAAGGACTTCAGAGCTGCTGCCCAAAGGAGTGTCTCAGGTTCCAAAGGTTGTGACTCAGAAGCCATGGTGTGTAAGGGCCCATCCCTGGCCAGCAAAGCTCTCCCAATAGGTAATTTGTGCAGGTGAACCCTCCTGACTCCTACCGTGGGCGTCTCGGGCAGGTCTGTGCTCTCTGGGCTGGATTCCTGTGACCTCTTTGCTCCTGAGGACAGCTTTGCTGTGTCTGCCACCTCGCCGTTTGGCAGAATACCATCTGCAAACCAAACCCTCTTCTGCTCTCTGGGGCACAGCCCTGCGACAGACGAGAACAACAACTCTGTATTATCGCGAGTTACAGACGCGCCACCAGCTGAGAGCGATGGACATGAAGTCCCTTCTCTCCACCACATGGACAGAGAATGCCTGTTCACTGGAACAGAGTACAGGGCAACACTGGCCAGTCTCCAATCAGGCAATATAAACTCTCACCTGCAGAGGAAGCTGCCCTGCTACAGTGAAATCTATCAATTCGTATTACAGAAGGCTACTTCCTCAATCACCCCTCCACAGTGACATAAGAATGAAATAAAAGATGGAATACACTCTAAAAAAAGTTGATTTATCATTTTGTTCACAATGTGTTTTGTTTGAAGAAGGTCAAATGTTTAATAGAAGTGGAACAAAGACACTAGTTAGCCACTAATCATTTGTATTTACACAGAGAATAAGCTTTGCTCTTCCCTTCTAACTTCTCCCTGAACAGCTACTTTTTGTTTCCACTTTAAGACTGGCAGTCCAACACGAGCCAGAGATCTCCCAAGAGATGTAAAAATTATAGAATGAACAGCTACACAAAAAGATTTACATTGTAAACAGAGAAGGCAATGAAAAAAGTAACATCCGCTTTTCATAAATGGAGATTTAGAACCAGCTGGGGCCTGGCACCAAGACTGGGAAGTGAAAGTGTTTCCATTCAGAGTGTTCCTGTTTCACGCAAAAAACACCAACAATAAATCCCAGATGTGATAAGCAGCTCTTTCCAAAGAGACTCTCAAAGTGTGAGATGTGTGTTACATTGAGGATCTGTACCTTCAGGACCAGGTTGTTTAAGTGCTGAGGTAGGCAACAGTGCAGATGGTGAAGGAGAGCTGGCACCCCCAGGTATCTGGGCCTCCTCTACAGATGCAACAGCAGAAGAATGCTCAGAGGAGACACTGGAATTGGGGACAGGACCAGTTGGACTCATCATCCTTTCAAATGCCTGTGCTAAAATAATGTGGTTAGTTTTTAAGATCGCACAATTGATTAAATTTCTTTTGCAGAGCAGTACTGTAGGTGGGTGGGGGTTTTTTGAGGGAGGCAATGTAAAGTTTGTGATCTACCTATGAAAAATAAACAGTCATACTGTTGTATGGAAGAAAATTTGGACTGATTTTCTACCTGCATAATTGCCTCATTTCTCATGAGACAAAGAGACCTCCCCTTGTTCTCCTTGCAGTGGCTACACCACTATGACTCCTGACCCTTGGGGCAAACATGCGTCACATCTGAACTCCACTGAGGTGCCTATTAAAAATCTGACATGTTTTCAACTTGTTATTTACATACTCATCAACAGGACCTCACTTGTTTCTCCTGATGTTTTCATAAGCATCCATGGTTAGCTTTCCAGTTAAGAAAAGGTTATCTGATGAGTCATGTACTGCAGCCCTGGTTAAGTGACTTTAAAAACACCAGGACAGGAAGCAACATAAAATGGGCAAACATGTGAGAACAAGGAGGGATGTGGCCTTTAAACACACACAGGGCTACTGTGGAGGGAGGGTAACTTCTCCTAGATTCCTGTCACAGATGACTCAAATTGTATTCTTCCGTAACCTTCTATTTAGTCCTATGGAGTTAAAAACTACTTTTTTGTTTGTTTGTTTTTTTAATAAAAAACAACCAACTCAAGCCTCAAAGTTCAGAATAAGAACTGGAATCCAATTAAGAAACAATTATCTTTATCCCTCCATGTCAGAAATAGGAAAACCTACACCAATTAAAGTAATCAAGCTCCCCAAAAAGAATAAGGGTTAAAGAGACAGTTCAATGATTACTGCAAATACTCAAAAAAACCTCTTTACCTTTATTAATATCATCATAACAGCCATTGCAGACTCTTGCTTCCTTCTCCATGTAATGCAGTTTGCATTTTCGTTTACAACAGCTACCACAAAAAACCTGAATCAGAAAAGGACTGCATTAAATATTATAGACATATTGCACAGCAAATAGGAAAATACACTTCCTTCATCCTAAACCATCTGCAGCCTTGTATTCAAGCCTGTATCTTAATCCCTGACAAAGAAATCCTCAGGAAAAACAAGAACAACAAAAACAAAACCCTTGATACACATCAAGCAGAAAGCAGCAACATGCAGGACTCAACTGAAATTATAATAAAATTTTTCTCTGGAGGGATGAAAAGATTTCAGGTTGCACCACCTATCCCAAATTCTTCTCAATCCTACTTCTGATTGTGCCGTAAGTATTTCACATGAGCCCACAGTCCCAGGGCCAAGGAGTGAGGTGCAGAGCTGGCTCTTGCTCTGGTGCTGCAGGACCATCCCTGCAGCCCTGTGTGCTCAGCACGGCTCTCAGGAAGCTGTTACCAGTCTGGCAGGCACTCGAGGCTGCCTCTCCAGCCTGGCACAGCCCAGAGCTGCCTGCTGCAGGCTGCTGGGGCAGGCTGGCTCGTGTGCTGGGGCTGCTGAGTGCCTCTCCTGCTCCCTCAGCAAGAACAAGCAGTGCTGCCTGCATGGGACAAGCTCCCTTCACACAAGTATTTGCAAAGAACGCTGCTTTGGAAGAACAGAATATGCTCTTCCAACAAGTTATATATCCTCCCTATTTTGGAGCAGAAACAGGGGGGAAGGTTGCCTCATCAGCCTGGACAATCTACAATGGGATCTACACAATCCCATTCAAAGAATTATGTCTTTAGAATAGCTGGTGTTTTGCAAGAGTTGCCATAAATATCTGGAGGTTTTGTCACTTTCCCCTTATGTTCTTTCAAGGATGATCTGCAAGTTTTTAACGAGTCACACCATTTTTAGCTATATGCAGACTCTGGACCCTTTACAAAAGGTCTTTTGAAACCCCTAAAGGTGTTCTCTATTCCTAATTGCTCCCAGTCCAGAAAAACAAAGTGGATCAAGGCTCGGGAGGAAAGGGGGAGGGAAATCCCAAACAGGAGTGTTATAGGAAAAAAGAAAGTTATTACAATTAACTCCTCCAAGCAGGAAAACTCACTGCAAAAGCAGTGATTGGTCAGTGTAATATGAGCTAAAAAAAGAAGCTATTCCAGCTGCTTCTGGATTAGTGCCACAGGTAATCTACCTCAACAGGAAACACGCATGCTCAGTACATATGTCAGGAATGTGATTGATGAGGATTAATTGCTAATCAGTTATAATCCGCTTCAGGGCTTCAAGTGCCAAGCAGCACAATCCCCAGCAAGGAGTGTTCTCCTCATACCCTTGGTGACACTGGGACCTGCAGGGGATAGCAGGAGGACTAATCCTAATGCACCAGAAAGGCAAAGGCAAACTAAGGGACAGGAGAAAGGAAGTGAGTAGCAGGCTGTTGAGCAAGCAAGTGGGTCCTGCTTGAACTAGGAAGAAAAAAGGTACCACAGCAAGAGACAAACACCTTGTGTTTGTGAAAATGGAACTGCAAAGCTGTTTGGCCTTGTAAGGGCTGCAGAGGGCAGAGAAAACAGGGACCACTAACTTCACACTTCCCTCTGCCACAGATGCCAGAGTCCACCAGCGCTGCTATTTTCATGGATAAAAAAGAGCTACGGGAATCCATACAACTGTCTTGTAGAACAGTCCCTAGAGGATACCTGTGAATTTTAAACAGTTTTCCCTTAGTTCCCAAATGGCTGAAAACACAACAAACAACAGCTTCACAAGGAATGTCCGTTTTGGGATTTTTTAAGACAAAAAAAGTCGCTATTAAAAAGATAGAAAGTCTTATGAGGCAGAAGGTTAAGCTGCACATTCAGAAAAGCTGTAATTGCACAGCACTCCCATATCTCTAAGGTTTAGACAACCCATGCTGGCTTCACTCCCTCTCCTAATGAAGAGACATTGTGATGCTCCCTAAATACACTGCTGCTCTGCCACGAGCCCCTCAGCCGACACACTCACAGCTGTCAACAGCACTGTGCAGTGAAGGGTCTCCCATCTCTAGACAATGTGTGAGAACTTCACAGCAAATGTAAAACAGGAACCTGAAGTCAGTCAGTCTTATGACTAAAATGGAACCCACTCTGAAGGACTGTGCTTAAACCATCACAAATCTCACCAGGATATTCTGGGAGCAAGTTCCATGGCTGCCAGGTCAGCACAAGGAGCTCTTCATTTCCTGGACACCTCAATTCACACTTATATTTTAGTTCACAGTGGCTGCAGCTGAGTAAATGAGCATCATCCTTTGAATACACAGTGCTGGAAGAGAGGTAGAAAGAAAAACTACCATGCCTTTCCAGGTGGTGCTTAACACTGGGGATGCAGAAATTTAGTGCTAATACCAGTCTTTGCTCTGTCTCCTCATCCTTACAGAGCAACACTGAATGGTGTGGTCACTAGAACTCCTAGCATTTCCATTTATGCACTAGTACAAGCCACAGTAGATCACAAGGGAATTCCGAACTGAGGATCACCTTTGGCATCACTTACTCTCTGTAGAAGACCTCAGGCTGAAAAAAAGTTCTACAATTACTCACTTTGTTGGTGAATCACATACTTTTACCCTGAGATGAGTTCCTTAGAAAGTGATACATCTAAACACACTGTAAGACAGATTTAGACCATAAATTCTTTTGTATTGGTACTGCTGCTACAGCTCCTGAAAAAATGCAATCCCTTCAGGTTCAGGGGCAGTGCTCTACAGTTATAATAACTAGTAACACCACTGGATTCTCATCATCACCACCTCAATTTTTTAGAACATAAACAGTTAAGTTAAAAGCCCAATAATGGGTTGATTCAATACAACTATGCTGAATTAGTCCATCATCTCATCTCCCTACTCTATGCAAAACACACCAACCTAGCCAGTAATGGCAGATAAGAATATACTTTGTACTTCTCTTTAATAACAATTTTCACAAAAAAGGCCATGTGTTTCTTAATTAATATCAGTCTTTTCCAAAAGTCTTTAGGTTCCTATGGAGGGAAAATAAAACCTAGTCTTTGTCAAGTAAAGTACTTTGAGCCCAGAACACTTCTGTCAACATTCTCTACCTTCTCTATCTTGGTTATGGCCAAATGAGAACGTCCTTTTCCTGTGGCAGCACAGGACCTCTCCCAGTGACTCACCTTCCCACAGGCCCGGCAGTGGTGTCGTCTCTTGGTGAAGGTGAACTTGGCCTGGCAGTTCATGCAGTTGGGTGCCTCTGAGTCTGGGACCCACAGGGGCTGCTTCCAGGACAGAGCTGCAGGTGCCTTACGTGGCTCAGCGCTTTCCCATGCTTGATTTCCTACAGCCTCAGAGCTGCTTTCCCCAGGGTCAGTATTACCAACATTTACACTGGTGTCTGGGAGGGGAGCTTCTGGGCTAACAGAACCACATTCCTGGCTTTCCCTTTCAAGTACACTTGTTCTACTCAGTTGTTTCTGACCAGCAGCTCCCTGGGAAAGGTCAAGCAACTGCTTTGGTCGTGCACCTTCAATACAAATATCAGAAACCAGAGCTCCACTGCCACTCTCAGTCGTGCCTTGACTTTGAGACATGGTGACCTCTGCTGCAGCTTCCACTTCATTGTCAGGAACAGATGCTTTAAGGTTACTATTAATGCTTGTTATCTCCTCCAGTTTTGCCTGCATAAGCTCTTCATTGACCTCTGTGAAATCCAGGCTGTTCAGATCTGTTAAACTCCCTCCATCTGCATCAGCTTCTACCAAGTTACCATCATTGTCTGAAGACTTCAACACACTGGACTGCAGACTTTGTCCATACAAGAAATCATCAAGCTCAGCATCGCTTATTAGAATATCACTTTTAATAATATTGTCCTCAACAGTAAAGTCAGCCATAACAGAGCTCATGCTCTCATCATAAAAAGTGTCTACACCAACATCATATGGCTCAGCTCCAGGCTCTAGAAAAGCAGAAGCAAAAGCTTTGATTTGCTGAGAATCACTATCATCAATTATATTCTCAGTACTGTATTTCTCTCCATCTCCACTTTCTTCTGCAATACTTTCACTTATTTCAGCTACATCTTCTTGCTCATGCCAGCTAGTACTTTCACAGGATTCCCTGCCAGGGAGATGAGTTTTAGACTCTCCAGCATGAACAGTTACAGTATCACCAATAACCTCCGCCACTGCATTTTGAGGTAGAGGATTAACCTTTTCTTCTGATACAACTAAGGAACCACACATGGACACAGGAAGGGAAAGACAAGACAGAGATGTCTGGACATCCTCAGCTGACATACATGAACTGGAAACACTGCTTGGCATCTCACCCCTATTAAGTTCTTTATCTACATTCTCTTCTGTGCCTTTCTTTTCCAATTCTACTTCAGCTCCTATTTGACACGAGGAGCCTGGCAAGACATGATTTCCAGGTACTGTTGCACTGCTGTTGTGCAGGGGGTGCCTCTTTGGCAGCTCTGAAGGTGTGGAATCAGCATTACTCCCATTGTTTGGATCCACTTTTCCTACGGCATTTCCTCCATATGCTTCTTTGCTTGCTGCAGAGCACGCACTGTCGTCTTGTGTTTCAAAAGGCAGTTTTTCATCTTTGGGACTGTGTGCATTCCAACTCTGCGATGCTACAGTGACACATTCAGGATCCAGGGCAGCAGTTTTTCCAGGGTGGTCAAGTACTTCATTGCACTTTACAGGTTCTGTCCTGTGTTGATCGTCACGCAGACCCAGGACTGCTCCAGCAGCGTAACTTTCTGGTTTTAAAGCTAAATCATTAATTTGTTGTGTTGTAAGATGCCCTGAATCTTGTAACACCGAGTCCCCATCCCTCTGCTGTGTGCTGGCAGCCCCGCTGCAGCCAGGTGAAGTCACACAAACAGGCGTGGGGACACAAGACACGCCACAGCCAGCGGGCCCCTGGCTGCCCTGGAACTCATCCGGCTGCAGCTCCTGAGCCCCTTCCGGAGCAGCCACCGAGGGGATTAAATCTGCTGTGTCACTGACAAGATCACACACGGGCACGCTACACCTTCCCAGGCTCAGAGCCTCAGCCTCATTTAGGGAGCTGCTGTCCACAGTGGACAAGAGGTCAGGTCCAGCCACACCTCTCTCTTTGGGTGGTGAGAAGCTGAGCACATCCCTTGTGCCTGCTGGGGAGCAGGGAGAGCCCTCCTCTGGGGCAGGACATCCAGCAGGATTCTCTGGCAGCTCTGCTGTGGGGTGTGCATGCTCTAAGCAATCCAGGACTGAAGACAGCTTTGAGTCGTATGGATTTTGAGGGGTTCTGAAGCACTCATATTCATCTATTTTAAGCAAGAAGAGATCAAAAGCAAAGTTTATGACTCCTCTCTTTCCACAGTGTACTACCTCCTCTCAACCCCATCTATTCATCAATACAAGCTTTTACTTAGCAGATGCTACTTTCAAACTCCATGGTAACAGTCATTTGACCATGTACTCCCACTAAAAAGGCAATGCAGAAACCAACCTGTATTCTGCTCAAATTCATCAAGCAGTTTGTCCAAGTCACAGACTGCAGCTTTAAAGTAACTGTCCATTCTAGTCTCAGTTCTAGGAAGCTTTAGCCTTCTTAAACCTATGGAGAAAAACACAGCATTTAATTCAAGGCAATTTTTGTTTAAAAAGCCCAAGTGTTCGTATTAGACAGCAGCTCATATGAGGTGGTTTCTTATTTTTATTAATACCTTATTCTCTCTCCATGTAAACAAAACCTAAGCACAAACAGGGCTGCAGCCTCTAGTATTCTGGATATGCTCAGTGTACTCAGCATTATGAACAATACACCCCCAAATTCACTTCAAACTGCAGAATTGAGGCTTTTTATTTAAAAAAAAAACCAAAAAAACCCAAACAAACAAACAAAAACCAAAGCATCTGAAAGCATCTGCTATGGCATTACAATGTCAGCACGTTTATAACCAGAAGGAATATTAGGATCTTCTAGTCTGACCCCTTAAATATTTTATGCCACACAGCTCACAGGCAAAAAACAAACAGGCCATTATTACCTTTCAACACAACTGAACTGTGTAAATAATAATAAAAATTAAAAATCCAACATGGTAATGAAGCTCATAATTTCTGTTCTACTCAAAACACACTAACAACTATGCTTCTGAGACCCCCAAGAACATGAAACTCTTATTATAGACTTACCAGGTCATCAGAGAGCTATTTACTTATCAATCACATTCCCCACTGCAAAACACCCTGGTTTATCTGTTTAATGAACCTTTCTAGCCACTCAATTTTATGCCTTTTTGGTCACTCAGAATTGCCTGCCAACTGCACATCTTCTTCAACGGCTGAACACTCATACAGCGAAACTACCCATCAAAACTCAATATTTACAGTTCCTCTGAGCAAACTGAAGGGACTGAGATCCATTTGGTCTGATATCTGTAAACCCCACCGTGGTGGTGGAGAGCTGTCCAGTTTTCCTTCTGCTTTCATCAGTGCCCCTGCACTGGCTGTCCTCACAGCCTACCCCAATGCAACCGGTGCCGCCTCGTAATGCCCAGCCATCCCCCTGAAGGCTTAGAGCCCAAACAAACACACTTCAATCCTCTCACACCACTCACGCCACCCTGCAGCCACAGATCCACGTCCCGTGCCTTACTTCCCCCCAAGCTCTAAGGTTTCCCCTCGCTGAACAGTCCAGATCACGAGCTTTAATCTGTGTCAATGTGTAACTGTTCACCACATGTGACGCAATTATTTACCATACTAATATGCATGGAACAAGAACACTTTAAGGTAATGTGTAGTTCAAAGAGAGGCTTGCAAAAGTGTTAAGAAGGGTAAAACAAATATGCAGTAGCACAGTACTTTGTGCCCATGTGTAAGCCAAAAATGTGAAAAATGTGTATTATATGATTCGCTTTTCGCAAATATTAACATGAGTATTATATGTGCTATGTTAGGAAGTTATACTGTATTAATCCTCTTCAGTAGTGTGTTAAATACAAACTTAGGCTATAACATGATATTAAAATAGAAACAATGCCACGTAAGATACTTTTTCTAACTAACTCGAGAAATTCTTCGCACAGAGATAACAGCAACAAAACACCAAAATCCCCAAGAGAAGAATTCCTGCCTCCTTACTGGGAAGAACCAGACTTGGTGGGGACCGAGATGACTGATTGACAAGATGAGGGGGGAAAGCTGACAATAACCAGGAAGCACCCTCTGTTTGAAAAGAATTTTTGAATCATGTATGAGATATATGAATATGCAACAGCCTCTTGCTTTTAAGGGTTAATCCATTGTTAGTGACCAATGCTTTCAGGAGGAAAGCATCCGAACACTCATAATTCTTTGGGTTTTTTATTGTCCTAACTTGGATTGTCCAAATTCTTATTGCTCTAATTTGTATTACTATTTTTATATTTTAGCTCATATTAAACTTTTAAACTTAATATTAGTTTATATTAAAGTTTCAAAATTTTGGAAGAAGTGGTCACAAAAATTTCACAAAAAATGAACAACCCAACTATATCACTGTTTGGATATCCCTGGCCATTAATTAGTCACAGCCAAAGTCTTCAGGCTGCACTCTAATACAAGTCTCTGACTGCTGTCTGGAGGGCTGGAAGAGCAGCAAGGAGAGACTCGGTGACCCTTCTCCTCACCCAGCTGAGCACAGCTCCTTCCTGTAACAATCACGACCTCCCGGCAAGGGGGATGCAACAACATGAACTGGAAGTTATTTCAATTAAGAGCCTTACACGATTAACAGCTTTTGGTGATTCACGGAGAGACATCAAAGTGCAGATCCTGTCCCTAAAGCACGTATCTGTGGGCAGTCAATACTCAGATAGACCACATAAACAAGAAATATTGAAGGGTTACAAGAAAACCGGGCATCAGAGGATGCGTAATGCCGGTTTGTGTCCTCTGTAGGTATTTATTATACAACCTCACCACTTATCACAGATATCAATAACAACAGGAGCTTATAAATAACAAAAACCTTCCTCACTGGAAAAAAATACAGACGAGAGGCAAGTAATAATTTCATCTACCTCTGTCTTTTACTTAAAAAGGTCTCAGGAATATTCACTGTGTTGCACTCTTGAGAGACGCACAAACAAATTGTGATTTAAGCATAAGGGCATTATTAGATGTCAACACTATCTGTTTTTAGATTATAATGCTAATTAGAAGGATGCATTGATGCTGTACAGCGTTGGCCCACTAAAGTCTCCAGAAATAGGAAGAACTCAATGAAAAGAACTGTAGAACTAAAACCACACGCCAATATTTACATCTATTTAATACAGATTAACCCACTTCTACAGAGAGCCCACAAAACTATCATACCTCAGTCTAACCCAGCAATGTTGCTTTGTTTAGTTAAATCTATTTTTAAAATAAAATGGTTATTTGAGTTAGTAAAATATTTTGAATAACTAACTTAACCTTGAAAAACCAGCAAATGCATTATTACTAATTTCATAGCTCTTTCCTCAAACTTTTCATATGTCTTCATCTTTCTACAACAGACCTACAAGCAAAAAAACCTAAAACCCACAACAAAACCAAAACACCCAAGACAGGGTAGATCAGCAGTACCTCCTTGTCCCTCGTGCACCTCTCTGTCCCAACTCCATCTATCTACATCATCAAAGAACTGTAAAAGCCTTACAAGTTTTATTTTCTGCTGCCTGGATTTGCCTGCAGCCTGTCCCAGTGTTAACATTACTGGATTAGAAGCTATGAAAAAGCTCTGGTGACATTTTTATTAAATGGCTACTTGCTTCCCTGAGTGAAGGGTCTGGAGGAACCACATGCTTCAGCAAACTGCATTTTTTTCTGAGCATATTCTTTAAAGACTTATACTTGTAACACAAGAATTACAATATTTTCTAACTATAAGAAACTAGGAGCACCACCACTGTATATGTTTTTTAGGCAGACACAAAGCCTTGTTTTCTGAATTGGTTTTTTAGAGCTCTGAATACAGTCACTAGACACTTTCTAAACTGGTTCACAGATTAGTATTTTTTTTAGTAAATGTTATAAGTATAACTTTACCTGAGGCAATAATAGTGCAAGGAGACACACAACTTTGGGCTCTCACCAGCTCCATTTTAAAGATTTTTTAAAACATGTTTTAAATTATATTTAAATCACTGTCTGGTAAAGACTTGATGGTTTCAGATGAAGATAGATTAAATATTTATGCAGGAGGAGACGTGAAGTTAAAACAGCAGTCTGTCTCAAAATGGGAAAATAATACTCTAAGCACAAAAGGTACTACCAAAAAGTGCTAACTGGACATGTCACTTCTGCAGAGAAGCCTCTAGGCAGGCTCATCCTAGATCCCCAGCACACGTTCTGACACACTCCCAGCACAGCAGCACACAGACCCAAGCACCAGAGGCAGTAGCTGCACCGCAATTAACTACAACTGTTAACTATTAACCGTGCAATGCAAACCCCGGTATCGCAGCGACTGCGCTGACCACTCCACAGCCTTCCACACTTCCTTTAAACCCTGCACGAATTACTTATCCCTTCCAACGTAACAGGCACGTGGTGTTCCAGAGCTCAAAGCCAACATTCCACTGGGGACTTTTCAACGCACTCTTCTTTAAAGGAGAAGATAACACAAGGCTGCTGGGACACCGGGTGGCCAGCTGACAGGATGGATTGTCGGGGCTTTTTCCCCAGATTCACTCTGTCAATGCAGGCAGTGAGCAGTTCTCAGTGGTGGTAACTTGCAAAACAGAATGAATAGGTTAATTATTACCAAGCAGCCAATTCAAGGCCTGAAGACAAGCTACCTCTTCATGTCTAAGCGCCCCTGAAAACCACTCTCCGTAGTTTTCACACATATGGGCAGCACCAGACGTGCAGTTTGCTGCAGCTAATGCCCACTGCAGAGGATTTCACACCAAGCATATCAGAGCAGCCCAAGCTGGGGTTAAGAGGCAAAGGAACACAAGCAGGGGCACAGGGGTGTCCCCTCCAGAGGGATGACCACACGATGACCACCACCCCAATTCTGATCACCACAACCCCTGTCTCTTTGCTCGCTGCTTACGTTGCTTCAGCTCCATCACTGTGTTTAATTATCAGATTTAGCCTGAGCAGAATGCTGAACTAAGGACTGTGGGAGCACTGGAACGGTTTTTCCTACCTTAGCACCCCAGCAGTTACCACGGGCAGAACAAAACCTCCAGTACAAACACAAGCACTGAGCACTAAATGCACAGTGAAATGCTCGTGGAGTACAGTGTGCTCCTTCTCCCTCACTAAGGGTGATGCCATGATGACTTTATCTTTTTTTAATATACCTTTTATATGTTCTCAGTACCTTTAACAAACATACCTATAACTCTTTAGGCCTAATATCTCAACATAATCTTGGTATTCTACTATGCCAAGAGACCCAACTCCTAAAAGCCTAACAGTTAGAAGGCAGAAAACCTTACACTATCTTGAGAAACCAACCCCCCTCTAAAACACATCCTGTAAACTTAGAGCTATCTAAAAAAAATACTTTAAAATTAAAAAAAAAATCACACCATTTATTTAAACCTCTCATTGAAACATCTTCGTTAAATATACTGATTTACAAAATCTGTAAAATTGTATACACCATCTAACATATGTATGCATTTTGGTATATTCCATTTTGACAAATGGTTACAACATAAAAATCCTTATTAAATACCAAAATAAAAACCTTTTAATCCCTTACCCGTTTCTAACTCTTAATTCTAAGACCAAGGAAAAGGCATCAAGGGCACTGAAGGAAATTAATTTCCAGCTTTTCACCCCTCCCTGACACCATATACCCACACATAGGCCTGAAACCCTAAAGACAAAAAGTTTAAGGGAACAGCTGCCCACAGATCAGCAATCAACCCGACGGAGAAGTTCAGTATAACTGAACAAACATTGCGTGAAAACTTTAAATAAAAACAAAAATTATTCTTGCTGAGCAGAACAACCTATTGTCCAAACCAAAAGCTGAGGTGGCTGCTGCCACAGCAAATTTAGGAGCTGAATCAGGGGGTGAACAAAAAGCTGCAGAAGTTTTCAGATATATAAGGACAAGCTTACAGGACACACCACAACAAATTGTCTTGTTTGAAGAATGCCATCCTGTTAGTTAAGCACAGACTCTTGAGAAGGACAGAACTGCAGCAGCAATGTGGACATTGCCACCCTCAGCTCCATTCCACATCACCTTCAGCTTAGGAGGGTTTTTGTTCATACATCCACCCATAAAACCCTGAACTGAGAACAGCATTAATCGCACCACCCAGAATCCCTGAATTACAGGACTGGAATGTCCCTCTGGAGCTCCCAGCCCAGCCCTGGCCAGGCCGGGTGCCCTGGTGCATGCCACAGGAAGGTGCCCGGCTGGGGCTGGGATGGCTCCACACAGGGACACTCCAGGCCCTCCCTGGGCAGCTGTTCCAGGGCTCTGCTCTCCCTCCACGCACACAAGTTCTCCCTCCCGCTGCCCTGCCCCTCGCTGCCCTTTCTTCGATGGCCGCTGCTGCTGCTGCTGGCACTGGCAGCACCGAGCAGAGCCCGGCCCGTGCTCCGGCAGCCCCTGCGGATGTCGGGGGGCGTTGATGGCATCCCTGGCAGCGTTCCCTTGTGCAGCCTGCCCAGCCCAGCTCCCGCAGGCTCTGCCCAGCCCACAGATGCTGCACAGCACGAAAATCCTCTCCGTGGCCTCCCCTGGACCCTCCAGTAGATTTTTCTTTATTCCGCTGTGAAGCCCAGACGCGGGCACAGCACACTGGAGGCAGAACAGACCGGTTCTGATTCCCGGCACCAGCAGTACCAGCAGCCAGCCCCGCCGGGAGGAACGGGCCGGGAAGACCCAACCCACCCGCACCTGCCAGCCGGGACAGAAAATGGCTCTGGAGAACGGGACCAGGCCCGGCAGAGCTCTCGGGGCTCGGCGGAAACCACGGCTCGCTCACCAGCCGCTCCTCTGCTTTGCATTATTAACCAGCCGAGGTTCGCACCACACCTCGCCGGCCACAGAGCACCGACAGCTCGGGCTCTGCCAGCCGGCTGGGGCTTCGGCCGTGCTCCCCAGAAGGTGTCAGGGACCATTCTCTGCTCGTATTGACACACAGACTCAAAATGATTTACACTGCCTAAGTGTAGGGTGTACGATTGTCCATTCCACTCTATATACCACATATGTATCCTATAAAACCTATAAAATAATCTCGTCTGTTTTACTTCATATACCATATATATTCTCCATATAACCTACATAGTACTCTTTGTACATATACTATACTCGATATACCGTATATAAGAACAGCAGTAAGCAATAACACCACTAACACCCACAAACCTCCGGGGGCAAAACAACCCACCCAGGTAACCTCAGTCAGAGGTCAGACTCCCACAGCCGCGTCGCCCCGACCTCACCCGGCCGGTTCGGGGCCGTCTCCCCTCACGGCCCGCCCCGGCCCCGCCGGCGGCTCCGGGCGGCGGCCTCGACCCTCCGCTGCGCGCAGCGCGCCTGCGTGGCCACACCCGCGCCTGACGTCACCGCCACCGCGCCCATCCCCACCCGGCGCGTGAGCTTCCCGCAGCGGCCGGCGCGGGGCGCAGCCCGGGGCAGGGCCACAGGGGTGACGGACAGCATGAGAGGGCGTGGCACACCGAAACGGGCGGGGTTGTGGTTGTGATTGACAGCGCAGGAGGCCGGAGTAGCCGATGGGACTGACCTGGGGCGGGGCCTGTGGGAGGGGCGGAGCCTCCCGTGCAGGTCACACCCCCCACTTTGATCCCTGCCCCCCGGCAGGGGGCGCTGTTCCCATCTGGGTCTCGTGATGTCACACCCTCAGACCCCGCGGTGCCGTCACCGCCGCTCCATCAGCCACCCTCAGGCCCTGCCTGTGCCCATCCCGGTGACATCAGACTCTCACAGTGCCGTCACCGCCGCTCCATCAGCCACCCTCAGGCCCTGCCTGTGCCCATCCCGGTGACATCAGACTCTCACAGTGCCGTCACCGCACTCCGTCAGCCACCCTCAGGCCCTGCCTGTGCCCATCCCGGTGACATCAGACTCTCACAGTGATGTCACTGCTGCTCCAGCAGCTCCCTTCAGGCTCTATCTGTGCCCGTCCCGGTGACATCACTCCCCCAGTGACATCACTGTACTCCGTCCCTGGACGCTGGGCTCAGGGGAGACCCAGGGCCCAGCACACCCTGCCCCATGGAGCTGTTGAAGCCGCCCCTCTCCCCCCAGGGCCCGTCACGCTGTGCCATCAGCCCCACATGACGCCATCACACACAGCTCCTGGTGTTTCCACGACAATCTTTTTCACAAAGCCACACTATGGCGAGAGCGCCCGCAGCCCCTCGGCCATGCCCGAGGGCCAGGAGCTCGGCCTCGGCAGCGCGGCGGCTGCTCCCGTGAGGGGCACGTGGGCATGGCTCGGGGCAGGGGCAGCTGAGGGGTGCTGGGCTCTGAGCCTTCTAAGCTTTTCTGGGCTCCGACACTGTCCCGCTGTGTCCTTCCCCGGCCCGGCCTCCGCTGCCCGGGCCAGCATGTAGCTGACCTTGCGCTGGTGTGCCAGGGCCTCCTCCTTGTCGTTCACCTGCGGAGAGGAGGGAGAGTAGGATACGGTCAGCTCGGGGTACTGTGAACCCAGCTAGCACACGCACTCCTGGAGGTGAACTAGGTGATAGTAAAAGACTTTAAAATCACAGCAAATTCAGGGAGCTGGAAAGAAAACTAGGCTTAGTAGGCCCTGTGGGAAGCCACAAAATCAGAGGGTTTGGGAAAGCTGCAAAAGGCCCCAGAGACAGCAGAACTGTGACTGGAGCTAAGCAGCAGCCATGAGATTGGTCAGCAGAAAAATTATTTAAAAAGTAGAAAAGCAAGGACAAATAAAACAATGGTCTGTGTATTAAAGCTTGTCTAGAATAACTCCCTAAGCTACAGAAAAGTTTATCTAGCAAGATATTAGGAAGGTTGAAGCTTAATAATGGAGCTGTGTGCGTTGTGTTTGAAGGCTCACAAGCAGGTATTGCATTTGAAATAAGCCAGCACTGTTTAACCAAAGGTACCTGTGCTCAAAGTGGTTGACAGAACTACTGTCAATATAGAATATACACTGTACAGATATAAATACTGTCAGTGTGCTTTTGCTTTGTGTGATTGGTCACAAAACTCATAAAGTGAGTTGTGACATTGAGTTCTGTGTCTGCTGCCTGGGATGTGAGCTGCTGGCACCTTCCATTGCCGTAGCCATGGGCTGAGAGTGATGCTGGAAAATCAAACAGCTCAAGGCAGTTCCACAGCAGTCTCATCCTGTCTGGGATTTGTACAGAGACCCCCGGCCAGCGATAGGCCCTGGGAAAATGTTAAAGGTAGGCCTTGGGAAGTGTTAGGTCTTGTGTTTGCTAGATCATGGGAAACTGCACCTGTGTAGTCAGTATATGACGAATGATATAATTGTTGATGTGATTAGATATAATTATTGTTTGAAGAATCATGAGAAACTATGTTAGAGGTTTGAGGGGATCACAATAAATCCATGCTTGGATGAAATCAATGTATACAATAGAACAATGTAAGTTTAATAATTAATATGTAAGTTATATAATGATAAAATATAAAAACACATTTGGTCCAAAACCATGTGAGGTCAGATTTGGATCTGTACCCCTGACACCCAGAGCTCTTCAATAAAAGCACCTGCATATAATCATTCTGTGATTGTGTGTTTCTGAACACCGACACGGGTACTGACCAGATCAATCAACATCCTCAGGATCTCGTGGGCACTGTCCAGCTCCTCCACCTTCCTGCAGTCCCCTGCTGACGAGAGCAGGCTGGACAGCTTCCGCCCCAGGTTGATCTTGCTGCCCTCCAACTTGACATGCTCTGTGCAAAACACAGGTGTGTCAGCTGCAGAACTGCTCAGGTAGGGAAAAACAACTCTGGGGTAAAGCACTTGTAAATCTGGAAGCCATAGAAAATAATGTAATAATTAAAAATAATTTAATTTAACAATTCTATGAAAAAGAGCAATACAAGCTGCAGCTTCCCCCACTGCATGGGACACGGCAGGTTCCCACTGCTCCTGCTGTCCCACAAAGGCTACACAGACCTTAAACGTGGGCACATTGAGAATTCTTTTGCTCTATGGAAAATACACTTTTGATGCTCTAGTTAAAGAATAATTCATGGTAGTTTGTTTTTAAACCATAAGTAGCCTAAATAATAGATTCTCTGACACAGGCCACAAACTTACAAGTTTGTGATAATTCCAGAAATAGTAAAATACATTAAAATTAAGGAACAGATGTGCCAGCTAACAGAGCCTGAAAGCAATGGTATCAGTGTAGGGCAGACAGCTACTCAAGGTTATGCTGCTGTAGTGCTACACCCCAGGAAAGCCCAAGGGATCTGGGAGACACACCACACTTCCAAGCCTGGCACCTCCTGGCCAACAGTCAAAACAAATATATTGTGCTGTTCCTAAAGTCTGCAGTGGTTCTGACCATGATGTAAGCACTTACATACTTCTCTTTATCCTTTTTTTTTTTAAAGAATAAAAGATTATTGGAATTATTCCTACTTTACCGATTGGAATTCTTCCTCTTTTACACAGGGCTTTGTAGCTCTGCATTAGTGTAAGAACACTAATATTGATACAGATGCATAATAAAAGGCCAAAAATGTTTAAGGAAAAATAGAAAAAAAAAAAATCTATGTAGAACTCTAGTGAATAATGGAGTGGCCTGGGTTAGAAGAGACCTTGAAGCTCATCTTGTTCCACATCTTCCACTAGACCAGGTTGCTCAATACCCTATTTGGAGCTAAAAAAAGCTCCAAATATACTTTTTTTTTTTTTTTTTTTTTTTTTTGCATTTCTTCCCCTTCCCCAACTCAGCCATGGAGCTAACTTGAAACAAAACCCCAACACCAGAGCTGTTGCTGGTAGCACACAAACCAGATGTCACTTTCCTGGGGGCAGTGCCCGAGCCCTGCCCAGCCCCTGCTCTGCCATCCCTCCCACACACAGACAGACACACAGACACGCTGCCCAGCTACCAGCACCCCGCAGGCGTCTCCAGCTCGCAAATCTGCTCTCCTTCTTCACACTGATCACTTCTGCCAGCCTCAGGGCCTGCTCCTGCCTCTGCATCAGCTGCTGCTCAAACGCAATCCTGAAGGCATCTGCCATGATGTACGCTTCATCCTTACTCTTCTTCAGGCTTTCCATCTGGTTTTAGTTCAGGGGAAATTTAAAGCGTGTTAGATAATCTGGAAGCAAAAGCAGGTTTAAAATTAAGGCACAGACAGCTTGCAAGCTAATATAATCAAGGAAGTAGCAAGGAACCAAAGGGTTTTCCTGACACGTAAAGAAATGTATTTTGAAATGTGTATTAAAGTCCTTGCTCTTCATTGTCTGCAAATGTTCACACCCCCAGCCACCTACACAATCATCTCTGTGTATTTATTTATCTCTGCACATGTACAAGACCTCAAGGAGGAAAATAATAAAACCCATCACATCCAGGCCAAGAGAAAAAGGAGCAGGAGATTGGAACCCATATCAGGGATCTTAAGGGACAGGCCAGCACCTATTTTCAAAACCAGTTAGCCAGCTGGAAATTCTGCAGCAGGACCACAAGGATGGCTACCACATTTCCAGAGTCAAACACAAAATAGAAGAAAAATTCTAAACCCACACAATTTCAATAAATAGAAAAAAAAAATTAGGAGCCTGGAATTCATGTAATTGCTTTAAGTGTGAGGTAAACAGGTATTTTCCAGCAAGATCAGCTTGCCGCCCTAGCTGAGTGAGTGGGCTGTGGGAGCTGATGCCAACAAGGGAGGAGTGAAATGCACTGCCAGGAAGGAAGGGAAAGGTTCAGTGCCAGTCCACATGCACAGTGTGTACATTCATGGAGGGCACACACTTAGGGTGTGTTCCCTTTTTTCAAATTAAAAAAATATGGGGAGAAAGAAAAAGAATGAAAAAAAGATTTTTTTAAACAGTAAAGCTGAGTAGATACAAACAAATTTTTTTCTACCAGCAAACATTATGGCATTAGAAGCATCACAAACAAACTTTACAGTATTTTGAGATGCACTGTGGTTGTGAGAGTTCGTGTAAACAGTGCCCGGGTGTCTCTGGCTTTGTTTGGACTGGTGCAGGAGCACCCCCGCCCCGTCCCCACCCTGCCAGGCCTCCTCACCTCTTGCTTGAGATGGAGGAGCTGCTTCCGAGCGAGAGCTGCCACTCTGGCACAGGGGCAGGGCTGCCCCTCGGCAGGGCTGCAGGCGCAGGCTCCCAGCACTGCCAGCTGGAACACAGAGCAAGCCAGGGGTCACAGAGCTGCCAAAAACGCCCATAACTTCTTCTTAAAATGCTACAAGTTTAATAGTAATAAAATGGTTAGAAAAATAGCAGTATAATTAGAGTAATAAAAATTGGGGGCAGTTTGGATTAGGACAATATTAGACAACAGAAACAAAGAGTTACACACAATCCGGGTGCCTCTTTCTGCGCAAAATAAGCTTGAAAAAGGATTAACCCTTAAAAGCAACAGCCTGTTGCATATTCATACACCTCATCCATGATGCATAAATTCCATTCAAACACAGGATTCTGTCTGGGCACTGTCAGCTTCTACCTCTGATTCCTGATTAAGAATGGCTGAGCAAGGCGGAATAAGTTCGTTTCTCCTGATAATGGGGCAATAAATTCTCTTTCTCTGAAAGATTGAGGTGTCCTGTGGCTGCTGAGAGTCCTTTCTTTAAAAAAAGTATCCTACACAGCATAGTTTCTATTTTAGGTTGTAACATCATGTTACAACCTAAAACTATATTTAACTACTTGAGAATTAATACAGGATAACTTTCTAACACAACACATATAATATTCATTTGAATATTCGCGAAAAGCCAACCATAAAATTCACAGTTTTCGCAGAGGGGCCAGCAGAAACCCCTGTAACCAAGAGCAGGTGTGGAAGGTGAAAGGGAATGACTCACAGTGAGAGCTGTGCTTTCAGGCAAAACCTGACAGGTGAGTGTGCCACACCCTGCAGCCCTCGCTGGCTACTGCTGAGCCGTACAGCACGAGCAGGCACGGTCAAGTGCTAGGCACAATAAAAATAAGCATCTCAACTCGTGAAAAACAGCCTGATGCCTTCTCCTGCCTCCTCTTTCCTTGCAAGGTGGACGAGGAAAAAGAAAACTGATTAACAGGCATGCAATGGCATGTGCTAATTAGCTAAGAATGGGTTAAAATAGAAGGATGTGTAATGAGCAATGACTTTTCTCTATCTGTTTTGTACACAATGTGAAAAACGCATATTTTATGATTGGCTTTTCGCAAATATTCAAATGAATATTATATGTGTTGTGTTAGAAAGTGATGCTGTATTAATTTTCTTAAATAGTGCGTTAAATATAGTTTTAGGTTGTAACATGATGCTGAAATAGAAACTATCCTATGCTATGTAGGATACTTTTTTGAAGAAAAGAGTCACAGTGAGATAGCAGCCACAGGACACCTGAATCTTTCAGAGAAAGAGAATTTATTGCCCCATTATCAGGAGAAATTAACTTCTTCCTGCCTCGCTCAGCCCTGGAGACACCATCAGGATACAGAGGAAGCAGCTGACAGTGCCCAGACAGAATCCTGTGTTTGAATGGGATTTATGCATCATGGATGAGGTGTATGAATATGCAACAGGCTGTTGCTTTTAAGGGTTAATCCTCTGTTAACGTGGGGCCTTTTTCGGGCTTATTTTACCCAGAAAGAGGTATCCAGACATCCGTAAATCTTTGTTGCTATTGTCTCATATTGTCCTAATTCTAATTGTCCAAATTATTATTACTCTAATTATATGGTTCTTTTTATAACTATTATATTGCTATTTTTCTAACCATTTTATTACTATTAAACTTTTAAAATTTTAAAAACAAGTGATTGGCGTTTTTCACACACAATCATCTCTCTGAAGCAGCTATTTGGAAAAACACACAGGCAATACTTACTTCAAGACCTGTGAAATCAGTGATGTCACTTTTGTTCAACATGTTCTCCTGAAAAACTTTCTGTTGTTTCACATCTAGCATTGCAAGGAATTCCAAGCACTGCTGGTTCAGGACTACAAAATAAAACAAAGAAAGAGATTACAAATATCCCCTGCTCCAATTTGTTAATTTCTGAGTTCAACTACACCGGAATGAAGCAGCTTTACAGCTCAAGCATCAGTTTGGGAACAAGATGAGAGCGTGGAAGGAGAAACTGCTCTCCCAGAAGCAACGGCCCACTTAGAGAGAGAGCATTTCCTGTATTGCTCTGCTCAGGACTGAGTGCCCGTCTCCTTGAACACTCAAAAGTCAGGCAGCCTCCCATCCAGAACAGCACAACACTGGGCAAGGGACGATTTAACTCAGCTACTTCAAAGCTTTTTGGAAGGCAAAAATGACGGAAAGGGAGTTAGGTCTTCTAATTCAGTGGCTGCCCTGGCTGCTTTCCAGTTTAATTTCCAGGCTTCTGCACACCCACTAAGATCAGCTGCCAGAACAAGACACTGATCCCCACAGGAATCTTCCATCCCAAAACCTAAAACCTGATTTATTCCTAAAAAACAGTGTATCCGGAGGAATAGCTGCTGCTGGCTTACTTGCATTTTCAGCCTTAAGTGTTTTTATTTCTTCTGTCCTCAGTTTCAATGCTTCCTTAAGAGCTGCATTTTCACAGTATATCCTGTAGAAGTCAGAAAATGGCTTTATTATAATCTTAAAAACGTTTTTAAGTGGGCACTCAATAATTTAAAAAATAACCTGTTAAAACATGGTATCTAATATTTCTGAAAATTAAAATTAGGATTACTTGAAAGACAGAATTAAAAAAATCAAAAGTGAAAGGAGTTGAGTACTAGATATAAATTTAAAAAAATACCAAACCTTCATAAGGTAAAGTAGGCAGTGCCCATAGCTTTAACAAGAGATTAGTTTGAGTGTCACATTTCCATTAGAAATGCAAAGAAATTGGTAATTATGAACCCCTGAAACACTTGCTAGAAATTTCCTATTTCCTTGAAGGAACAAAAGTGATATTTGAGGAGCGACAGCTCTGGTCTGTAAACTTCCTGTAGTCTGAATCCTGTTTTCAGGAACAGCTGTGCCTTCAGGTGTTTCAACGTGAGAACACACAATACACACTGATAATGCATTTTTCCTTGCAGCATTTCCCTCCTGAGCAGAACACTGGCGATCCGACATCCTAAATGTCAAAGCAATACAATTTATTTGGTGCACCTCAGCTCTCAGTAAATGCAGCCTACTCTGAATCATTTCACTTGGGAAAAAAACCAGAGGAAAATGCTCATTCTTTTTGTCCTGCTGCCTCAGATGTCAGAAAACTATCAGAAAAAGATGAGATCCTGTGCAAAGCAGGCTGAGCCCCTGGCTGTCAGCTTTCTCAAGCTGTGTCTGTGTCTTCCACCAGCCAACACCAGTTCTGTGGCTCCAAACTGCACAGCCACATTTCCAACCTACTCAGCCAGGAAAGCCAGAGCACCTCTCAAGAGGCATCCCTTGACAAACGTGTCCCTGGAATGGTTTGTAAACTTGTAGCTTATCCTTTGATTTGAAGCTGAAATATATTTAAATAAAAGTATATTCTGAATTGTAAAAACAACAGCAACAATAATAGCAAATAATGACAACAACTCTCATGGGTAGACTTCAGAGATACAATTTCTACATGTGAGTGAGTGAGCCTGCTGGTCCCATTCCTCAAGGTCTGTTATGTATAATTGGTTTAGTGCCTCTGGCACATTCCTGTTGCCCAGCCACACCTGCTGTCCACCCAGAGTGACTCCTATTTAACAAAGAATCTCTTGATCAGCCTCTCTCTCAGGCATTGTATTTTACCTGTACTCATGCCCAGACCTACAGTGCCAGACAATAAAGAAATGATTAACCAGGAAATTATATTTCCACACGCATGAACATACCATTATTTTCTCTGCCTCATCTATGGTTAGGGTAAATAAGGATAATCAGTCCCCAGCTGGCTAACATCATATGATAAAAAAACACTCAGCCTAGCAAAGCCAGCCTACAGACACCTAAAAATAAAAGAAATCAGGACAACACATCCAGAAGTTTTAATTGAAAAATACAAATGTGACTAGTGTGAAAAATCAAAATGCTCCAGAATTTGGAAGGGAATTGGGAAAACACAATGAACCTGAGGAAGCAAGTTTGAAACACAGAAGACACAGAGCACTCAGTGCAATTTTAAAAATCAAACAAAAACCCCAGTGATACACAGTGTAAACCAAATACCTGTCATATTTTTCCGCCCAGGTGTCCTCTATGTTTTTAAATCTGTCCTGATCAAATTCAATTTCCCATTGCAAAATATTTATTTCCTGTGGAAACAAAACAAACTTGCAGCAGCTCATCACAGGGCTCCCCCCAGAAGGATGCCAGGGGTGCTGGGTTTGGCAGAAATCTTAGAGACAACCCGAGACCAAATAACAGATAACAAATTCGGTAGCAGACACCAAAGTTTCTGCACCACTGGCCTGGGGACTGCAGTCTCTGTTCAGAACTGCTGCTTCCAGAGGCCTCCAACAGAGAGAAGCCCACTCGGTCGCACTGCCACGGCGTGGAGCAGAGCAGCAGTGGGAGGAACACAGCAAAGAGCTCCGTTTAACACGGGAGCTCTACACCTCCCTCCTCAAACTGGGCACCCATTCCTCAGCGCCCCTGGGAAGCCTCAGCTGAACCCCTGAGGATGTGTGCAAGTTCACTCTGAGTGACTGAAACCCTCAACCAACACCAGCTCAAAGCACACGAGGAGCTCTGGTGGCTTTACAGTATCGTTGCTTTTATAGCATGAAAAGGCCTAGATCCAAAGAGATAAATTAATATTTCCCTTTCTACTGAGAAGGAACAGGAATTCCTTTTATAAAACCCCTGGAATTAATGTCAGGTATGCACTGATTTAAACAGTCAGTCTGATAACCCCTTTTCAATAGCCATGTGTGAAGGAAAAACCCACACTTACCTTCTCTAGAGTCCTCTTTTCTTCCTCAGTTTTCTGAAGCATTGCTTTTGTATGGCTCGTGGCTTTATCAAATACTGCCTGCAAAATCAACAAACAACCAAAGCAGAACCCAAAATGCAACTCTGTCCAACACTGTGATTAAACCGAGTTAATTTTCAGTTTCACACTCATAGTCAAACAGCAGAATGCAGAGTCACAAACACCAGCAGCCTCCTCGTCAGCCTCAGAGGGTTCTGATCTCAAGTCTAACTGGCACAACAAACTTTTGGGGTTTCATTCCCAGAACCTCTGGAGCATCATTCAGCTTGAGATTGTGTCTTCTTCAGGGCTTGTGCAGGAAATTACACCTTGAACAACTGGGTTACAACACACCTAAGCTCTGATCCAGGCCTAAGTGGCTACAAAGATGTGATGCTAGAAACCACACAACTAGAAATGGGTTTTGTAAGTAGGCTAAATTCCAGGAACTGGATTCAGCAGAATTTGTTATCAAAGAGAATAAAAATACTACAAATGGTGAACAAAAGAACGACCTGACATTTAAGGCACACTGTCCCCTAGGGCAGCAGATGGAGCAGCCAACTCGAAATACTCATGCTTTGCAGCAGGATTCCAAGCACTGCCTAAATCTTCAACATAAGGGACTGCAAAAAGGCCTTAATTTTATCTTTAGTAGATAAATCCTCGAGGATTGTCAAAGCTAAAATTTTAAGAATTGCTACAACACTAAAGTCTTATTAAATAACACACTAGTTGTAGTAAATTGTAGAGGCAAGTCTGTAGACACCTGCAGACTCAATGATGTAAATTGCAGCCCTGGGAAGGCCTTAAGGTTTTTGAGGTTTTGATGAGGAGCAGCAGCAGATTTCCTCTGTTTTCCTTGTTGCCACCAAGAGATTTCTGAACAGCTCCTACCATGCTCTGCAGGATTCTTAGGGCTTCATCTTTCCCTTCAAGCTGTCTTTGAGATGCTTCAAGCTCAACTTTCAGAATTTCAAGTTCCTGAGGTAAAGAAAAGTAGACACGCTGAGTAAAAGCCAAGGTAATCTTATTAAGATTCAGCTGAAACCAATGTAAATTTTCCCTCCTCAAAAAACAAACCTCTGTTTTACCTGCATGATGTTGTTCCATGGGCTCACCTGAGGTCAGAGAACACAGTGCAGGTGCTATGTGTTTTTTTACAGCTGAAGTCAGCTGGCTGTGATGCCAACACCTCGACACATTTAACCACAGTAAAATCCAAATGTGCTGTTAACAACCTTTCAAGAAACATGCAGACTAGAAATCCAAAGATTGTTTGCACTACACATTTTCAAGCCCCAAAGCTTAATAAAAAACATAAACATCTGCTAGAAAAGTACAACAGTACCTTCAATATTCTCTCCATCTTTAAAAATATTTTGTAGACAAACCTCCCAGAATATAAAGTACACCTCACACTACAATTTCCTGACATAAAATTTAATGAAGCTTCCAACTCCTGCTGTAATTCCAAGAACCTGGGCACACCCAATTCTCCCAGCATGCCCAGATTCTCTTGTTACATGGAAGGGAAATGAAGATTTGGAGAGCAGCACCGCGGGCACTCTTACCAACCTCCAGAGCTTCCCGGAGTTGCTGCTTCAGTTCTTCATTTGACACTTCAGTATTAGATTCTGTAAGATCAATGGAACATAATAAATGATAAAATATTGTAACATTTAAAGCAAAAAGAGGCTGGGATTTTACCCTGAAAATGGGTAACATACAAAGGTGAATTTGTGTTGTGGGTGTTGTGGGTTTCTTTTTTTCTTGTGGAGCTAATAAACAGATTCAAGAAACACATCACTACAAGCCTCAAATGCATTGCTTCACAGTTGAAGAAGTGAAATGGGGGAAAAATGGCTGCTGTAAAGAGACATAAAGGCAAACCTCTTATAACTTCCTTTAAAATAAAGCAAACAAAATTGTCATAATGATGAAAAAAAATTAGTTGTTTAGAATCTTTTCTGATTGTAACTTGTCAACACAGCTAGCACTATTTAGAAGTAGGGGCAATTTTCAGGAGGCAGAGGTAGCTCAGCTTACTGTGGAAAGGATGACAGGGAATTGTTTAAAGGAGAGAAATAAGTAAGTTACACAGAAATACCTCAGTCACAATATTAAAGATTGACAGAAAAGCAGCCAGACTGTTATGAACAGCACTGCCTACATTTGATTGTTTTTACAGCAGCATTGCCTTCACAAAAAAAGGAAGATGAATGCCAACGCAGGTTCTAAAAGCTACTTCCTAACCCCTAACGTAAGCCAATTCACTAATTTCAACTGAAGAGCAAAAAAGATTTTTAATATTTAGCTATAAGCTTTAGGAACTGTCTTTAGGAAGATTTTAACTGACTTAAAGCAGGAATCCAAGCAGTGCCACCCAATTTCACAGACACAGCCAAACCCATGCCGGTACACTCACCACAGGATGCTCTCTGATAAATGTTGCTTTCAAATGCAGAGTTAAACACCTTAAAACTGGACATTTTACACTAAGAATGGCCACTGCCTTCAACACCGAGAAGCAATTGTACTGCTCGTGTTCTGGGAGGAAGCTGGAGGACCCCAGCCCTTGAGGGATTTTGGCAAGTGGTTCGAATTAAACTCGATGACACTTTGTGAGGCAGCTGAACGGCTCACTTCCACTAAGAAAAACCTCTCGTATGGTGCATAATTAACTTCCAAATTACTCTTACCACAGCTATTCTGCCGTGTGGAACTAGAGGCAGGTTTTTTGAGTGATCCCTCGTAAAAGCTGTTCCGTTTTGGAGCAGGAATAGCTGCAGCATCACTTTCTTCTGCTACCTTTGCTGACAAGAGGGAATTACAAGTCTTTCCAGACCCCTTCCTAGATGTAACTGAACAGGAATTTTGTAAGTTTTCCCCTTCATAAACACCACCCGGTCTTCTTCCCAGTCCGTTTCCCAAGTCTCCACGCGTCATGTCATCCTCTTCTGCTTCCTCCATCTTCTCCTCCTGGCTTTTTTTCAGGTTTTCCACTGGTTTGGGTTTTTTTTCCTGACCGAGGGCCCGTCACCTACAAGCGAACAGCGCCTCCCGCAAGGCCAGATTTCATCTGGAAAAACAGGAAAGCTCCGCTTTTACAGCAGCAGGGAGGGAAACGCGAGGCTGCGGGAGCCGGGGCTGCTGAAATCCCCGCGGGGAGAACCCGGCCCGGGGACACAGCTGGGGGACATCCCGAGGGCACATTCCCGAGGGGACACACCTGGGGGACACACCTGGGGGACACACCTGGGGACCCCGACCCACCTGCGCGCTGCCGGCGGCTCCCGCAGCGGCCCCGCCCCGGGGCGGCTCCGGGCGCGGCTCGGAAGGAGGGGTTTGCCCATTTCTGGTTTTTATCATTTATCGTACTTCATTCGCTGACTTTCCGTGGTTTTCATCCCCGTCCCCCCCTGCACGGCCCGGAGCCGCGTGGGGACGCGAGGTGCGGTGAGCAGGCGCGGTCACCCCAATGCTCTCACACTGCCCGGACGCCCCGCACAATCCCCTCGCCTCTTTTCCACTCCAGGCAGCCTCTGCCCCAGCTGCCACAATGCCTGGCCCGATTCTCCCAGGAAACGCACTGTTTTTCACCGTTTTGGTTCATTATATCATCACTTTACTGTTGCAGTATCGCTCCACAAGTGTCACCAAAAAAAAAAAACCAAAACGCCCAACAGCACATTTGGAACAAAAAACAAAGCTGTAGATGTGTGACGACAACTCTCTTCACAACAGAATTTTTTTAGGAAGTTGTTTTACTACCCAAACTCGTGTAAATAAAGGGTTTATAAGAAGCACTTCCTACAGAATCTTTGACAAGGCTTTCGTTCCAAGCAGCATTTCTGTGAGGACAGGTTTCCTGTTCCTTGTGCAGCCCTGCCCCCCTGGGGCCCAGGCTTTAACAGCACTCGGAGCAGATCCCGCTGCATCTGTGACCATGCTCGGGATCCCTGGGGGTCTGTCCCGACACGGCATGCTGCTCCTGGGCCATCTTCCATCACTGGGACAGGGGACGGGGAACACAGAGAAAAAAAGGAAAAATGAAGTTTGTTAACACTCCAGACCACTGCTTGCACAGCTGATGTCTGCTTACACATGAAGGAATCGCCAAAACTCCGTGCAAACATTTTAAATTAACTCTCACATCACTTCTTTTCCCTCCACCACCTTACCCTGCACCGCACCCTCTCACTCTGCATTGTCCTCACACACCCACAGTGCAGCACAGCAGGTTTGATCCCACAGCTGAGCATCAAACCAACTCCTTTCAGAACACTGTTCCACCCTCTGGAAATCTGCCTCACCTGCCACCTGTTACCAGGATTTTACAGTTTTCTCACAGGGAATTCATGGTTTGGTTTCAATTGTAAGGTCTAAAGAATTCTCAGCTATTGAACACAGCTCCTGCTGCTGAGGCCAACCGCCTCATTTTCATCCTTTCAGTCACTTCTGTTGCATCGGTTTTATCAGTATCAGTTCTCCTGATGCCTCTCAGGGTGCTGTTACACATCCTCACAACGTGGCTACTCTGAACTTTCTTCTACTCCCCAGCCAGTTACAACAAAACTCGCATTCATTTACAATACAAGAACTACAAACATAATTGATTAAACCCTCCCTCCCAAGAAGAGATCCAGCAGTTACTGTTTCACCAAAAGTCAGTTATTGTCCTTCATCCATTGCTCAATCCATTGCATAATCTGATCCAAATTTCTCTCTAGGTCCTCTGGAGTGTTGCTGGGTAACTGGTGCACAATTTCCTTTTTATAGGACAACACAGCTTCCTCATACAGAGTCTGAAAAATTTCGCACTGAACGTTGTCTTGCAGCTTCTTGCCGCTGTAGCCCCTGGAGAGAGAGCAGCAAGAGGCAGAGTGAGGCACAGAGGGAGGCTGAGGAGGGGTTCTGGGGGCAGAGCAGGGCCGCAGGTGCCACACCTGCTGTGCAGCCTGTCGTAGAGGCAGGAGCTGTCTGTGCGCAGCACGAACACGACGTGGAACCAGCGCTCGGGGAAGAAGTCACAGCCGTGGTAATCCACAATCACCCCGCCCTCGCTCATCCTGGCCTCCAGCTCGTCCACCACCTGCACACACAGAGAGGGGGAGAGCTCAGCCTCACCTGCACTGCCCAGCCAGGGGGAGGTCAGCCTCACCTGGAAACGCACAGCCCCAGAGAGAGAGAGAGACAGGGGTGCACCTGCACTGCACAGAGAGACAGAGAGAGGGGCTTGCGGGAACCCACAGAATCAGAGGGTTTGGGAAAGCTGCAAAAGGCCCCAGAGACAGCAGAACTGTGATGGGAGCCAAGCAGCAGCCATGAGATTGGGCAGCAGAAAAATTATTTAAACTGTAGAAAAGCAAGGGCAAATAGAGCAATGGTCTGTATTACAGGGACCTGTTGAAGGTCTCCATGGTGAGAGAGAGACGAGAATCTTGTTTCTTGATCAGAAGGCTGGATTTATTGATATATGATATATAATACATTATGACTATACTAAATAGAATAAAGAGAGAAGTTGCAGAGCTGCTGCTAAGCTAAGAATAGAAAGAAAGAATCTAAACAAAGTTGTGTCCAGGGACTCTGTCCCTAGCTTGCACCCGTGATTGGCCCTTAATTATAAACATGGGAACATGAACCAATCACCAATCAAAATAGGTGCATCCCATTGCATTCCACAGCAGCTGATAACAATTGTTTACATTCTCTTCTGAGGCCTCTGCCTTCCAGAAGAGGCAGAAATCTGAAAGAAAGGATTTCTGTGAAAAAATGTCTGCGACAGGTCTGTGTATTAATGCTTGTCTAGAATAACTCCCTGAGCTGCAGAAAAGTTTATCTAGCAAGATATTAGGAAGGTTGAAGCTTACTAATGGAGCTGTGTGCATTGTGTTTGAAGGCTCACAAGCAGGTATTGCATTTGAAATAAGCCAGCACTGTTTAACCAAAGGTACCTGTGCTCGTAGTGGTTGGACAGAACTACTGTCAATATAGAATATACACTGTACAGATATAAATACTGTCAGTGTGCTTTTGCTTTGTGTGATTGGGCACAAAACTCATAAAGTGAGTTGTGACATTGAGTTCTGTGTCTGCTGCCTGGGATGTGAGCTGCTGGCACCTTCCATTGCCGTAGCCATGGGCTGAGAGTGATGCTGGAAAATGAAACAGCTCAAGGCAGTTCCCAACAGCCCTGTCCTGTTTGGGATTTGTACAGAGACCCTGGCTGGGGACAGGGGCTCCCCTGCACTGCACAGAGAGCACGAGGGGTGGCCCTGGGGCTGCACTCACCCTGTCCTCATCCAGGATGGGGCAGTCGTACTCCTCATCAAAGCCTTCATACAGCTCTCCTGCAGCACAGAGAAATCACAGGTATTTGCTGGGCGCCACAGCAGCTGCTACAATTAATTTACCACAATAATTCACAATTCTGTAAAAAAAATTACATTTTTGTCTCGGGAGATTGCAGGCAAAAGACAGAGTTCAGTGTAGGGCACATTTTGTTTACAAATCCATACAAGGATAAGTTTGTAATTTATTACTTAGCACCAAGCGTGCTGCTACAGACATGCCTGCTGAAGTAAATTCATTTAATGCACAGCACCACAGGTTGGTTTGGGCTGGAAGGGACCTCAGAGCCCACCCAGTGTCACTCCTGCCATGGCAGGGACACCTTCCCCTGTCCCAGTGTCCAGCCTGGCCTCGGGCAGTGCCAGGGACGCAGGGGCAGCCCCAGCTGCTCTGGGCACCCTGTGCCAGGGCCTGCCCACCCTGCCAGGGAACAATTCCTCATTGCCAAGATCCCGGCCGGCCCTGCCCTTCCCTGGCTGCTGTCCCTCCATCCTTTGTCCCCAGTCCCTCTGTAGCTCTCCTGGAGCCCCTTCAGGATCTCCCTGGAGCCTTCTCCTCTCCCCCAGCCCAGCCCAGGCACCCCAGACAGGTGTGCAGGGCTCCCAGTGCCCGAGGCAGAGCAGCAGGGCCCCGGCCAGCAGCGTGTCCCCATGTCACAGCTCGGGGCTGCTGTCACACAGCACCTTCCTTGGCCAGGTCCCCCACGTTGACGTAGCTCAGGCCAGCTCTGGAGGCCAGCTCCTTTCCCAGCGTGGTTTTCCCAACTCCGGGCGTGCCTGCAGAACAAAGCACGGCCAAAGGTAAGGGGAGAGCTGCAGGTCTCCACGGAGAGCCCCTGCCACACGACCTGGAGCCTTCTGACAGCCCACATCGGAGAGTTCATGGGTTGAAAAGGGGCAAAAAGGGACAAAGGGAAGCAGGCGAAGGGAGCGAAACGGGAAAACAGGGAGAGAACTCGGGCTGTGAGCAGGAACGTCACTCCCAGCGTGCGGGACCCAAGGAAATCCGCACCCCAGGTAACACGGAGCAGCCGCGCGTCCTCATGACGGAGGAGAGCTGCAAAGCCACCCCGGGCTGCACCCACACCCCGGAGCAGCCGGGCTGCTGCCTCACACCGGAACCGCCCCAGGCTCTGATGGGGCCCGGGCCCCGGAGCCCCTCGGGCCGGGCGAGGGCTGGGACCCCAGGGAGCCCACGCCCGCAGCTCCCCGGGCCGCGCTGGGCCCGTGCCCCCGGTGCCCCCGGTGCCCACCGGTGATGAGTACGTTGGGCCGCCTCATGGCCGCCGCCCGTCGCCTGGGAGACACGTGCGCAGGGGGGCCTCCGCCGCCGCCGCGCGCGCCCATGGCGTCACCGCGCGCGCCCGGCGCGGCGCGGACAGCTAAGAGCCGGCGGGGAGGAAGGACCCCTGTGCGACGGTGTGAGGGGAGGCGGCCGCGCCGGGCCGGGAGCGCAGCGCCGGCCGCTGCCGGGACACCGAGACGGGTCACACGGGGCTCTTCCTGCCCCCGAGCCGCTCCGGGTCCCGCGGCACCCGCTCCCCTGGCCTTGGATCTCCAGCCGGGGCTCCCCCGGCCGAGGATGTCCGGCAGCGGCCCAGGACGGCCGGCGGAGGTGGGTGTCATTTATTAAAGAATGTTTGTCCTTTATAAATAAGGAGGCTCGGTGGGCGGGTCGTTCATCCGTGGGCTCGGTGTTTGTGGTGTTTCAGCGGGGGTTGTTCTGATTTTACTGGGAGGGATTCGGTTTGGTGTCACTGCGTGTGTGTGGGGGGGGGACACCAAACCGAATCCCTCTCAGTAGAAACCAGAGGGGCTCTGATTTTTAAATTTCACGGGGATGTTGCGGGTGGTGGCTGCAAATTGCTTCTTAGGCAGTGAGTGTGGCAGTGACGGTGCCGGCGCCGCCGCTCTGTCCGGGGCATGGAGCGAGGGACAGACACAGCTCGTCAGGGAAGCTCCGTCTGAGTCACAGGGTGCGGGAGGGACCCCCAAAACCTCCCGGAAACCACCCCACACCCCCGGCTTCCCAAACTGTCAGAGAGGAGACCGGAACCGGTGCTGGGAGGTGTTAATGCCAGTGAGCAGTGCCGCGGGCAGCAGCAAGACACGGCGAGAGATGTACGGACATATCTGAGAAAGAGATCTCCAGGAAAGGACGCGGATCTGGGCGCGGTCCCAGTCACAGGGGGGAATCTCAGATCCTCTGGGAGCAGTCTGTGCAGTGGGCAGCCCCAGGTGAGGGCACGACCTGCCTCTCACACACAGAAACATCCAGGTAACGTACTCTGAGACAAGCAGACTTTTCCCTTTCATTTCCCTGAATCTGCAGAGGCTCCTGCTCCCACCTCTGACAATGTTCCCTGCCTCACAGAGGCTCCCTGGGGTCTCAACCCCGGGGGGATTTGGGGTGTGGGTCTGGGCCCCAGCACAGCCCAGGGTGGTCACATTGTGAGGAGGAGAGACCCCCAAAACCTGCCATAATGCACCCCGCACCCCAGCTTCCCAACCCCTCAGAGAGTGCAGCTGGGTGTGGTGCCAGCCCCAGAGCTGGCCAGAGGGACGGGGCTGTGCAGGTGGCACTGGGGCTGCCAAACACAGACATTTGATAACAATCAGACAAGGAGATCTTAGCCAGAATTGTTCACAGGCACTATAACCACAGCTGCCTGGCTTGCTTTCATTTCAATCTCTCTTACAGTTTCCGTATTCTCAAAATCCTTTGCCAGACAATCATATTTGTAAGGCTTTCCTGTCTCATCTTCCCCAGCAGGATTTTCAGGGGCTTTTCCAGCCTGAAGTGCTGCCCTGCCAGGCTGGGCCAGCTCAGCAATGCTGCAGAAGCTCTCAGTGGGGTTGCTTGGTTGCTCCTTTCTCTGGGGATTTGTCCAGCTCTGCCACAGCCTCAGCTCCCTCTGAGGATGTGGAGCTTTGGCATGGAGGAGTCAGGCTGGTTTCAGCATTATTCACCCCAGAAGCAGCGTGAGGCCCCTCCCGCGTTTCCCGCTGGGGTTTTGCAGACGGGGCCTTGCTGGGGTTGTGTGAGTCCCTTGCAGGCAGAGCCTCTGCTGCAGCCGGCTCGCCGTGTGCCAGCACTGTGCTCTGTTGGTTCAGGGTTCCACGGCCCTCTGGGGAGGAGCCGAGTGTCTGCGCTGTCACTGCCATGTGCACATGGCTCCCGCGGCCCCTGTTCTGTGTTTGTGTCCCCAGCCTGTCACCCTCCCTTCCCACAGGGGCCTCCTTGTGCTGCGCTGATGGAGAGGAAAAATCCCAGCACAATGGTTGGCAGGGCTGCAGGAAAACAGCCCCGGCCTTCCAACACCTGACTCGTGCTGGGATCGTGTGCCCGGCACTGCCAGGCAGGGCTGGACACGGGACAGCTCCTCCCCAACACGAGGACACAGAGCAGCTCCCTCCCTGCTGCCCTCCTGCCCCTGAGACACTGAGTAGATCCTTCCCTGCCCCTGGGAGATGGAGCAGCTCCTTCCCTAACACTGGAACACGGAGCATTGCTTCCCTGCTGCCTTCCTGCCCTGGAGCACAGGGCAGCTCTTTCCCTGCCCCTGGAACATGGAGCAGCTCCTTCCCTCCTTTCCCTGCTGCCTTTCTGCCTTGGAACGTGGAGCAGCTCCTTCCCTGCTCATGGGGGATGGAGCAGTTTTCCTTTCCTCCTCCTGGGACACAGCAGCTCCTTCCCTGCCCCAGCAGGGTGTTCCTCCAACCCAGAATCCAGCCCTGCTGCTGCCCAGCACTGCTCCTTGTCCTGCCACGGGCTCTGCTTCAGCCCAAGCTGCCCAGGGCAGCAAACACTCCCTCATTTCACTGTGCTGTCTCAGTAACTGTCCTCTGCCAAATGTTTATAACCTTTATGTACCAATGTTTGCATTATAATTTTTTTTTTTTTTAAGTGGGGGAAAAGTGCCACATACTGAAGACTACACAGAGACAGTGTAAGCATTACCATCATATAAAAATGGTCTGAGTAAGCTGACGCTGCTTTTCCATTAATCTTTAATTAGGTTGAACGTGTGTTTGTGGAGTTCTCACCTTGTTGCGATTTGCCAGTTTGCTGCAGAATACTCCTGGCATAATGATGCAGCTTTCTTTTTCGTGCAGACGAATCACAGAACCCCAGAGCAGCTGCAGCTGGAAGGACCAAATCCCACCCAGTGCCACCCCTGCCGTGGCAGGGACACCTCCCAGTGTCCCAGGCTGCTCCCAGCCCCAGTGTCCAGCCCGGCCTCGGAAAATGTGCCATTCTCCAGGGCTGAGGGCAGGAGGGCGCTGCGTTCCTAGCCCGGGGTTTGTGTTCCTGCAGGTGGCAGAGTGGCCGGCACATCCCTTCGACGGCTTCCTGGGGAGCGCGGGCCCGTGTGCCGCCGCCGTGAGGCCGCGCAGGGGCGGCGCCGGCGGAGCCCGCGGGCAGCAGCAGCGGCGGCAGCAGCAGCAGCAGAGAGCCCCGAGCCCCGCGGCAGAGAAGAGCCGAGCCGCGGCTCCGCGCAGGAAGAGAGCCAAGCCGGGAGCTGCGGATCCGCCCTGCGGCCCGGCCCCGGAGCAGCTGCCGTGGGTGGAGAGATACCGGCCCGAGAGCCAGGTGTGAGAGCTGCCGCGCCGCGGGACGGGCTGTGCCTCTGCCCCAAGCTGCCCCACAGCCCCTCTGATGGAGCACAGGGCTCCCGGGTCACTGCACTGCCTCACACACCCCAGAGAGCTCTCTCTGTGGCAGACACGCGTTCCCCTGGCTTTCCGAGCAGCAGAAGCTGCTCACGAGGTGTTGTTTCCTGTCAGTCCACTTGTAAACTCTCAGACCTGTTACTGAGTTCCAGACACATCTGGTATTCCAAGCACTGGGGAAACACAGCTATATGGGATTTGCAGAACTTGGAAAAACCTCTGCGGTATTAGAGTAGAAAAAGTAAAAAGGGCTAGCTCCAGCAATGTGGGATTTGCAGAAGTTACAAAACCCTCTGCAGTAGAGTAAAAAAAGTACAAGACTAGCTCCAGCAGGAGCCATGGAGTATCCTAACACAGACAAGCTTGCAGTGTTACCACTTAAAGAATAATAAATAGCTCATTATTTCCTGACTACAAGGAATGGAAAACTGATTGTTTGAGGAAACAGGATGATCATCCTTAACTGTGGCAGTGCTTCTGCAGGGCACACACAACTGGAACACACACCAGCATGTCTGTTGATATTTTATCCAGCATTTATTCTATTTTTAAATTTCATCATTAGAAACCAAGAGTAGTTGTGTATATATATATATATATATATATATATATATATATATATAAATATATAAAACTTTCATGTATTTTAACCTTGTTTCAGAATGACCTTGCTGTGCAAAAGAAGAAAATTGAGGAAGTTGAAACCTGGTTAAAAGCACACATATTTCAGAGGCAGCCAAAACAGGTAAACTTGCTAAAATTGTAACTGGAGGCATCAAACCATACAAACGATGGATGCAATTTCAGGTTCAGAGAGGAACCTCAGCTGAGGGAGATAGTGACTGTGTATCATTGTAAGAAATACTCTAATAACATGGGTTAGAGGCCATACATTTATTTTGGGCTTAAGCTCCTAAGAGGTGGATTCTGATTTTGCTCAGAAATACTGTTTTCTGGCATCCAGTCATAAATCACAACTATTCAGTGTGTGCTTGAAGCTACATTTGATCTGCCAGGTTGATTTTTAAGTCTCGTGACACATCTCCAGTTGCACTGAGCTGGTGTAAGGATGGGTGAGGATGTTTTTAATTTCAATTGATAAGAGGCATTCTTAGACACAAATTGCCAGCCTTGCCTGGTGTTTTCCAGAGCTGGTTCTTCAGGTGAGTGTCTGCTGTACTGGCAGTTTATTTACCAGAGGCAGTAGGAACTGAGCAAGGGTCTCAGAGTCCTGGCCTGGTTCTCTCTGTCTGAGCACTCAGCAGGTGAATTAACAGCAGAAGATGTGAGGCTGGGGTTTCACTGGGAGGGAGGATCATTGCCAGAGAAACAGGAAAAGCTCAACCAGTATTCATCCTTAGCCAGCGGTCAGTCTTAATTTGTCACATCTGTGATTGTGTTTTATATCTCTGTGTCAGAGTGGCTCTGTCTTGCTGCTGACTGGCCCTCCTGGCTGTGGAAAAACAGCAACTCTGCACATTCTAGCCAGAGATCTTGGCCTTCAGGTGCAAGAATGGACCAATCCACTCTCTCTAGACTTCACAAAGGAAGACTTGAGGAGCATGTTTGGCCACGGTAAGTGTTTTGGGGGTTTACCCTTTTTAACCTTTTATTTCCCCTTCCAGTTACTTTTGTGGGTTTTCTGTCTTGTATTTTTGCTTCATTTCTGTCTGTCACGTATGAAATCAGATCCACATCCATGTAACTCAATTCCTTAGTGTTTATTGAGAATCTTTCTGAGGCTTTTATCTGGAAGGGGATTTAGGTTTTTTTACAGTGTTTCATCCAAAATAATTGACAATTCAAATCAATATAGCGACCTCTGTAATAGCCTGGATGTAATCTGAACCAAATAAATGAAAACAGGTAAGTGTCTCTGTCTGGGTTCTCAATTGAATTACACCCCTTTAAAAATTCTCCTGTGTTTGTCACATATTTGTGAAAGGGCTTGTTCAGTGCTGCTGTCAGAAAATAGCATGGGTGGGTATTAGCTCGTGTGGGTATTTGTATTTTACTTGGCATAATATAGAATACATATTTTTAATTAGTTTTCTTTTTCAGACTCAAATTTTCATACGTTTCCGAGTCAGGCCCAAGCAGCTCTCTTTCAAGATTTTCTATTAAGAGCAAATAAGTATAACAAACTTCAGATGCTTGGGGAGTCCTCAGAAAATGATAAAAAGCTTATTCTTATTGAAGTAAGTGAAAACTTGTGCAATGTTGTGTTTCAAACAGTACCTTTTGTTGTAATATTGGCTTGCTGACTAGCCTCAGATACTGGATTGGTGTTTCCCAAAGTTAGGCTGCTTTACTGCAGGTGAGATCTTCATTGCTGTTTGTGTCTCTGCAGCAGTCTAGAGCCACGTCCTGCCTGTAGTTAGTTATGCCACAGAAGCAAGTTGTGAGGCAGAAATGGGAGTCTGGTGTGAGCACAGAAATGCATAACAGAGTATCAAAAAGTAGATCCATGTTGAGAAGTCATTCCCACATTTCTGGATTATTTAATTTCTAGAAGTATGTATGTGTATAAACAGGAAGAGTGGAAAACACACCACTGTTCCTGTTCTTCAATGATGCAGGAGGGCGTAGGGTACACTTGAGAATGAACACAGGCAGGAGCAGTTGAAATTTAGCACTTTCTGCCTGGTTTTACACAGGTGGTGGTGTTCAGGGCACAGGTGTGAACTGAGGTATGTGGGCAGGTACAGGACAAGGCTTTTATTTGTACTTGCATAGAAGTGTGCTTCAATAGCAATTTCTTTCTGAACTTTCCAATTCCTTTCCCAAGAGAAATTTTAGAAATTGGTACTCAAGTTGTCTGTAAACTTTCAAGACCAAACCAGACAGAAATTCTGGCAGGGTAATGTGATGTACTGTAGAATTTAGGAAGTAGATTCTCTGAGATTTATCTTTATTCAGTCACCTTCTTGTGCACGTCCTGTCACACCTCAGATGGGTCCTGCCCTCTTCCCTAAGGGAGCTGCTTCCTGGAGTGTTTGTCCTCTGGGTGAGACTCCTGTCCACAGGCAGTGTCATCACCCAAGGCTGTGACTTAGGG
This sequence comes from Ammospiza caudacuta, assembly GCF_027887145.1. NCBI lineage: Eukaryota > Metazoa > Chordata > Aves > Passeriformes > Passerellidae > Ammospiza > Ammospiza caudacuta. Next base: position 643,197 of record NC_080632.1, on the reverse strand, counting down.
AACTGAGACAGCAAGAAAACATTTCTGTGTAGATGATCCTTTTCCTTAATGAGACACACTGTGCTTTGGGTTTGTTTCCCTCTGCTGCTCCTCTGTCCAATGTCAGCTGTGTTTAAATGTAGTTGACAGCAAGCAAACCAGGAGTTAAAAATGTGTGGCAATGTTGTGTGCCATGAAGATCAGTCTGTGGAGGAGAGTATTTACATCTGCATGCCATGACAGCGGCTCTTTGTTTTGGACAGGACATTCCTAACCAATTCTACAGAGATCCTGGCAGCCTGCATGAAATCCTCAGGTCAGTGGCAAACGAGTTGTTAATTGTGAGCTTTAGCAACCTGCAAAGCTGCAGCTTGATATTAATCATGTTTTGTTGTTCTGCTATGCAGGAGTTTTGTTCGCAGGAGTAGGTGCCCCCTGGTCTTTATAATCTCAGATAACTTCAGTGGAGACAGCAACCAGAGGTCCCTGTTCCCCGCTGAAATTGTAGAGGAGTTGTGTATATGCAATATTAGGTGAGACCTTCTACCTCATTTAAACATGGTACAGATAACAGTTTCTAACTGAGAGGTTAGAAACTAATTAATTTTTTTTTAATGGAATTCAACAGTTTCAAGCCTATTGCACCAACAAATATGATGAAAGTTCTCAATCGAATAGCTGCAGCAGAAGCCAGTATGGTAAGTTTTCAAAGTTCTTAACTTCTGGGCAGGGCTAGGACCACATAAAAATATGTTATTTTTGTTGCTGTATTTGATCTTTGATAGCAGAACCCCACATCTGCCCAAAGACAAACGCTTTTTCCCCAGGGCACCAGAAAGCAAGGAACAAGCTGGAAAGATACCTTGTCTTTAATATTAGTTTCACTTGATCTGTGGTCCAAGTCTACAAAATTGCTTCTGAAAATTACTGTGGTTATTACAGTAATTACATAAATGAAACAAATAATAGGAAGAGATATAATCTTTCATGTATCCAGCAAGGCCAGAAGAGGTCATGAACCTAAATCTTGTGTTGTTCCTGAACTGTTTAGATTACAAGCAGTATCATATTGAGTGACACCTTGCAAAGAATTATGTACATTTTTCTCTTGATTATTGTTATATAAATTGTGACAGTATGCTTAAACAAATTAAGTTTTTTAAAGTTCACAGTATTCCGTATTTTGAGCACATGGTGGTTCCTCATGTGTCTGTTCGTGGTGTGTGTCAGGGGTGGGTTCCCAGAGCCATGTTTAAATACTCCTTTTCCTGCTCTTGTATTGCTTTGAATATTGCTGTTTTTCCTGTTTCTTCTATTGCTGTTTTTCCTTGTAGAACAGAGAGAATTACACCCTTGATAGAACTTCTCTGGAGTTGCTTTGCAGGGGCTGTTCAGGTGACATAAGAAGTGCAATAAACAGCCTTCAGTTTTCCTCTACAAAAGGTAAAAATTAAGCTTTTGTTAGGTGGGGTGATATTTTGACCATTTCTGCTGAAAGCAGGTTCTGTTCACAGCTGCAGCACAGTTGGGTGAGTTGCAGAAACATTCTGGACACGCTTCTGTGGAGCAGGAATAAACACAGGGTGTGTGGGGGCATGAGCGGGGCTCAGCTGCTGCAGGCTGGGCTTAAACCATGACACATGTGCATTGTGCTGATGTGATTTGATTAAATGCCCTCTTTTCCTCCTGGTATCTCTGCTATTTGTGTTTGCTGTTCAGAGTTTATATGATGCTGCCTTAGTTTGACAGGGATACTTTCATCGCTTGCTTTCTGCATGTCCTAAACTGCTGATTTTATGAGCACTTTTCAAGTCAGTAGTTGTTCAGGAACTGGTGTGTGTGAGTTGCATTTCTAAAAGTTGCACTCTGGCGTGTTTGTTCATTCTCAGCTCTGTGAAATGGTGACATTGTTTACATTAAACTTAGGCCTAAGGAAACAGACTCACCACTTGTCTTCTGCTGTATGCGGTGGAGCTAGTAATGGTGTTGTTAATGTCACACTTCTTTTTCCTCCCATTTGCTTTGCAAATAGCAAATGTGCTCATGGAATACGAGATTAAAGGTAGTTTCAAGCCCATTTTTCAAGAGGGAGAGTTTACTTTGAGTTTTAGGGTATACTGAAATTAGATGGGCAGTGTTAGTTATGTTACGCAAGGCAGAGAGTCAGGTTTCTACATTTAACTTGCAGATGTGGAAGGTCAGTTATTCTGATGATATCTTCAAGTGTACCTGGCTTGGATTGTTCTGTGTGAATCAGAAAAACAGAGGATTGCTCTCAGCAGGGTGATGATGCCATTGGAATGAGTGAATGTTAGATTGATGATATCTGAGAAAAGCATGCAGCATCTCACTGCTGGACGCATCCTCCAGAAAATCTAAATAATGTTAAAATAACCAGTTTGTGTAGTTTTAAATAAGTTTCCTTAGAAATGTAAAACCATGATAGTTAGAGCTGGGGAGAAAATAAAGGCATGTCTTCAGAGCTTTGGTGTGTGAACTTTGGGGTGCACACTAAGCATTCTTCTCTCACATTTTCCCTAACATTGAGAAGATGTTTGAACAGAACATCTGTGGCTGTGCAGGTATTTCAGTGAGGTGAGTGATTGGTATTTCAGTGAGTTGGGTGATGCTGTGCAAGTTTGGGAGATTCCCCATCTCCTTGCTGGTCTCCTGAGCATGCAGCATTTGTTTTTATGTACATAAAGTGTGTTTCTTCATGTGTGTATCTGTGTAAGCACCATTGATACATTCATTTTGTAACACTATTAATGGGTAAAATACATCCATGGTAATTGTGGGAGAAAAGGAAATAAAAACCTAAAGGATCATTTATCTTAGCTCAGTAAGGAACATTCAAATGCCACAAAATGAAATAGTGGGTGAAAATTTTCAAGTTTATTAACTTAGAGTAGAATAAGGGTTTTATTTCATGAGGTTCAAAACTTTGTAGAAGATAGTGGGCAATTGAAAGAATCATCTAAATAAAAGGTTTTCTTTGCCACTTATATTTCAGGGAGGAAGGTTATTGTACAGATAATGCCAGTAGGAGACAAAATTGATAAGTAAGCAGGATGTAACTGAAATAACAGTATGTAACTGAAATATAATTTACAAATATTTGTACTTGTGCTTTTAAACATGAAATTTAAACATGTCAAGTGGGGAATGTGTCAGAACTTGAAGGGATAAGCCTGAAGGCTTTTTTCAAAGACAGCTGTTTGTTGTTCAGAAAATACTTGGTACCTCAGCTGTGGCTCAAGGGACAGAAGTGGAATTAAGGTAATGAGTGATGCTAATTTAGGTGACTGACTAATAAATGAGTTTTCTCACAGTGCTCCCATTTATATAGCCTGTTGTGTTCCTTTTATTAGTACTATTTGTTCACACAGAACATTAGCAGCAGCATTATAGAAAACTCCTGCAGAATCATGTACTCTGTCTTGATTTTATTTTTTATTTTATTAATAGACTGCTCATTGGAGAAAGAATTTTGGTCAAAGAAGAAGAAGAGCTCCACAATAAAATGTGATGAAACAGGAGTATCCAAAGTAAGAAAGAAAAGTAAATGTGATACCTCAGAAGACCAGGAGATACAAGCAATTGGTGGCAAGGATGCATCCATTTTTCTTTTCCATGCTCTGGGGAAAATTATTTATTGCAAAAGTAAGAAAACTTTGAGTTATTCTCCCTTTCAATGGGCAAAGTACGTCAGCTGCTATTAGCTGGAGTTGCTAAAGTAAGGCTTTGGATGGGTTCTGTCTGGGATGTTTGGTCAGTCACAACAGCACAAAATCAGCTACATCAGAGTCCCTCATGCCACTGGCTATGCACATTTTGGTGGTAATTCCCAGTACTGGCTCCAAAACCAGCTGAGGAGAAGTACTGAGGTGAGGGAATACAAAAATTATGTTGTTAGGTTTGTTATATGAAGCTTAATGCAGCTAATTGTGTGTTGATGACTGTGTAGTATTGACTATAATAATTAAATACCTGTGTCTGTCCCAGGGCTTAGTGGGATGGAAAAGGCTGTAATTTACTGCTGGTGGAGCTGGCAGTTGCCAACATTTGTGAACATAAAGGCTGTGCAATCCTTTTCAGGAGAGGCAGCGTCAGAAGCAGAGTGCCCTCAGCTGCCTGCCCACCTGTCTGGACAGCGCCGCGACACCTTGCTCATCCAGCCTGAGGTACTGCTGCAACGGCCCAGAGTTGAGCTGGGCCCCACAGGAGTGCTGCAGGTGCTCAGCCACATGGGGCTCCTTGCTGCTCTCACCTGGTGTGCCCTCAGTCTGAGTCAGGGAATCACTCACCTGGGAGGGAGCAAACCAGCCCCTTGTGTCTGGGCATCGCTGCTTGGGATTTGTGTCCCAGCTCCCCGACCTAGACGTATCACAGCTTTTTGTACAAGGGTCCTTTTCCTTACCCCCTGTAAAATCCAAACTCTTCTTCTTCCTGACAGGAAATTGTGGAGAAATCACATATGTCCGGAAGCATGTTCAATCTATACCTTCACCAGAACTACGTGGACTTTTTTTCTGACATAGATGATGTAGTGAGAGCCAGCGACTATTTGAGCACTGCTGATGTCCTTTGCAGCAACTGGAGTGTAAGTGTCATCTTTGTATAGGCACACACTTGTCTTTAAGTGCTTTGATATTAAACTCTCAACTTTTTACTGTATTTTTGGGAATTTGCTGCAAACTTGGGGTGTGAGTGATTTGAATTGTTAATGAATGCTGAATCAGCTGCAGAAGAGATGCAGAGCCAATGTTTTGTCCAGCTTCTGTCAGCATTTTACTACGATGGGTTGTAGTGTTTGTAGGATACTCCACAAAGTATTTTTGAGTAGAATATGTTTGTACTAAGAAAAGGAATCAAGCTGTTTCTTTTCTCAGCTGCTTTGAATACAAGTTTTGCAGTAATGTAGGCTGCAGAAGGCCGTGCATGCTGTGTTTGAGTGCAGATGAGCTGCCTGGAGCTCACCCAAGGCCCCGTTTGTCCCTCAGGCACGGCTGGTGATGGAGAGCTACAGTGCCTCCGTGGCCACGCGCGGGGTGATCCACTCCAACACCTCCAGGGCCTTTGCCCACCAGCAGGGGGGCATGGGCTTCCGACCCTTACACAAGCCACAGTGGTTTCTGATCAACAAAAAGGTAAAGCCTTCATTTGTTTTTTCTTAATTCTTTTTTCCCTAAGGTGTGACTGTTGAGTAGTGTACATCGAATGTGATCACTGACTTGCTGAACTTGTCAAATAATGTGACAGTGTTCACAGGGATCTTAGGATGAGGGGAGAGACGAGGATCTGACTCCATGTTTCAGAAGGCTGATTTATTATTTTATTATATATGTTACATTAAAACTATACTGAAAGAATAGAAGAAAGGATTTCATCAGAAGGCTGGCTAAGAATAGCATAAGAAAGAATGATAACAAAGGCTCTGTCTCAGACTCTCTGTCCGAGCCAACTGACTGTGATTGGCCATTAATTAGAAACATGTAACATGGGCCAGTCAAAGATCTACTTGTTGCATTCCACAGCAGCAGATAATCAGTGTTTACATTTTGTCCTGAAGCCTCTCAGCTTCTCAAGAGGAAAAATCTTAAAGAATAGATTTTTCATAAAAGATGTCTGTGACAAAATACCCTATTTTGAGATAATCTGGTTCTATAAAGCACTTGCTAGAAGAGTAGTTTGCATCACTCCTTTAATGTAAAAATAAATTGGAGGCCAGTGACAAATTCTGATGCCTGTGTCCAAGCTGGCATGTTCCTGGGAGAGTGTTAATCCTAAATTAATAGAGAGACAACTAAGTGCTGTTAAGTGTTCCTAGAACTGAGTCTGGTTTTGTGCAGTTTGAACTGCACATTGAACTGTTGTGTAAGTGTAAGAAATGCCTGCTCTTATGGTTTATGTGTTTATCAGAAAGAGCTCATTCAGGTGACACAGCAGGTCTTGGCATTTTTTTACTTTTGAACTAATACATTGGCAAAAAACATTGGCCTGGAATGGCTGAGAATTCTATAATCAAGGATTTTTTTTTTTTAATTTTAATGCCCAGTAAAAGGCAAATTTGAAGGATTCTACCATTTTAAGATTGGCATGTTAACTGGTTACCTTTTCTTTATCTGGTCTCATTTTTCCGTAGCTCCCTGTAGCAGGCAGGAAGAAAGTCTGTGTGTTATGGTACAGAACATCTACATTCTTAATGTTTTACCTGTTTTTTCATTGTGTTCCCCCCACCCCCACCTCTTACAGTATCAGGAAAATTGCATTGCTGCAAAATCCCTGTTCTCAAGCTTCTGTTTACCACCTGAGTGCCTTCAGACAGAGCTGCTGCCTTACCTTGCTATGTTAGCAAACCCAATGAGAAATCAAGGTAAGATGGATCAAGGTAACTCCTGGTCTTGGAGTGTTTTTGCAGTTGAAACACGGACAGATTTCACAAGCCTAAAGGTCAATACTGTTTATGTTTTTGCCTCAGCATAAAACATTCTCCTGGCAAATGTTATGTAGGTGATGCCCAAAGATGCTCCCAGTACCAGAGCCAAAATTAAAGCTGCCCTGGTAGGTTGGTCAAACTGCAGTGGTTGAGGTGCTCTCTGGATTTAGGGCTTGGAAACCCAGCAGCCAGTACTGACCGGATCTCCATTGCTTACTGAGACCCTTCTGAGAAGACAAAGGACTCTGCATGATTCAATGTCAATCAAGCAAAAGCCATTTATTGTGCCTCTAAACATAATTTATATTCACTTCTTGTCTTGGTCTACACAGCCATGCATTGTTTAATTGGCAGCTCTGCTTTGTCCACAAGGCAAGCACACATCCTTTTATTAATCCAGTTGGTAGAAGCTGTAAGAATCATTTTACTGGGGTTGACACCCCTGTGTCTGCCAGCAACTGTTCTGCCTCTTCTTTCTTCTTGCAACATCAATTTTTTTGTCCACAAAGATGACTCCTTCTTTAGTTCCAGAAGGTTGGACTAGTTCATTTAGTACACATCCGTGTTCCTGTGAATATGATCCTACACCTTTCCAGTAACAGCAACACACAACAGCTCAAAAAAGCCTTTCAGAGATAAAAGAAGCAAAATTCCAGTTTGCAGTGCATTAAAAAAAAAAGCTAAATCTGAGATAATTCATTAGCAAACAGTTCATGCAGAAAAATTTACTTTGTGTGGTACATAATGCAAAAATTAGTATTTAGAGAGCTGGGTCAGTTATGCTGTTGTTAATTGTTTATAATAAAAAGCATCATGTCTTAACTAAGGCGTTGACAGGATGAGTGCATTTTGTAGGCTGTGGAATAACAGCTCTACGTGATAAATACACAAGGGACAAATGTCAGGGATTTGCAATGTTGTGTGTAGGCCGTCTGTAAATATGCTGTGGTAAACTGTAACAGTTTGTGGGGGGCAAAGTTACATACACAGTGTTATGGTATCTAAAATATTTCAAATGTGTGCAGGAACACTCAGCTAAGGCCAGTGTTTATTTTCTGGTATGCCCAGCTGTCTGTTCATTATGATCTACCTGATATGATACTGGTGGCTCTCTGTTCTTAGCTCAGATTGCTTTTATCCAAGACGTGGGGAGGCTGCCACTGAAAAGACATTTTGGGAGGTAAGCTGAACTTGTGTCTGCAGTTAAAAAGTGTCATATATCAAGGGGAAGAGTCCTTTCGTTTACATAAGTCTGTGATGTGACATTCAAAGACAAAATATTTTTAAAGGTTTATTTAATCTGAAATCAGATAGCTGTACTGATTTCATCTGGTAGAAGTTTTGCCTGTAAGGCTACTTAGAGTGAACCTTTGTTGGTGTGGTTTTAGCAAACAATCAAGTTCACAGCTGCAGTGAGACAAACTGTTATCTCCTAACTAGGACAGAGTTTGTTGAGGCTTCTGACAGAAGCATCTCCTACTTGTCCCTGGTGTTGCTGCTGAGTTTAACTGAGAATTTCCAAGCTGTCTTTCCCTGTTCCCCAGCTGTTGCATGAAAAGCCATTTTGGTTGTTAGTCAGGGAGGAAGGAGGGTGTCCCTAAAGGGTGTATTTCTTTGTAATCCCCCTGGTCTGTGCCACAAGGTGTGACGTTTCTCAAATTAACTGTAACTTCCTTGTCCCTTTTAAGTTGCCCTGCAGCTTGCCGGTGGTTACTGACGTTTTGTATCTGCATTAATAAGCTGGCGGGGTGTCACAGTGTCTGATCCGAGGGGTGACACCATGCTGACAGCACCGTGATCCTTTTCATCTGTTCAGTAGTACAGAGAAATGCAGGTGTCCTGCTAGAGAGCACAGTGTGTTCCTGGGCACTGCCTCTGCCCGAGGGAATGAGGCAGGGGGCTCTGGGAGCAGCCTGTGCCCGGGGAGCAGCCTGTGCATTGCTCAGGGGGTTTGGGAGCAGCCTGTGCCCTGCTCAGGGGGTTGGGGAGCAGCCTGTGCCCTGCTCAGGGGCTCTGGGAGCAGCCTGTGCCCGGGGAGCAGCCTGTGCCCTGCTCAGGGGCTCTGGGAGCAGCCTGTGCCCTGCTCAGGGGCTCTGGGAGCAGCCTGTGCCCTGCTCAGGGGGTTTGGGAGCAGCCTGTGCCCAGGGAGCAGCCTGTGCATTGCTCAGGGGCTCTGGGAGCAGCCTGTGCATTGCTCAGGGGCTCTGGGAGCAGCCTGTGCCCTGCTCAGGGGGTTGGGGAGCAGCCTGTGCCCTGCTCAGGGGGTTGGGGAGCAGCCTGTGCCCTGCTCAGGGGGTTTGGGAGCAGCCTGTGCCTGGGGAGCAGCCTGTGCCCTGCTCAGGGGCTCTGGGAGCAGCCTGTGCATTGCTCAGGGGCTCTGGGAGCAGCCTGTGCCCGGGGAGCAGCCTGTGCATTGCTCAGGGGCTCTGGGAGCAGCCTGTGCCCTGCTCAGGGGGTTGGGGAGCAGCCTGTGCCCTGCTCAGGGGCTCTGGGAGCAGCCTGTGCATTGCTCAGGGGCTCTGGGAGCAGCCTGTGCCCGGGGAGCAGCCTGTGCATTGCTCAGGGGCTCTGGGAGCAGCCTGTGCCCTGCTCAGGGGCTCTGGGAGCAGCCTGTGCATTGCTCAGGGGCTCTGGGAGCAGCCTGTGCCCGGGGAGCAGCCTGTGCATTGCTCAAGGGGTTTGGGAGCAGCCTGTGCCCTGCTCAGGGGCTCTGGGAGCAGCCTGTGCCCTGCTCAGGGGCTCTGGGAGCAGCCTGTGCATTGCTCAAGGGGTTTGGGAGCAGCCTGTGCATTGCTCAAGGGGTTTGGGAGCAGCCTGTGCCCTGCTCAGGGGGTTTGGGAGCAGCCTGTGCCCTGCTCAGGGGGTTGGGGAGCAGCCTGTGCCCTGCTCAGGGGCTCTGGGAGCAGCCTGTGCCCGGGGAGCAGCCTGTGCCCTGCTCAGGGGGTTGGGGAGCAGCCTGTGCATTGCTCAGGGGCTCTGGGAGCAGCCTGTGCATTGCTCAGGGGCTCTGGGAGCAGCCTGTGCATTGCTCAGGGGCTCTGGGAGCAGCCTGTGCATTGCTCAAGGGGTTTGGGAGCAGCCTGTGCCCTGCTCAGGGGCTCTGGGAGCAGCCTGTGCCCTGCTCAGGGGGTTGGGGAGCAGCCTGTGCCCTGCTCAGGGGGTTGGGGAGCAGCCTGTGCCCTGCTCAGGGTGCTCCCCCGCGCTCTGCAGGCTGCAGCTGGAGGCTCTGGGTGACAAGGACCCCGGCGTGCCCGAGCTGTCCCACGGCGATGGCGACCCCGAGGGGCTTCCCTCCAGCCAGTCCAGCGGCAGCGACCTGCCCGGCAGCCAGCCCCAGCCCGTGGCAGCCCAGGCGCTCCTGGAGGAGGAGGAACTGAGGATCGAGGAGTACGACAGCGACTGAGAGACCGCGGCACGCCGCGCGCCTGCAGCGCTGCCCAGCCGGGCTCCAGGGCCGGGAGCTCCCGGAGCCCTCCTGCTCTGCAGGGCCGGCCCGAGCCCCTTCCTGCCTCTCCTGAGCCGTGGCACTGCCTCAGGGCGGGCACCAGAGAGAAATAAAGGACTGCAATCAGCTTGAAAGAGACTAGAGATGAGCAGTTGTCAGCCTTAAATTATTTGTATTTTTACACGTTTTAATATACTTCGCAGTTGTGCAGTGGGTTTCCTGAGTACACGTTCCATAAGTTGTCAGCATTTGGAGGGTTTATTCAAATTCACGCTCTCAAAAAAAAAATGCTGTTTAAAAGTTGAGCCCTTCTGGAAAGAGGAGGCTGACATTTACACCTGAAAAGTTGCCATACTGATGATGTAAAGAAAACTTCTACTGTATTCATACTGTTTTGTACTCTGACTTACAGAAGACATAAATAAGATCTTCGTGTCTTTATAAGTGGAACAAATGTTGTACCATGGATTATTTTGTATTCCTCTTGGAAAAAATTTTTTATAACTTTTAGAGGGGAAAAGGCAGCAAATCAGCACAAGTTGTACTTTGTAGGAAGTTAAATGTATAACGTGCAGTTTTTCTCCTTGGCTTGCAATTGTGCTGGGGGAAACTCAGATCTGTGTTTGGTAACTGACGTGATTGAGTGCTGTGGTTAATGCCACAGCAGAGAGGAAAAAACAGTTTTGTGTGATGCACGTTGGCATTCCTGCATTGCTTACAGCCAGTTTAGTGACAGAAAACATGTTTATCCACCCTGACCTTGGCTTGATGCTATTAAAGAGCCTGTACCTGTCCTCTCTCAAGGGACAGGTGTGTCTTTTCATCTACAGCTATTGCTTAATTTTGAAGGGGGAAATTTCTCTCCTAAGCCTGAAATTCTGTTACAGCTGTACTCATTACAGGAAATGGGAATGTCTTTGGCTGTTCCATGACCATTAACCCTTTCCCAGGGTGGTTTGGATGGGCTGTTCCTGGGGTGCCTCCAGGCACAAAATACTGATTTTTATCTTGCAAGCACACTGCCACCCTCCTTTGCTGTGTCTTTTCAGCTTTCTTTACAGTAGCACCACGTAACTGGAGCTGCTGTACTGGCCTTTCCCTTGTTAGGGCAGAAATCAACGCTCACCTGGCACTGACAGCTACAGCATGGTGCAGAGCTGCTGCGCAAAGCCTCTGTCACCTGCAAACACCACCTGGGCACACACACAACCCCCATTGTTCTGTCTGGGTCCTGAGTGCCCCGCAGTGCCCAGGTCACAGCACTCGGGCTGGGCTGGCAGCAGTGAGCGTCAGTGCAGCCCCGCTGCCACCTGAGCTCCTCACCTGGGAGCTGGGGAGGGACGAGAGCTGGGCTGCACACAGGGCCGAGAGGCAGCTGGGCGTGCTGGCCGGCCGGGCAGCGTGCCCAGCTCTGGGGGGTTCTCAGGGCTCCCAGGACGAGGCAAGAGACGAAAATCTTGACTCCTTGTTTCAGAAGGCTGATTCATTATTTTATGATATATACTGCAGTAACAGGAAATTGTATACTAAAACTATACTAAAGAAAAAGAAAGCATTTCATCAGAAGGCTAGCAAGGAATAGAAAAGAATGATACTAAAATCTTGTGACTGCTCACCCTCTTGACACAGGTGACTGTCATTGGTCATCAAGTAAAAACAATTCACATGCTGGGTAAACAGTTCTCCAAATCACATTCCAAAGCACCAAAACATGGAGAAGCTGAAGCTTCCCAGCTTCTCAGGAGAAAAGATCCTAACAGAAGGAATTTTCATAAGATATGTTCTTGACACCCAGGTGGCCAAGAAGGCGAATGGCTCCTGCCTGGCTCAGGAATGGTGTGGCCAGCAGGAGCAGGGCAGGGATTCTTCCCCTGTGCTCAGCACTGGCTGCATCTCGAGTGCTGTGTCCAGCTGTGGGCCCCCAGTTTAGGAAGGCCATGGAGGGGCTGGAGCGGCTCCAGAGAAGGGCAGCAAGGCTGGGGAGGGCTCTGCCGCACAGCTCCTGTGGGCAGCAGCTGAGGGAGCTGGGGCTGTGTGTCCTGCACAAGAGGAGGCCCAGGGGACACCTCCTCACCCTCTGCAGCTCCTGAAAGGTGCCTGTGCCCAGCTGGGGCTGGGCTCTGCTCCCAGGTGACACGGGCAGAACCAGGGCTGTGCCAGGGGAGGGCCAGGCTGGGCATCAGGGACAATTCTCATTGAAAGAGGGGCTGGGTGCTGGGATGGGGCTGAGCTGTGCCAGGGGAGGGCCAGGCTGGGCATCAGGGACAATTCTCACTGAAAGAGGGGCTGGGCACTGGGATGGGGCTGAGCTGTGCCAGGGGAGGGCCAGGCTGGGCATCAGGGACAATTCTCACTGAAAGAGGGGCTGGATGCTGGGATGGGGCTGAGCTGTGCCAGGGGAGGGCCAGGCTGGGCATCAGGGACAATTCTCACTGAAAGAGGGGCTGGGCACTGGGATGGGGCTGAGCTGTGCCAGGGGAGGGCCAGGCTGGGCATCAGGGACAATTCTCACTGAAAGAGGGGCTGGGCACTGGGATGGGCTGAGCTGTGCCAGGGGAGGGCCAGGCTGGGCATCAGGGACAATTCTCACTGAAAGAGGGGCTGGGTGCTGGGATGGGCTGCCCAGGCAGGTGTGGAGTGACCGGCCCTGGAGGGGTTTAACAGAGCCTGGACGTGGCACTCGGTGCCATGGTTTAGCTGATGAGGAGCTGTTGGGTCACAGCTGGGACTTGATGGTCCCAAAGGTCTTTTCCAACCTGGGTCATGCTGTGATTCTGCGATTTAGGAGCATCCCCAGGAGGAAGGGTGCCTGTGCTTTCTGGGTGTGATCAGAGAGCTGAAACTGCTCTGGGTGCCTTTGGGGAGCCCCATGGCTCACGCTGGAACCACCCAATGTGGTGTTGTGAGGTCCCCAGGAGGAGGAGGTGAGAGATGAGAATTTGACTCCATGTTCTCAGAACGTTGATATGAGCTATAATATTATATCATATTTTATCAATTATATTTTTATATTTATTATATTATTATGCTATACTAAAACTATACTAAAGAAAAAGAGAAAGGATACATCAGATGCTTAACAAGAATGATAATGAAAGCTCATGACTGACTCAGAGAGTCCGACACAGCTGATGGTGATTGGTCATTAAATTAAAGCAACTCACATGAAACCAACCAAAGATGCACCTGTTGGTAAATGATCTCCAGACCACATTCCAAGCAATCAGATAATTATTGTTTTCATTCTTTTTTGAGGCCTCTCAGCTTCCTGGAGAAGAAATCCTGGCAAAGGGATTTTTCAGAAAATACCATGGTGACAACCCAGCCCTGTCTCCTTGTGAAGCTGTGACTGGGGTGGGCTCGGGGCTGCCCCTCTCAGGGCACCTCAGCCAGGGTGGGTTAGGGACAGGGCACACAGACACTGATGCACGTGGCTGAGAGCAGCAGGGAAACACAACAGTTACACACAAGAATCAGGATTTCCCTTCTTCCCCTGATGCTGTGGGGACCTATGTCCTGTTGTGATGTCACCTGTCACAGTCATCTTGTATGAAAAAACCTTTCTTTAGGATTTTTCCTCTTGAGAATCTGGGAGGCCTCAGGAACAAAATGCAAACAATGGTTATCTGCTGCTGTGGAATGCAACAGGTGCATCTGTGATTGGTCTCATGTGGCTGTTTCTAATTAATGGCCAATCACAGTCAGCTGGTTCAGATTCTGTCCGAGCCACAAGCCTTTGTTATCATTCTTTCCTATTCTATTCTTAGCCAGCCTTCTGATGAAATGCTTTCTTCTATTCTTTTAGTATAGTTTTAATGTAATATATATCATAAAACAATAAATATATCATAAAACGCCTTCTGAAACGTGGAGTCAGATCCTGGTCTCTTCCCACATGCTCAGACCCTGTGATCACCATCACAGTCACCGGCTGGCGGAGGGTGACAAGCCAAGCGTGCGACTGTGACACCACGGGGGCTGTGCTGTGCTGTGAGGTCGCATCCCTGCCTGGCTCTGGGGCCTGCACCGTGCAGCAGGCGTGCCCTGCAGCCCCGAGCCTGCCCGGTGCTGGCAGCACTGCAGGTGAGCCCCGCGGGGACGCTCCCCATGCCCACAGGCTGCCTGGGCCTTTCTTCGTGCCCTGTGTGCCCCAGGACAGCCAGTGTGAAATAAATAGGGCGGGAGATCTTTCTCCTTCTCAGTGCCTTGATTAAGAGCGATCAGCTTGGGCGGGGAGAGCCGACGGGTCGCGCTCACGCCGCCGCGGCTCCCAGGAGCGGCACGGAGGAGGAGAGAGAGTGCAGCTGTGTCCATGGTCTGTGGGCAGAGCTGGGGGTTCCATCCTCGCCAGAGCACCAGGGCATTCCCAGATTTTCGGTTTGACATTCGGCGTCCTCTTTCCAGCCAATGTCTTTTTAGATTAGGGTGAAAAGTAAAAAGGGTCTTGGCGGACACTGGATTCTGTTTCTCACGTCTAGACATCAATCCCTCAATTCCATGTTGGCTCATTGTTTTTAGGGGTTTTTGCTAGGTTTGGTGAAAGGTTTCTTCATTTGCATGCCAACTCCCCTCCTCTTCACCGTCCCGGGTGCCATCCTCCGGGAAGCGGCAGGGTGTTACTTGACAAGAAGAGGAATTGCCAACCATCAACAACAGGTAGTTAACGAAAAACTATTAACAACAGGTGATTACAACAGTTAGAACTCCACCCTGGCAGCAACTGGCCCAGCCCGTGAACTCTGCAACCTTCTAAAAAAACGGGCAACTTCTCTACTCATAACAGAGCGCCCACGGCCTCTCTCCATTCCGCAGTGTGTGACATGCTCTGGAGGCGCTAGAGAATCCCAGAATCGCCGAGGCTGCAGGAGACCTTCGAGACCCCCAAGCGCAGCTGTGGGCCCAGCACGGCGGCCGGAGCCAGCCATGGGGAGCGCGCTGTCCTTGTACCTGCCCGCAGCCCCCAGCAAGGCCACGCAGACCGACTGGAACTGCCCGGTGTGCCACAGCGCGGAGGGCGACGCGGCCGCCGTGCCCTGCGGCCACCGCTTCTGCCTGGGCTGCCTGCTGCGCCACACGGCCGGCAGCGCCACGTGCCCGCGCTGCGCCAGCCCCGTGCTCAGCGCCCGCTTCTCCGTGCTGGGCCGCAACGATTTCCTGCAGTGCCTGCTCGGCCCGGCCGCGGCACCGCGGGCGCCCGCCGCCCGGGCCCGCCGCGCCCTGTTCCGCCTGGTCTACAGCGGCCCGGCCGCGCCGGCGGGCGCGGAGGCGGCGGAGGAGTTCCCGGCGGAGCTGTGGGCAGAGCTGCTGCAGGGCCAGGAGCGGCTGCTGGAGCCCGTGCGGCCCTGGCTGCGGCGCAGCCTGGACGCCATCTACGGGCCGCACTGGTGGGAGGCGCGGCAGGTGGAGACCATCGCGCTGGCCACGCTGTGCATCTGCGGCCCGGACACGGCCGAGCTCACGCACATGCTGCAGCGCTACCTGGGCGACTACACCGCGCCGCTCATCCGCGGCCTCGTCCACGTGGCCGTGCACGGCTGCCGGGAGGCCTGGCTGCGGCGGCGCTCAGCGCCGGCCCCGCAGGACGAGCCGGACGAGGCACAAAGCCCCAGGGCCGGGCCCTCTTCGCCGGGCGGGACCTCCGGCCCGGCCCCGGATCCCGCAGGGCCCGGCCTGGGGCAGCCGCCCGGCCGGCCTGAACCCGGGGCCGGGCCCGGCCTTCCCCCGGCCGCGCCCGGCCCCGCCGCCGGGCAGGAGCGGCCCCGCGGCGGCCCCGGGCAGCGCCGGGCCCCGGCCGGGCCGCAGGAGGACGCGCTGGCCCAGGGCCCCTCCGCGCCCCGCCGGGGCAGGAGCCGCCGGCCCCCGGCCCGGCCCCGCGGCACCCGGCGCTCTGAGGGGAGGAGGGCGCACAAATCCCGGCGCCCTTTGAGGGTCAGGAGGAGGAAACTAAGGAGGAAATAAAATTGAGCCATTTCCGTGACGCGGTCTCCCCCTTCTCCTGGGGCCGTTCCGATGGCCAGGCTCCGTGTGCCAGCATTGAACAGAGAAGGGTCGCGATGCCGCGGGCCGTTGCCGTGGGCAGCCCCTCGCAGCACCGAGCGGCCCGCTGCCCCGCAGCCCGGGGACAGTCGCGCCTCTGCCGTGGCCAGGAGCCCAGCGCAGAGCCCGGAGGGTGTTCAAAGGCGGTGGGGAACGGAGCAGCAGCGAGCTCTGCCCGCTCGGCCAGTGCCCGCGGGCTGACGGCGGTCCGGCTGTGCCCGCGCTGTCCCCGGGCTGTCCCTGCTGTCCCCGGGCTGTCCCTGCTGTCCCCTCTGTCCCCGGGCTGTCCCTGCTGTCCCCGGGCTGTCCCTTCTCTCTCTGTCCCCGGGCTGTCCCCTCTGTCCCCGCTGTCCCCTCTGTCCTTGCTCTCTCTGTCCCCGGGCTGTCCCTCCTGTCCCTGCTGTCCCCGCGCTGTCCCTGCTGTCCCCGGGCTGTCCCTTCTCTCTCTGTCCCCGGGCTGTCCCTGCTGTCCCTGCTGTCCCCTCTGTCCCTGCTCTCTCTGTCCCCGGGCTGTCCCTGCTCTCTCTGTCCCCGGGCTGTCCCTGCTGTCCCCCCTGTCCCCGCGCTGTCCCTGGGCTGTCCCTTCTCTCTCTGTCCCCGGGCTGTCCCTGCTCTCTCTGTCCCCGGGCTGTCCCTGCTGTCCCCCCTGTCCCCGCGCTGTCCCTGGGCTGTCCCTTCTCTCTCTGTCCCCGCGCTGTCCCTGCTGTCCCCTCTGTCCCCGCGCTGTCCCTGCTCTCACTGTCCCCGGGCTGTCCCTTCTCTCTCTGTCCCCGCGCTGTCCCTGCTGTCCCCTCTGTCCCCGCGCTGTCCCTGCTCTCACTGTCCCCGGGCTGTCCCTTCTCTCTCTGTTCCCGCGCTGTCCCTGCTGTCCCCTCTGTCCCCGCGCTGTCCCTGCTGTCCCCTCTGTCCCCGGGCTGTCCCTTCTCTCTCTGTCCCCGGGCTGTCCCTGCTGTCCCCGGGCTGTCCCTGCTCTCTCTGTCCCCTCTGTCCCCGGGCTGTCCCTGCTCTCTCTGTCCCCGGGCTGTCCCCTCTGTCCCCGGGCTGTCCCTGCTCTCTCTGTCCCCGGGCTGTCCCTGCTGTCCCTGCTGTCCCCGGGCTGTTCCCGCGCTGCCCTGCCCTCCCGCCGCAGTCCCTGCCGTGCCCTCCCTAAGGCCGGGCTGTTCCCTCACTCACTCTCCCTCCCTCCGCTGCCGGCCCGGCCCCGTGTGGCGAGGGGCGCGGCCCAACGCGACGCCCGGCGCTGATTGGCTGTCGTGCGGCCCGGAAGCGGAAGCGGCGGCGGAAGCGGCGAGACGGCGGTGATGGCGGTGGAGATGGAGGTGGCGGACGGGCTCTGCCGGCTGCGGCCCTTCTCCTGCGAGCTGGGGCTGCTCTCGCGGCCCGACGGCTCGGCCGCCTTCCTGCAGGGTCTGTGGGCCGTCCCTTCCCTTCCCTTCCCTTCCCTTCCCTTCCCTTCCCTTCCCTTCCCTTCCCTTCCCTTCCCTTCCCGTCCCTTCGTCTGTGGTGATCTACTCACCGGGGTTCCCTTTTTTTCCTTACCGGGTCTCCTTTTCCCAGCCTTCCCCTCCCGAGACTTTCCTTCCCAGCCCACCCGGCTCCGCTTCCCAGGGCTCCTCCTTCCTTCCCAGCTCTTCCCGCAGTGTCAGTGGTGCTGCCTATCCCAGGCATCCCCTTCTCTGCCTCACAGAGCCCCCCTGCTGCCCGTCCCGGGGCTCCCCTGCTCCCCTTGGCAAGTCGTGTTCCCACCCTTCCCGCAGGGTGCCAGGGGCTCCTGTTGCCGGGAGCAGCCTCCTCACCTGAGCTCTGCTCTCTGTGTGCCCAGGTGACACCTCGGTGCTGGCCGGGCTCTATGGCCCCGCAGAGGCCAAGATCAGCAAGGAGCTGCCGGACCGGGCGGCGCTGGAGGTGCTGCTGCGCCCCAAGGTGGGGCTGCCAGGTGGGGACTTGCCATCCTGTCCTAGTCCAGGTTCTTCCCCCCAGAGTCAAGATACTTGTTTTATTTACAGCTTTTTAGTTCAGTTCTGCTGGGTGCCAAACCCACACATGCAGCACAAGCAAACCCCTCACTACTGACCCGTTTTACCAACCAAAGGCGTTGCAGTGCCCGGTTCTGTGGGCAGTCAGTGCCCTCCCTGCTGCTGTCAGTGCCCAGCGCCACGCTGGCTCTGTCCCTGCTGTGCCCGGGGCTCCCTGCCCTGCCCTGTGCCCAGCCCCGCTGTGCCCAGCAGTTTGTCCCTTCTCCTGGCACTGTCCCCTGGGTGTGCCCTGGCAGGGAGCTCCGTGTGCCCCAGGGCAGCCCCGGGGAGCCGGGCAGGGGGGTTTGTGTGCCAGCTGACAGGCTGCCCGCTGTGCAGGCGTGCTGGAGCGCAGCCGGGAGCAGCTGCTGCGGCAGACGTGCGAGGCCGTGCTGCTGGGCGTGCTGCACCCGCGCACCGCCATCTCCCTGGTGCTGCAGGTGCTCAGCGACGCCGGCTCCGTATCCTTCCCTCTGTGGGGCGGCCTGGGGGCGGGCGGACGGGAGCTCTTGCTGCTGTGGGTCCCTTGACACGCCCAGCTGCTGTCGTGCTGCCTGAACGCCGCCTGCATGGCGCTGCTGGACGCGGGGCTGCCCCTGGCCGCCCTCTTCTGCGGGGTCACCTGCGCCCTGCAGCCCGACGGCACCATCCTGCTGGACCCCACGGCCCGACAGGAGCAGGTGAGCCCTGCGTGGGCGGGGGGCCCGCTCTGGGCGTGCCCCCCAGCCCTCCTGACCGCTGTCCCCGCAGGAGGCACGCGCCATCCTCACCTTCGCCATCGCCAGCGGCGACAGGAAGGTGCTGATGGCCACCACCAAGGGCAGCTGCTCCGTGGAGGAGGTGAGGGACCCCCGGGGGGGGTTTGGGGTGCAGGATTCCCTCACAGGGGGCCCCTCACAGCCAGCCCTTGTCCCCGGTCTGTGCAGATGCAGCAGTGCCTGGCCGCAGCCCAGCGTGCCGCCAGCACCATCTTCCAGTTCTACCGCGACTCCGTGCGCCGCCGCTACTCCAAGTGCTGAGCCGGGGACACCCTGCGGGCAGCTGGACTGGCCTGGGCCCCCAGCCCTCAGTAAAGGACCCTTTTTACTCCAGTCTGCCTCCTGAGTCCATCCTGTGCCACAGCGCCTCCAGAGCGGGACACAGGGACACTTCTGGGGATACGTGTCCCAGGACCTGCTGGCTCCTGAGACCCCTGGGGTGGGGACGCATGGACACAGCATGGGCACGGGCCTGGTGGGACACCCAACATGGCGGCTCAGGGGTGCCGCGCATGTCCTGGGACACCCAACATGGCGGTCATGGGGTGCCACACCTGTGCTGGGACACCCAACATGGCAGCCCTGGGGTGCCCACATGTGCTGGGACACCCAACATGGCGGTCATGGAGTGCCCACATGTGCTGGGACACCCAACATGGCAGCCCTGGGGTGCCCACATGTGCTGGGACACCCAACATGGCAGCCCTGGGGTGCCCACATGTGCTGGGACACCCAACATGGCGGCCCTGGGGTGCCCACATGTGCTGGGACACCCAACATGGCAGCCCTGGGGTGCCCACATGTGCTGGGACACCCAACATGGCGGTCATGGGGTGCCCACATGTGCTGGGACACCCAACATGGCAGCCCTGGGGTGCTACACCTGTGCTGGGACACCCAACATGGCAGCCCTGGGGTGCCCACCTGTGCTGGGACACCCAACATGGCGGTGCTGGGGCGCCGCGCTTCAGCCGCAGTCCCAGCACACCCAACATGGCGGCGCGGTTGGTGACCTTCGAGCAGGGCGGTGCCAACGCGTGTCGACCCCAACGCGTTGCTGGGCGGGGCTTGTGTCACCGCGACCAATAGGGAGGCGGTGTTGGGCTGGACCACGTGGTGGGCGGGGCGGTGCTAGGGCATCTGGCTGCGCATGCGCGGTGGTTGAGGGGTGGGGAGGAGTCGGAGTCGCAGAGAAGGATCAGTGGGGGCAATAACGGGGGGCACTGGGGGCAATAACGGGGATTTGGAGGGCATTAACAGGGAGCAGTGGGGCTGAGGAGGGCAACAGCGGGGATCACTGGGGGTATGGGGGCAATACGAGGGTGTAGGGGCAATAATGGGGGCAATATCAGGGTTCAGTGGGCTCTGGGCTCCCCCACGGGCTGCACCGGGGCAGCTGTGAGAGTTGAGAGATGGGGCCGTGACGGAGGTGGCAAGCCCTAACAAATAAAAATAATTGTACACACTAACCAAAACTAAAAGAGACCCCCCCCCCCAGGAAAGCATGGCTCCCCCACTAGTATAAACCCTCCAGGGATCACGGGGGAGCGAGCTGGAAGAGCGGGGGCAGAAACGAGACACGGGGTGGGGCGCTGTGTGTGTTTGTGTGTCTGTGTGGAGAAGGGGCTGTGTATGTCTGTGTGTCTGTCTGTGGGGAAGGGGCTCTGTGCGTCTGTCTGTGTGTGGGGGGAAGGGGCTCTGTGTGTCGGTGTGTCTGTCTGTCTGTGTGGTCAGTGTCTGTGTGGGGGAAGGGGCTCCATCTATCTGTGTGAGTCTGTCTGTGTGTGTGGGGAAGGGGCTGTCTGTCTCTCTGTCTGTCTGTGTCTGTTTGTCCGTGTGGGGAAAGGGCTGTGTGTCTCTGTCTGTCAGTGTCTGTCTCTGTGTGTGTGTCTGTCATTGTGTGCCAGTGTCTGTCCGTGACTCTGTCCGTGTGTCTGTCTGTCAGTGTCTGTCTGTGTGTGTGTGTCTGTCATTGTGTGCCAGTGTCTGTCCGTGACTGTCCGTGTGTCTGTCTGTCAGTGTCTGTCTCTGTGTGTGTGTCTGTCATTGTGTGCCAGTGTCTGTCCGTGACTGTCCGTGTGTCTGTCTGTCAGTGTCTGTCTCTGTGTGTGTGTCTGTCATTGTGTGCCAGTGTCTGTCCGTGACTGTCCGTGTGTCTGTCTGTCAGTGTCTGTCCGTGACTGTCCGTGTGTCTGTCTGTCAGTGTCTGTCTCTGTGTGTGTGTCTGTCATTGTGTGCCAGTGTCTGTCCGTGACTCTGTCCGTGTGTCTGTCTCTGTGTGTGTGTCTGTCATTGTGTGCCAGTGTCTGTCCGTGACTGTCCGTGTGTCTGTCTCTGTGTGTGTGTGTCTGTCATTGTGTGCCAGTGTCTGTCCGTGACTGTCCGTGTGTCTGTCTGTGTGTGTGTGTCTGTCATTGTGTGCCAGTGTCTGTCCGTGACTGTCCGTGACTGTCCGTGTGTCTGTCTGTGTGTGTGTGTCTGTCATTGTGTGCCAGTGTCTGTCCGTGACTCTGTCCGTGTGTCTGTCTGTGTGTGTGTGTCTGTCATTGTGTGCCAGTGTCTGTCCGTGACTCTGTCCGTGTGTCTGTCCGTGTGTCTGTCTCTGTGTGTGTGTCTGTCATTGTGTGCCAGTGTCTGTCCGTGACTCTGTCCGTGTGTCCGTCGGTCTGTGGCAGGGGGCGTGTCCCTGTCGCCCGGTGATGACGTCGCGCGCGGTGTCCCCGTGACGCGGCGCAGCGATGGCGGCGGCAGCGGCGGCGCTGCGGGGCCGGCGCTTCAAGTGGGCCCTGGACCTGGGGTCGGCGCCGGGGGCTCGGTGAGGCCGGGGGGACGCCCGGGGCAGTCGGGACGCGCCCGGGACACACCCGGGACACCCCCGGAACCCGAGCGGCCCCTCACCCGCCCCGCTGTCCGCAGGCCCCGCGGAGCCGCCGAGGGCCGCGGCCCGCTCGGCTTCGCTGACCGGCAGCTGGGGGAGGGCGGCGTCCACGAGAGCGACAAGATCCTCATGGAGAAGGTGTGAGGGAGGGAGCGGGGGACGGCCGGCACTCCGCGGGGCTTGGGGGACTGTTCCGTGTCCCCACAGAGCCCGGGCACCTCTGTGGGACCGCTCCCTAGCCCGGGTTCCCCTCACTCCCACCCCACCGGGCAGCCCTGGGCCGAGTTCCCCGCGTCCCCAGCGTTGCTCCCTGGTGCCCGACGCCGCGGACAGCTCTGGGGGCCGCTCCGTGCCTCAGGCCATCCGTGGGTCCCCACCCCCCGGCTCCCCGTGGGGGTGGTCCTTGCCCCGCGTCCCTCTCCTGCCCCGGCCGTGCGGGTCCCCCAGCCCCGGGCACGCGAGACGGGTGCTCCCTGCCCTGCGGTCCCCCAAATGCCGGCTCCCCGTACCCACCCTGGCCCCCCGAATGCCGAGTCCCCCTGCCCACCCTGGGATCCCCCAAATGCCCTGTCCGGATGCCCCGCCATGGCCCTCTGTGTTTGCAGCGCTGCTGGGACGTGGCTCTGGCGCCGCTGAAGCAGATCCCCATGAACCTGTTCATCATGTACATGGCCGGCAACACCATCTCCATCTTCCCGGCCATGATGGTCTGCATGATGGGCTGGCGCCCGCTGCAGGCCCTCATGTCCCTGTCTGCCAGTGAGTGCAGCCCCAGTGTGGGGACAGCCCTGGGTGTCCCTGGGTGTCCCCACAGCCCTCTGAATGTGCCACAGCCCCCTGGGTGTCCCTCAATCCCCTGGGTGTTCCCACAGCCCCCGGGTGTCCCTGCACTGCCCTGGGTGTCCCACAGTCCCCATGGAGTCCCTGCAGTCCTCTGGGTGTCCCCGCAGTCCCCAGAGGTGCCACAGCCCCCGTGGTGTCCCCGCATCCCTGTGGTGTCCCCACAGCCCCCTGGATGGCCAGATGTCTCCCACAGCCCCACAGTGACCCCCACACCATTCCCCTGTGGCCAGCACTCCCCCGTGGTGCTGCCCACCCCCTGCCCCCCGTGCCAGCAGCACCGTGGGTGTCACTGAGGGGCCCCACTGTGTTCCCAGCCCTGAAGGCCCTGGAGAGCTCCAGCCGGCGGGCGCTGCAGGGGCTCGTGTTCCTGGTGGGCAACGGGCTGGGGCTGGCGCTGGCCCTCTACAAGTGCCAGGCCATGGGGCTGCTGCCCACTCGCCCCTCCGACTGGCTGGCCTTTGTCACCCCTCCGCAGGTGAGACGGGTGCTGGGGACACCTGGAGAATCAGGGGTGGTGGGGGAACACCCTGCTGGGGTCACCCTGCACACTCAGGGGTGCTGGGGACAGCCTGGGGAGTCGGGAGTGATGGGGACACTGCACACAGTCAGGGGTTCTGGGGTCACCTCACACAGTCAGGGGGTTCTGAGGACAGAGTCAGGGGGTTCTGGGGTCACCCTGCACAGTCAGGGGTGCTGGGGACAGCCTGGAGAGTTGGGAGTGCTGGGGACACTGCACAGAGTCAGGGGGTTCTGGGGTCACCCTGCACACTCAGGGGTGGCAGGGACAGCCCACAGACTCAGGGGGTGCTGGGTCGGACCCCCAGGGCCCCCCACTCACCTGTTCCTCTCTCCCCTCTCTTGGCAGCGAATGGAGTTCACTGGGGGGGGCCTGATCTTGTGACCCCCTGCACCCACCCACCAATAAAGGCAATGGCAGGATGGTGACATCGTGTCTGGGGGGAATTTTGAGTGTTTGGGGACTAAAAAATGTTTATTGGGCTGTACTGGGAACACTGGGACAGCACTGGGAGTGCCCTGGGAACCTTGGGACCTGCGCTGGGAGCACTGGGAGCTCTGGGGCCTGTGCTGGGGCGTGCACTGGAGCTGCTCTCGGAGCCACAGGACCACACTGGGAGCCATGCTGGAAACACTGGGAATATACTTGTGGCCCGCCTGGGGAGAGCTGCAGCCTGAGGCTGGCTCTGTGCTGGGAGCACTGGGGCCATACTGGGAACACTGGGGATCACATCGGGATCAGGGTCTGACTGTGGGTCGTGGTGGTGTCACACTGGGAGCACTGGGTCCATACTGGGAACACTGGGGATCACGTCAGGATCAGGGTCTGACTGTGGGTCGTGGTGGTGTCACACTGGGAGCCCGCCTGAAGAGCTGTGGCTCACTAGCACTGTGCTGGGGGTGCTGGTGGTGTGTTGGAGGCACTGAGCACGTACTGGGACTGTGGCAGCCCTCACTGGGATTGTGCCACAGCACCTGTGGTGCAGACCAGTATTGGACTGGGAGCGCTGGGCCCGCACTGGGATGCTGCTGGCTGTGCCCACACCACTGGTTTCTGCCCCATCTCACCATTTTACTGGGGTAGTTTCCCCATTTTCAGGGTTTTTCTCACCACTTATTGCCCATTTGTGCCCTGGTTTTGCCCTTTTCCCTTGTTCTTTGATACTTTTTTCCCCACTTTTGCAGTTATTTCTTCCACTGTTGCTCCCAGCAGAGCCCAAACCTCTCCTTTCCAGTATGGACCAGTGCCTCCCAGTACAGCCTTGTGCCCTCTGCAGGCTTTGAGTGTGATCCAGGACTCCAGGATGATGTTACCACGGCCCAGAGCCCAGTCCCAGTCCATCCCAGCAGCTCCCAGTGCTGCCAGTGGCACCACAGCTGCCCTGGGGCAGGGATGGGGCAGGGCTCTGCATGGGGACAGGGTGGTGTCACCCCTCACTGTGGTGGCCAGGGACAAGTGGGACGCTCAATATGAGCTCAGCAGCTTCGTTTATTGATGGGGGCATCAGACATTCATGCACAACAAGTAACAAGCTCATACATATTCTGTAAGCCAAGCAGTCTATTGGTTATACCATAATTACCAGCTCCTCTCTTACTTCCTCATTCTTTATATCTTACATCTTTTTCTCACGTGTCTCTCTCTCAACCACAGCCCCTTGTTACCGTCATACAGCTATGCTGAAGGCCACAGTGTCCCTGCAGCTGCAGGGACTCAGATTGGCTGGCTCTGGTACTTTTCCAATTCTTGGTTGGCTATTTAGAGTATGTTTATGTGGTTTTTGCCACGTAGCTATTCTTCCACACCTCACTGAGCTGAGGGCTGTGCATGTCCCGGGGTGTCACCAGGCACGGTGACCCCAGCACAGCATTTCCCCCTGGCCACAGCTCCCACAGGCTCATCCAGGTTGGAAAATTCCCCCCCAGGCCGTGGGGTCCCAGCTGTGCCCCATCCCCACCCTGTCCCCAGCGCAGAGCTCTGAGTGCCACCTGCAGGGCTGGGCACTCCAAGCCCCCCCGGGCAGTGCCAAGGCAGCTCCTGAGCCCCCTTTCCATGGGGAAATTCCTGCTGTGCCCACCCTGAGCCGCCCTGGCCCAGCCTGAGGCCGTTCCCTCTGCTCCTGTCGCGGGGTGTCTCTGGTGGCCCTGATGGCACACGTGCCGTCCTGTCCCGGGGTGTCTCTGGTGGCCCCGATGGCACACGTGCCGTCCTGTCCCGGGGTGTCTCTGGTGGCCCCGATGGCACACGTGCCGTCCTGTCGCGGGGTGTCTCTGGTGGCCCTGATGGCACACGTGCCGTCCTGTCCCGGGGTGTCTCTGGTGGCCCTGATGGCACACGTGCCGTCCTGTCGCGGGGTGTCTCTGGCCAGTGCCCCCCAGCTGTTCTGAGCACTCGGTGCGCTGGTGCTGCTGTGCCCAGAGGAGAAAGGCTGGCAGAGCTGGCCTAGCTCAGTACTCGGTGAGGCTTGGAATCAGTGGAGTGCAGCTTCGCACGCCTTTCCTTGGTTAATGTTTATTGTGCTTTGGATTGTGCACTTCCATAGTCTAATGATTTCCCTAAAAGACCATTGTATTAACCCACCAGGTGCAATCCATGCTTCATCTGGCAGCATTGTCAGGAGCTGTGCAGAGCCACAAGGGCCCCCTGAGCCTCCTGTTCTCCACCTGAGCCCCTTCCCAGCTCCCTCAGCCCCTCCTGGGCTCCATTCCCTTCCCAGCTCCGTTCCCTGGACGCTCTGCAGCCCCTCAGAGGGGCCCGAGCTGGACCCAGCCCAGGGACAGTCACTGCCCTGTGCTCCTGGCACAGCCCTGGGCCCTCCTGGCCACCTGGAATCGTGGCCACGAGCCACAGCTCTGGTCTCTCCTGGCAGCATCCCCTGTCCCTCGGGGGACACAGCACTCCCGTGGTACTGGGAGGGTCTCCTCCCCCTGTGTGCCCCATTCCCTGAGGTTCTGGCAAGGCCATGCTGCTCCTGGAGCTCAGACACCTCTGCTCTTCCCTCGCTGCTCATCCAGCAGTGTGACAGCAGTGACACGGCCTGCCCCGGGAGGGAACCCTCAGCAGAGCCACCTGTAAGGCAGGGACACACCACTGTGGGTGACAGTAGGAAGAGTTTGTGAAGGGACACCTGCCTAGTGCTGGAAAATCAGAGAGCTGCACCAAACTGGGATGGCTGGGTCGTTCCTGGGCACACCAAGGCACAGAAAGAGCTGCTCTGAGGGGCATGAGGGCCTGGGCATCCCATGTGGATCTCACAGGGGTCTGGGGCTGTGCTGGACACCAGTGTGTAGTGTGACATCCTCTCCCCAAGGTCAGCGTGTGCCACAGCACATCCAGCACAGCCTCGCCTCAGAGCCCTGGCCCTGCTGTCAGCACTGTCCCCAGCACCAGCCCTGGCAGGGACATTCCTGGGCCAGAGCACAAGGAAATCCCCCTTCTGAGACAGCAGGGGGAGAAGCCTGTTCCTCCCTGCAGCCTCCAGGTCAGCTGAGCTCAGGAATGCCCTGGATCTCATTTCCCAGGGAATGCAGAGCCTCTGCAGATGGATAACCTGCCCGGATGCAGCAGGCACCTGAGGCTGCAGGCAGGGAGCCTCCAAGGGACGCGGCTCTGCTCCCAAATTATCACCCAGTGCCCAAAGCTGAGCTGCACTTCAGGACCCCTGGCCCGTGAGCCAAGGGCAGATCCTGGCGGCTCCTGGGCCACCAGAGCTGGCACAGCCCCACCCTGCCCCACCTGCACACACATTTTTGTGTACAGCCGTGGGATCCCGGTGCGTGCAGGTCTCTGGGAGAGCGTCAGCCCTGATCCAGCTCCAGGGCCTGAAGACAGCACAGCTACTGTCAGCATTGGGCTGCCTGATGGTTTGTGCTGTGCAGCATCTGTGGGCTGGGCAGAGCCTGCGGGAGCTGGGCTGGGCAGGCTGCCCAAGGGAACGCTGCCAGGGATGCCATCAACGCCCCCCGACATCCGCAGGGGCTGCCGGAGCACGGGCCGGGCTCTGCTCGGTGCTGCCGGTGCCAGCAGCAGCAGCAGCGGCCATCGAAGAAAGGGCAGCGAGGGGCAGGGCAGCGGGAGGGAGAACTTGTGTGCGTGGAGGGACGGCAGAGCCCTGGAACAGCTGCCCAGGGAGGGCCTGGAGTGTCCCTGTGTGGAGCCATCCCAGCCCCAGCCGGGCACCTTCCTGTGGCATGCACCAGGGCACCCGGCCTGGCCAGGGCTGGGCTGGGAGCTCCAGAGGGACATTTCTGCCCCAAATCCCCTGGGATCCTGTTATTCTCAGTGCTGTGTGTGACATGGCCTCTCACACACAGCCAGGCCTACCCCTGTCCCAGTCCAGGTCCTTCCCCCCAAAATCGAGGTATTTGGTTTATTTACAGCTTTTTAGTTCAGTTTTGCTGGGTGGCAAACCCACACATGCAGCACAAGCAAACCTCTCACTACTGACCCGTTTTACCAACCAAAGGCGTTGCAGTGCCCGGTTCTGTGGGCAGTCAGTGCCCTCCCTGCTGCTGTCAGTGCCCAGCGCCACGCTGGCTCTGTCCCTCCTGTGCCCGGGGCTCCCTGCCCTGCCCTGTGCCCAGCCCCGCTGTGCCCAGCAGTTTGTCCCTTCTCCTGGCACTGTCCCCTGGGTGTGCCCTGGCAGGGAGCTCCGTGTGCCCCAGGGCAGCCCCGGGGAGCCGGGCTGGCTCTGCCCAGGCTGGGCATGCTGTGAGCTCGCTGCCCGCCCGGGCCTGGGGCTGAACCTCCTTTCCCGAGCCCCGGAGCCCCCGGCTGCCGGGGCAGGGGGATTTGGGTGCTGACAGCCTCTGCTCGTGCCCGCGACACGCCACAGATTGAGCTGTCCCCATGCCTGGTTTTGTGTCTTGGCCCTGTCACTGTTCCTTGTCCCGGTCCCTGTGGCTGTCCCTGTCCTTGTCCCCATCCCGGTCCCGCTCCCTGTCTCTGCTTTTGTCCCCATCCCTGGTCTCTCTGTTCCCTGTCCCCCTCCTTGTCCCTCTGTCCCCATCCCTGTCCCTCTGTTCCGTGTCCCTTGTCCCCATCCCTGTCCTTCTGTCCCGTCCCTGTCCCTGTCCCTTGTCCTCATCCCGGTCCCTTGTCCCCCTCCCTGTCGCCGTTCCTCTGTCCCTGTCCCCATCCCTGTCCTTCTGTCCCGTCCCTGTCCCTGTCCCTTGTCCTCATCCCTGTCCCTTGTCCCCCTCCCTGTCGCCGTCCCTCTGTCCCCATCCCTGTCCCTCTCCCCTCACGCCCGACCGGAAGTGACGCCATTTCGGCGCGCCAGCGGCGTCCACACGCACGCGGCCGCCGGGGTCGCGCGAGGCGCGGCGCGTCTGGTGACGTGTTCCCGCCGCGCGTGGCCGCCAGCGGCGCCGGGGCCGGGTCGGGAGCGGGGCCGGGGCCGGGGCCGGGAGCGGGAGCGGGGCCGGGATGTTCCGCATCGAGGGGCTGGGGCCCAAGATGGACCCCGAGGAGCTGCGCCGCAAGATGCGCCGCGACGTGCTCGCCTCCGTCCGCAACTTCGTCATCTACGTCGCACTGCTGCGGATCAGTGAGTGACAGCGGGTGGCGCGGCCCGGGCGTGCGCCGGGCCCGGCCTCTGGGCTCTCGTTCCCGGGATGCGCTGGGCCTGAGCTTCGGAGGTGTCCTGGGCCCCCGTCGCCGAGGACATCCCGGCCCCGCGCTCCCGGGATGCGCCGGGTCCCAGCTCGGGGGTGTTCTGGGCCGTGTTCCCGGGGATATCCCGGCCAGGCGTTCCCCGCATATCCCGGCCCCGCGCTCCCGGTGCCGTGCCGGGGCCGCCCGGGGGGTGTCTCACGTCGGGCGCGGTGTCTGAGCTGCGGCACCGTCCCGCAGCAGTCTCGGCGCGGGCCGCGCCCCACTCGGCGATGTTTTCTCCGCAGCTCCGTTCATCCTGAAGAAGCTGGACAGTATATGAGCCCTCGGGACCGGCGGGATGGCCTGCGGCTGCTTTCCCCGGGCACTGCGGCGGGAGCGGCGCCGCACGGCTCCCGGGGGTGTCCCCTCGGCACCGGCAGCGCGGGCGGGCCCGCGGGGGAGTCCCGGCCGTGACGGAGCGCTCGCTGTGCCGTGAACAGAGCCCCCGTCCGCCCCGCGCTGCGGCTGCCCGGCTCACCTCGCGTCCGTGTGAACGCCCAGTCTGCCCTGCACCCAGCCCAACAACAGCCCCATGGAAATAAACGGGAGAGCAGCTGTGCCACGGCCCTGTCCTGCTGTGTTTGTGATAATTAATTACAGTGATGGAGCTGGGTGAGGCCCGGGGAGGGGAGGGGAGGCAGGGCAGAGGGGCAGGGGCACAGGAAGGTGCCCGGCTGGGGCTGGGATGGCTCCACACAGGGACACTCCAGGCCCTCCCTGGGCAGCTGTTCCAGGGCTCTGCCGTCCCTCCACGCACACAAGTTCTCCCTCCCGCTGCCCTGCCCCTCGCTGCCCTTTCTTCGATGGCCGCTGCTGCTGCTGCTGGCACTGGCAGCACCGAGCAGAGCCCGGCCCGTGCTCCGGCAGCCCCTGCGGATGTCGGGGGGCGTTGATGGCATCCCTGGCAGCGTTCCCTTGGGCAGCCTGCCCAGCCCAGCTCCCGCAGGCTCTGCCCAGCCCACAGATGCTGCACAGCACAAACCATCAGGCAGCCCAATGCTGACAGTAGCTGTGCTGTCTTCAGGCCCTGGAGCTGGATCAGGGCTGACGCTCTCCCAGAGACCTGCACGCACCGGGATCCCACGGCTGTACACAAAAATCAGATTCGTTTTCCAACGTGCAGCGAGCCAATAATTACACACTGGAGAGAGACAGTAAGTATTTATTTCGGTTGTGTAAACCCATGTGCTCAGTGTATTCCACACATGCAGCACAAGCAAACCCCTCACTACTGACCCGTTTTACCAACCAAAGGCGTTGCAGTGCCCCGGTTCTGTGGGCAGTCAGTGCCCTCCCTGCTGCTGTCAGTGCCCAGCGCCACGCTGGCTCTGTCCCTGCTGTGCCCGGGGCTCCCTGCCCTGCCCTGTGCCCAGCCCCGCTGTGCCCAGCAGTTTGTCCCTTCTCCTGGCACTGTCCCCTGGCTGTGCCCTGGCAGGGAGCTCTGTGTGCTGGGGTTAAACCTGCTTTCCTTGGAGCTCAAAGTGCCCCAAGCTCCCTGGTCAGCCTTTCCTGGGGGAGTTGTGGCACCTGCAGCCCCCAGAGCACAGGGAATGCTGCCCGAGGGCCACACGGGGGGCAGGGCAGAGGCAGAGCCCTGTGCCTCCCCTCAGCATCCCCACGAGCTGCCTGGGCCCTGCGGCCAGCCAGGGAGAAATAGGGATTTCTGTCAGCTCAGCAGAGGCAGAGGCAATTCCAGAGCAGCTGCTCCCACTGTGCCCCTGATCACAGGGCTAATTGAGCTAATTGAGCCTGCCCCCCTGGCTGCAGGCCCGGCCAGGTGGCCGCGGAGCAGAGTTCCCAAAGCACCCACAGCCAGCAGGGACAGCAGTGACAGCAGGGACACGAGAGGAGCAGCGTTCCCAAAGCACCCAGCAGTGACAGCAGAGCAGCAGCGTTCCCAAAGCAATTCCCAAAGCAATTCCCAAGGGACCCACAGCCAGCAGGGACACGAGAGGAGCAGCGTTCCCAAAGCACCCAGCAGTGACAGGACGTTCAATCCCAGGCCAGGACAGCCCGTCCCAGCCACAGGAGGTGTAGCACTGCCCTCCCAAGAGCTTTGCAGCAGCGTCCCCGGGGCAGGGACAGCTCGGCTCCCTGTGACACACGCGCAGGGCTGTGCCAGCTGCAGCAGCCCCGTCGCTCGCTCTGAGCCAGGCTCTCCCCTGCCCTGCTGGCAGGAGCAGACTGGCACGGCCCGAGCCAGTCTGGCACAGGACCAGGGAGTCTCCGTGTGCGCTTTGTGCCTGCTGCTCCTCCAGCCTCACTCTCTGCTGGAGCAGGCTGAGAGGGGCTGCTTGCCAGAGCTTGGCTGGGAGGAGACGGGGGAATGTGAGTGAAACACGGCACAGGACTGAGCACAGGCTGGAGAGGAACAGCAGCAGGGGACAGGAGTGCTGCTAAGGAGCAGTACAGCTCTGCAGGACAGGGACTGGGCAGTTCTGGCCACAAGCTGCTCCACTGGAACCACCCCATTCTGTTCTTCCCTTTGAGAGATGGGGGATGAGGAACATTTCCTGCGGGAGGTGCTCCCATGGATAGGCCAGAGCCCTCAGGTGTGAGGTGACTGGCAAGGCAGGGAAAGCCTTGCCTTGGGTTTTGACACCTTCCTGAGCTGTCCTTGGGGTGTTTGTGGCACCTTTCCCGAGTTCCCTCAAACGTCTGCACTCCAAAGCTTGGACAGTTCATACCACAATCACCACTTCAGCTGCAGTCAGTCCCATAATTACAGGAGAATTTCCCCTTCCATTCCTTGGAGCTGCAGGAAGATTACATGTGTGGCACTGCCCTGAGCACTCTGACCAGAGCCTGGCACCACCAGGAGCAGCTGGCAGGAGGTGCAGGCACTGCCACAGGGGCAGCTGCTCCTCCCCAGGGGTGTGAGGAGAGCCAGACTCCACTGGCACAGGGAGAGAGGGGCACGGGCACAACTGCTCAGCAGCTCTGTCAGACACAGCACACAATGCTCTGATAACAGCAAGGTAAAGCTGTCAGAAGCACTGAATTAGACACAGATCTTTAAAAAATCCCACATTACAGTGATGCCTCAGGTTTTAGCTTTGATATTTCTCAGATTCTGTGCTGCTTTAGTGTGTGTGGGTCTGGGTTTCACATTATGAGATGCTGAGCTCTGTGCACAGAGCAGGGAGACAAAACAATTCCTGCTCCAGCTGGGGAACAAATGATCCAAATCTCAGCCCAGGAGCACAAACACCGTGGGCTGGAGAGAGAAAAACAAGCAGGGTGGGACTGCAGGGGCTAAAGCTGGAATGGGACAATGAACTGCAAGGTGCAAATGGAGCAGAACTGATCCCAGGCAGAGACCCCGTGCCCGGCCATGCATTTTGGGGCCATTTTGGGTTCATTTTGGGGCCATTTTGGTTCATCTTGGGTGCGGCCCTGGCTGTGCTCTGGTGCTGCCCAAGGTGCATCCATGGAGGAGACCCTTTGAATAAATCCCTGCTCTATTCTGGAACTCCATCCAGCCTCTGTTCCAGGGCAGCCTGAGCAAGGCATCAACAGCAGTGGGGAAGAAACACAGGCAGGCAGTTCCCCTGTGGGGAGGCTGAGGGCACCGAGGAAGTACAAGGATAGGAAGGAGCATCAAGGAATGTGAAAATGGATTGCAGAGACCTGCAAACGTGCAGTGCTGTGAGGAGGAGGCAGCCGGGCAGCCCCGTGCGTGGTCAGCACTGCTGGAGCCTCACACCACAGCTGTGGCCATGGTGGTACCAAAATCACCTGATCAACCCCTGGCAGCATGGAGCATTAACAACCTGCCTTTCTTTATTTGGTTAGATGCATGAGGGGACATCTCCTCTGGAATATCGTGCATGTGCAGCACAGAAAATGCTCCTGTTTGGATTCTATATCTTACAGACATACTAATTTATTTTCCTGGAATAAGCATACATAGGATAGTCATTTCCCAAAAATCATTATGTTCCCTTCCTTTTGTTTATGGATTCTGCTGTCCCAGGGGTCTCCTGGGGGTCACAGACCCCAGAGCTGTAGCTGAGCACTTGAGGAGCTGGTGTTATTTCCAAATGTGGAGCTGAGCTGGCCTGACCGGGCTGGTGGGTGAGCCTGCCGTTCCTCTTGGTTAATGTTTGCCAGGCTCCTTGGGAATGAGCACCGTGTGCTTCCCCGGGACAGTGGCCGGTGGAGAATGGCCATTGTGCGAGCCCACTGGCTGTGCAAGCAGCTCCAGCAGCTCCTGCTGGGCCAGCAGCAGGCTGCTCACACACCCGCTGTCCCTGCCAGGCCTGGGGACACCGGGGCAGGGCAGAGTGAGCGCTGCTCAGGGTGAGGCTCCAGCTGCTCCCCGTCACCCCTGGCACTGCCCGGGAACTGCCTCACCTGTGCCCAGGACAAGGGAACTGGGAATCTGACTCCATGTCCTTAGAAGGCTATTTGAATATTTCATATGATGGGATGTGGTATGATGTGATATGATATAAAATGTAACATAACATGATATGATATACTGTATTATGTTGTATTATGTTGTATTATGTTATGTTATGTTATGTTATGTTATGTTATATTATATTATATTATATTATATTATATTATATTATATTATATTATATTATATTATATTATATTATATTATATTATATTATGTTATATTATGTTATATTATGTTATATTACGTTATATTACGTTATATTATGTTATATCATATCATATCATAGAATGCTATACTAAAACTACTAAAGAACAGAGAAAGGATACAGACAGAAGGCTTAACAAGACGCTAATGAAAAACGCATGACTGACTCCTCAGAGTCCAACACAGCTGATGGTGATTGGCCATTAACTAAAAACAATTCACATGTTGGATAAACAATCTCCAAACACATTCCAAAGCAGCAAAACACAGGAGAAGCAAATGAGATAATATTTGTTTTGTGTTTCACTGAGGCTTCTCAGCTTCCCGGAAGAGAATCCTGGGCAAGGATGTTTTTCAGAAAATATGACAGTGACACTCGCCTTTCCTATCTGAGAGCACATGGACAAGGGGACACAGGGCTGCCACCGCCGGGGCTCCATGGCCCAGCCATGCCAGGGCCTTGCTCCAGCGCTGTCACACCGGGGCACGGGCAGCTCCTGCCACCCACAGGTGCCTCCCAGGGTGGTGTCAGGCACAGGATGCTCCCTGCTGGGCTGGGATTTTCCTGCTGAAGCTGAGAAGTTTCAGCAACAGATGCAAACAATGGTTATCTGCTGCTGTGGAATGCAACAGGTGCATCTGGGATTGGTCTCATATGGATGTTTATAATTAATGGCCAATCAAGATGGAGATATCTCAGACAGAGTCTGAGAGAGCTGCCTTTGTTATTCGTTCTTTTCTATTCTTAGCTTAGCTAGCCTTCTGAAGAAACCTTTTCCTTTCTTTTTCTTTTTAGTATAGTTATAATGTAATATATATATCATAAAATAATAAACCAAGCCCTCTGAACATGGAGCCAACATTCTCGTCTCTTGCCTCATCCAAAAACCCCTGTGACCATGGTCACACCATCAATGCCAAATTTTCCTGCATTCAGTTCCTGCAGTGAGCCCTGGACGTGCCCCACAGCTTGCCCTGTGCCCCTGGCTGTGTCTCTGCCCAGGACAGGCTGGTGCCCCCAGCCCCGTGGGACTGGGGGTGCTGGATGGGGCGCGTGGCCCCAGTGACAGCCCTGGGTCCCCCTGAGGCTTGGGGCTCTGCTGATGTGCACGGATGAAGTGCTCATCACCGCAGTCAGTGCTCCGTTCTCTCATCTCTGGGAGGGCCAGCAGCGACAGTCGTGTCATTGCAGTGAGCCCCAGCCAGCTCACCTGAAGCCAGCTGTTCTAACTCACCCATAAATTCTCAGCTGGGCCATCCCAGGGGTGTCCCCGCACCCCAGTGGGTTTTGCACCCCTCAGAGTGCCCTGTCCTGCTGTGGCCTGGGGCTGTGTTGTCCCAAGGGCTGCTCAGCACTCCAGGGGAAAGCTTCCCTTCCTGCTCTTTCCTCTTCTCTCGGGAGAGGTGAATGTGGCCCTGCCTTGTGGAGCTGCACCCACGGCTGAGGACCCCTCAGATGGTGGAACCAGAACCCCCAGAGGCTTTGGCAGGAAATCAGAGAGGATGCTGTAAAGCAATGTCAAGGCCTCGAGGGAAATGTTTCAGACTTTTCACCCATTTTCCTGTGATCCAGGGAGGGACAGAGACAAGAGGAAAGGTGAGCCCACAGAAACTGTGACCTGTGACCACAGCAGCTGCTGCACCAGCACCGAGGGTGGGCGAGATTTGTGTGGTGTCCTCAGCAGGTTCTGCGTGCTGGGCTTGGTGATGAGCAGAACCAGAGCCCTTCGGGCATGCAGCAGAGCAGAGCAGAGGGGTGCTGCTGTGCCCTGTCTGCAGCCTCCCCCCGTGGAAACGTGCCTGGAGCTGGGGCTGCTCCTGAAGGCACCAAAACCCTGAGCACAGAGGCCAGGGAGCCCCAGGACCTCTGCACGAGGTGCTCCAGAGGGGCTGGTGTTCTGCTGTGAGCTGTGGAGGGATTTCCTCCTTCACAGCTGCACCTCTGCAGAGTTCCCCAGGCCCTTAATCCTTTCCAGGCCCTTAATCCTGCCCAGGTCCTTAATCCCAGTCATTCCATTGGTGTCATCCGGGCTGCAGGACGTGGAGCTGAGTGTGCCCGCAGGCTCAGCTCACAAACTGAGAGCTGCCAGAGGTTCCATCCGGCATGGGCAGAGCTTGGCATGTCGGCAGCCACAAGCTGTATCTTCCCAAGCAGTTCTGAAATGTTTCCCAGGGCAGCTGTGACAGGGTCCGAGCGTGAGTGGTGATGAATGCTGCTTGGAGACAAAATGTCCTGTAACTTTTTGAGTTATTGTTCCCCACGCCTTTGGAACTGCAACTGCTCAGAGGCAAGGAAACCAGTGCCCAGCTCCACCCCACACAGGCCCAAATTTCGTGTTTTGTAGGTCAGCACAGGCTTCAGATATCTCTTGCTAGTGGATACCAGTATTCACCCCCAGGACAAGCAACCAGGGCTTTATTTTTTTTTTAATTAAGCATCTGTTTCCTGTGTGGATGGCTTTGAAAACATCACCCAGGGCCACGAGGGAGGGGAGATGTGATGCAGTTTCCCAGGGAAGCTGCATGAATCAGCAACTGATGCAAAGCCTTTTTCTGAGCACTGTTTAATGTTGCATTAATTTCAGATGTCAGGCCTCAACCCCATTTTTTTGTCAATTTCAGCGACCACAGGCTAGCGCGGCTCGTGAAAGGTGCCAAACTTAGTTCTCACGTCAGCAGGGGAGAAAAATAACCCCGATTTCTGCGGGCGAGCTGTTTTGGGAGAGGAGCGGTTCCTGGGAGAGGGGCAGGGCAGCAGGAGCCGCGTCCCGTGCCCCGGTGCTGTTTGTGCCCGGAGCCCGGCCGGCGGCAGCGGGGCCGGGATGCTGCCGGGCCGCCCGATCGATGCCTCGGGGCAGCCGCGCTGAGGCGGGCAGGGAGGGCACCTTGGCGGCCAGGGCAGGTGCCAGGGCAGGAAGGAACGGCTGAGCGCGGGATGTGGGCTCCGTGTCCCGCGGGTGTCCGTCTGTCCGTGCCCTTGGCACCGCCGGGAGCAGCGGGCGGCTGGGGGCGACGCGGGATCCCGGCTGTTCTATCCTCTCAGCAGCCCTGGGAAGATGAATAGGACTAAACCAAACACAAATCCGAAAAATCGTAGCCTTTTCTTCCATCTCCCACCTAGGCTGAATAGCAATCGTTATTATCTACAACGCTAAACTCACCCTCCTCAAAATCTACCTGTACGCTGTGAGAACGGCAACCGTTTTCCTCACCCTAAAGACAATCAAAGTCCTAAAGCCATCTACCCCAGTAACTGCATGCACAACATTCCGTCCCTGAACGCAACACTACTCGTAACCCTGCTCTCCCTTGCAGGACTCCCTCCCCTGACGGGATTCCTGCCCCAATGATTTATCATTCAAGAACTGACTAAGCAAGACATAGCCCCGGCAGCCACACTTATCTCCCTCTTTTCCCTGCTAAGCCTGTCCTTTCACCTTTGTCTCGCACACTGCACAACAAGCGGGACCCCAAATAACGCCCGGGGTGACAAGGTGGGACCCCAAATAACGCCCGGGGTGACAGGGTGGGACCCCAAATAACGCCCGGGGTGACAAGGTGGGACCCCAAATAACGCCCGGCCTCGCCCGCTCCCTCCAGCCCTGCCCGGGGAGCCCAGGGACACAGAGGGAGCTGGGAACACAAACTGGGGACTCGGAGCAAGGGACATCCCGTCCACAGCTGTCCCCGAGAGACTCAGCCCCGTATTCCGGGGATGACATCTGTCCGTAGAGGTCAACCCCTGCACACGCTTGGGACCATCAGCACGGGCACGGGATGCGGGGATTTGGGATGCGGGGTGCGGGGCTGCGGGGTGCGGGGATGCGGGGATGCGGGGTGCGGGATGCGGGATGCGGGATGCGGGATGCGGGGTGCGGGGTGCGGGGATGCGGGTGCGGGGATGCGGGGTGCGGGATGCGGAGTGCGGGGATGCGGGGATGCGGGGTGCGGGGTGCGGGGATGCGGGCCGAGCCCCCCGGTGCGGGGTGCGGGGGTGCGGGGCGGGGGCGGGCCGGGGGCGGCTCCCGGGGGCGGGCCCCGCCGCTGTCATTGAGAAGCCGCCGGTGCCCGCGGGCGCGGCAGCGCTGCGCTCCCGGCCGCAGGTAACGGGGCTCGCTCGGGGTGGGCGCGGGGTCCGCTCCGCTCTGCTCCGCTCCGGTCCGGTCCGGTGCGCGCCGTCGGGGAGGCGCCGGTGCCGCCCTGTCCCGCTCCCTCCGCGCGTGTCCCGTTCGGGGCCGCGAGCTCCGTCCCCTTCTCCGCGCGTTGGGCGATGATTTAGCGGTTTCTGTCCGATCCTGCCCCAAAAGCCGTGGGCTGGTTTCCTTATCGGTGCGAGGAAACCACACACGTGCGCCCCGCTCTAATAACAAAATCCGCGAGCAAAAACCTCCCCGCGATTCTCAGCTGTTGGATTCACAGCCAGGATTTTGGGCTCTTTAACCAGATGGGGGAGAATATTGTGCGAGAAGTTTGGCCGGAGCTGGGGGGAGCAGGAGCAGGGCGATTTCCCCGCGCGGGTGGCGGGGTTCCGTGTGGGCAGCCGGGGCTCGGAGCTCCGGAGCGGCGCCGACGGGCAGGGAGGGCTCCGGCGAGGCTGGGGGCTCGCACCCCTGCCCACAGCAGCTCTGGGGGCTGGTACCCCTGCCCACAGCAGCTCTGGGGGCTCGCACCCCTGCCCACAGCAGCTCTGGGGGCTGGTACCCCTGCCCACAGCAGCTCTGGGGGCTGACACCCCTGCCCACAGCAGCTCTGGGGGCTCACACCCCTGCCCACAGCAGCTCTGGGGGCTCACACCCCTGCCCACAGCAGCTCTGGGGGCTGGTACCCCTGCCCACAGCAGCTCCGGGGGCTGGTACCCCTGCCCACAGCAGCTCCGGGGGCTGGTACCCCTGCCCACAGCAGCTCTGGGGGCTCGTACCCCTGCCCACAGCAGCTCTGGGGGCTCGTACCCCTGCCCACAGCAGCTCTGGGGGCTGACACCCCTGCCCACAGCAGCTCTGGGGGCTGGTACCCCTGCCCACAGCAGCTCTGGGGGCTCGTACCCCTGCCCACAGCAGCTCTGGGGGCTCGTACCCCTGCCCACAGCAGCTCTGGGGGCTGGTACCCCTGCCCACAGCAGCTCTGGGGTCTCACACCCCTGCCCACAGCAGCTCTGGGGGCTCACACCCCTGCCCACAGCAGCTCCGGGGGCTGGTACCCCTGCCCACAGCAGCTCTGGGGGCTGACACCCCTGCCCACAGCAGCTCTGGGGGCTCACACCCCTGCCCACAGCAGCCTGGTGCTGTTCGTGGCGCTCACACGGCTCTCCGGGCACTGGGATCGCACCTGCCCAGGTCACCTGTTCCAGGTGTGCTTGGTGCTCTGGTCTCCCGAGCAGCGTGCGTTGCTACTGACAGCTCTCAGCTCCTCTGGCTCCTTGTCTCAGGCATGTTTGCTCCATTCCTGGGAAGCTTCCTGAAGTTTCTGCTCCCGGGCAGGCCTGGTGGCACCTGAGGTGCCGGTGGGGTGTGTGAGATGAGCCTGCGCGGTCCGAAGGGGCTGTGGAATGGAACATTAGCTCTGCATTAGCCACGGAGCTCTGTTCCAGAGGAGCAGAGCTGCTGGCCCAGGAGATTCAGCAGATCCAGAGGCGGAAATGGCAATCCTGTAGGAGAGGGAGCCCTCAGTGAACCATTTCCTTCACTTTATCTCTTTCTGTGATTCTGTTCTTGCTCCCAAGTGGGGCTCTCTGCAGGGAGGCGCAGAGACAGATGTTGGGAGAGCTGTTGTACAACCTGAGAGAAATCCAGGCTGGAAATGACACAAAATCTGGAAGTCTGCAGGCAGCATTTAACCCCCACTGCTTCAATTCCAGCTGACTC
This sequence comes from Ammospiza caudacuta, assembly GCF_027887145.1. NCBI lineage: Eukaryota > Metazoa > Chordata > Aves > Passeriformes > Passerellidae > Ammospiza > Ammospiza caudacuta. Next base: position 604,159 of record NC_080632.1, on the reverse strand, counting down.
TGCTAGAGAGGCCCATGCCTCGTTTCCCCCATCTGTGAACTGACCTGGCCAGGCCAGTGAGGAATCTCTGGGGCCACTCTGGGTGGGAAGGCCAAGGGCACGAGAGGGACAGCAGGGACGTGGCAAACCCTCTGCCCTGCCTGGTTCAGCCCTCAGGAGCAGGCAGATGGCACAGGTTTCCACGTGTGCTGCTGGCTGATGTATCCTGGGTTTCGCTCCCATAAGGTTTAGTGAATTACCCTCTAAATTCTTGCTGAGCAATCTGCTGTCAAGCGGGTGCTTAATGCTGCTCAGTGCTCTGGGCTCTCCCTCTTTGTGGACAGCCTGTGTTTCCAGAGCTGGGGAGAAGCTCTGGGCTCCTCTGATGTGCCTCTGTGTGTGGCATGACATTCCTGAATCAATATTTCTGAAGTGCAGGTGTTTTCCCCTTTGTCCTGTTCCTCCTTTCCTGACATTTGCCAAAAGGCCGCGCCGAAGCTGCTTCCCAGCACTGCTGGGATCTCCTCCAGTGACACATGCGCAGGAACTGCTCTGAACTGGAGTTTTTCCTCTGTGGAGGGTCCCGGGAAGGCCCTGGGGGCATTGCAGAGGGCTCCATGGGAAGGAGCTGTGGGGCAGGGGGCAGGAGGAAACCTGCCCTGTGTGCTGGCAGCCCTTGTCCAGGGAGACGGAGCTGCAGGGGGAAGGAAAGTCTTCACACACTTCCACCTCACGCTATTTTTAGGGGTGAAAGCTGCTCAAGAGGGAAGTATTGATTTTCCTCCTTTCCACCTTGAACGTTCTGTCTATCGTTTCCTCTGGTTTGTGTGCGCCCTGCACAAAGCTATTCCTGCCTCTCCCCTCGTGCCCCAGCCAGCCCAGCACGCGTGGCCTCTGCTGAAACCACTTCTGTTTGCTGCCTGGGGTCTCTGGTGCCCAGAAACTCACATTGCAGAGCTCATTCTGCTCTCTGGGGGCCAGAGGGTGCCTCTGTGAAACCTCACCAGGGTCAGTGCAGGACAGTGGGAGAGGACAGTGCAGGTGCAGAATCTCTCCTGCCTGCCTGGGATGGCGAGGGCCAAATTCTCTTGCTGGCTGCTCTTGATTTACAGCAGCTGGATAGAGCATGGGGCTGGTTGTAGGGGTTTTTTGTGTGGTTGAGGTTTTTTTTGTTTGCTTGGGTCTTTTTTATTTTTTATTTTTTATTTTTTATTTTTTATTTTTTATTTTTTATTTTTTATTTTTTATTTTTTATTTTTTATTTTTTATTTTTTATTTTTTATTTTTTATTTTTTCATTTTTCTTTTTTATTTTTCTTTTTTCTTTTTTTTTTCTCTTTTTTCTTTTTTCTTTTTTTCTTTTTTTCTTTTTTCTTCTTTCTTCTTTCTTTTTTCTTCTTTCTTTTTTCTTCTTTCTTCTTTCTTTTTCCTTTTTTCTTTTTTCTTTTTCCTTTTTCTTTTCTTGCTTGTTTTGGTTTTTTTGGGGTTTTTTTTTTGTTTTTTGTTTTTTGTTTTTTTTTTCCTGGTAGCATTTGTTTATAGGCAGAAATCTGAGTCTCGGGTAGTAATGAAAAGCAGCAATGCTTTTAACTGAACTTGAGTTTTTCCTCTGTGGAGGGTGCCAGGAAGGCCATGGGGATACTCCAGAGTGCTGAGCTCCAGAGGCGCAAAAAACCAACAAACAAAACCAAAACAAACAAACAATCCCTACAATTAAAAAAAAAACCAAAAAAAAACAAAACAAAAAAAAAAAACCACAAAACCCACCACCCCACACTGCTGAGGTGTTATTCTGTTAACCTGTTTATTCTGTAAACCTGTTATTCTGTTTTCTTGTTTACATTTTTCTTTTGGCGGTAACTTTGCTCCCTGCACGCGCACACCCTGTGCTGTGAGCACAGGGTGCCACGGCGGCTCTGTCCCTGCTCCTGTGGCTCAGCTCTCCCTGGCTGCATCCCCAGGAGCATCTCCAGGAGCTCTGTGGGATGATGGTGATGGTGGGTTCTGCTCTGTGCTGGTGCCTCCCCAGACCTGGCTGACCTTCAAGAGCTCTGCTGCAGAGAGGCTGCGCCGTGCCAGGAGAGGCTCTGGTGCAGCTCAGGCCACGCTGGTCAGGAAGGAGCTCAGCTTTCCCTCCCTGCCAGGAGCACGGGGCTGTGCTGACCCTCTGGGCTGGGCTGGGCTGGCTGGGCAGGGACCAGGGACCAGGGACCAGGGACCAGGGACCAGGGACCAGGGACCAGGGACCAGCCCTGCCCCACCTGGGGCCGCACAGGGTGGGCATGTGTCACGGAGACACAGGAGGGGACACCACGGCACCACAGCGTGGCTTGGGATGGCAGGGAGCTTTAAAGGCCACCCAACCCAGCCCCCTGCCATGGGAAGGGACAACTCCCACTGTCCCTGCTGCTCCAAACCCCATCCAAGCTGGCCTTGGGCACTGCCAGCGCTGGGGCACCGCAGCTGCTCCGAGCCAGGGCCTCCCCACCCTCGTTGTACATTGCTTTTTGCTCATGTGTAGTCGCAATCTGCCTCTTTTACTCTGAACCCATCATCCCTTGTCCTGTCACTGCAGGCCCTGCTAGAAATCTGTCCCCACATGTCTTGTGAGTTCCCTTTGGGTGCTGGAAGGGGCTCTGAGGTCTCTCCAAAGCCTTCCTTTCTCCAGCCTGAACAATCCCAGCTCTGTCAGCCTTTCCTCACAGCAGAGGTGTTCCAGCCCTCTGATCACACAGGATGCCTGCTCTGGCCCGGCTGCAGCAGCTCCACATCCTTCCTGTGCTGGGCCTCAGCGCTGGAGGCAGCTCTGCAGGTGGGGTCTCACCTGAGCGGGGCAGAACGGCCCCTCCCTGCAGGTGGGGTCTCACCTGAGCGGGGCAGGGGGGCAGAATGCCCACACTGGGGGCTCAGGCAGCACAGGGGGGTTCTGGCTCCCAGCACACGTGGCCAGGGCAGGGACAGCTCTCACCCCGAGTTCTCCTCCCAGGGCTGCTCTGGGGCCCTTTCCAGCCATCTCTGCTGTCCATGGGTAAGTTCCTGCTCAGGCAGAGCCCAGCAGCTCCCTGCTGGTGGCAAACACCGCGAGCAGCGCTGCCAGGAGCTCCTGTGGGCGAAGGGACAGGGGAACAGCACCCAGAGCTTCACAGCAGCTCGTGGCAGCATCTCACCAGGCATTTCCCTGTCAGGGGGTGCAGGGGTGCTGCTGCTCCCGCTGCCTTGTCTGCTGGGAGACAACACCTTAAAACAAACACGTCATATCTAAAGTACCAGGAAGACTTTTGCCCATCCAAAAAAATTCAGTTTGATGAATTAATATCTTCCATGAAATGTTGAATTACTCTCCTTGGGAGTGGGTTTGGTTTCTTCTTGCTGGTCAGAGCTGTGATGTGCATGTCCTGACCGGGCTGCCACGTGGCTCTGCACCTTCAGGTCTGCTTTGCCCCTGAAAACCCAGGGACACCCACTGGGGTTCCTCCCAGACACTGAGCTGTGGCTCTCCAGAAGGGCCAGGAGGCCACAAGAATCCCCGTGGGGTCACAGCTCCCTGTGAGGAGCTCTGTGAGGGACGGAGCCAGCTCCAGCTCCTCAGGGCTGTGCTCAGGGGCTTGGCACAGAAACAGCTGCACAGGGGCAGGGGCAGCCCTGGCACGTCCCAGGCTGGCACAGGTGACAGCTGGGGGGCCATGTCTGTCAGGAGCCAGGACATCCCTCTGTCTGTCCCGAGCAGCCCAGACCCTGCCAGGGGGCTCAGAGACCCTGGCACTCACAGAGCCCAAAATGCCCCTCTGGGTTTGATTATGACCCGTGGAGCAAATTACCAACCTCAGATGAAGATCTGCAAGCCACGACAAATTAAGTAGAATGATAGTGAATTTATCACAGGGTGAAAAACAGATTTTGGGATTTTTAGAATGGGGGTTCAGGGGGCAAGATGGAGGGATCTGGGCATGTCCAGCCTTTCTCCTTCTTCTTCTTGGCCTCCATCTTCTGGGTGATGTTGGCACTTTGGGATTGGTTTAGAGTAGAAGCTCCCTGTCTAACACAGGTGATGGGTATTGGGAAGTAACTGTAAATATTGTACATGTGGTTTTTAGTATAAAAAGGTAACACTGCCCTGGGGCAGGCAGAGTGCCTCTGAATGTCCTGCTGGAGGGACCTGGGCAGGGCAGGAGAAAGAATTTTATAGACAAGGAACAACAAACAACCTTGAGACCAAGAAATGAAGAGCTCTGACTGCTTCTTTGAGCAGAGACTTTGTGACACATCTCGGGGTCACTGTGAGCAGCAGAGGTGCCGAGACCTGTCCCACTCAGCTCCCTGTGCCCCGAGGAGGCTGTGGGGACAGGGGCTGCTCCTGGAGCTGTGCATTGTTTTAGGGAAACACCTGCCAGGCTGCCTCCTCTAGCACACCCGTTGTTTGGCCCAAACGCTGCAGTGTCCTGAAAGGAGAGCAGGTTTTCTTTCCTTAGTGCTCCATCTGGGGGTTTTAAATGTTTGTGCTTGGTCTTCTGACTTTCCTCCTTGTCCAATGGGTTAAGAGATTTTGTCTGGGAATTCCCTCTTGTAAAGGCGAGATAGAAAATCTGTCTTTTCTGCAGAGAGAAGGGGAAGAGGTGAGGGCTGGAGCTGCAGCTGGAGGTGCTGAGGAGGCACCTGATCCCTGGACTCACAGCTGGATCACAGGGTCCCCATTTTCCTGAGGAGGGGTCACAGTGCCATCCCTCAGCTCTGATTTCTGGGGGCACAGTGGATCACAGGGTCCCCATTCGTGGTCAGAGGTGCCTCTCAAGAGCTGTGTGGCTGGAGGGACAGGGTGAATTGTGCTGTATGAGGAGCAAAGTGCCCAGTGCCAGAACTGCTGAGGGGCTGAATTCCCCCCATGTTCTGAGCAGGCTTCCTGTGAGGAGCTCACCATCAAATGTGAGATTCCTGCCCTCCCTTCCTGGTTGGAAAGAGTGAGCTGGGGCAGTTCTAAGGCCTAGGAAGGTGCTGAGAGGAACGGGACCCCTTTTTTGTTGCGGCACATTTTTTTTGCTCCTCATTTCTGCGCTTCCAGCCGTCTCTGCTGCGCCTAGGTTCAGTCTCTGCTGTTTGTGTTGCAGCATGGAGCAGCAGCCCGCTGTCCCAGCATGTCCCTGAGGCACAGAGCGTCCAGCCCCAGCAGAGGACACCGGGGAGGAGGCCAGGACGTGCGGAGCTCCCGGGCTGGCCAGAGGCACCCTGTGAAAGGTGGATACAGCAGTTCCGGGAGTGAAACACAGGCAGCTGATTCTCCTCACGGATTCTGGCAGATAGAGGCACAATTTGTTTCACTTTGTGTCGGGCTGTGCCCCAGCCCACGGTTGTTCCCAGGGCTGGAGCTCGGAGGGCTGGCAGTGGTGCATGGCAGTGGTGCATGGCAGTGGTGCATGGCTGCAGGGTAGTGCATTGCCCTGCAGGGCACGTTGCTGGGGTGTGCAGGTACCACTGAGCTCTGCAGTTAGTATCAAACCAATTCCTGCTTTCACTGAGGACTCATGGTCTGCCAGGCTCACTTTGTGGGTGGGAAGCTCCCCCAGCCTGTGCACCTCCAAAAGAAGCCCACGGAGCCATGAAATCCTTGGGAAAGGGATGGTGGCATCACTGTGTGCCATGGAACACAGTGTGACCATGACACAAGTGACCAAAAGCACCGGGCAGGGGAGGCCGGGTGAGCAGGGGGTGCCCTGAGTGTCACAACAGGTGTCACCCTCTGCCAGAGCCCTGCTCTCCACAGCGTGCCAGCTGATCATTTTGAGTTTAATATAATTTAACATAGTTTCATATAATTTAATATAGTTTAATATCATGTAATATCATGTAATATCTTGTAATATCTTGTAATGGGTTGTGGGTTAGTGTTGGTAGTGCTGAAAGCTGTCCAGAAGAATTCCCCAGTCACCGTTTCCCTGTGATTTCTGTCAGTTCCAGGTAAATGGGAGATTTGGAGACTAGCTTAATCCATACACGAAAAGCATGTAGAATAGAGCAAATGGTAGCAAAATGGCTTCATCGCTCTCGGGACAGCCTGCCCAGGTGAGTGGGGTCTGTGGAGGGAGCACCTTGGGGCAGAGGCCGCCCCTGGGGCTGGCGCGGCCTGCGCGGCCTGCGCGGCCTGCTCGCTGTGTCTGTCCTCGGGAAATGCGCTCACAGAAACACAACAGCAGCAGCAGTTTGTGAGCAACCCCCCTGGCTGCCAGGGGCTGCCGTTCCTGCCGTGCTCTGCTGGGGTTTTGTGAGGAGGAAATGCAGCATTGCTCCACTGGAACTGGCTCTTCCTGAAGGTGGGCTCGTGCTTCTCTCTGTGGGCCCGCGTTTTGGCCTGGGCTGCATTGCCAGGGACCCTGGCCCACGGCTGCTTTCCTTCCCTGGGGCCTGGGAGTGACATTAGGGTGGAGTGGACACAGAGTGGGCACAGAGTGGACACCCATGGGCTGAGTGGATGGCCCAGAGCTCCCGTGCTGCCTCACTGGGTGAGGGTGCTGCTGCTCCCTGTGGATGGAGGCGATGCCTTGTGCTGGGGCACACCTGTGTGACATTCTCTCCTTCTGTGTCACCTCTGGGCTTGGCTGAGCTGTGCTCACAGCCTCCTGCGGAGCCCTGGGGCAGCCCCTGGGCAGCAGGCACAGCGTGCATCCTTGGACAAGCTGTCTGTGGTTGTGTCCTGTCTGACTGTGTGTTCTGGTGGCCCAGGGGCAGCGTGGCAGCGATGGACAGCGCTGGGGACAGTGCAGGGCAGCCCCCAAGCCGGGCCAAGGTGACGGTGACCGTGTACAAGGACCTGGTGCTGCAGCACTACGGCTTCGAGATCTGCCCTGGGCTGCCGCTGACCATCGCCTCCATCACCGCAGGTGTGGGGATGACAGAGCACCAGGGGATGGAGGGATGGACGGACTGCAGGCAGGGGTGTGGGTTCTGTGATTGTGGGATGGACAGACTGACTGCAGGCAGGGCTGTGGGTTCTGTTGGCGTGGGGATGGATGGACTGACTGCAGGCAGGGCTGTGGGTTCTGTGATTGTGGGATGGACAGACTGACTGCAGGCAGGGCTTTGGGTTCTGTTGGTGTGGGGATGGACAGACTGACTGCAGGCAGGGGTGTGGGTTCTGTTATTGTGGGATGGACAGACTGCAGGCAGGGCTGTGGGTTCTGTTGGTGTGGGGATGGATGGACTGACTGCAGGCAGGGCTGTGGGTTCTGTGATTGTGGGATGGACAGACTGACTGCAGGCAGGGCTTTGGGTTCTGTTGGTGTGGGCATGGATGGACAGACTGCAGGCAGGGGTGTGGGTTCTGTTGGTGTGGGGATGGACAGACTGACTGCAGGCAGGGGTGTGGGTCCTGTTATCATGGGATGGACAGACTGACTGCAGGCAGGGCTGTGGGTTCTGTTATTGTGGGATGGACAGACTGACTGCAGGCAGGGCTTTGGGTTCTGTTGGTGTGGGGATGGACAGACTGACTGCAGGCAGGGGTGTGGGTTCTGTTATCGTAGGATGGACAGACTGACTGCAGGCAGGGCTGTGGGTTCTGTTATCGTGGGATGGACAGACTGACTGCAGGCAGGGCTTTGGGTTCTGTTGGTGTGGGGATGGACAGACTGACTGCAGGGCTGTGGGTTCTGTTGGTGTGGGCATGAGCTGCTGGCTTTGGTTTCTGTTGGTGTGAGAGCCCTGAGCTCACCCCCAGGGGCACCAGGACTTGTCCCATCTCCCAGTCTGGGGCCAGTGTCAGTGTCCCCACGTGTCCCTCACCTGTGCTCACTCACTGCTGGCCTTCCTGATGCAGAGAGCTGCTCAAAGTCCTTCCTAGTGTTTTATCTGAAATTCAGAGGAAGAATTTAATCTTATCTCATAGAATTTCATCTTACTCCACTGTGGCCATGGTGATCTGAACAGACCCTGGGCTTTCAGCCCCATGACACAGGGCTTTGCTGCTGGATGCAGGCAGTGCTGAAATCAACCAGATTGATATTTAGCTATAGAAGGTGATGGGTGTAACTCAAAACCTCTCATTCTGGGTTGTTTTTTTGTTTAGTGGTTTGTTTGTTTGTTTTTTAATGTGTGCACAAAACCACGCTGTTTTCACCTGTTGGTGTGGGTGTCAGCCCTCTGTTTGGGGGCTGGTTGGGCTCTGGGCCAGGTCAGGGACCCTCTGTCACTCACACTTCTCTTTGTGCCCCTTCTCGTGTGGAATTACCTGAGAGCTGTGGGGAGTATGAAGAGGGTTTTTTCTGCTGTGCTTCTCTCTTCTCCTAATCAGAAAGAACCAATATTTTACTAAAGATGAGGCACAAAGAAACGTGCCCTTCAGTTTACTAAACCTGAAACACAGAAAACCTGTCCTTCTGAGCCAGCCCTTTGCTGGTGGGATCCCATGGCTGCTTGGTTCCCAGTGTGGTGGGCTGTGACAAGGGGACAGATCCTGGGGGCTTCCCCACAGGCAGAGGGAGGCTCAGGTGGGGGACAAGGACACAGGCAGGGACACACCAGGTGGTGTCAGCCCCCAGTGCCCTTCAGCCCCTTTTATTTTGCCAGCCAGCTGGTTCTTGAGGGCAGCAGGTGCTGGGAGGTGATCTCGGAAGGCTCCTGCAGTGTGGTGGTGATCTCAGAGGGTTCCTGTGCTGTGGTGGTGATCTCAAAGGTTTTCTGCGGGGTGGTGCTGATCTCGGAGAGTGATTGGGGTGATTTCTGGCTGTGCTGTTGATCTCGGAGGGCTGTTTACGTGGGGTGAGCAGCTCTTTGCCCTGGCAGGCGGTGGGGCTCCCCATGCTTCACCCCGCTCCGCTCCGTTCTGCAGGGAGCACAGCTGACGGCAAGCTGCAGCCCGGGGACCAGCTCATCATGATCAACTCCAGCACGGTGGAGGGCCTGTCCGTGGAGCGGGCCGCCAGCCTCATCAGGTGTGTCACACACGTGTCCCCATGTCCCCGGGGCCGCGGTGTCCCCGTGCTGACCGTGTGTCCCTCTGCAGGGACGCTGGTGATGAGCTGCTGCTGACTGTCCTGCGCTGCACGGCCGTGAGTGACCCTTCCTTGGCTCCCTGGGCACGGGCAGGGGTGGCTGGGCTGGCAGGGGCTGGTCAGGGTTGTGGGGGTGCCCTGAGCATCCTCAGTGCCACAGCAAGCCCCGGGCAGGGCGGGCAGTGGCTGCGGCAGCCCCGGGTGCGGTGGCGCGGGCGGCAGGAAGGGACTCTGCCCCGTGTGCCCTGCTGGGCTCTGGGATGCCCGGAGGGCTCGGGGGCGCCTCTCAAATCCCGATCTGTGCCCCTCTCTGCAGGAGCCTCCCCTGAAATGGAGACTGTAAACCCTCCCCACCCCTCTCAATTGCTATAACTTTTAAATTAAGGGGGCTCTCAGGCAAAAATGTGGGAGCAGGAAATAACTGTTCTTTAACAGGGAAGGAAAAAAAAAGGATAAAATGAACAATGCAGTACACTAGAACAACACTGCCAGAGTCAGAACCCAACCTGACACCCTGTGGCTCAGGGTGTTGGTGGCAGTCCCATTGGAAATGTGGCTCAGCCCTCCTGCAGTGCCAGGGGTGGTTCTGCTGGAGCAGGGGGATCTGTAGAGAAGGATGTATTCTTCCTCTGAAGATCCAGTGGGAGGAGAGACAGCTGCTGTTCCTCTGGGGAATCCCGTGCAGAAAGCCGTGCTGGTGTCTCAAAAATCTCTGGATTATATCTGGGCAGCAATGCTTGGCTCCTCCCTCTGGATTATATCTGGGTTGCAATGCTTGGCTCCTCCCCCTGGATTATATCTGGGTAGCAATGCTTGGCTCCTCCCCCTGGGCGGAGCATCTCCCAATGGGATGTTATAGTTCTTATCAGCCATGCAGGGACATTCAATAGTCTGTTATCAGCAATGTCCCCTCCCGAGGGAGGTGTGAATGTGGTCACTCAAAGAGAGAGATAAGGCAAACTGCCCACTTGGCAAAGGTAATGTGCCGTACAGATGGGAATGGAAAACATCTTGCATTGCAATCTGGAGCAAGGTGCGAAGGGGCCGGGAGCGCAGGGGCTCCCTGGGACGCCGCTCCAGGTGTGTGCGGGCAGCGCAGGTGAGCAGCCCCGCACGGCCCCGCCCTGCCCTGCCCCAACCCAGCCCCGCTGTCGTTGCAGGGCGGCCCCAAGTCGTCGTTCCTCACCGAGGAGAAGAGGGCGAGGCTGAAAACCAACCCGGTCAAAGTGCGGTTCGCGGAGGAGGTGCTGCTGAACGGACACTCGCAGGTCAGCGCGGCGCGGGGCTCTGCCCGGGCAGGGGGCTCAGGCTCGCTGTGCCCCCTGCCCTGCCCTGGTCCCCACAGCCGCTCCCTGCTGCGGCCGGGGCTGATCGGGGCACGGAGGAAGCACTGGCACCTGCGGGGCTTTGGCTTGGATGTGCTTACTCGGGTGAATGGTGTTATAAATTATCAAATCGTGAGCCAAATTTATAAGAAAATTTAGCAAAGATTTATTAATTTGTCTGTGAGACCGAAGTTCGGTTGTCGAAACCACCATAGCCAAAGAGTCAGCGTCGAGCCCGGGATTGGCGCTGGGTGAACGCACGGCTCTGATCTCCGAGCGTCAGAGTTTCCCCAGTTCACAAATGCTGCCTTGCTCAGCAAGCTCTTGTACAGTTTATTCTGCCCGAGGCAGAGATGACCGAATGTTCTTTGTGTCTCTTCACATGCATAACCGAGGCTTTGCATGTGCAGAGGTGGACAAAGGCTCAGTCCAGGTGTCTCGATGTTGTCAATGACTCCGGGGAAGCCGTGTATTCACACGTATCAGGATGGCACCGTCGGTTATCTTGACAGATGTAATCGTGGAGGCGATAATCACTCTTAGGTGGGCCTGGGCGACCCGGGGAAGCCGGTGATTATTGTCCTGGAAGCTTCGATTTTTACGTTAAAACTTCGATGTTTATCTTAACGTGCGTCCGGGAACTAGATGTATATGAATAAGACACCGCTCCCGGCCAGGAAGGTCAAAAGACATAGTTTGGATTTTACAATATTTTATACATTAATAGCATGAATTATCTCTACCATATACTACAGTGGGAAACACCGCATGCAGTGCCTCTGTCCCGCTGCCGTCGGAGCTCGAACAATCCCTTCAGCAGGGCGGGAGGCACTGTGCTCCCCCGAGGGGCTGATCCCTGCATGGGGAACCTCGCCGAGGTGTGGGCAGGACGAATCCCGCCCCAGAGGGGAGAGGAGAGCACTGCTGTGTGTGCCAGGTTAATGATGTACTGCTGGAGAGCTGGGCTGGCCCTCCTGGGCACAGGCACTGGGCAGGGGCTCTGTCACTGGGCTCTGTCACTGGTCAAGGGCTCTGTCACTGGGCACTGGTCAGGGGCTCTGTCACTGGTCAGGGGCTCTGTCACTGGGCACTCTGCCTTGCTGTTGGGTGTGACAGTGTTCTCAGGGTGGCAGCTTGCTGTCCATCCCTGCAGAGGGTGTCCACAGAGCATCCACAGCTGTGCCTCTGTCAGGTGAGCTGGTCGCAGCTCTCCGGAGGCTGCTGCAGACCCAGCACAGAGCTCCTGCTGCTCCTGGAGCTGAGCTGGCTGCCCACAGCTCTGCCCACGGCTCTGCCCCTGCTGGTGTCCCTGTGGCACAGGTGACAACTCCTGTGTCCCCCCCCAAACTGTGAACAGCTCCTGAACGTCTCCTGCTCCCTCTGGGTAGCTTTCTAAGCTCCCGGGGGCCAGCTGTGAGTCATTAGCTCTGTCGACCTTTCCTCGTGTCTTTCAGAATGAAAACCCCAGCGGCCAAACTGCCCCTTTGTGCCCCCTGCTCATCAGTGCTGCTCACCTGTCCAGGTCTGGCCAAGCCTTTCTGCTTGGCAGCAGTGGCAAACCACCTCCTGGCCCTTTCCCTTCTCCCTGCCTGTCCATCTGTCTGTCTGTCTGTCTGCTATCCCTTGTGGCAGGAGGAACTCCCTGGTGCAGCTCAGACCCTCCCAGGGCAGGGTTTGCTCCCTGTCCCCTGCACACAGGTGTGCTGTGGGTGTCACCTGCCCGGGGGACCGCGTTCCTCCTCCTCCCCGCAGGGCAGGGCCGGGCAGAGCAGCTTGGGCTGTGCCCCCAGAGGTGCCCAGTGTCCCTCTGGACCCAGGGATCCTTCCCCTGCACCCAGGCCCTTTGCAAATCCTGCTGGAATTTGGGGTTTATTGCAAAGGGCCTGGGTGCAGGGCCCTGCTGGGAGCTGCAGCCACAGCTCAGAGCAGGCTGAGAGAAGACAGGGGGAGAGAGGATGAGAGGGTGAGAGAGTAAAAGTGTGAGAGAGTAAAAGGGGTAAGAGAGCAAAGTTCTCGTTCCAATACAATAAATCTTCTTCTGTGTTGAATATTCTGATTCTCACTAACCAATCTAGTCCACGATACAAATTCTATAGCATTTTCATACAGCCTATAAGAATCATTACATTACCATCGTGTGTTACATGTTAAACCATAAAATCTCCTCTTTGGCCCCTTCTGCCAAGCTGCAGGGTCTGCTCTGACCCTTGGGCCTGCCTGCTTGCAGAGGGTGTTGTTCCATCACAAGGGGATCACCTTCAGCTGGCCACACCATTGTTTTCCAGTTGTTCAGTAACTGAGGTATCTCAAAGCTTGCTTTCATTTCCATCTCTCTTATAGTTTCCATATTCTCAAAATCTTTTGCCAGGCAATGATATTTGTAAGGCTTTCCTGTCTCATCTTCCTCAGCACATGGTAGGGTGGGTCCCAGTGGGTCTAGGAAAGGACCTCTTGTCACTGCCTAAAGAAGGCACCTGTGGAGGGAATGCTGCACCCCGAGCTGCCCTAAAGCCTCTGCCAGCATTGTCTGAGCTGATCAAACCTCTGCAAGTGCACAGCAGGGACACAGTCAGTGTTTAGATTGCCATTAAATTAATGACAGCACAAAGGCAGGAAAATTAATTCAGGTGCTGGGGTCTCTGGTGTTAGGTTCCCTTTTCGCCATCTGGATGTGTAACCTGTTTTGAACAGTGAGGTATTAGCACAAAGGAACGGTAAATAAATTTGTTGCATATTTATGATTCCTTTCTGGAAAAGCACTCTGCACCACGGCAGCCCTGAGTGCTTTAGGGCCGCTCTCCTTTCCTGGGCTGACGCACTCAGGCAGCCAAAATGGGCATTATGGCCCTGAAAGGCGTGCAGCCTCCAGTTTCAGTAAATATACCGCTCTTGTCATCCTAATGGAGCAGGGCTAAGTGATCCTTGCGGCTGGCTCTGCAGCTGAAACCCGACCCTGCCGGCTGGAACATGAATTGTTCATGAGCCTCGCTGCTTTCCTGCCTTCTGCGGCCGGTGATGGATTCCACATCCCGGGCAGTGCCCCGGGGACAGCGTGGGCCGGGGCACGGCAGGGGCACGGGAGATGAAGGGTTAACTGGGAGCAGCCTCTGACTGAAAGAGAGGAACCTCAGGGGGCTCTGGTGTGGTGTTTGTGGGGTCCCCCGTGGCAAGAAAGGATGAATTTTACTCCGTGTTCTTAGGAGGCTGATTTATCATTTTATTATATATAAAATAGAATAATATAATAATATGTTACTATATTATATTAAAATATATATATTAAAATATAAATATATAAAAATATGTATACTAAAACTATACTAAAGAATAGAGAAAGGATACTTACAAAAGGCTTAACAAGATACTAATGAAAACTTATTATTTTCTCCTCAGAGTCCGACACAGCTAAGCAATGATTAGTCATTAAGTAAAAACAATTCACACGTTGGATAATCAGTCTCTTCAACTACATTCTAAAGCAGTAAAACATGAAAGGAACAAATAAAATAATGTTTTCCTTTTCCTCTGAGGCTTCTCAGCTTCCCAGGAGAAAAAATCCTAAGAAAAAAATTTTTTCCAGAAAATACGATGGTGCCAGCTGGGTAGTTGGATCTGACCAGAGAGTGGTGATGTGTTTGGGCAAGTAAAGAGCCCAGAATTTGGGCTAGAAGAAGAGCAGCAGCGTTCTCTTGTTTTCCCTCGGTGGTGACTGCAGGCAGCTTGAGCCCCAGAATGGCTGTGAGAGGAGTGAGGACGGCATTCAGAAGCGTTTCTTGTTGGCTCTGGCAGCACTTCAGGGGCTGTGGGCTGTCTGTCTGGAGGGCTCTGAGGTCTGCAACGTGAGGCACAGCGAGTGAAAAACAGAGAGACCATCTTAGAAGCACCGTTCTTAGCGCTGAGGGTCTCTTGGCAAGGAGACAACCCCTTTAGGTGGTGGGAGCAGCGTGCTGGCCCAAGAACGTGAGGCAGACAGACAGAGTGGGAGCTCCGAGGCAGAGGGTGAGCCCTGAGCAGCCAGGGATGGTGGCACTGGCAGGAAAGGTGCGTGCCCTGCCGAGGGGTGAGCTGGAGGGCAGCAGAGATGCCCCTCTAGCAAACCACCCATCGCTCCAAGCACTACCCCTGAACCTGACCGTGAGCTTAAACTTGTTCGGCCAACTTTCAAGCCCATCCTTCCTAGGAATCCCACTAATCCTCATCTCAATAACATTCCCAGCTCTCTTACCACCCTCCCTAGACAATCGATGAATTAGTAATCCTCCAGCTATGGTTTATCAACCTAGTCACAAAACAACTAATAACACCCCTAGACAAAAAACGACACAAATGAGCCCTAATTTTAACATCCCTCATCATCTTCCTCCTACTTGTTAACCTTCTAGGACTGCCACCCTGCACATTTACCCCAACCACCCAACTATCTATAAACTTAGCCCTAGCCTTCCCCCTATGACTCACCACCCTCCTAAGAGGACTGTGAAACCTCAACCCCACTAATCCCAGCCCTAATCCTAATGGAAACAACAAGCCTGCTTAGCCCTGGGTGTACCCTAGCAGCCAGCCTCAGAGCAGGGCACCTCCTCATCCACCACTGAGGGTGTCCTGTCCTGTGCCACATGTTTGGGACCCGTCTCAGACACTCTGGTGCCATCCCCTGCTGCTTTGGGAGGTGCCAGTGGAGCTACACGCGGAGCAAATGAACTCCACAGCCAGATACAGTTATGAAGTGGATATGTATGTCAGCACCCGGCACAAGCGAGATAGCTCTTGTGGGAACTTGTGCCCGAGCCTCGGGCTGTCCCGCATCTTTATTCACAAAGGCGTTCCATGTGCAATGCATTGCACAACTTTTGCACGCTCGTTCAACCCCTGGCCCCGCCTGTCCTCGCCTGGCAATCACACCCACGCCCTTCTGGGCATGCTTTGTTTGCTGTGGTGGTGGCACGGGGGTCTCTGGTGGTCTCTGAGGCTGAAGATTGTGTTCTTCCTCAGGACTGAACTTTTGAACTTTTCTCCTTTGCGCATGCACTTTCGGTCCCTTGGTGCTTATCTGAGTAGTCTGTTGGCCTTGATTTGCTTGGAGACAGAGGAGTTCCTTTATCCGGGCTTTTTGTATCTCTTGGTCTTCTCTGGTATTGTTCTTTATGCAAGAAACTTCAGAAATTTGCATTTCCCTATGCCCTTTGTACCATGGCAGAGGTTTCTTAAGTAAAAAGGTTAAAATTCAACACACAGTTCTACAGGCTAAACTTTAAATGCTTAATTCATATTGCTAATTCAAGCCAGCTCCAAAAGTCTCTATTTCACCAGGGTTGCAGATCCCAGGGCAGGGCTCGGTGGAGGCAGCGCCGTGTTTCTGCCAGGCAGCAGAGATATTCTGGCTGAGGGTGTCCTGTCCTCTGCCACGTGTTTGGGACCTGTCTGAGGACACTCAGGTGGCATCCCCTGCTGCTTTGGGACGTGCCAGGGTTGCAGGTGCTGGGGCAGGGCCAGTGGAGGCAGCACTGTGTGTTTGCCAGGCTCCCGTGGCATCGGGGGGCTGCTCTCAGCCTGGGCACTGCTGGCTGATGATGGCAAGATGCCTTTTACAGGACACATGTGGAGATTGCTCTCCTTAAAAGCCACGTGTACTTCTGGGAACTCCAGGTCCCTTTTCATCCTCCTCTCAAATACATCTGCATACAGTTTCACAATAGGTTCATACATAGTCATTTTACAAATTTCAGTGACATTCGCTGCTGGTTCTTCTGTATCAGGAAGAATTCCTAGGTCAGGCTGGCCTGCTCTCACAGCAGTCTCTGTCTCTCTCTGTCACCCTCTGTCTCCCCCCTTCTCTCTGTCCTTCACTGAAGCAGTTTCCCTGAGCCTAGGCTTTTGCAGTCAGGCTACATAGCTGTGTTTTCCAGCCACAGACCCAAAGATGTACATTTCCCCTAAATCAGAATGGGTTTCTCCTCTGGAGAGTTTGTGCTCTGTCTCAGAGCCATCATCAGGAGCAAGCCCTGATCATGTGCTGGGGGAGAGGGTGGCCAAGGCAGAGGAGGGTGTTCCTGGCCTTGCAGAGGCAGGCAGAGCAGCTGGGGCCGCAGGCTGGGTGCCCCAGGGTGCAGCTGCTGCTCTTGCTCTGCAGGGCAGCTGCCTCCTGTTCATGCCCAACGTGCTCAAGGTGTACCTGGAGAACGGGCAGACCAAGGCGTTCCGCTTTGAGAGCAGCACCACGGTGAAGGTAAGGAGCTCTGCAGGCTGCTCCCACCCCCCAGCCCCACCCATCAGCTGCAGGCAGGGCCCTTGCAGCCCCCCAGCTGCACTGAGCACTGCTGGCTGGGCTGAGTCTCTGAGCTCCAGCCTTGTTCTGCGCTGTAAGGATGCTCCCGTCTGCAGACACGAGAGCTGATCCAGCCCCTCAGGTGCCAGAGCAGCACACAGGGAATGATCCTCCTGAGCGAAGGGTGATCCTCCCTCAGATCACTCCCCTGAGAGCACAGTGCTGCTCTGCAGAGCCATGCACCCGGCCCTTCCCCAGCTGCTGTGCTTGGACGCAGCCTTGCACACCCCCAGCTTTGCTGGCCTGAGCGTTGGAGCTGCTCAGGGTTGGTGCTGGACGTGGCAGAATTTGGCCATGGAGGTCATAAATTACCTAAAGGAGAGCTGGCTGGAGGTCATAAATTACCTAAAGGACAGCTGGTGTCCTGCACGGTGCAGATACTGTGGGAGAGACTCACGATGGACAGGCATGCTGGGGCTGTCAGGCTGAAAGTATATTAAAGGGAAACACAAAGAGATTTCATTTATCGTGCAGTGAAAGCTTTCCTCAGAAAAGGAGGAGTTTGTCTAGCTCCTTCAAGCTTCACAAAACCATTGTGGGCTCTCAGACAAGTAAGTGTCTGCAAGTCTTTTGACTTGCACGGTCTAGAAAAATGAAGTAGTGAAATAAAGCAAGGACGTACAAAGGAAAGGAGAGTTGTGAAGAGATATTTGTATGCCTGTTCCCCAAGGGTTTAATTTCTAAAGGATGGGTTAGCTCTTCGTCTTTGGCTGGAGTTGCTCAGCTCTAACATGGAATAAGTTTTCCCAGTTTTTGAGAGCAGCCCTCACAATTGCCCTCCAGAAATATCTAAATGAGTGAAATGCTTCCCAAGTCAGGTGTTTCCTGAAATTCCTCTGTGTTTTGAGACATCCTGGCTTAAAACTGAGGTGAGTCAAACATTTTTGCTTGCCTCAAAAGGCTGGAGTGAGCCCAAGGGCTTCTGTTTCAATTTGTGCTCAGTCAAGCCTGAGGTGGTATTTTCTTCTTGCCAAAAGTAAACCTCGTTACTTCCATAACAGTTAGAATGTTGACAGAATTCTCTAACACAAACTGAAACACCAATTTCAGTCAGATGTGGTAGGATTTTTACAATTCCAGTCTCAAATTCTTGTTTATTGGAAAGAAGCGTTCTTCACAAGTTCCTTTTCGGTTTTTTTTTTTTTACAAATCACAGAATCACAGACTGATTTGGGTTGGAAGGGACCTTAGAGACCGGTTCCAAGCTCCTACCTTGGCAGGAACACCTCTCACTTGCTTCAAGCCCTGTCCAGCCTGGCCTTGGACACTTCCAGGGATCCAAAATGTTGCAGAGTTGTAGAAAGCAAGAACGACAAACACAGCAAACCCCGGGGTGTTTCTGTCACTCAGCAGGGGCAGAGGGTGCTCACCCCCACGCAAAGCTGTGAGAGCGAGGCAGCTCAGCACAGGCAGCTCCGGAGATGGGTCTGATTCCTGCGACACCTTGGGGTCTGCAGCTTGCCCACCTTGTTCTGGGTCACGGTGCTGTGCCTGTGTCTGCCCCCACAGCTCTGCAGGCCGGGCTCGGGCAGTGGCAGCCCTGCAGCAGTGCTGGGGCCCAGCTGAGCTCTGTGTGGCCCTGTGCCCTGCCAGGACATCGTGCTGACCCTGCAGGAGAAGCTGTCCATCCGCAGCATCGCCCACTTCGCCCTGGTGCTGGAGGAGCAGTACAACCTGGCCAAGATCCACCTGCTGCACGAGGAGGAGCTCATTGCTCAGGTGAGCAGGGCCCCTGTGTGTCCCACTGCCCCACTGCAGAGAGGGCAGCGAGGGCACAGGGGTCACCAGAGGGGTAAACCCTTGTCCCCAGTGCTGCCATCCACCTCTGCCATGGCGTTCACACCCCACGCCCCGGGGAAGGCACTCTGGGAGCAGTGCCCACACACACACAGCAGCACCCCTGGGCTGGTGTTGCCTGGAGAGCAGCGGTGGGTGCCATCCTTTGTGCCCCCTGTCACATCAGCCCATCTGCAGAGGGCTGCTTGTGCATGGCACTAAGCTCACAGCTCCCTGAGCGGCCAGAGCATCCCCCCCAGCAGGGGCCGCTGGGTTAAATGAAATCCTGAGCCAGCACCTGTGTCCTGTGAGCCCCTGGGGTGCTGCTGCCCCTGCAGGTTTGTCAGGGGTGCCTGCTCAGCGCCCCGGCTCCCTGCTGCTGGGCTTGTTGGGTGGCAGCCACTGCAGAGGGTCACACAGGGTGCCCTGAGTGGGGAGGCGCACACAGGGATCACCCAGCTCCAGCCCTGCCTCAGGGGCTGGTGCTCTCACAGCACTGGGCATATGGGTCAGAGGATTTCTGCAGGGCAGGATGTGCCCAGAATAAAATGTGCTGATGGATAGCTCAGAGCCTTGACATTGTGCTGACATTACAGAGATGATTCAGGGTCTGTTTAGGGCTGCTGTGTCTCGTGACTGTGCTCCAAAGCAGAGCAGGCTGCCCCTTCCCCTGCTGTTATCACACAGCCCCAGAGCCTCTGTCCTGGTGACACTGTGAGTGTTTGGGATCAGTGGGTGTTTAAGTGAGGCCTTGCTGCCAAAGGGCTTCTGGGCTACTGCAGGCAGAAGAAAAAAGCAGAAGAAGAATCAGAGATAAAGTTACAATCACGAGCAAAGTCTCCTTGTGTTTGTTCAGGACAATCTTCACGATTCCCTTGCCTGTGGGGTTAAACCATTCCTGTGGGTTTGCAGAGCAAAGGCTCCTGGTGCACTCTGGAGGGAGGGATGGTGATCTGTGTGGGAGCATCAGGGGTTTGGGATGGTGTAGATGGAAGGAGATGAGAGATCTCTGAGGCCAGGTCAGGAATTTGGGGTTTATTGCAAAGGGCCTGGGTGCAGGGCCCTGCTGGGAGCTGCAGCCGCAGCTCAGAGCAGGCTGAGAGAAGAGAGGGGCAGAGAGGATGAGAAGGTAAGAGACCAAAAGGGGTAAGAGAGCAAAAGGGTAAGAGTGCGAGGTTCCCGTTCCAATACAATAAATCTTCTTCTGTGTTGAATATTCTGATTCTCACTAACCAATCTAGTACAACATACAAATCCTATAGCATTTCCATACAGCCTATAAGAATCATTACATTACCATCCTGTGTTACATGTTAAACCCTACAAACTCCTCTTTGAGCCCCTTCTGCCAAGCTGTAGGGTCTGCTCTGAGCCTTGGGCCTGTCTGCAATCATCAACAGGGGATCACCTTCAGCTGGCCATGCCATTGTTTTCCAGTTGTTCAGTAACTGAGGCACCTCAAAGCTTGCTTTCATTTCAATCTCTCTTATAGTTTCTGTATTCTCAAAATCCTTTGCCAGACAATCATATTTGTAAGGCTTTCCCGTTTCATCTTCCCCAGCAGTGTGACCCCCTCTCTCTCTCTTGCAGGTGGTCCAGAAGAGAGACTCTCATGACTACCGCTGCCTCTTCAGGGTGTGCTTTGTCCCCAGGGACCCCTTGGACCTCATGCAGGAAGACCCAGTGGCCTTTGAGTATCTGTACCTGCAGGTGACACTGGGGCTTGGGTTCTGTGCCTGGGAATCCCTTCTCAGCCCATCCTCATTTGTGCCTTAAAACAGAGTGTGCCCCAGAGTGGCTCAGCTGCATGGAAATGCAGAGCACTTAAAATCAGGGCATTTCCATTCAATTTGCCTCGAACTCTTAAATCAGCTTTATCAACTAAGTGAGCTTTATCAGAGATAAAGTTACAAGCACGAGCAGAGTGTGTGCTGGGCTGGGGATGTCCCCAGCTGGCTGCGTGGCGCTGTGCCGTGCTGGCAGCCTTGCTCTGTGTTCCTGCGGGCCTGACTGTGCTGTGTTTGCCCCAGAGCTGCAGCGACGTGCTCCAGGAGAGGTTTGCAGTGGAGATGAAGTGCAGCGTGGCCCTGCGCCTGGCTGCCCTGCACATCCAGGAGAGGATCTCTGCCTGTGCCCAGCCCCAGAAGGTGTCCCTGAAATACATCGAGTGAGTGCCCCCCGCTCCCCTGCCGCCGGGCCCAGGGACAGCAGGGGCGCCCCAAAGGGGGGCTCAGCCGCTGCTTGGCCCCTCTTCAGCTCGGCACAGGAGGCCAGAGGGGACTGAGCCCCTTGGCTGGGCAGGGTGGCCTCGGGGGCCTCCCTGTCCTCAGGCCCTGCTGCTGAAGGGCCGCTGATGTGGCTGAGATAGAGGCTTCATCAGAAGCCTCATCAGAAGGTGGTGAGACACTTTATTATTAGAAGACACTTTATTATTAGAACTCTACATATTTTATAGAAATAATGGTGTATGAAAAGATACTTTATTATCACAAATCTACAGTTTTTACAGAAATCATGGTGGATTTAAGACTTGATTGGCTTTTAGGAAGTTTTTTTTATACTATTGGTGAACTATGAATAGTGCACTCTGGAGAACCATATTTATAAACAATGGTTACAGAAAGAGAGATAATGGTCTGAATTCGTTCTTCTAAGTTTCCCACAGCTTCTACACAGCTTCCCAGGATTTTCCTGGGAGAGCCATGTTTCTCTCTGTTCAGAGGATATGTAATTACTGCAAATCCCAAACCCCCTGACCTGCCTCAGCAGTGCAGGCAGTGAACTCCTGGGTGTGTCCCGAGGCACAGGGAGGCTCTTCTCTGTCACAGGGCCAGGGCCCTGAAACTGCAGCTCTCTCAGGCAGTGATGGTTATCCAAGCTGCTCCTGCCAGCATTGATTGCAGTGTCTGCAGAGAGAGGGTGTAATCGCCAGCCTTGCAGAGCCAGCGCATCTCTGCATCCGCCAGAAGCAGCCCAGAAACGCCTCCTTTGGGCAGTGTGGAGTACTGGCATCTGTGGGGAAATGACCAAACAATGCTTTCAGAAGGGGAAGGTGTGCTGTGCTGCACGTTGGTGCTCCTGGACTGCTCCTGCCCCAGAGAGACCCCGCTGTAGGCAGCGGTGATGAGCTCCTTGCTAATTACCAGGCACTGTGTGGTGGCCAGGTTAATTACCAGGCCCTGGCTGCCTCGTGTGCAGCCAGATGTGCCCAGCTGTGTGCAGAGAGGGGCAGCTGCACTGCTCTCACCCCACAGGTGTTTAATACCTGGGCTGAGCAAACTCCAGCAGCACACCTGGCCCACATTTTGGGTGCAGGAAGTGCTGCAATGTCACAATCCTGTCACCCAAGCAAGGCGCATGCATGGACAGACTGTCCATGCTGGGGACGGTGAGGGGACATGGGGACTGTCCTGCTCAGGCAGGCTGTGAGTTCCCTCCTGTGAAACCGCGTGAAACCATGGCCATTCTGCAGCTCAGAGCGCACACCGTGCCATCCGCCCCGACCCGCTGGCAGGGCAGGGAGCACTGAATTCCAGGGGGTGCCACAGCCCCCCAGGGCTGCCTGGTGCCCCTGCCCTGCCCTGTGCCGTGGGGCCAGCGTGGCTGGCACCCCCTGTGCTCCCTTCCCTCTTCCTGCCAGGAGGGACTGGGGAATCGAGAACTTCATCTCGCCCACCCTGCTGCGGAACATGCGAGGCAAGGACATCAAGAAAGCCATCAGCTACCACCTGAAGAGGAACCAGGTGCTGCTGGACCCTCGGCAGAAGGTAGTGTGTGTGACCCCCACTCAGGTGTGCCCTCCCCTGGGGCTGTTCTCTGCCCCCACGCTCCCTGATCTCCCTGTGCTGTGCTTGCCATGGACTGTGTGGGGGGCTCCGTGGGCACATCTGCTGGCTGTGCTGGTGCCAGGCTGTGTGCCTGCTGAAGCTGCCTGCAGAGCCTGTTTCTGACCCTGTTCCCTCTCTTGCCCCCCAAGCACACACTCAGCGCAGCCCAGGTGCGCCTCAGCTACCTGCAGATCCTGGGGGAGCTGAAGATGTACAGCGGGATGATCTTCAATGCCACCATGATGGTAGGAGCTGTTTGTGTGGGGGATTTCAATGCCACCATGGTGGTGGGAGCTCTTTGTGCGTGGAATTTTCAATGCCACCATGGTGGTAGGAGCTCTTTGAGAGTGGGATTTTCAATGCCACCATGGTGGTAGGAGCTCTTTGTGTGGGGGATTTCAATGCCACCATGGTGGTAGGAGCTCTTTGTGTGGGGGATTTCAATGCCAACATGGTGGTGGGAGCTCTTTGAGAGTGGGATTTTCAATGCCACCATGATGGTAGGAGCTGTTTGAGAGTGGGATTTTCAGTGCCACCATGGTGGTAGGAGCTCTTTGAGAGTGGGATTTTCAGTGCCACCATGGTGGTAGGAGCTCTTTGTGCGTGGAATTTTCAATGCCACCATGGTGGTGGGAGCTGTTTGAGAGTGGGATTTCAATGCCACCATGGTGGTGGGAGCTCTTTGTGTGGGGGATTTCAATGCCACCATAGTGGTAGGAGCTCTTTGAGAGTGGGATTTCAATGCCACCAGGATGGTGGGAGCTCTTTGTGTGGGGATTTTCAATGCCACCATGACGGTGGGAGCTCTTTGTGCGTGGAATTTTCAATGCCACCATGGTGGTAGGAGCTCTTTGAGAGTGGGATTTTCAATGCCACCATGGTGGTAGGAGCTCTTTGTGTGGGGGATTTCAATACCACCATGGTGGTGGGAGCTCTTTGTGTGGGGGATTTCAATGCCACCATGGTGGTAGGAGCTCTTTGTGCGTGGAATTTTCAGTGCCACCATGGTGGTAGGAGCTCTTTGAGAGTGGGATTTTCAATGCCACCATGGTGGTAGGAGCTGTTTGAGAGTGGGATTTCAATGCCACCATGATGGTAGGAGCTGTTTGTGAGTGGGATTTTCAGTGCCACCATGGTGGTAGGAGCTCTTTGAGAGTGGGATTTTCAGTGCCACCATGGTGGTAGGAGCTGGTTGTGTGGGGGATTTTCAGTGCCACCATGGTGGTAGGAGCTGGTTGTGAGTGGAATTGCTTTGGACATGCAGTCCCAGTGGCCGCAGTGCCTCTCCCTGCCCTGGGATGCCATGGTGGGTGTTGGTGAGGGGCTGTGCTGGAGAAAATCAGTTTAATCCCACTGAAGTGTCCACAGCACAGACCCGCCTGCAGAACAGTTTTGCATTTTTTTTTGATTGGAAACTGTCACTCTTGCTCTTCAGATAAACCCTGTCTATCCTTTGTGTGTTATGAAGTGCTTGGGAAATATGAGCAGGCTTCGAACTCCTGGGAAAACCCTGGCAACCCTTAAATCTTGCTGTAAAAAAGAACTCTTCCCTTTCTATGAGAGGTTTCTTGGGTTGTTGATTTTTCTGCCTGTCCCCAGCTGGGTCTGTGCTGAGCTGCAGAGCACGAGCTGTGTCACACAGGGAGCTGAGCAATGCTGGGGGGCACCCATGGGTCACAGTAATGCTAATCTTTACACCTTTTATACCTGCAAATTGAACAATTTCTGCCAGGTTACATGTGCATTAATTCATTTTCCATTAAGTGTATCACTTTAACAAAAAGCACTGATGTATCTTCCAAGCCCAGAAACGTCTTTGTGAAGTTTCCACCCTGCAGCAGGTCTCGCTGGGTCCATATGGGGACACTGTGACAGTGCCCACCTGCTGCCAGCCCCATGCTGGGTGTGCCAGGTGGCTGCTGCACCCCTGGGGCCACGGGAGGCTGCTCTCCCTGTGTGGGGAAAGGGCAGGAGGGGGCTGCTGTGGAAGGAGGGTCAGTGCTGGGACCCCACAGGAGTTGGGGGGCCGAGGGGGCCCTGCCCAGGTGTGATCCGTGCCCGGGTGTGACGCGTGCCCAGGTGTGACGTGTGCCCAGGTGTGACCTGCGCCCAGGTGTGACGTGTGCCCAAGTGTGACCAGTGCCCGGGTGTGACACGTGCCCAGGTGTGACCTGTGCCCAGGTGTGACCAGTGCCCGGGTGTGACCTGTGCCCAGGTGTGACCAGTGCCTGGGTGTGACCCGTGCCCGGGTGTGACCAGTGCCCGGGTGTGACCAGTGCCCGGGTGTGACCCGTGCCCGGGTGTGACCCGTGCCCGGGTGTGACCTGTGCCTGGGTGTGACCCGTGCCCGGGTGTGACCCGTGCCCGGGTGTGACCCGTGCCTGGGTGTGACCCGTGCCCGGGTGTGACCTGTGCCTGGGTGTGACCCGTGCCCGGGTGTGACCCGTGCCCGGGTGTGACCCGTGCCTGGGTGTGACCCGTGCCCGGGTGTGACCCGTGCCCGGGTGTGACCCGTGCCCGGGTGTGACGCGTGCCCCTGTGCAGCTGCAGGACCGGGAGTCGTACGTGGCGCTGCTGGTGGGCGCCAGGCACGGCGTGAGCCAGATCGTGAACAGCAAGCTGAACATCGCCAGCAGCCTGGCCGAGTTCCCCAGCATCAGCAGGGTGGAGCTCAGCGAGGACTCGGAGCGCGTCAGCACCGTCAAGATCTACCTGCAGGACCTGAAGGTGAGCACCTGAGGGGGCACTGCACCGCGGGCTCTCCTCAGAGGCCAGGGGAGTTCTCGGCATCTCTGCTGCTCACAGTGACCCCGAGATGTGTCACAAAGTCTCTGTTCCCAGCCCGGTGCTCAAAGAAGCAGTCAGAGCTCTTCATTTCTCGGTCTCAAGGTTGTTAATTGTTCCTTATCTGTAAAATTCTTTCTCCTGCCCTGCCCAGGTCCCTCCAGCAGGACAGTCAGAGGCACTCTGCCTGCCCCAGGGCAGTGTTACCTTTTTATACTAAAAACCACATGTACATTATTTACAGTTACTGCCCAATACCCATCACCTGTGTTAGACACTGAGCTGCTACTCTAAACCAATCCCAAAGTGCCAACATCACCCAGAAGATGGAGGCCAAGAAGAAGAAGGAAAAAGGACAAGGCATGCCCAAATTCCTCCATCTTGCCCCCTGAACCCCTATTTCAAAAACCTCAAAAATCTATTTTTCACCCCATGACAAACTATTATTCTACTTAAACTCTCTTGAGTTGTAATTCTTCGTATTAAGTTGGTAATTGTTTTTTCCAAGGGCTAAATCAAAGGCTCAGGGGTCTTGGGCTCTGTACCAGGGTCTCTGAGCCCCCCGGGCAGGGGCTCGAGCCCTCCAGGGCAGCCAGAGGGATTTCCTGGGTTCCAACAGGGAGTCACCAGGACAAAAGGCTTAGAGCACACTCGGCAGGGAAACCTCATAGGAAGCACCAAAAAAAATTACTAGAGAGAAGTGATTTTTCCTGCTGAGGAAAAGTGATCTTTTTCCTCCATCAGTGAGACACAGCAAAGGCACAAAAGGCTAGAAAAATAAATTTCTCTTCTTTGTGCCTTCTTGTATGAGACAGAGGGGGTGCCTTGTCCTTGTGCAGCCTGTTCCTGCTGACTGTGGTACAAACAATGTTTGTTTATTCTAATCTATATTTGTTTATTCTAATCTTCTTTACTCTTTTCTCCCCCACACCTCTGAAAATAAACCAAAAAAGGTGCTTACTCTGCTGCTGGAGTCAAACAGTGCAAAGGACCTTGTGTGCCTCATCGCTGGCTACTACAGGCTCCTTGTGGATGCAAACGCCTCCATATTCACCTGGGGAGAGAAACAGCAGCAGCTGCACCGTGTCTCAGCTGAGGAAGGTCTGTAAAAACAGCCTCTTTGTGCCACAGGGTGGGGAGGAACGGGTGCATGGCCCAGCTCCTGCAGCAGCAGGCTAGGGCTGTGTGATGAGCTTGACTGAGGCTGGACTGGATGGTCCCAGAGGGCTTCTCCAGCATTCAGGGCGCCCTGGCTTTGTGAGTGCTGCAGGCTCGTGGGCACCGAGCATTTGGGCTCAGCTGGGCTGGCAGCTCTGGGGGGCTGGAGAGGGCTGGGAGCACCCACAACTCCATCTACACCCTGCCCTGGGCTCACAGCACTCACAGCTCCATCCGCACCCTGCCCTGGGCTCAGAGCACCCACAGCTCCATCCGCACCCTGCCCTGGGCTCAGAGCACCCACAGCTCCATCCGCACCCTGCCCTGGGCTCAGAGCACCCACAGCTCCATCCGCACCCTGCCCTGGGCTCAGAGCACCCACAGCTCCATCCGCACCCTGCCCTGGGCTCAGAGCACCCACAGCTCCATCTACACCCTGCCCTGAGCTCAGAGCACCCACAGCTCCATCCGCACCCTGCCCTGAGCTGCCCTGGGCTCAGAGCACCCACAACTCCATCCGCACCCTGCCCTGGGCTCAGAGCACCCACAGCTCCATCTACACCCTGCCCTGGGCTGAGAGCACCCACAGCTCCATCTCCAGCCTGCCTTGAGCTCTGGTGGGCTGGAGAGGGCTCAGAGCACCCACAGCTCCATCCGCAGCCTGCCCTGAGCTCCGGGAGCCGCTCTGGGCTGGGAGCACCCGCAGCTCCATCCTCACTCTGCCCTGCTGGCCGGGGGCTCTGATGCTCCCGTGGGGATCCGCGGGTCAGGCTCTGCCCCAGCCCGGGCTGAGCGGCTCGCTTACACCGCAGGCTATGAATCCCGAGCCTGCAGCGACTCCGAGGACTCCTGCGAGCCGGGCTCGGGCTCGGAGCGGCGCCCGGGGAGCCCTGCGGCGAGCGGCGGCGCGGCACCGGGAGCGGCGGAGCCCCGCGGCCCCGCGGCGAGCGGCGACACCGGCAGCGACAGCGCCTCCGAGGCCTCCGACTCGGCCAACGCCGAGAGCCGCGGCTTGAGGACCAGCGGCTCCAGCGACTCCGTGGATGCGCTGGAGGAGGATGAGGCGGACGCGCGCCCTTCCTCCGGGCCGGGGCCGCTGCGGTTCTGCACGCCCGGCGTGCGGGACACGAGCGGCTCCGAGAGCGGCTTCGTGCCGGGCTGCGCCGCGGGCAGCCCCGCCGGCAGCGGCGGCGGCACCGGAGACGGTTTCTGCTCGCCGCAGGCGCGGCCCGGGGGCGGCCCCGCCGGGCAGGGCGAGGCTCCGGCCCCGCTGCCCGAGGGGAGCGCCGAGGGCGGCCGCAGCCCGGGCTCCGGAGCGTCCCCCGCGCCCGCCCCGCCGGGGACAGCGGGGCACGGCGAGCCCGTCCTGCGGCCGCCGCCGGGATTCGCCGACTCCAGCTCCGAGGAGGAGTTCTACGATGCTGCGGACCGGCTCAGCCCGCCGGCAGGTAAGGGCACAGCGGGTCCTGCTGCAGGGCTGGGCTGCGGGGCTGCCTGCTCCGTCCCCCTGGGGGCTGCCCTGCCTGCTCCAGGAGCTCCTGAGGGGCTGTGGAAGGAGCTTTGACCCTCCGTGCTCTGCAGGCCGCGCCTCAGCGCCCTTACGGTGACATTGCTGGGGGACTTTTTATCATGTGCAAACACACGGTGCTGGGAGAAGTCAGTTTGCAGTAGTTTCAGTTTTCAGGCATTTTGGAATGTCCCAAACCTGTAAAGCATTGTCACATGAACCCCCCGAGATCAAAGGTGTGCCCCGGCCGCAGGCTGGGTTCAGAGCTGTGTCAAGGATTCCCTGGGCTGGGCAGCTCGCTGACCATTGTAGTTTCTCAGAAATGGGAGTATTGGTGTTCCTGAAGCAATCAGCTCTTTCAGTATTAACAGAACCTCTTAGGAATGTAATTCATGCCGTTGGACCAGTTTTGGCTTTGATAGTAATGTGCAGTCACTGTACTGTGTTCAGGCAAAGCTGTCACTGTGGAAATTGTTACCACCTAAAAATCCATCTGGTGACCTCTGGCCACGCTTCTCCTTGGTGATGTGCCTACAGCTGAGGGCAGTGCTCTCCTGGGGCTGCTGCTGTGCCCAGATTTACCTGGGGAGTCCCAGCCACACCTGCCTTCAGGTGAAGCTGCTCCCTCATCCCCAGATCCTGTACCACACACCCAGGCTCTGCCTTTTTCTGACATCCCACTCCCCACGAGAGATCATTTCCTTTTGCTCTTGGGAACCCAGAATTGCTGCTGGACTTTTGTGCCTGTGATTCCAGGGCTGTGCCAGGAGCTTTTTGGGCCCTCTGTGCAGGCGTGAGGGTGTTCTGCTGCCTGGGATGACTTCCTGATTTCTGTGTTTTTCTTGCCATCAGGCTATGATGCAGCATCCTGGGAGGGCACAGGGAGCTCCTCCTGCATCCCAAAGAGGCTGAGGTGCTACAGCTTGGGGGAGAACCCCTCGACCAGGGAGAAGCAGGGCCAGGAGAGGGAGCTGACCTGCAGCAAGAGCCTGAGGAAGAGAAGGTCCTTCCTGAAAACTGATTACACCTCACAGGTCAGCTTCCCTGCAGCTGCCCCAGGCTCCGCACAGCGCTGCTGCTCCTGGCCACCCACTCAGCCCTCGGCAGAGGACACGGGGAAGGACGTGGAGAGGGGGATTCCTGCAGCCCCCCAGGCCCAGAGGGACACTGCTGGCACAGAGCCCTGCTCTGCTCCGAGGGACACGCAGCCTGGCGCCACGGGGGCAAAGTCGGTGATGGAATGGCTGGTTTCCTCCCTTCTGGACATTCGCCCTCACGGTGGCCAGGGTGGGGAGGAGGAAAGCAGCCTGCAGCCACAGCAGCCCCCTTTGCTGTCCCTGGAGCCCCTTCCCCACAGTGCCAGGGGAGCTGCCCAGTGGAGCTGCCCAGGGGAGGCAGGTCCCGGGTGTGTGAGCCACGAGAGCCCTGTGCCCGCTGCGGGCTGGCAGAGCCCAGGACCACAGGAGGAGCGGGGTGAGGTGGTGCCCGCCCGGCACAAGGCCAGCGTTGTGCCCTCTGCTGTTGTGTGCCCTTCTGACGAGCTCCTGCTGCTGCCACCGGCTCCTGTGCCCAGCACAGCCCCTCCCCGGGAGCTAGCCCAGGGGCAGGGGCTGCTCCCTGCCAGGGTGGAGCCTTCCCTGGCTCCCTGTGGGGAGAGCAAAGCCCATGGCCAGAGCTGTGCCACTGACAGCGGCGGTGCTGATGGTCAGTGCCGTGCTGATGCTCAGGGCAGTGCCCGTGGTCAGTGCTGTGCCCATGGTCAGTGCCATGGCGAGGGTCAGTACCATGCCCATGGCCAGCTCCATGCTGACATTGAGGGCAGTGCCGATGGTCAGTGCCATGGTGACAGTCAGTGCCAGGCTGACAGCCAGGGCGGTGCCGATGGTCAGTGCCATGCCAGTGGTCGGTGCTGTACTGATGGCGAGATCCATGCTGACATCCAGGGCAGTGCCAGCAGCAGCTGCGAGGGGGCCGTGTCCCGGGCCGGGGGCTGGCAGGGGGCGAGCAGGCAGACCCTGCTGAGGGTGCACGAGGGGCACACGGGGCTCCCAGACACAGCCCAGCTCCTGGCAGGCTGCAGCAGCGCCCCGGGGGCTCTCACGCGCCTCTCCTGGCTGGCACTGGGCGTGAGGGCAGCCCCCGTGTCCCACAGCCCCGGGGCACACAGCCCGGTGTCACGCAGCCTGCAGGACAGGGCCAATGTCCCCCTGGAGCCCCTGGGCTGTGTGATGCCCAGTGGGTGCAGCGGGGCCGGTGCTGGTGGCAGGAAGGTGCCCACGTCCCCTGCATCAGGAGCAGGCTGTGCCAGGGAGCTAGTGGGCAGCTCGGGGCCGGGTGCGGGGCAGCCCGGGGATGCAGGGCAGCCGGGAGGCGCGGGGATTGTGGCTCAGCAGCAGCCGCAGCGCGCTCAGGCTCCCCTTCCCCGGGGGCAGGCGGCGGGGCTGGGCCCGGGCTCCTGCCTGCCCCCGGCTGCAGGGCTCTCCATCTCCTCGGTCCCAGCTGCCCCGGGGAAAGGAGCAGGAGACCACGGGGCTGTAACACACTCGTTTCTCTGTTTTAACCCCGAGGAGGGTGAGCAGACCCCTCTGTCCCCCGTCCCACACGGGCTGGAGAGCTGCGGCTGCCGCCTGCCCTACATCAGCTGCTTCCCCCAGCCCCACAGCCAGCGGGAGGGTGAAAGCAGCCCCCCCCAGCTGCCAGGGCCCCTCACCTGCCCCCCCTCCAGCGGCTGCAGCCTTGCCAGGACCCCCGGGGGCGGTTTGTGCATTGCTGGGGACAGGGCAGGGCAGGAGCCGCACCTCCGAGCGCTCGGGCAGCTGAAGCAGCAGGCGTGGGCCAGCCCCGCGGATCTCTCGCGCTTCCTGGCCTACACCGTGGAGCTGCAGCAGGTTGTGGGGCAGCTCTGCGGCAACCAGGCCACCCACCTGCACCGCCAGTGCGCGGAGCAGGGTGCGGAGAGCAAGGGTGCCCTGGGCTGGGCTTCCCAGGACCTGCTGTCCAGCTGCCAGGCGCTGCTGAGCGCGGAGCAGCCTCTGCCCGAGGTGCAGTGCGCCCTGAGAGCCACCTTCGACCGCCTGGTGCAGCTGGCAGTGACCTGCTTCCAGGTGGCACGCTGCCAGCACTGCGGGCAGCGCCAGCAGGAGCTGGGGGCGGCGCTGGGCCGTGTGGTGGGCACCTACCAGCAGCTGGTGCAGGCCCTGCAGCAGCAGCTGCACGGGCAGGTGTGCCCCGAGCTGGGCGCCAAGCTGCTGGCCCGCCAGCACATGGCCCTGGCCGCTGCCATCCTCTGCCTCCTGCAGCAGTTCAGGGCGTCCCCGAGGCTGTGACGGGCACAGGGGGCACTGGGGGGGACAGAGCCAGGCGTGTGCCCTCTGCCCACCTCAGGCTGTCCCCCAGGCACTGCTCAGCCCAGGATGGCCACGGCAGGACGTGCCCACACCTTTTGGCAGGGCTCCCCAAGGGCAGCCTTGCCCCAGCTGCTCTCGGAGCGCTGCAGTGCGTGTGTCCTGCCCAGGGCTCGTCCCACGGGCTGTGCGGCTGGTCAGGCTTGCCGTGTTCTCTCAGCTGCCTCTGCCACCTGTGGGGAAGAGCCCTTCAGCCTGCCTTTCACTCACGCTGCTCCCAGGCGGGCTGTGCACTGATGGAACACCGAACCCCACCCAGCCCGAGTGGGACAGGCCCGGGTGGCCGAGGGAACACTGTGATCCCAGTCCAGCTGCTTTGCCTCAGGCTGTGCTGGGTGTGCTGGGTGTGCTGCTGCTGCTGCTGCTGCTGCTGCTGCCCCGCGGCCCCTGCGGCAGCACCTCTGCCAGGCACGGTGGGCACAGGGCTGTCCCCTGGCTCGGGGACACTGACTGACGGGGATTGTCTCCACACCCAGCTGGCCAAGAGCCCCCAGGGCTCGGCACAGAAACACTCGGAGCCCCTGTGGTGGCTTAGCCTCGGGTTAGCCCAGGCTTGGGTTAAACCTCCAAGCTGGGTTAAAGCCCCTGCTCCGGCACACCCCTGTCACACACCCCGGGCTGTGAAAGGGTTTGCTGTGAGACAGGAATGAAAACACATAACCAAACTTACCTCAGATGACCTGCAGGTCCTGCTGCCACTGGCCACGAGGCAGCAGTGGCTGAGGTAACGCATCGGCTCAGCTGCACCAGACACACTCCTGCTGCGGCTTGGCACCTGACCCTGCTTTGTGCAGGGCACAGCCAGGCCCAGGTGCCTCCCAGCAGGGACACGGGGCTCAGGGCCCTGCGTGTGCCAGCTGTGACGAGGCACCACTCATCAGTAGGGACACAATGGGGATCTAAACCTTTTATTTTATATTAGATAGCCAAAGGCTTCGACAACCCACCAAGTGTCCGTGGGTTTAAGCTGCTGGGCCACAGTGCCCTTGGGAGCTGCTCCCATCCCACCTTCTCCTGCAGGAGCAGCACTCTCCTGTCCCATGGCAGGGCCTCTCCCTTGCCCAAAAGCTTTGCAACCCCAACTGCACCTTACTCTGTTTCAATAAAATGCAGAAAACACCCTAAAGCTCTCCTCCCCACCTCAGAACAAGCGCAGGTGAAGGAGTCACAAACAAACAGCTGCAAAGAACTGAATTCCTGTCAGTTTTCACTTGATCCCAGGCTTTCCTTCCTGCTGGGGGGCACGGCGATGTCCAGCACCGCAGTCCTGAAGTAGAAGGTGTTGCTCCAGCGAGGTCCTGCTGCAAACAGCTGTCCGCCGTGCACGGTCACGCTGGCGCTTCCTGCCTGTGCAGCTCCTCTCCGTGAAATAAAGCGTTTCCTTGGGCAGCACTGGCGCTCCGGGGTGTCTCCACCTGATCCGCCGTGTCCGGGAGCACGTAGCCCTTCCCCGAGGACACGCCGGCCCTCAGGGCTGCTGGCCAGCTCCGCGTCTCGTAGAAGGTGCACAGGACGTCAAACACTGTCGGCGCGCACAGGGCTTGGTCACGCGCGTGCTGCGGCAGCGGTGCCAGCACTCCGCACACCCACCAAACACGGGAGAGGTGATGGCAGCTGAGCCAGGGGAGCTCCCCCAACCGACACCTGATGAGCTGCCCGCTCACCTGGGGCAGACAGGTGTTTTGGACTGGACTGTAGGGAGCTCTGGGCAACGCAGTGGCTGTGTCAACATCCAAAGAGCAGTGTGTCCCCATCGCTCTCTTGGCTGACACGTGCCACCCCCCTGTAGAGAGCCACAGCTGCTGTGCTGCCACGAGCACTGCCAGGCAGGGAGACCCCAGCCCCCGGGCACCTCCTCTGCCTTCTGTCCACAGAGAGGCCACACACTCCTCGGGCCAGGGCTAAAAGCTTTGAGGAGCTGGCCTGGGCCACGAGCCCCTCTGCAGGGACCAACAGAGAGGCATTCCCCTTGCAGAGGTGAAGGAGCACGAGCACACCCTCTGCTGTGCCCAGGAGTGCCAGCCCACGGGGGCACAGGACACCAACACCCTGCCTGCCACTGTCACACCTGGCTGAGGTGGCCTCAGGAGTGCCATCCCTCTGTGGCCTGAGCCCAGAGCAGCCCCAGAGCCGAGTGTGCCCGCCTTGTGCATGGGGAGCAGGGCACACAGCCAGCCCTGTGTGTGAGCCCCCGGTGCTGTGTGAGCCCCCAGCCCCTGTGTGAGCCCCCAGCCGCTGTGTGAGCCCCCCATTGCTGTGTGAGCCCCCAGTGCTGTGTGAGCCCCCAGCCCCAGCAGCCCCTCACCCTGGTTGATGGCCAGAGTCTCGCAGTGGTAGTTCCTGGAGTTGGGGGCTCTCACCATGTACTCTCGGATGGGCAGCCGGGCAGTCTGCAGGTGCTGCTCCCGTGCCCTCCGCAGGGTCAGCTGCTGCAGGGACACACGGACACACGGCCTCAGGGGCCACCGGACAGACAGACCTGCCCCGGGGCTCACACTGTGCTGCCGCAGCCTCTCCCAGCTCGCTGCTGGCTCCGGGCAGAATTTGAGGGAAAAGGGTTGGGTGTGGGACGTGCAGGCAGAGCAGTGGATGTGCCTGCTGACAGGGCAGGATCACGCACCTTGTGAATGCTCTCATCCACCAGCCCTCCCAGCACATACACCTTGCTCGGGTCGATGTCCTGCAGCACTGCAAAGAGCAGCAGTCACCCCACGGCACAGCCCTCCCAAGGACAGCCCTGGCAGAGCCTCCCCACCGCAGGGGCTGCAGCCTGGGGCACACGGGTTCCACCAGCACAGATTCAGCACCATATCTGAGCACACAGAATGGCTCATGCCATGTGAGACAGCCCAGTGAGGAACAACTTGCCTGAAGCATGGAATGGCCTCAAACAGAAATTTCTAAAAGTCAGCCTTTTGCCCCGGTTCTCCCTTTGCTAAAGTGAAATACTTACCGTTCTCAGAGTCAGGAGTGAGATAAACAATGGCCTCCAAAGGAAACAGGTCCAGGTAACTCTCAGGAGTTGTATCCATCTTAAAGCCACAAGACAGAGTGAAGCAGCTCGTTAGCCTCAGGTACATCTGCCAGAACAAAGCCCTCCCCAGACACAGAGACATCCCAGCACTGACACTGCAGCTTTGGACACACAAACTGCTACAAGTCTTGTAGATCCAACAGATCTCCATGAGATCTCCACAGATCCTACAGATCTCCAGTGACCTGGGTTTTTCCTTTTCACTTGGACAATGTTCCTGTTCTAGCAACTGATCAACACACCTAAAAACTCCATTAAATTCTCTCCTCCAGAAGACCTCGGGGTGCTTTGAGAAAGGGAGAGCAGCAACAACGGACTAGATGTACACGAGTCGCAGAGCCCGGGGCTGGGCTGTGCCCGACCCCCGGCCAGAGCCTCACCAGGTACCGCTCGAAGCCGTCGTTCATGCGGAAGCACTGCTCGTAGATGGGGGTGCCGGCCGCGAAGCCGCTCAGGCACAGCCAGAAGGGCCGGGCGGCGCGGCGGTTCGCGCCGTAGAGCCGCCGGATCTGCGAGGCCAGGCGGCCGCTCTCCTGGGGGGGGACACGGCGGCACGGTGACCGGGCTGCGCTGCGGAGCCGCTGCCGAGCCCGGCCACACGGCAGCGGCAGGCCCGGGGCGGCTCCGCCGAGCTCCCGCTGCCCGCCCGCGGCAGGGACGGGCACACGCGGAGGGCAGCGCGTCCGGGACCCCCGAGGGGCCTGTGCGGGACCCCCCCGGAACCCCCCGAGCAAACCCCGAGCAGCCTGTGCGGGACCCCCCCCGGGCAGCCTGTCCGGGACCTCCCGAGCGGCCCGTCCGGAACTCCCCGGGACCCCCCGAGCGGCCTGTGCGGGACCGCCCCCCGGGCAGCCTGTGCGGGACTCCCCGGGACCCCCCGAGTGGCCTGTGCGGGACCCCCCGAGCGGCCTGTGCGGGACTCCCCGGGACCCCCCGAGCGGCCTGTGCGGGACCCCCCTGGGCAGCCTGTGCGGGACTCCCCGGGACCCCCCGAGTGGCCTGTGCGGGACCCCCCGAGCGGCCTGTGCGGGACCCCCCGAGCGGCCTGTGCGGGACTCCCCGGGACCCCCCGAGCGGACTGTGCGGGCCCCCCCCGGGACCCCCCGAGCGGCCCGCCCGGGACCCCCGCACCTTCTCGCTCATGCCGCCGCCCACGCCGAGGTCCACGCAGAGCCGCGGCCCCGCCGCCCGCGCCTGCAGCAGCCGCTCCGTGGCCAGGGCGGCCGGGACCCTCCCGCGGCGGAGGGACGGCGGTCCGGGCCCGCCGGGGCCGCCGCCGAGCGCCGCTCCCGGGCCGTCCCTGTTCCCGTCCCCCGCTGCCCGCCGCGCCCGGCGGCGCTGCCGCTCCTTCCGCCGCTTCCCGCGCCGAGCGGCGAGAACGCGCTGCCAGCGCCGCCGCTTCCGCAGCGCGTTCCTCTGCAGTGGGAGCGGGCACCGAGCTCAGCGGGACCGGGACGCTCCGAGCACTCGCCGAGCACCGAGCCCGGCCCCGCCGCACGCACCGAGCACCGAGCCCGAACCCGCCGCACGCACCGAGCACGGCTCCGCCGCGTCGCCCGCCCGCCCCGGGCTGGGATCGCCCGCGGCCGAGGGCTCGATCCGCAGCAGCCGCAGCGCCTCCGCCACCACCGCCGGCTCTGTCCCCGCCTCCGCCGGTTCCGCGCCCGCCGCCGGTTCCGCGCCCGCTCCCGGTTCCGTGCCCGCCGCCGGTTCCGCGCCCGCTCCCGGTTCCGTGCCCGCCGCCGGTTCCGCGCCCGCTCCCGGTTCCGTGCCCGCCGCCGGTTCCGCGCCCGCTCCCGGCTCCGCGCCCGCCGCCGGCTCCCTGCCCGCCGCCGCCACGGCCTCCATCGCGCCGAGGCGCGGAAGGGGCGGGCCCGGGACGCTCCGTCCGTCCCCCCGCGCTGCGGCACCGCCCCGGCGGGTCGATCCTGTCCCCGCTGCCGCCGTGCCCCGTGTCCCGCTCCCGTGGCGCTCCCGTGCCGCTCTCCGCTCCCCGTTGGTTTGTCGCCGTGCGGAGTCACCGGCTCACACAAGAGATGCCACCGGCCTGGTCAGCTGCGGACAGCTTCCCAAGGATGCTCCTCCATCGTGCACCCCTGCTTTGTATATTCCAATTCTTTTATCGTTATTCTTCCTTTTTTGTCCCGTTATACTGTGCCTATGCAGACAGGCATAAGCAGATGGAACTTAGATAACTATTGGCATCTGGATAGGCAATGAATCATAAAAAATTATTTCTGATTCGGAAAAAGTGGACGAATTGCATGACCAGCGCAACTGTCTGGCTGGAACTGCAGGAAGCCAAGTGCCTGCTGGCTGGCCAGGTCGTGAGCAGCAGCCCCGAGACAGCTCTGGAAATGTGCATCTCCTGACACTCTGTGGTGTCAGGCTCAGTATCTGAA
The DNA here is from genome assembly GCF_027887145.1 of Ammospiza caudacuta. Taxonomy (NCBI): domain Eukaryota; kingdom Metazoa; phylum Chordata; class Aves; order Passeriformes; family Passerellidae; genus Ammospiza; species Ammospiza caudacuta. Next base: position 567,661 of record NC_080632.1, on the reverse strand, counting down.
ATGGGGGAATGTAAAGGGAGGATGTAAATCAGAGCTGACCCAGCTGTGACCTGCTGTCCTGGCTGAGGCAGGGCAGGAGGTGGAAGGCCCTTGTCAGGGTCAGCAGTGCCAGCAGCACTGGAGGATCAGCATCGGCCTCTCCCTGAGAGCAGAGCAGGGACCCCAGCCCCAGGGCACGCAGGGCGGCCAGGCAGGCCCAGTGCTGGGTGCTGGGGGATGCAAGGCAGACGAGGGACTCTGGACCTGGTTCACATGAGAGATTTGATAACAGGGTGCCTTGGCAAAAGCAAAAGAACTTGCAATCTTTGGGTTGCAAGAAGATTCAGTCAGACAGGTTAACTGGAAAAAGAAAATCCCATCAAACTCTGCAAAAGGCAGAGATGATGTTGCATGCATAAGTTTGTGTCGTGGCTGTAGCCCGCTCACTGCAGTACACATTGCTGGTCTCCCTAGGACAGTGTATAAACATTTGTATGTGGAGACCCTGGGGGCATCCCCCAGGCTGGGGACAGAAGCAGCTTCCCCCAAAAGCTGTCAGGCCCCACTGGCTCCTTGCCCTGTCCCTGTGTCTGTCCCTGTGCCTGTCCCTGTGTCCCCGAGCTGCTCCCTCCCCATTCCCCGATCTCTGCACTGCCCCGACACCAGGGTGGCCCCAGGCTGGGGACGGACAAACCTGGGCCTGCCTGTGTGTGTGCCTGGGAGCTGCTCACCTCCCTGCACGGCTGGAGCACCCAAACTCCTGTGGGTGCCATGCAGGGCCCTTGGTGCTCCCTCACCTGGGCTTTACCAGCAGCCATGGGGGCTGGAATGTTTGTGTGCCACAGCAAAATGGGATTGGATCACCCTCAGTGTGCCACAGCAAAATGGGATTGGATCCCCATCAGTGTGCCACAGCAAAATGGGATTGGATCACTATCAGTGTCCCACAGCAAAATGGGATTGGATCACCCTCAGTGTGCCACAGCAAAATGGGATTGGATCACTATCAGTGTGCCACAGTAAATGGGATTGGATCACCCTCAGTGTCCCACAGCAAAATGGGATTGGATCCCCATCAGTGTGCCACAGCAAAATGGGATTGGATCCCCATCAGTGTGCCACAGCAAAATGGGATTGGATCACCCTCAGTGTGCCACAGCAAATGGGATTGGATCACTATCAGTGTGTCACAGCAAATGGGATTGATCACCCTCAGTGTGCCACAGCAAATGGGATTGATCACCCTCAGTGTCCACAGCAAATGGGATTGGATCACTGTAGAAGCGAAGGGAGACGACCCATCCTCTGATCAGCATCGAACTCCGATTTATTCATCCACCATGCACATTTTATAACCGTGTTAATTAAGCTCATACATATTGCAAAACCCAAGCTCATCATAGGTTACAGATTACACATTAATCCCTCCTTTTGTTTTCAATACCTGTGGTTTGTTATTGAAACCAAGATTTGTTTTCTCACCCAGATATGAATGGTTCTCAAGACCTCATGTTTGTCACTTTTGCTTTCCCAAAGCAGCCAAGGACAGAATGTTTACCTGTTATGAAAAAACAGCCTGAGAACTTTGTTGTTTACAGAAATGTGCCTGACAACTTTGTTGTTTATAGAAACAGGCTTGAGATTTGCTGCTTTCAGGTGCCTTTTACTTTTCCATCAACTGTATATTTTCATGGCTTCTTTCTATGAGCCATGTTTGAACAAAATTCTCCAACAGATCACCATCAATGTCCCACAGCAAATGGGATTCTGATCACCATCAGTGTCCCACAGTAAAATGGGATTGGATCCCCATCAGCCTCCCTGTCTCTCTCCATTGCTGACAGCCCAGCTCACACCTGTGTGCCATTCACATTCTCTGAACAATCCCTTTGCCCAGGATTTTTCTCCTGGGAGGCTGAGAAGCCTCAGAGAAAAGGAAAACAATTCTTATCTCATGTGCTTCTCCTGTGTTGTGTGTGGAATGTGGAGATTGTTTACCCACAGGTGATTGTTCCATTGGATCCTGCTGTGAGTTGTTTTCACTCTTTGGCCAGTCAGGGCCAAGCTGTGTCGGGACTCTGGAGAGAGTCACGAGTTTTCATTGTTATCTTTTTAGCATTCTGTAAGTATCCTTGCTGTATTCTTTAGTATAGTTAGTATAGTATTCTTTAATACAATATAGTATTATAAAGCAATAAATCAGCCTTCTGAGAACATGGAGTCAGATCCATCTTTCCTGTCCTGTGCTGGGACATTCCCTGCAAATTCAACACAACTGACTGGCTGGAAACCCCTTCCAGCTCACACCTGGCTGGCGCTGAGGAGGCTGCACGCACTGCAAAACCCTTCCTGCCCACGGGACAGGGCTGGAAGTGCTGTGGTGTCCCTGCAGGATGGGGGCTCCATGAGGCAGCGGCTGTGTCCCACACAGAGGCTTGGCTGCAACACTGGCTCATCTTTTGTTTCTGTGAAAAGTGCCAATCACTTATTTTTAAAATTTTAAAAGTAATTAAATGATTGTAAATATAGTTACATTGTTAGAGTAATAATAATTTGGATATTTGGGAATGGAAACAAAGAGTTACGGATGGTCTGGGTGCCTCTTTCTGGGCAAAACAGGCCCCAAAAAGGCCCCACGTTAACAGAGGATTAACCCTTAAAAGCAACAGCCTGTTGCATATTCATGCACCTCATCCACGATGCATAAGTCCCATTCAAACACAGGATTCTCTCTGGGCACTGTCAGCTGCTTCCTCTGAATCCTGAAGTGTCTCCAGGGCTGAGTGAGGCAGGAAGAAGTTCATTTCTCCTGATAATGGGGCAATAAATTCTCTTTCAGAGAAAGATTCAGGTGTCCTGTGGCTGCTATCTCAGTGTGAGTACCTCATTCCTTTCTTAAAAAAATATCTCACATGCATCGTTTCTATTTTAACATTATAACATAAACTGTATTTAACACAGTAATTAAGAAAATTAATACAGTATAACATAACACATATAATACAACACACATATAACATTCATTTGGATATTTGCGAAAAGCCAATCACAAAATACTCATTTTTCACCATTTCCTAGCAGAGCACCCATGTTAGCCTGAGGCACCCTGAGGCTCACACAGTGTGCAAACCTTGAGACAAGAAATGCTGGCTTAGAAATGCCGTGGAATGGACAGACATTGCTGAGAGAGAAATGGAGCCAGAAACAAGTTACAAAGGATGGCCTTGTAAATAAAACTGGATACTGTGGGGAAACAGAACTGTGAAAGATGCACTCTAGTGGGACCCACAAGGGGTAATTTTAGATAATTGGCTTTAAGGCATCTACAGCACAGTGTGGCTAAAGCTGACAGGCTAAGAAACTCTTACGGTGTACTGCAATTAACAAATAGTTAACTTCTGAGTGTGATGGAGTGAATTATAACATCTGCACTGTCTCACTCTTCTCATGAGACTGAAAATGGAACAAGAGTTTTTAAAACACCTCCCAGCTGTCCTATCTCTGGGTCAGAAAAAGGCATTATCCAGCACCAGAGGAGGGGCTGGTGCTGCCCTGGGGCTGTGACACATCCACCTGTCGGGCACCCTCCAGCTGGGGGGCAGACCAGGGAAGCCTCTCCACACTCCTCTCTGCCATTCAGATTTTAGTAGCAGCTTCCACACTCTCAGGACACGCTGTTTAAAAAAAAACATATCGACATTTAATGTGTTTATAAAAATATTATGTCAGTTATGTTTATATAAGCTTAAGGGGAAATATCCACAGTTCACTCAAGCAGTGGATTTTGTGGGGAGGAGGAGCCCTGACCTTCCCTGGGTAGTTTTGGAAAAAGGCTGGTGCTAATTGTCTTAAGGAGAGCAAAGGGTGCTGGCCCGAGGGGCTGTCCCCATGGAGGGCTCGTCCCCAGGGCACAGCCCCCATCCACACCCTGTCCTACACTGTAAGATATGTGTGTGTTCCATTCCCACCTGCCAGAGCTGGGGCAGTTCTCTGCTGTCCATGGGGCAGTTCTCTTTATCTCTCCCACAGCCAATCCTCCCTCCAGGAGCTCTCTGCTGTCCACGGCCCATTCATCATTAATCACCTTCTGTCCACGGCCCATTCATCATTAATCACCTTCTGTCCACGGCCCATTCATCATTAATCACCGTCTGTCCGTGGCCAGGGAGTGTCCCTGCAGGGCTGATCCAATCCCAGCATCCCATGGGGAGATGCCCCGCCCAGGGGAGGAGCCAAGCATTCCTGCCTGGATCCAATCTGAGCTTTGGGACAGCCCAGCAGCCTCTGCCCCCTGCCCTGCCAGAGGAGCAGCTTTCTGCTGCCCTGCACGGCCAGAGGGAGCCCAGGCCCATCTGCAGCAGCCCTGGAGCTGCAGAGGAAAACTCCCCCCTGGTGCAGGATCCCTGCTGCAGCAGAGCCACAGCTGGCACTGCAGGAGGGCTGAGCCCCCGTGGCATGGGGCTGGGGCACCGCCCCGGCGCTGTGGGGCAGGGGCTGTGATCGCTCTGGCTGTGGGTTGCTTTGTGCTATTGCATTTGTATTGTTCATTTTCCTGGTAAAGAACTGTTATTCCTGCTCCCATATCTTTGCCTGAGAGACCCTTAATTTCAAAATTACAATAAATCAGAGGGAGGGGGATTGTATTTTCCGTTCAGTTCAGCTCGGTTCAGTTCAGTTCCATTCGGTTTGGCTCGGTTCCATTTGGCTCAGCTCAGCTGGGCCGGCTCGGTTCGGCTCTGTTTGGTTTGGTTCCGTTCGGCTCAGTTCAGTTCTGTTTGGTTTGGTTCTGTCCTGTCCGGCTCGGTTCGGTCCTGTTTGGCTCGGCTGGGCCCGGTTCGGATCAGCTCGGCTCGGCTCGGCTCGGTTCGGCTCTCGCGGTGCCGCTCCGGTCGGGCCGGGCCCTGAAGCGCCGCGCTCACGTGGGGCGGCGAGCACGTGACCGCGTGGGCGGGGCCCGGGGCGTGCCGCGCAGGCGCAGTGTCGCTCCGGCGCGGCAGGGGCGGGGCGCGGGCGGGCCCGCGCAGGCGCAGGGCGGCGCGGCGGCCGGCAGGGGGCGGACGCGGGCGGGCGCTGCCGCCGCCGCCATGAGCACGGGCCCGGGGCCGGAGCCGGGCCCTCAGGCAGCCCCGGAGCCGGGCCCGGAGCCGCAGCCCCGCAGCCACGCCGACCCCGCCGACCCCGGGCCCGCCGCCCCCGGCGGCCTCTTCGCCTGGCTGCGCGGGCGCTGCCTGGGCCGCGGGGCCGCCGTGGACCCGGCGCGGGACACGTTCGGCGCCATGACCGGGCTGTACGGCGCCATCCAGCCCGCCGACTCCGTGTCCCTCAGCACCCGCACGCACGGCGCCGTCTTCAACCTCGAGTACTCGCCCGACGGGTAAGTGTGCCGGATCCTGGGGGCGGCGTGCTGCGGCTCCCCGCCAGGTGTGCCCGCCCAGGTGTGCCCGGGGTCCCGAGGCGCAGGGCCCGTTCTGGTGCCCAGGTGTCGTCGCTGTGTCCATCAGCAGCACCCCTGGGCTGTGCTGTAAAGGACTGGGGCACGCACCTGGCGTCAGGTGTCCTGCTGTGCCTCTCCCAGCTCACCTGCAGCGGTGCCTCTCCCTGTGCAGGAGGAGGGGATGGGGGTGACGATCCTGCTCCGGCTGCTGCCTGGTGCTGATAAATGTGTACTTTGCAAGGTTTTAGTGAAAAACCCCACTGATTTGCAGATGAACCTTTGATTCGGTGTCGCCTTTCCTGCCTCAGAGCCCCTGGGAGGTGTGAGCAGAGGCACCAGGTGGCGGGCAGGACCCACCACAAACGTGGGGTTTTGTGTTGTGCTCCCCGCAGCTCGGTGCTGACCGTGGCCTGTGAACAGACTGAGGTCCTGCTCTTTGACCCCATCTCTTCAAAGCACATCAAGACTCTCTCGGAAGCTCATGAAGACTGTGTCAACAACATCAGGTGGGTCGGGAGGGACCTTTTGACGCAGCTCAGCCTATGCCTAGGCAGTATAGTTTAAATGTTACCCTTTCTTGGGGTGGAGCTGGAAATAGCAGGAGCAGGACTCTAAAACTATCACTGTTTTTGTCATGTAGTATTTTTCCTTTTAAATTCAGGGGTTTTAAGTTGTTCTGGTAATAGATTTTGAGGCGTGATTTTAAGGTATCTTTTAATAGTATTCCAGCTGCTCTTCAGTCAGATTCTCAAAGCAAAAAAACCCACTCCAAAACCCCAAAGCCACAACCAACTACACAGCAACAAAAAAGCTTCAACCAATAACTAAACACAAACAAAGAATCCCAAGAAAATTCTGAGTGTTTTCACTCAGAAGAGCCAAATATGATGTAGGGTGCTGTGCTGTGTCCATCAGATAAGTTGATGTTTTTCGCAAGCTGGTTGTCCTTTTTTACCAAAGACTGACGTTTTACATCAGTTGTGTCAGGAAGGCTGGATTAAAATGTGTGTCTGACACAGAGGAGCTGAGCTCTGTTCTGCACATTTTATACAGCTTTACATGGAGCCTTGTTCAGGTCTGTGAGCAGCACTGCAGGTGCTGCAGGGGTTCCTTGTGGTCAGCACCAAAACTGCTTACTGTTTACCAAAGTTTGGGGTTTTTTTCCTTGACAGTTGGTTGCTGTTGCTGTGGTGTGGCTCTGGGCCTGAAGGATTTTTAGTGTGTGTTTTCTGGATGGGTGTCTTGTTCCTTTTACCTCAGGTAGGGCTTTTTTTTAATGGAGTGCCTTCACCCAGTGAATTCCAGACATGAGCCAGTGTGCCCTGTCCTTCTGAAGGTGCAGGCATGCCTGAGTTCCAGTGGTGCTCACCTTTGATCTGCAAACTCAGTGATTCTGTCCGTTCATTTTCTCACTGAGCCAAGTCACTTGTGCTGGTGTGTGCTCCAGCGAGGCCTCGTCCTCCCTGGGTGTGTTTGGAAAGCCTTGCATTTGCCTCAGGGAGCTCTAGGCTGTGTTTATTTTCTGTTGATTTCCCAGCTGTGCCGCTGCCAGCCCCAGCGAGCTGAGTGCTGTGCAGAGGGGAGCAGGCTGAGTTACCGTGGGGGTTCTGTCTGAGCACCTGCTCCTCTGCTGGTTTGGCTCTTGTGTGGCTGGCACACAATTCATTGCCACACAGACCCCCTAAAAAACCCACGCCAAACTTGTGCTGTGCCTCTGTGCTTGCTCCAGAGGCACTGCTGGTTCATACCCCAGCAGTTCTCCTGCAGTGAGCTGCTGCTGGTGCGTGCTCTGCGCTGAGTTCACAGGGGCTTTGGGCCGCTGTCTCTGTTTTGCCTAGTTCGGCTAGTTCAGAGGGGTTTGTTTGGGCTGCTCTCTGTGCTGAGTTCAGAGGGGTTTGGGGCGGCTCTGGTGTCTCTGTGCTGAGTTCAGAGGGGTTTGTTTGGGCTGCTCTCTGTGCTGAGTTCAGAGGGGTTTGTTTGGGCGGCTCTGGTGTCTCTGTGCTGAGTTCAGAGGGGTTTGTTTGGGCTGCTCTCTGTGCTGAGTTCAGAGGGGGTTTGGGGCTGCTCTCTGTGCTGGTTAGTTCAGAGGGGATTGTTTGGGCTGCTGTGGTATATCTGTCCTGACCAGTTTAGAGGGGGGGTTTTGGGGGCTGCTCTGCTATCTCTGTATTGGCTAGTTCACAGGGGGTTTCTTTGGGCTGCTCTGGTGTCTGTGTTGAGTTCAGAGGGGTTTGTTTGGGCTGCTCTGGTGTCTGTGTTGAGTTCAGAGGGGTTTGGGGCTGCTCTGGTGTCTGTGCTGAGTTCAGAGGGGTTTGTTTGGGCTGCTCTGGTGTCTGTGCTGAGTTCAGAGGGGTTTCTTTGGGCTGCTCTGGTGTCTCTGTGCTCTCCTGCTGCCCCGCAGGGCGCCCTGAGCTGTTCCCTCCTGCAGGTTCCTGGATAACCGTCTGTTCGCCACGTGCTCCGACGACACCACCATCGCGCTCTGGGACCTGAGGAAGCTCAACACCAAAGTGTGCACGCTGCATGGCCACACCAGCTGGGTGAAGAACATTGAGTACGACACCAACACCAGGCTGCTCGTCACCTCGGGCTTCGATGGCAACGTCATCATCTGGGACACCAACAGGTACGGGGCTGGGCTGCGCCGTGGGCTCTGTGCAGCTCACCAGCACAGGGACACCAGCACAGGTGCAATGCACAGGTACCACCAGCACGGGTACAGCAGCACAGGTGCACCAGACAGAGCCTCCCTCCCAGAGTGGGGCTACACTGTGCTCTGAAACACTGGGACCACTTTATAGCCGTTACCAAGGTGTGAAAAATGCCAATCAGTTGCTTTTAAAATTTTAAAAGTTTAATAGTAATGAAATGGTTATCAATATAGTAATATAATTAGAGTGATAATAATTTGGGCAATTTGGATTAGGATAATATGAGACAACAGAAACAAAATGTTATGGACAGTCTGGGTACCTTTTGTGGGAAAAATAAGCCTGAAAAAGAGCCTCGTTACCAGAGGATTAACCCTTAAAAGCAACAGCCTGTTGCATATTCATACACCTCATCCATGATGCATAAATCCCATTCAAACACAGGAGTCTGTCTGGGCAGTGTCAGCTGCTTCCTCTGAATCCTGACAGCACCTCCAGAGCTGAGTGAGGCAGGAAGAAGTTAATTTCTTTTGATAATGGAGCAATAAATTCTCTTTCTCTGAAAGATTCAGGTGTCCTGTGGCTGCTATCTCAGTGTGAGTCCTTTCCTTAGGAAAAAAATACCTTACATAGCACAGTTTCTATTTTAACATTATGTTATAACATAAAACTATATTTAACACACTACTTAAGAAAATTAATACAGCAGTACTTTCTAACGTAACACATATAATATGCATTTGAATATTTGGAAAAAGCCAATCATAAAATACGCATTTTTCACAAAGAGCTTGCATTGCCTCTCTGGCAATAGTAAATGGTTAGAAAAGAGCTGCTCTTGCCACATGCCAGAACGTAGTTCTTCCTTCCAGAGGAGGTTCTGTCCTCATTGCTGTAGTTGTGGGAAGATGTGACTTCACCCATTCCATTAAAAAGTAGGATAAAAGACAGTGCTTTAAAAAACGGTTTTGGGGTGAACAAAATGAATGATGCTTGGCACATCCTGGACCCTTGTGGACACAGTCAGGGCCGGGAGCTGCAGCTGACCACATCCCTCCTGTGCTTGTCCTGCTGTCCAGGTGCACAGAGGATGGATGTCCTCACAAGAAGTTTTTCCACACCCGTTTTCTGATGCGGATGAGGCTGACACCAGACTGTTCCAAAATGCTGATCTCCACCTCCTCTGGTTACCTTCTGATTTTGCACGACCTTGACCTAAACAAGTCTTTAGAAGTTGGCAGCTACCCCATTTTACGGGCCAGGAGGACCACGTCGAGCTCAGGCGAGTGCTGGGAAGGTGCAGCAGGGCCTGTGCTGTGGGCTGCCCTGTGGGGTGCTCCTGGGCAGCAGCCCACCTGTGCTGGGACACCTGTGGGCTCACCTGTGTGCGTGTGTTTGCAGATATAACGTCGTCAGGCTCCTCTGGCCCTCGAGCTGTGGGCTCACCCTGCCACCAGAACAACTCGGGGCCGCCCTCCGAGAAAACCCTGTCACGGCCCTCCCAGAGAGAAGGTAGGAACAGATCCCTTAACAAAGAGATTAATGAAAAGAAACCCCGGACTTTGATTTGCTGTATCCAAAAGAGGCCAGGGGACAATAGTGAAGAACTGCTTTTTTGTCCTGTGGTTTTTTAAGGATGGTGTTGCTGAGACTTGTACTAAACCATTAAAATCTCATTGCACACCAAAGCCTGGGGATCTAATCAGTCAGGTTTTATATCTCAGAAATCTGGTAAAAGTAACAAGATCTGTATTTTATGTTAGTATGTTGTTGTTTCATGAAGGTGCTCCCTTTTCCTTGTGTTTTTCCGTGAACAAAGTTTGTGTGAATGTTCTTTCAGGGAAAAATCCAGAGAATCAGCATGAATTTGCCAAATGGGTGAATACTTTGTGCATCCTTTGTAATTTGAAAGAATGTAATGTTAATTTTTAGCTATTGGGGTTGTGAGATGCTGAAGCATACTGGTGAGGGGAGGCTTACCTGGATGCCAGGGAGTGATTTACCTGGGAGTGAGGGGAAGAAGGGAGAAAAGCTGCAAGCTGAGCAAGTGTTGGGATGAATTTGGAGAGCACATCATACAAGTTTGAGAATCAGCAAATCTTATAAAATCCGCACTCGTTAGATTTTGCTGTAAGACCAACGAGGAGCATGAGTGTGGAAGGTTTGTGTCGTTGACAGTGCGGTGGGTTCAGTGCAGGTCTTGGCACTCCAATTTCACTAAAAGGAGCTGTTTGAAGTGGAGACTGAGCCCGTGGGTGTTGGCTCTGGGTTCCTGTGACCCTCTGAGTCTCCGTGTCCTGGCAGCCACAGGTGTGACCCCATGTCAGCAGCAGGACTGGTGGGAGAGCTGGAGGTCACTGTGTGCGTTTCACTGAGACTCACAGGTAATTCCCTTGCAGGGGGATCACCTAGGAATAGCCTTGAGGTGTTAACACCAGAGGTTCCTGGAGAGAGAGACCGTGGTAACTGCATCACATCACTGCAGCTGCACCCCAAGGGCTGGGCCACGCTGCTGCGCTGCTCCAGCAACACAGATGACCAGGAGGTAACACACTGCCTCGAGCTCTTCTTCCAAATATGTGCTTTTGGGTTTTTTCTTAAATGATCTTCCTGCTAGAACCTGCTTCAGGCCTTTTCCTTGATGCAGGAAGTCGTGAGACCAGCTGCAGTTCAGCTGCAGGCTGCAGATTCTGCTCCTCTAACTTGAGCAACAGTAGGCAATAATACTGGATCAATAATAAAATGTTTTAGTTACTTTGATTACTGATGTAAATTGAGGTTCATTTGGTTTTGCTGGGATTGTTTTCTGTCTCTGTGCATTTATTTGGGTTTTTTTGTTGTTGTTGAAGAAAGTCACTCTTTGCAAAGGTAACCCTTTACACAACTGTAGAGGACCAAGTGGAAGCTTAGCAGGTTGGTTATAAATTTTAATGCTGGCTCTGCAACAGTCAAACTGATGTACAACACAGAATTTTTGTAACATGCAAAATGTTGCATTGGATCAGTTGGTACTGGTGATTGAGTTGTAATTTCTCTTAGTCCTAGAGTCTGCCTTATTCTGCTTTATTAATGCTCATTGGTACTTTTCCTGTTGTGGTTATTTCAGAAGGATGCATGAAACAGAGCTAGGAGTGCTTGTCTTGGGGCTGAAGTAGAATCAGCACAATATAAACTTTGTCATTGATTTTTTTTTTTTACATTTGTTCTGATACTAAATAATGAGATGACAGGGATCCTTAATGTGTCTCAAATAACAAACTGGCTTGCAGAGCTGTTCATAACCTTCCTTCAAAAGTCTGTTACCCACTTGCTTCAAGATTCTGTTCCTTTTGAAGTCAAAGGCATAAAATGCCAGTGATCTGCTCTGAGGTACAGTCAGCTGAATCTGACTTTATAGACTTAATTTAAATATTTACTAAATTAGAGCAGGTGCCTGGCCAAAGGATTAGGCTTTGCTCTCTGCAGATGAAACCTAGATTGGAAAGATTAAATCTGGCACCCATTTAATCAGAACAGCAGTTTTAGTGCTGGGCAGCTGCTTTGCTTGGGTGGCTGACAGGGAGGGAGGGGGATGCTGAGGCAGTGGGGGCAGGCCAGCAGGAGCACGTCCCACCTGCTCACATGAGCTGCCGTCACCTGTAGGGGTGCAGGGGGAGGGAATGTGTGTTTGCCGTGCTTTACTTCTCTTTCAGTGTCCCTTTCTCTGCCTCTCCCTTTAGTGGACTTGTGTCTATGAATTCCAGGAAGGAGCCCCGGTGCGGCCCGTGTCGCCGCGCTGCTCGCTGCGCCTGACGCACTGCATCGAGGAGGCCAACGTGGGCCGGGGCTACATCAAGGAGCTCTGCTTCAGCCCCGACGGCCGCATGATCTCGTCGCCGCACGGCTTCGGCATCCGCCTGCTGGGCTTCGACGCGCACTGCAGCGAGCTGGTGGACTGCCTGCCGCGGGAGGCCAGCCCGCTGCGCGAGATCCGCTCGCTCTACTCCCACAACGACGTGGTGCTCACCACCAAGTTCTCGCCCACGCACTGTCAGATCGCCTCGGGGTGCCTTAGCGGACGCGTCGCCCTCTACCAGCCAAAGTTCTAGGCACGGCGGCGGCCCCCCTGGATGGACCTTGGTGGGTTTTCCTTCAGCTGAGTGGAAGTGTGCTCTCTCCAAAGCCTCGGAGCCCAGAGGAGTGGCGGCTGCTGTGCCTGGATGTGACCTGGAAGGATTTTTTAGGCCAGCACCACGGGGATCTGGGTCCTGCATCTGTGAGCCCACAGCCCTGCCAGCAGACCTCTGCTCCTGCTGATCCTGTGCCATCGGGCTGCTGTCCTGCTGTGTTTGTACCCTGGTACTTGATTGTTGCCTTCAGCACAACTCCAGTGGGCTGTCTGGAGCAGCACAGAGGGGCAGGTGCCCAGGTACCTCCTGTCCCACAGGAGCTGGACTGCCTCACCTCTGCTTCCTCTTCTGTTGCTGAAGCAACTCTGTGGTGATTAGTAGATAATGGACTGCTTGTCTACGTAAGCAACACGGTTAGTTACTCCCACAAAAAAAAAAAAAAAGGAAAAAAAAAGAAAAAGGCATTTTGCTTTCATTTCTATGTTAATGTGGTTGTCATTGGCTAGAACAATGAGTCACGGTGTGGCTTAGGCTGGCAGGACCACTGGAGGTCACCCAGGCCCACCCCTGCACAGGCAGGCTCCCCTTGAGCCCCCCAGTCACCCTGGCCCAGAGGATCCCTCTGGGCTTGTGCAGCACGGCAGCTCTGGCCCCTCCTCTGCCAGGTGTCTGTTGCAGAGTGCTTTCCACGTCTGAATCATGGTGGCTGTTTGCTGGTGTTGGGTGTTTCCCACCTGGCTGTTTCCCCACACACACCTGGCTGCACTCTGTCTGTGGGGGAAATTCATTTGGATGTGTCCCTGGTATCACCAGGTGAGCCTTTCTTCACGTGTGCTGTCAGTCTGAGAGGGGATTAAAAACAAACCTGCCAACAGTGGGATGTGCCTGGATCTAACCAGGCTTGTCATCAGGTGTGGAGCACAGTACTGCTCACGTTGGAGGGGAAGCTGTATGGGGAGCAGCTGAGATCACTTGGTTTGTTCAGCTTGGAGGAGTCTGAGATCTCGTGGTGCTCCTGAGCATCCTCCTGTGGGCCAGTGGAGGGGCAGGTACTGACCTCTTCACTGCTGTGACAAGGGACAGGAGCAGGGCACGGCTGGGGCTGGGCCAGGGGAGTTTGGGATGGAGATCAGGAAAGGTTCTGCTCCCCCAGAGGGTAACTGCTGGCACTGCCCAGGCTCCCCAGGGAATGGGCACGGCCCCGGGGCTGCCAGAGCTCCAGCAGAGCTTGGACAGTGCTCCAGGGATGCCCAGGGTGGGCTCTGGGCAGGGCACGGGTGGCACTGGGTGACCCTTGGGTCCCTTCCAGCTCAGGGCATCCTGTGGTCACACCCAGAGTAGGAATGCCAGATTTCAGCCCTTGAATTAATAGAGCTGACCTTGTAAATGCACAGGTGTTGTACATCCATATCAGTTCATAACGTTCTCCTCACTTACATGTTCCAAGATGAGGTTTTTTAGTGTTTCACTGAAGTTTTGCAGACTAGTCACACACTCAGTTCAGCAGGGAACTTTACCTGAAAGGACTGTCACCTGCTGGTGTTCAGGTACACTCTCTGGCTCAGCAGAGCACACTTGTTCAAAGCTGACTCTTACAAAGCCTTTTGCAAAACGTATTTGGGGATAAAGACAACATACATGGATGTGAGAGAGCTGGAAAGGTAAGCCTGAGGACCCTCCTGTAGCTTTGTATTTATGTGGGTAGTATACCCTGGTGTTGGTGCAGAAATCATTGAAACTAAAGCCTCCTCTGCATTATGACAGAAGAAAATCCCAAGTTTCCTCTTTTGAGAAATTTCTTTGGTAATGCAAAGCCTTTAGTTTTGTGTGTAGGGTAATCTGAGGGCAAACATCCCTTCTGCTGGCCCGAGCCTGCACTGGGGCAGGTGGGTCTGCCGGGTTGTGGAACATTCCCTTGGCTGTGGCTCAGCGCCCTGGGAGTGCAGCGTGCAGGAAATGCGGGGACGAGCCTGGCACGCAGGCTTTTCGTGCAGAGGAGGAGCTACAGGGAGTTTGTATGGGCCAAGCTGTTTGGGGAAAGGCACCCGGGTCCTGCCCAGGACTGCAGCCGCTTTTCCCCAGGCATTTGCTGTCCCACTGCCAGGCTGCTGTTTTCTCACCTTATTTAATGTTTAGTTACACATCATGGAAGGGACTGCAGGGACACTTGAGAGAACCTTGGGATTCTCACGGGCTTGCACAGTGTTTGTTTTGGAGGTGAAGGAGCACCCCCAGGACCGAGGGGGTCCTTGGGAGGCTCTGTCTGTGTGTTTCCAAGGCTGTTTTTGTTTTCCTGTCAGAACCTCCTCAGAGTGGTGGATCCCTAGTGACTGTAACGCTATGCCTGTGAATATGCACTGAGTGTTACCTTTTTAATTCTACCTCATGATACGCTGTGTTTTACACCAGTATTGTGCTGAGCTTTGGACACTCACCTTTCTGTACAGAGGACCATGACCCCGAAGTGACAGATGTGTGACAGATGTGTCACCACCACTCCTTGACAGCACCTGTGGTTGGCTGGCAGGCCCTGCCTGGCTCTGGGACTGGCAGTCACCCGGTGGAGGGGTTTGGTCACCTTGATGCTTTTGTAGCGTGTCCAGCAGATGCATAAAATGACAGAATCTGTACATGTATGCTGTAGAAATGTTACTTAGTTTTTCCAATGACATTTGTAATAAGTTTGAAGTAGAGTAAGTAGGTAGTCTTAGATTTTGGTCATTCGATGGATTACTCGTTTTCAACAAACTTGGAAGTTTTCCATGAAGGCTTTACCATGTTTTACCTGTGAAGGTCACTTCTCAGTGGCTTACAGCTGACATGCCTCACAGTCATGTGGTAGTGCAAGTGTTTTCAGTTCTCTCTCAGTAGCATTACTGAAACAATGAAATTATGTGTTGGTGAGCTTTGGGTTATTTCTAGGTAGTCAAACAAAAACAAAAAAGCTGATCTTCTAGTTGTGTTTCAAAAAACTGAATGCTCGACCTCGAGAAGTGTACAAAACTGTGAAACAACTGTAAGGAACCATTTCCAAGGGAGGAAGGACTGCGCTGACAGAGGGGCGGGTGGCTCACGGCAGGGCTGGGGCGGCAGCACGGGAGGGATTCACGGCGTGTCTGGCGGGGCCGGTTCTGAGCTCTGTGGGTGCTGTGGCGGCTTCGCACGGCGAGCTCCCTCCGCCAGGGCCGGTACCGGGGCCGGCTCCGCTCCCGCTGCCAGGGCCGGTACCGGGGCCGGGTCCGCTCCCGCCGCCAGGGCCGGTACTGGGGCCGGTTCCGCTCCCTCCGCCAGGGCCGGTACCGGGGCCGGCTCCGCTCCCGCTCCCTCCGCCAGGGCCGGTACCGGGGCCGGCTCCGCTCCCGCCGCCAGGGCCGGTACCGGGGCCGGGTCCGCTCCCGCCGCCAGGGCCGGTACCGGGGCCGGGTCCGCTCCCGCCCAGCCCGGAGCCCCGCAGTGCCCGCGCCGGGACGGCACCGCCGCGCCATGGGGATAGAGGACAAGCACAGCGGTGCCCACACACACACACACACACACACACACACACGATTGTTTGCACTCGTGGAGTCTTGGGGTAAGGACAGCTCGATGCCTACCACCAGAATGAGAATGTAAACATCAGTTTTTCGGGGAGGGCGGGAGGGGTCTTGGTTAATTTAGTGGGCTTTGTTTCTGTTTGTGTTGTGGTTTTAATTTGGGTAGCACTGATGTGGAGAAGGTTCTGACATCGTAACACATGGGTCTGTTGCTCTATAAACTCTTATAGGACATATAAACTCTTGGGAAAAAAGAAATACACTTGCCAAATGGAAGGTTTCAAAAAATTTAGTTTACAAGATCCTAAACAGTTGGAGAGAAAGGAAGAAGTCAACAACCCATCATGTTTTTAACCTGTAGGAAACAGAAGCTTCTCATTGGCTGATCTTAGTCAAAGGTGCATTTTCTAAAGCACTAAATATCCTCAGTTAAGTATAAGGTTTTTAATACAGAAACAAATTGTGCATGTAGAGTATTTTGAAATACCTGAGATTTCCTAGTAAAAATTGTAGCCTTTTAATACCGTATATGAAGTATCAGAACTGCTTTGGAAGTATTGTACTTACAGCCGTTCAGTAACTTACTATTTGTGGACAGTTTCTCTTGCTTGCATAATAAACATTTAATAATTCACTGAATTGAAATGTATTTTATTTATGTTAAAATCGACCATGCTGGCTCTTGCGTGCCCCCTAAAAATTAAGAGGAAAAACACTTTTAGTGCTTAGATGCTGCCATTCACAAGTGTGTGTGTCACAGTAGCGCTTTTACATTAAATTTTTATGAAAGTGACATTTGAAGAGTCAAAACCGACTCTGAACCTCAGACCCAGGGCTCCACTATTTCTCAACCTCAACACTTTGGCTTCCCTGACATTACAGGAGCACATAACATCTTCCACAGAGAAACAGGATGCAGATTTTGTTTTTATTCCATCAAGGAGTGATTACAAAAAGAAGGTACACTGGTAAAAATCAGATTCTGCCAGTAACAAACATCCAGTAAACATTTTATTTAGATGGATAATCACCACTGGGATGCAGGAACTCGCGCTTGTGCCCACCCACACTGTCTGAAGCTCAGGACTGTATGATTACAACATGCTGATTAGGATTGATTCTGGAAGACAGTTTTAGCAAATGGAAAACTCAAATTCAGAAAAGCAATAGCCCCTCCAAGACTTAAGAAAAGACTAAATTCAAAGCAGTGTCTGAAAGCTTTGCTGCTCCCCATCATCCAAAGTGTTTTGGTTTATATGTGAATGTAGAGTTTAAGTGAAGAGGAAGCCCTCAGGGAGACTCAAACACTTTTGCTGGGACCCTCATCTAGCTCAGGGTTGTGCTCGCTCTTCTGTCCCTGTATCTAAAGCCTCAAGTCTCCTCTCTCTGAACTCCTGCTTCTGTAAGACACAGATTTCTGTCAGTCCCTTTCAATGTTTGCCAACAGAAGTCCTGAAACATGTCTCCAAGCACTCCACCTTTCCTGCTCCCTGCTTCCAAGGTCATCTTTGGCTTTTTGTCTCCACTCTACCTGCAGACCTCCAGTGAAGCAGGTCACCCAGGACTCTCACACCTTGCCTGTGCCACTCCTGTGTGGCAGAACCTTTAACAGAACACGCCAAGCAGGCAGATCCCCGAGTTTTGGGTACAAACACCAAGTGACCGCTAACTCCACAGAGGGAGCTGAGAAAAGACAAGATGTGGCAGTGCAAAAAGCCTGTGAAGTGCTTGAGCAGCTGCAGGAGCTGGAGTGTCCTTACACACAGGGACACCTCCCTGCTCCTGCAGCTGGAGGCAACAGAAAAAGCAGCAATTAAAAAATAAAAAGTCCTCAGAAAAAGCAGAACAAACTCCATGTTTTTTAACGAGGAAGGACACTTTAAAGCTTTAGTGAGTTTGCTGTCCCATTCCTTCCACTTTTCCCTTTTGACAGGAAGGCACACGTACAAACACACACACACACACACAGATCCAGCCTGGCTGAGGTCACACGTTCAGTGCCACGGCTGGAGGACGTGGTCACCACAGGCTGCACCCTGCAGCGGCTGCAGCGGGCTGAGGTGCAGCTGGGAGCTCTGCACTTCAGCCATCCCCTTCTGTATCCGTCCTCTGAGCTTCACACAAAGTAATGAGGACCCCAAAACATCTGAAAATGCAGTTCCAAAATCGAGACTGGGAAGATGATCAGGCAATGGAATTGTTTTTCTTCAGCTCCTCCTTGATTCTCATGTTCTAAACATGGGCAGTGGAGTGCATCCCACCACAGAGCACAGCGCAATTTTGGGAGTGATACAGACTATTCTTTCCTCTTTTACACCTTGTGTTTGTCTGGTAGCTCTGTTATGGGTAAACTCACCTGCCAGCAAAGGAATACTTTAAGAAGTTCGTCATAATTGCACCAAGGTTTAAATGCATCACCATTCACCCCATAAATACGGAAGGCTGGGAGGAATTACCTGGCACAGGCACAGGCACTGCTCCCTGGGACAATGAGCGCTGGTGCCCCTCGAGCAGGACGGGTCACAGCAGCTTCAGCAGGAACTCGTAGGTGGCGTTGATGATCCCCCAGGACAGCACAGAGCGGTGGTAGTTCAGGTGGGCTCCTCGGAACAGGTGGATCACCTTCCTGTCGCGCTCCAGCCAGATCTTCGCCAACACCTTGGAGAAGGACTGGAACTCGCCACCGATCTGAGCTTGCATGCGAGTCTTTACCACGTTCACAGGGAAGAAGAGGAAGCCCAGCAGGGCGCCCAGCAGCCCCCCGCAGATGAAGTCGTTGACCAGGTGAGAGCTGTACGAGGTGGCCTCGGGCAGACTCTGCTTGATGGGCCCACGCAGCCCGAAGAAGAGCACGTTGCTGGGCCCGTTCCGCAGCAGGATGGGCACCAATCCCCGGTAGTACTCCCGCACCCCGTAGGCCCTCAGCACCCTGAAAGCCTGGAAAGTGTTTGTGAACTTGTCGTGGTGCTTGTAGTCCTGCAGCAGCGTCTGCACGCGCTCGAAGGGCGTCAGCACGGCCTCGGTGGTGCCGGCCAGCGCGGCGGCCGCGCTGCGCGTCAGCAGCTCGGGGGCGCGGGCGTGGCTCAGCAGCAGCGCCGAGAAATCCTCGTAGAGGCCGAACATGAGCGCCAGCGTGGTGGTTTTCTGCAGCAGCGGCGGCAGGATGCCGCGGTACAGCGTGCGCAGCCCGTCGCGGCGCAGCTGGCGCACGGCCTCGCGGGCGCGCAGCCCGTACAGCTGCTGCCGGAACAGCACCTTCTGGATGGGGAACGTCACCGCGATGTTGGTGAAGGCCGCGCACAGCCCGCACACGTAGTGCTTGCCCGAGGAGCACACCGCCTCCTCGGGGGCCGCCAGCGCCATGGCGCCGCCGCTCCGAGCCACCAAGAGCCCGTGAGAGCAGCCCCGCCGCTACCGCATCAGCCCCGCAGCGCGCAGCGGCGCCCCGGCGCCCGCGGGCAGCAGCAGCAAGCAGCCGGCGCTGGCAGCGGCTGGGCCATGCTCAGGGAGCAGCGCTGCTTCCCTTCTGCGCTGCTCCAAACCTAAACAGAAACAAATCCCCCTGGAATCACCAACTCCAACAGCGAAAGGCTGGCCCTCGCGCTAACAGAACACTGCGTGAACAAAAGAGAGGCTGCCAAAAAACCTATGAAACACCAAAGCTACATCAAACGTGTACAGCGGCATCACAAAGCCCGATCCTTACACTCTGCCTCTCCCTGTGGCAGAAAACACCAGCTAACTCGGGTTCACCACCGCCCGCAGGGAGGCACAGGTGCCACACAGGTGTGACCCCACCGGCACAGGGCAGAGATTCAATCAGTCCCAGCTCACTGCCACGCAGCCTCCTCTGCATCAGCCCCCGGGCTCGACGTCCTCGCTCTGCTGAGGAGGGTCACAGGTGGAATTCAGCTGGGGTCCTCAAGGATGCGGACAGAGGCAGCAGCTTGGCCAGACAGTCTGAAGGAGGACCGCAGGGATCTCTACCTGGCAAGCCCTGTTTGAGAGAAGAATGGGATTATTTACTTAACAGTTATGAAAAAATGTTTCTGCAGGTGCCCACATCCCACCCTCGATCGCAGTGAGGTCCGTGACAGCCGTGTGGGGCTGGGGGTGCTCCTGAGCCCCAAATGCTCCCCAGCACCGGCAGGGGATCCCAGGATCTCAGGGGTGCTTGGGGAGCACCTGCCCGGCACGAGGAGCTACCGAAAAGAGGAGGGGAGAAAGGAAGGGGGAAAGAAAAGGAAAGGACAGAGAGACACAAAGGAGCTGGGAGAAACAGGGAGGAGAAAAGGGAGGGAAGAAAAGGGCGGGGGGAGGAAGGCAGAGGAAGGATGGTAAAGAACGGGAGAGCCGTTTGTTCTCCGAGGCTCCCGCCGCCTCTGACGCCGGCAGCGTCTCCGTCCCCGGGGCAGCCCTCGCGCTCCGGTGCAGGAGCAGCGTCCCGACGGGGCCTCCCGCTCCGGGCCGCAGCCCCGCGCACCTGCCGGCCCCGCTCCCGCCCCCCGGCACCGCGCGCTGCCCGCACCGCCGCCCTCCAGCGCCGCCACCGGGGCCCAAGGTCAGCTCGGCGGCGGCTGCGGCCCGGCCGGGCCCAGCGAACCGCGGCTGCCGCTGCCCCGGCGCCTGCGCGGCCGCGGCGGGACGGGACGCACCTGCGGGCGGCGCTGCCATGGCGGAGCGGAGAGGGGCGGAGCGGAGCGGAGCGGAGAGGAGCGCACGGCGAACGCACCGGGCCCGCACGGGGCCCGCACGGGGCCCGCACCGTTACCGCGATCGCGGCGCCACCAGCGCCCGGCACGGCGCGGCCTCGCGCCGCTCTCTGACGTCACCGCGCCGCCGTGTGACGCTACCACGCTACCGCACGGGGCGGGGCCGGCGGACGGCGCGAGGACCCGGCGGTGTCAACCACCCCGACACAGGCCGCGCCCCTCCACGTGCGTCCGCCAATCAGACTGCGGTGATCTGCAGCCACGCCCCCGGGGGCGGGGCGGAGGCGGGCGGGAACAGCCTGAGGGAGCTGAGGGAGGGACGGGTCCGGACGGCTCCGCTCCGCACGGGGCTGGCGGGGCTCAGCTCCCGGAGAGCTCTGTACGGGACCGGGAGAGCTCCGCTCCGCACGGGGCTGGCGGGGCTCAGCTCCCGGAGAGCTCTGTACGGGACCGGGAGAGCTCCGCTCCGCACGGTCAGTCTTTGCCCTTCCGGAGCTCCCCCGATCCCGACCGGGCCGGCTCCGCACGGGGCCGGGCCGGGCTCTGTGCCCCTTGTGCGGCCCCAGGTGCTCCCCGGCGGGCCCTAGCCGGTTCCGGAGAGCTGGGTCCGTGCGGACGGGCGGGGCTGTCTGTGCTGGCGCGGAGGCGAGTTGGCGTTACCGGTTCGGTAACAGACTGTACGGCCCGCATTCATTGCCCATCGGGACTGGGCAGCGCGTCTGTGTTTTGTGGAGAGAGCCAAAAGCTCCACAACTTTGTGAAAGTTGTAAAGCTGGTATGTTTATGATTACAGCGCCGGACGCATGTGGAGATTGCTTTCCTTAAAAGACACGCATACCTCTGGGAACTCCAGGTCCCTTTTTATCCTCCTCTCAAATACATCTGCGTACAGTTTCACAATAGGTTAATGCATACTCATTTTACAAATTTCAGTGACATTCGCTGCTGGTTCTTCTGTATCAGGAAGAATTCCTAGGTCAGGCTGGCCTGCTCTCACAGCAGTCTCTGTCTCTCTCTGTCACCCTCTGTCTCCCCCCTTCTCTCTGTCCTTCACTGAAGCAGTTTCCCTGAGCCTAGGCTTTTGCAGTCAGGCTACATAGCTGTGTTTTCCAGCCACAGACCCAAAGATGTACATTTCCCCTAAATCAGAATGGGTTTCTCCTCTGGAGAGTTTGTGCTCTGTCTCATCTGTGTGCGCTTGGGAATAGGGGCTGGGCTCGGCCGTGCTGCTGCTGCTGCTGCCTGGTCCCTCTCCTGCTGGGTACAGAACGGGTCCTTGCCCAAGGAGAAGAAGTATTGTCCAATTATGTTGCTTTTAAGTCTCATTCATTAATACCCTTTGCTCTCTTTGCAGGGATCTTGTACGCAGACAAACAGCCGGTGCTGTGGTGCAGCACATGTCCCTTGGTGTTTATGGGTTCAGCTGTGAAGATTCTCTTAATGACTTGTTAAATGATGTGTGGCCCCATGCGTTTGAAGCCTCTCCTCATGTCACCCAGGCAGTTACCGGAGCTCTGGAGAGGCGCTGCAGGGCCCTGCAGGGCGTTACAGTGGTGTTTACAGGTATGGCCTTGTGTGCTGGGGCAGCAGAGAGCGTTGTCAGGCACAACGTCTCCCGGATGGTCCTTTCCCCAGGAGCCCCGTGTCCTCCTGCAGATGGGCTTGTTTGTGCCAAAGCCCCTGGCAAGCGATGCAGTCCTGACTGTCCTGAGAGGGCAGAAAGCCCAGAGCAGCTCAGGTGGCCTTGCTGGCCCTGAGCGGGTGACAGGGCCAGAGTCCGTGTGTGGGCAGCCCTGGTCAGCTGTGCCCTGCCCTGGCATGAATCCAGCGTGGGTTTGCACGGCCTGTGAGCCCTGGTGAGGCTTTGCCCTCCTGTGCTGGGGGAGAGGACACAGTCTCAAAGCTGTGCTGGGGTCTGGGGACTTCTGCTGCTCACAGTGACCCCGAGATGTGTCACAAAGTCTCTGTTCCCAGCCCGGTGCTCAAAGAAGCAGTCAGAGCTCTTCATTTCTTGGTCTCAAGGTTGTTAATTGTTCCTTATCTGTAAAATTCTTTCTCCTGCCCTGCCCAGGTCCCTCCAGCAGGACAGTCAGAGGCACTCTGCCTGCCCCAGGGCAGTGTTATCTTTTTATACTAAAAACTACGTGTGCAATATTTACAGTTACTGCCCAATACCCATCACCTGTGTTAGACAGGGAGCTGCTACTCTAAACCAATCCCAAAGTGCCAACATCACCCAGAAGATGGAGGCCAAGAAGAAGAAGGAGAAAGGCTGGACATGCCCAGATCCCTCCATCTTGTCCCTGAACCCCCATTCTAAAAACCCCAAAATCTATTTTTCATCCCGTGACAAACTGGTTATTATTCTACTTAGACTTTGGTGGCTTGCTGATCCTCATGTAAGGTTGGTAATTTTTTCCATGGGTCATAATCAAAGTCACAGGTGTCTTGGGCTCTGAGCCAGGGTCCCTGAGCCCCCAGGGCAGCCAGAGGGGTGTCCTGAATTCCAGCACTGGGGAGGTTCAGGTTGGCTGTCAGGAAGAGTTTTGTCTCAGGGTGATGAGACTTTGGAGTGGGCTGTACAGAGAGGTGCTGGAGTGGCTGTCCCTGGGTGTTTGGGGACACACTGCCTGTGGCACTCTGCTGTGTCCTGGCTGACAAGGCCAGCCCGACCTTTGGCTGCAGGCTGGGCTCGATGACCTGGCAGCTGTTTTCCCTGCTCGGTGCTTCTGTGGCTCTGCGACCTTGTCCTCACCTCCAGAGGTGCAGATGTGTCAGGAGCCAGGACATCCCTCTGTCTGTCCCGAGCAGCCCAGACCCTGCCAGGGGGCTCAGAGACCCTGGCACTCACAGAGCCCAAAATGCCCCTCTGGGTTTGATTATGACCCGTGGAGCAAATTACCAACCTTATATGAAGACCAGCGAGCCACAACAGTTTAGGCAGAATGATAGTGAATTTATCACAGGGTGAAAAACAGATTTTGGGGTTTTTAGAATGGGGGTTCAGGGACAAGATGGAGGGATCTGGGCAGGTCCAGCCTTTCTCCTTCTTCTTCTTGGCCTCCATCTTCTGGGTGATGTTGGCACTTTGGGATTGGTTTAGAGTAGAAGCTCCCTGTCTAACGCAGGTGATGGGTATTGGGCAGTAACTGTAAATATTGCACATGTGGTTTTTAGTATAAAAAGGTAACACTGCCCTGGGGCAGGCAGAGTGCCTCTGACTGTCCTGCTGGAGGGACCTGGGCAGGGCAGGAGAAAGAATTTTATAGACAAGGAACAATTAACAACCTTGAGACCAAGAAATGAAGAGCTCTGACTGCTTCTTCAAGTGCTGGGCTGGGAACAGAGACTTTCTAACATTTCTCAAAGTCACTGTGAGCAGCTGGAGATCGCGCACATAGTGATGCCATTTGGATTTTGTCTTTTTTTCTATGTTCTCTGTATTCTTCACACATACATTTGTAGCTCTGTAGCCTATTGTATTAGTGACCAGTTTTCCCAGTAATTTTCCGTGGCCTTTCCCTAAACAACAAGAAAAATTCCAGATCTCCAATCCCTGGGGTGCAGGGCCCCTGTGCTTTCTTGGCTCTTTCCTGGCTCCCAAGGTTGAGAGCAGCTCTTGGAGATAATGTCATGGACAAAGCACACCAGTGCCAAGGGAGGGCTCCAGAGAAGGGGCTGGACCTGGGGGTGGGGAGTTGCATCACCACTTGTCCTCCTAACTGGTGCTTTATTGTCAATTATACCGATTTGCTAAACTTAGACAAACTGTACTCATCCTACGTGAGTGGGCTTTTTTGGACATCTTTCCACAACTGCCCATGAATGCTTCCAAATAAAAAATCCCTTTTATATTACCTCTGTCGCAGACATCTTTTATGACAAATCCTTTCCTTAGGATTTTTCCTCCTGAGAAGCTGGGAGGCCTCAGGAGCAAAATGCAAACAATGGTTATCTGCTGCTGTGGGATGCAACAGGTGCATCTGGGATTGGTCTCGTGTGGTTGTTTCTAATTAATGGCCAATCACAGTCAGCTGGCTCAGACTCTGTCTGAGCCACAAGCCTTTGTTATCATTCCTTCTTTTTCTATTCTTAGCCAGCCTTCTGATGAAACCTTTTCTTCTGTTCTTTTAGTATAGTTCTAATGTAATATATATAATAAAGTAATAAATCAGCCTTCTGAAGCATGGAGTCAGATCCTCATCTCTCCCCTCATGCTGAGACCCTGTGAACATGGTCACATTACCTTGTTAGTGAAATTGTCCCAGGTTTCATTCCCAGGTTAGGAAAAGGCAGCAGCAGCACAGGGAATGTGCTCTGGCAGGACCCCCGGCAGGCCTGGATGCCCCGGGCTGGACAAGCCCCTCATCCTGGAGCTGCAGCACCTGGGAGCTGCTCGTGTTGCAGCTGCTGTGTCAGCGACTGTCCCTGTTTGTCAGGGAGGGTCAGGGACGGACACCGTCCGTGTGTCTGTCCCGCAGAGTTAGAACTGAGCTCGTCTCCTGCCTGCCCAGCCTGGGCAGCCGTGCCCGGCTCTGTGCTCTCAGTTCCAGGCACGCACACGTGACGGCGTTCACAGGGTCTGAGGATGAGGGGAGAGACCGGGATCTGACTCCACGTTTCAGAAGGCTGATTTATTATTTTATGGTATATATTACATTGAAACTATACTAAAAGGATGGAAGAAAGGATTTCATCAGGAGGCTAGCTAAGCTTAGAATAGAATAGGAAAGAATCATCACAAAGGTTTGTGTCTCGGACAGAGAGTCCGAGTCAGCTGACTGTGATTGGCCATTAATTAGAAACTACCACATGAGACCAATCACAGATGCACCTGTTGCATTCCACAGCAGCAGATAATCAATGTTTACATTTTGTTCCTGAGGCCTCTCAGCTTCTCAGAAGGAAAAACCCTGAGGAAGGGATTTTTCATAAAAGTTGTCTGTGGCATGCACACACTGGGCAGCCCAGGAGGATGCTGAAGGGGCTGGGGCATCACTGCTGCAAGGGACAGTGAGGGAACCAGGGGCACTGAGCCTGGAAGGCCCAACTTGTCTGTGGCTGTAATGCACACAGAGCTGCGGTCCCCTGCCCCAGAGCGAGGCAGTCCTACCCGGAGAGCTCCGTCCCTCCTGGGGACAGAGTGCCACAAGAGTGCCCCAATGCCCAGGCCCCTCGTAGCCACGGCTACCTTAGCAAGCCCGGTGGATTTCAGCTCTTTAGTGATTATCAGCTCCTGCTTGCTAAGGCACCTGTGGGCTGGAGGGAAAGGCAGATGAGAGAGGAGAAGAAGAAATAGTCCTGGTGGTTCCACAGCGCTGGTTTTATTGAAGGGTCTGTGACGGCTCTTCTTCTCCCGAATGGTCTAAAACAGCCCCTTTTTGTAGGGTGTAAGGGGATCCAAACTTGTCCAATAGTAGGGGTTAGGGGCAAAGTGACCTAATGGGGTTACAGAGATAAGCTGGGGTCCGAGAGGCGGGAGACAGGAGCTTATTTTGATATTTCATCCTGACTCAGCAATTCCTACTGTTAAGTCTCAGCCCTCCACAGAGCCCTAGCCAATTCCATGGAGCCTGCTACACTGACCTATGCATCTCTTTCTTTAGCCACAAAACACTGCTAAAGCCGAGACCACACTAACGAGTGCCTGCTATCACCAGGTCTAGCACTCCCACATTCCCCTCAGGGGAGAAGGGCTGCTGCAGGGAAGGTGCCCAGGGACAGGCCAGAGGCCACGAGCACACAGGGGCAAAGGAGGCACCCTCTGAATGTTGGCAAACTGCTTCACTGTGGATTTGTGGAGTTCCTGTAACCAGAGGCTCTGCAAAGGCACCTGGACAGAGCTGGGCAGGGAGAGGGGCTGGACACAGAGACCTCCAGAAGCCCCTTCCAGCCTCAGCCAGCCCTGCTGGTTCCTTGGAGCCTGCAACTCCCCCAGCAGCAATGAACACAGGGTGTTTGTGCCGCTGCTGACAGGGGTGAGAAGCGGTGCTTTGAGGCATGCCAGGAGATTCACACATCCCACGAGGACATAACAAACCCAGGTTACTGTCTGACAGCCCAGAGATGATGTCCTGTGACGTTCCATGCTCTCGTTTCACGCACCAGTTTGGTGGTGATCCCGTTTCTCACGAGCCCTCTCCACTCCCAGAGCCTTACCCAGTAATCAGCTCCGTGAGGCTGATCACCAGCAGTGACCGAGGAACCACACTAAAGGATCTCCCCGAGGGCTGGGAAGCCACAGCTGTGAGCCCATTTTCACTGCTCTCCATGAAGAACTCTCCCTGCCCAGGTGTCCTGGTTTAGGACAAATTAGGGGAAATCTCCAAAAGGGAGCCCCCCAAAACAAAACAAACCTCCAACCACCCCTCCCCCAACACCGAGTTCAGGAAGGAATTTCTCGGAGGAGCAAAGTGGAAAACAAACCTATTTATTTACAAGTAACAAAAGAACACTCCCCAACACAAGAAAAGAAAAGAAAACAGACTGTGTTGTGAAGGGCGCTGAGCTTCTCTCGCAGGCTCCAGGTGTCCTGGACGTCCAGGTCAGGTCCGGAGCCGGTCCAGTATCTTCAGGGAAGGGTAAGAAAGAGGGAACAAGAGAAAAGAAAAAAAACAGCACAAAAAGCAGAAAGCAAGCAAGCAAGCAGCTAGCCAAGCCAAGCCAAGCAGCCAAAAGCCAAAAGCCAAAGTGCCTGGTCACACTCCCTCCTCTCTTCCCCGCCGCAGCAAGATGGCCGGGGCGGGGAAGAGAGAAAAGGCACAGCTGCCAGACACAACACACGACATTGGGATAAAGGCTGTCACCCCACGACACCAGGAAAACAGCCAGGATAGAAAAAGTGACAGAAACTGAATATCTTTGCAGCTTTTGAGCAAAGGATTACACTGGCACTCCAGAGAAACAAAAAAGTGAACGTAAGTCACACTCTTTGTCTCCCTCCTTCTGACCTTGAACCTGGGAGGGGCCATGAACCAGAACCTGCCACCTCAAACAGTTCCCTGTGCTCCAGCTCAACCTCCATTTCACACCCACCCAGACAAACTAGAAAAAAAAAGGTTTTATTATAGCTTTTTCTATATAAATAGAAAAAAAAGCAGCATTTTACTGAGGTGAAACCCTCAGCCTGGGTTCCAGCTGGGTGAGGGCTGATGCTGGACCCAAACCCAGCAGATGAAGGCATCCCCGTGACATTGTGAGGGAGGGGCTGTGTGCCCCCAGAGCTCCTGGGCTGCTCAGCTCATCTTCTTGCGCTTGCGCTGTCCCTCTGGCGCCTTCTGCGTGGGCAGGGGCAGGGACAGGGTGCCCAGCTTGTGGCTCTGGTCATTCTCCAGCCCTGGCACCCCCTTGGCCTTGGACACCTTGAGCCGCAGCGCCTTGGCGACGTCCAGGATCCTGGAAAGCAGGAGAAATGCCAGAAATGCCATCAGCGGGGTGAGCCCCCGTGGCTGAGCCCTCGGAGGGCCCCGAGGTGTCTCTGTGCACAGGGATGCCCTGGAGGCAGCAGCTGGAGCAGCTGGAGCAGCTGGGCTGCAGGCACAGCCCCCTGGCACAGGCGCTGCTGCTTTCCCAGCAGGTGCCAGCCTCCTCCTGCTTCCCCCACAGGCCCTGTGCTCCCCGTGCAGCGCTGCACGACCCAAACCCAGCACCCACTGCCACAGCCAACGCGGACTCCTGCAAAAGCTTAGTCCCAGAAAGAAAAAGGGAAAACGGATAGAAACCAATGGCAGATTGCTTTTAAACCCACTAAATCCACCACTTCTGGTCCAAGAATAGAGGGTAACTGTGGGCAAAATAAGCGGTGGCATCAAAACTGATGAGGAAGCTTGAAAACCAAGCAGTGCCCAAGGGCTTTGGTAAGACCCAGCAATGAGTGAAGTTTTGGCCAGAAAGCCTGATCCAATGCACTCTGCAGGGCCAGGGACAGCAGCGCAGCTGGAGCAGAGCTGCAGGTCCTGCACCCACAGCCTACTGCCTATCCTTGCCCTGCCCAGGTGCAGAGCCACTCCGGAGCTCTCCCAGGGTCCCTCTGCAGGAGGGTCCTGGCCGGTGTGGAGGAACAGGAGACTCACCTGCTCTCGGAGAGCTTCAGGTCATTCTGCAGGACGGTGAGGTCCGTCTGGAAGTTGTTAATGTGCAGAGCCAAGGCAATGGCATAGGCGGTGATTTTGGCCTTCATGGATGCAGAGATTAAATTCTGGATGCTGTGTGGCAAGAGGCAGAACTCGTGAGATGTGGAGTGTAAGGTGTGTCTGTGGCCCCTCAAGCTGAGCTCTGCTATGCCTGTGCCAGGAGCACCACACAGCATCCCTCACCTGCCATTGTTGTAGGTCAGTGAGGTGAAATTCTTCATGAGTTTCTTGCTGATGATGCGTGGGCATTCAGGACCCATTGGATCTAGGGCAGAAAGGGGCAATGCAGAGCACACAGCCTGCTTTGCACTGCCCACCAGCACAGCAGCATGTGCACCATCCTGACACTTAGCATGGAACAGCAGAATGTGTGTGACCCACTGGGATCACTGAGTCCAGCCCCAGCAATCCCAGCATGGAGGGATTGCTGGGGCTGGGCTCTTCCCAGGAACACAATAAACCTAAAACAAACCTCACTGCTTCATTTCTAGGTTCTTAATTCTTCAGGCCTGAGAGAATCCCAACAGTTTTTATTTTCTTAGTAAAAGCAGCCTCCCAGTTCCATTGTATACAATCTAAAATGCATACACACTTATGCATTATTTCTTTTGCCACAAACACTGTCAAAGCTGAGACCACACTAACAAGTCCCTGCTATCACCAAGTTTGGTCATTCCCACCTTCTCTTTAGACAAGTCCTGTGGGTGACTGCTGTGTCACGTCAACACAGTAAATTTAAAGCCAGGTTTGCCAGTTCCTCCTCCCTCAGCCCTGCCAAGGACTGACAAAGAGACACACAAGTTCTAAGGAGGATGGCAAGTCTGGAAAATCTCAGCCAAAATGTTTTGTGTGGTGTTCCCTCAAAAGCAGGACCCTGAGCATGGCAGGGGCGTGATCCACACACTCAGCTGGTAGGCAAAGGATGATGAGGACATTCCCAAAAGCATCTGTTTATGAGCTGAAAACTCTCTTACGCTTCTTCTTGATCACTTTCTGCTGGCTGAACTTGATAAGGGTGTCCAGGAACCAGAGGCACCTGGCTTTGTGGTCCCTGCTCTTCTCATCAGTGGGCAGGAACTTCAGCTCCTCCAAAACAAAGGAGCAGAGGCTGCAGGAAAGAGAGGGGGAGTTCAGCCGCCCCTGCTGCTGTGCACACAGGTGTCCCCCGCATTCCCCGAGCCAGGGGCTGCTCTGCCATGCCTGGATGCCCTGTCCTCCCTCTGCCCCGAGCCGTGGCACGGGCAGCAGCAGCCCCAGTGCCCCTCAGCCCCCGCAGTGCCCTTACCTTCTCTCCTCTGCCCTCTTGGCCATCTCCTCGGCAGTGATGCTGGCCAGGGCGGCTGCAGGCGCCCGCAGCGCCTCGTACTCGGCAGGAGACAGGACTGGCAGGAGCTTAAGGACAACAACGGGCCTGGCCTCGCCCTCCCCGCAGGGCAGCTCCGTCACACTCGACTGGAGAGACGGGCAGGGCAAGGGGATGGAGCCTCCGGCAGGCTGTGGCACAAGCACAGCCAACACTCCCTGTGGGAATGCTCCCAGCAGAGGGAGAGCATCCTGCTCTGTCACAGACATCTTTTATGAAAAACCCTTTCTTTAGAATTTTTCCTCCTGAGAAGATAAGAAGCCTCAGGAACAAAATGTAAACATTGATTATCTGCTGCTGTGGAATGCAACAGGTGCATCTGTGATTGGTCTCATGAGGTTGTTTGTAATTAATGGCCAATCACAGTCAGCTGGCTTGGACAGAAAGTCCAAGCCACAAGCCTTTGTTATCATTCCTTCCTATTCTATTCTTAGCCAGCCTTCTGATGGAATCCTTTCTTCTATTATTTTAGTATAGTTTAATGTAATATAATTCATAAAATAATAAATCAGCCTTCTGAAACATGGGGTCAGATCCTGGTCTCTTCCCACATCCCAAGGCCCCTGTGAACACGGTCACACTGCTCTCCACAGGAACAGCAGGAATGCTCCCAGGGCATCCTGCTCTGCACAGGAACGGGCAGGACATGGCACCTGCAGCCCCAAAACCCCAGGGCAGCATCACGTCAGTTCCAGCTCCTGGCCTGTGAGGGGCAAGGGCTCAGCTGGCCCCCAGCACAGCAGTTGGCTCCGTGGGGACTGAAGCCCCAGTGCACAGAAAAGATACTGTCCTCAAACCTGTACACGTGCTCCGGCCGCTGGGCGTCCTCGTGGCACGGCGGGAGGAAGGCAGAGATGTTCTGCACATCGTCCTGGGCCACGTCCTGCATCAGCCCTGGGGAGGGAACCGGCACAGGAGCACTTGGGTCGTGATAACCAAAATGCACAGAGCAGCAGCACAACCCAAACCCTTCCTTTAGGAGCAAGTTCACTCAAACGGGTCAACACTACTTCGGTCACAATTGGAGTTCTAGACATTTACAACTTCTCTCAAGAACATTCTTGTCACAGACATCTTTTATGGAAAATCCTTTCCTTAGGATTTTTCCTGCTGAGAAGCTAGGAGGCCTCAGGAACAAAATGCAAACAATGGTTATCTGCTGCTGTGGAATGCAACAGGTGCATCTGGGATTGGTCTCATGTGGTTGTTTCTAATTAATGGCCAATCACAGTCAGCTGTTTTGGATTCTCTGTCCGAGCCACAAGCCTTTGTTATCATTCCTTTCTATTCTTAGCTAGCTTTCTGAGAAAATCCTTTCTTCTATTCTTTTAGTATAGTTTTAAGGTAATATATATCATAAAATAATAAATCAAGCCTTCTGAAACACGGAGTCAGATCCTTGTGTCTTCCCTCATGCTAAGACCCCTCTGAACATGGTCACACCTTCTGGTCATAAAAATTTAGAAAGGCCACTCCAGACTAGAGAAACATCTAGGCAAGGAGGGCACCAAGATGCACGCAGAGCACAGTTTTGGCACCTGTGTTCTGTGCACACCCACTTGGCACAGAGCAGCTCTGAGAGCACAGTCAGTATCCACCCTGGAACAAAAGGGATGAAAGGTGGTGGGGTCTACAGGCAACAGACATCTCTCCTGTTCCTGCCAGTGACACTCCCAGGATGCCAGAACTGCTCTGGAGGGGTCTCATCTGCCCTGTTGCCCAGGTGCCCACAGCCAGGGCAGCCCCAGCTCCCTCCTGCCACAGCCTGGAAGCCCCCAGGGACGGTGACACCTTGCTGCGCTGTGATGGTGTCCCAAGGCTGCACCACTCTTTGAGGTAAGAAGGTGCCTTTTCAACAGCCATGCCACAGAGCTCAAACCAGCTAAAGGCACTGCCTTTATGCCAGTGAACCCACAGCCACAGGAGCTTCCAAGCAGGCAGGAGGGACACTGATGTCACAGGGACCTTCCCTCACTCAGCTAACTCCAACACCGAGCCCAGCAGGACCAGAAAGCAGCAGTTCCTTTCCATGTACCCATCCCAGCTGCTGACCAGCTACTTCCTCATCACTTAGAGAAAAGCCCTCTTCTTCCAGCCACACTTGGCATGGACAGACAGCAAAAGGCGCTTCAGGCTGTCCTGCTCACAGCCCGAGGCAGTCCCCTCACCTGTCACTCCCTTGGCATCGATGACGTTGGCAGCCGCCTTGGTGACAGCCGTGCTCACCATGTCGCTGCCCACGGCGTTCATGCGGCGGGAGCTCAGGGCTCGCTTCTGCTTGCTGGTGCCAAAGGCCTCGATGCACAGATCCATCTGCACGGGGCACAGCACACTCTGCAGCACCCTGGGCAGCCCGGGGAACACCAACCCCCTGCTCCTGACGCAGACACGGCCTCCAGGAGAGCTTTAAACAAAGCCCGCAGGCGCGGGATGCGCTGTCTGCGAGGGCAGCCCAAAGTAACCAGGACAACCAGGAACCCAGGGTAATCAGGAAAACACTCCTGAGCCAGGCAATGTCACTGTCCCATTTTCTGAAAAATCCCTTCACCAGGATTTATCTCCTGGGAAGCTGAGAAGCCTCAGAGAGAAATGAAAACAATATTATCTGATTGCTTCTCCTGTGTTCTGCTGCTTTGGAATGTGTTTGGAGACTGTTTATCCAACGGGTGATTGTTTCACTGGATTCTTCTGAGTTGTTTTAACTTAATGACCAATCACAGTCCAGCTGTGTTGGACTCTGGAGAATCATGAGTTTTACATTATTACCTTGTTAAGCCTTCTGTAAGTATTCTCTCTGTAGTCTTTAGTATCATATCATATCGATATCATATAATACCATACAATATAATATTTATATTACATTATATTATATAATATAAATATATTATGATACCATATAAATAAAATATAATAATATATAATAATATATAATAATATAATAATGATATATTATCATGTCAATATATCATCAATATAATCTCATATCAATATAATACAATATCATATCAGTATCATATCACATCAATCTAGTACGATATCATATCAATATCATATCATACTACATTAGCCTTCTAAGAACATGGAGTCAGATTCACCATTCCTGCCTGCCACGGGGGACCCCAAAACCACGCCAAGGCCACGCCTGTGCTGCCTCCCGGGCATGGGGGGAATGCTGGGCCTGCAGAGGTTTGCCCTGCAGGACACCAGACCTCCCAGCCCCACAGCAAGCACCTGCCCCTGTCAGCCAGAGCACAACAGGGCACAGCTCCCAGCTTTACCTTCTCCCGGTAGGATTTGGTCTGGTAGTCCTTGGTGTCGTCAGGCATCACGTTATCTGCAAAACAGCAAGAGTCACAGCTGGGCAGGAGCAGCCAGCAGGGAGTGCCTTCAGCCCTGTCACCGACAGACTGGCACAGCACCTCCTCCGTGTCACCTGGCTGCCTAAAGCACACGCCAAACATGAAAATCTAGAATAAAAAAGGCTTTTTCTACAAACCCCATGGGTGCAACACATGGACTGTGGCCAAACGCACTTCCTGCGGCACAGGGTAAAAACCAGCTACCAAAAGATCTGATCTTTTGGGTTCTTATCCTGGGTTCAATGGCAAAAAATAGCCCTGCTGGATAAAACCTGGGTTTTTTTTTTGTTGTTTGTTTGGTTTTGGTTTTCTGTTTTTGTTTTTAATTTTTGTTTGTTTGGTTTTTTTGTTTTATGGGTTTTTTTGTTTATTTTGTTTGTTTGTTTTGTTTTGGCGTTTTTTGGTTTTGGGGTTTTTTTTGGGCTTTTTTGGGGGGGGGATTTTTTTGTTTTGTTCTGGGTTTGGTTTTTTTTTGTTGTTTTTCAGGGACCCAATTCCTGATGAGTGCCAGGCCTCCCTCAGCAGAACACACCCAGATAAGGCTGCACTTGAGCAGTGACACTCTGTGAGTGACTCCCACCCCAATCCCCAGCCCGTGCTCCCCTCTCCTGGCACACCCACGGGAAGGATCTGCCCCTGCTGCCGGCCAAGGAACGAGGCAGGGAGGGCCAGGACAGAGCAGCCCAGCAGCTGTGACTGCCAGCACCCTCACCTGAGAGCAGGGGCTGCATGTTGAACATCTCAGCATTGTAGACATCCATCTGCCCAGAGCTCTTGTCCAGCACTCCAACAAAGTACCTGGGGAGAACGGGGGCAGTGATGAGTGAGAGGCAGAGCAGTGGAAATTATTTAAATTACAAGGTCTTCCCACACCCCAGCTCTCCTGCCTTCACACGCCGCGCTGTGACAAACCAGGTTATCTCCAAGACACGTGGACATATAAAAACAGAAAGACTTGATGCTCTGAGTAAATACAGAACTCTTGAAACAACTGAATTGGGTGAAGTGTAGGTACCAGAGTTCTGCTATTTTCAGTATGCCAGGACTTGCTGGCAAATTTCAAATTTCCTCCCAGAGCTCAGGATCTCCAGAGATGCAGGTAAGCAGCACTTCAGCCCTCAGAATCACCTGTTCACCAGCGTTCAGAGGCAGGAGCACTCAAATCTGCCCACAAACAACCCTGAATTCACAGCTGCACCACGCACATTTGTTAAACTGCATTTATCTCTCTGAGCCCAAGCAGGAACAAACCCTTGGTGCTCCTTTTTCAGCATCTCACACTGACACTGCTCCATTGAGGATGCACCTCTGCTGGACCAGTGCTCAGGCAGAGCTGAGGCTGGTGAGGGCATTTCTGAGAGGCTCTGCAGGAGGGAAGCCAGGTCCTTGTGCAGAACCTCTCAGCTGGAGGGGCCCCACAGCACTGACCCTCCAGCTGCTGATAAAGGCAGCTCCTCAGCAGCACAGCTCCCTCCTGCTGCTGCTCTGCATCCTCACCCCAGGCCTCACAGGAGGGCTTCAGCCCAGCCTGATTTACACAGCACAGCTCCCACAGGTGTGCACCAACACCCAGAGACTCCTGCCCCAATCCCTGAGCCCAGGGAGGGAGCTCTGTGTATGAGCAGCCTTGTGCTGCTCCCCCTGCCCCGTACCTGCACAGCGAGTTGCACCTCATCACCTGGCTGCCAAAGTTGTGTCCCACGTAGCAGAGCCGCTCTGTCTCCGAGACCTGGGGAAGCAGAGAGATCCTGGAAAGGGCTGAGGGAAAGCAGCACTAGAAAGCACCTTCTGACTGCAGGCTCAGCCCCCTCCTCACTGAGAGCCCCCCTGGGATGCAGCTGCGCTGAACAAAGAGCCCTCGGGAGGAGATTTCCCAGCGAGGGCAGAGCACACTGGTGTCGCAGACATTTCTCCACAGAAATCCTTTCTTTCACATTTCTGTGTCTTCGGGAGGCCTCTGAAGACAAGGTAAACAATTATTATCAGCTGCTGTGGAATGCAATAGGATTCACCTTGATTGGCTCATTTTCTATGTTTATAATTAAGAGCCAATCATCAGTTCAAGCCAGGGGACTGAGTCCTTGGCCACAACTTTGTTGTGGGTTCTTTTCTATCTATTCTTAGCTTAGCTAGCAGCTCTGCAAATCTCTCTATATATTCTTTTAGTATAACTATAATGTATTATATATCATATATTAATAAATAAGCCTTCTGATCAAGATACAAGATTCACTGTCTCTCTCTCACCAGCTGCGACCCACACAGGACGCTGTAATACACTGGGATCCACTGCCAGGGGTGCCCCACGAGCTGGGCAGCAGCTCCCCAGGGCTCAGCGTGTCCCTGCTGCGCCAGCTGCCCCCGCAGTGTCCCTCAGCCAGCCCAGGACATTCCCTGTGTGACACCCTGGGCCAAACTCCCATTGTTTAACAAAATCTGCGGCAGAGCTCGGCACAGATCCTCACGCTCCCACACTGGTTTGGGTCGGAGGGGGCCTTAAAGCCTCCCTATGCCACCCCTGCCACGGCAGGGGCACCTTCCCGTGCCCCAGGTGCTGCCAGCCCCGGTGCCCAGCCTGGCTTGGGCACTGCCAGGGACGCAGGGTGGGCACCCTGTGCCAGGCCCGCCCGCCCGCACAGCCAGGAGCCTCCCGCCACAACGGGAGGGAAGCCCGGCTCACAGCCCTCCGCAGCAGGCGCTGCCCGGCGGGATCGCAGCCGGGAGCTCCGTGCTGGGGCCGGGCCCGCTCCCGGTCTGCGCCGGGCCTGCAGCGCACGGGGGCGATTGATGACATTTGTCGCTTTTAGCCCGTTATCCGGCTATGGCCTCGCTGCGTACAACTATCACTGCATCCGAACGTTTCCGTGCCCGGCGTCCCGCAGCCCCCGCGGCCTCACCAGGATCCGGCGGTGCCTCTTCCGCGGGTGCGCCGAGTCCCGGTTCCGGTACACGGTGAAGTGCAGCGACTCGGGCCGCTCCAGCCTCCCGTTGGCGAACCGCACTGCGGGACAGGAAACCGTGAGCTCCGGGGCCGGCCGCGGGGCCCGTGACTGACCCGCCCCGCGCCCCGGCCCGCTCCCGCTCACCGAGCGCCGCCGGCCGCTCGCCCTCGGGGTCCCCGCGGTAGCGCCAGGTGGCGGTGGCCATGGCGGGGCGCTGGGTGCGGCGGGGATGCGCGGCGGGGATGCGGGGATGCGGGGATGCGGGGATGCGGGGATGCGCGGCGCGGTTTCGATGCGCGCTCCGGTTCCCACGCCGCTCCCGACCACGGCCCCGCTGCTCCGCCTCTTCCGCCGCCGCCTCCCTTCGTGGCAATAAGCTCAGCTCCGATTGGGCCAGGTGAGGCTGCGCCGGGGCGTAGCAGTAACGAGGCCGCGGATTGGCTGCGAGCAGGACCCGCGCCGGCAGCGGCCGGAAGTGACGCGCAGTGTCGGCGCGGCGGGGCGGGGCGGGCGGGGCTGGAGCGGCGGGAGCGGGGCCGGGGCCGAGCCCAGTCCCAGGCCCGAGCCAGGCCGAGCCCGAGCCTAACCCGAGCCTGACCCGAGCCTCGCACGGCCCTTCCCGCGCGGACACCGCAGGTGAGCGGGGCGGGGGGCGGCGCTGAGGCGGACACCGGTGACCCCGGCGTCGGGCGGGACCGGGGCTCTCCGGTCTCCCCTTGATGTCCCGTGCGCGGCGCAGAGCTCCCGGTGCCCGGAGCCGATGGCGCGCTGGGTGCAGGTGCCTCTCGGGGAGGGGCTGCTCCCGGTGATGCTCAGGGGAATAAACCGGGCAAAGCGAGGCAGAGTCTGGGGAGGAGCGCCCGTCAGCACCGACACCGGCACCCACCGCCGGTTACCGGCCGCGCTTCTCAAACGCTCTGCGGTACTCCGTGTTCCCCGCGCCGAGTGTTCCGGTGGTACCCGGTGATGCTCTCCGTGTTGTGAGTCCATCCAGGGACACTCGGGGGGATCCCCGGGATGTCCCGGGCAGGGCGAGCAGCAAACACGGCACGAGCAGGGAGGGAAGAGCAGCAAACCCTCCGCGTCTGTGCGTAGACTTTCGGAATCAGCAGGCCTGCATTTGATCCCTCCTCAAAAGTGTGATTCTGGCCGTGTGATCGTTTTTTGGCTGCTTTGTGGTCCTGTGCCCATCGATGCTGTGGCGTTGCTGCTGGAAAGCAAACGCGAGCACAGGAACTCGAGTGTGTGTGTGTGCCTTGGGCACGCAGATCTCACAAACACACTTTGCTGTTTCTCATGAGGAACAGCGGGGATATTGCCGAGGGCCGCCGTGTAGTGTTGAAATGAATCCACTGAGATTGCCGTTAACTAACTCTGTTAATGAGAGGTACAGAAGGAGCTGCCCTGTGTGCTCCTGCCTGTCTCTGTGGGCAGTGCTGTCACCCACCTGTGTGAGCAGGGAGCCAGGGGGGCAGCACGCCCTCACTGTGATCACGCCGCCTTACTCGTGGCTGCGAGGGCACCCGCGCTGCCCAGCACAGCTCTGTGGCACCGCCTGGGCTCTCACTGCTCTGCCCTGCCCTCCAGGCCGCCGGCTCTGCCGCTGTGCCCCTGTGCCACACTCAGGCCTGTCACTGTTTGTTTGCTTTTCAAAGGTGTCACAGTTTGTGTTCAAAAATGCCAGCTTTGGGAGTTGGAGAGGAGGGTTGGAGTCCTTTCTTCCTGAGATGGGGGTAACTCTAAGAAGGGGTTTAGTTTTCAATCTTTGCCTTACAAGACTGTCGCTATAGGACACGAAAAACGCAAGCGCACACGCCGCTGTTCTCAAGGCAAAAAGTTTATTTTCTGACTCCGACGTTTATAGATTTCCAAAAGTGGCAGTGGATTGGAGGGTGACAGTGCCACCTCTGCAATGACACTGGACAAACCAACAGTGCATCATCTCCTCCTCCATAAAGGAATGCAAAACAATGAGTTATTTACAGAAACTGTGTGAGAAAGTTCACTACAAGAATGCGAACATCAGAAGGCTTAGAAAATCTTAAAAAACCGGGGTGACACAGGACCGATGTTTTTATAAACTATTAAGAGTTAATTAGAGTTTGAGTAGTTTGTTTTCTGGGGCGGCTGCGAGGGTGAATGAGACCAGAGTGATTGTGAGGTGAAAGAGGCTGGTTGCCAGGTTGACTGCAGCCTGACCAGGACTCAGCCACGGGATCATACAGCAGTTTGGGCTGGGAGGGCACCTTGTCTTGTTCCAGCTTCTGCCACGGCAGGGACACCTCCCACTGCCCCAGGTGCTGCCAGCCCCAGTGCCCAGCCAGGCCTGGGACACTGCCAGGGATGCAGCTGGCCACCCTGTGCCAGGGCCTGCCCACCCTGCCAGGGAGCACTCCCTTCCTGTGCTGCTGCCTTTCAATTTGAACCCAGTCCCTTTCTCCTTCCCTGCACACTCTCATCAACGTCTTGTCCCACCCTCGCTGCAGCCCCTGCAGAGCTGGGGGGCCATGGTGAGGTACCCTGCAGCCTTCCCTTGTGCAGCTGGGCAGTCCCAGTGCCCTCCCTCTGCTCACAGCACGGCCGCTGCCCCGCTCTGGGGTGTTCAGATGCCCTCTGGACAGAGAGGAGCTGTGACACAAGCCGAGAAGAAGGAAAACACAATTCTTATCTCGCTTGCTGTGCCCGTGTTGTGCTAAAGTAGAATGCAACATGGAGATGGTTTAGCCAAAATGAGGATGTTTGGGCCCCTTGGCCTGTCAGGGCAAAGACGTGTGTGTGTGTGTGTGTGTGTGTGTGTGTGTGTGTGTGTTGGACCGCTGTGACGGTGTTCACAGGGGTCCCAGGATGAGGGAAGAGACTGACTCCAGAGGACCTGACTCCACGTTTCACAAGGCTTGATTTATTATTTTATTATATATATTACATTAAAACGGTACTAAAAGAATAGAAGAAAGGATTTCATCAGAAGGTTAGCTAATAGAAAAAGAAGGAATGATAACAAAGGCTTGTGGCTTGGACAGAGTCTGAGCCAGCTGACTGTGATTGGCCATTAATTAGAAACAACCACATGAGCCAATCACAGATGCACCTGTTGCATTCCACAGCAGCAGATAACCATTGTTTACATTTTGTTTCTGAGGCCTCTCAGCTTCTCAGGAGGGAAAATCCTAAGGAAAGGATTTTCCATAAAAGATGTCTGTGACAGACTGTCACGGGACAGTCAGGGGAGAATCGGAGGTGAGGGCAGTTCTGTGCAGTTGTAAGCAAGTGTGAGTGCATGGCAGATTCAGTTTAGATGCAATGTACACGATGCAGTGTCATAAAGTAATCCTTTAGCCTTCTGATGGTGGAGTCAGATGCCTCATCCTCTTTCCCCTTTGTTGGAGTCGCCTTTGATTTGCAATACAACCGCCCTGCTCCGCCCCCACCGCTCTCCTCTTGTGTTTTGCAGGACCATGGATTTCCCGGGGCACTTTGAGCAGGTCTTCCAGCAGCTCAACTACCAGCGGCTGCACGGGCAGCTGTGCGACTGCGTCATCGTGGTGGGCAACCGGCACTTCAAGGCGCACCGCTCGGTGCTGGCCGCCTGCAGCACGCACTTCCGCGCGCTCTTCACCGTGGCCGAGGGCGACCAGAGCATGAACATGATCCAGCTGGACAGCGAGGTGGTGACGGCCGAGGCCTTCGCCGCGCTCATCGACATGATGTACACCTCCACGCTGATGCTGGGCGAGAGCAACGTCATGGACGTGCTGCTGGCCGCCTCGCACCTGCACCTCAACTCGGTGGTCAAGGCCTGCAAGCACTACCTGACGACGCGGACGCTGCCGCTGTCGCCGCCCAGCGAGCGCGCGCAGGAGCAGAGCGCGCGGCTGCAGCGCTCCTTCATGCTGCAGCAGCTGGGGCTCAGCATCGTCAGCTCGGCGCTGGGCTCGGCGCAGGGCGCCGAGGAGCCGGCGGGCGCGGCGGGCGCGGCGCTGCGCGGCGGGCTGGAGCAGCGCGCCGCCTTCCCCATGCGCCGCCTGCACAAGCGCAAGCAGTCCTCCGAGGAGCGCGCCCGGCAGCGCGCGCGGCCCGCCCTGGACGAGCCCGGCGCGGACGGCGCCCCCGAGAGCGGGCCGCCCGTCGTGCACTCCCGCGAGGACTTCTTCTCGCCCGACTCGCTCAAGATGGTGGACAACTCCAAGGCCGACGCCGCGGCCGATAACCAGGAGGACAACGCCATCATGTTCGACCAGTCCTTCGGCGCTCAGGAGGACGCCCAAGTGCCCAGCCAGTCAGACAATGGCGGGGGGAACATCTCCCAGATGTCCATGGCGTCCCAGGCCACACAGGTGGAAACCAGCTTCGACCAGGAGGCTGCTGCTGAGAAGAGCAACTTCCCGTGCGAAAACCCGGAGGTCAGCCTGAACGAGAAGGAGCACATGAGGGTGGTGGTGAAGTCGGAGCCCCTGAGCTCCCCGGAGCCCCAGGACGAGGTGAGCGATGTCACCTCCCAGGCGGAGGGCAGCGAGTCTGTGGAGGTGGAAGGAGGGGTGGTGAGTGCAGAGAAGATCGAGCTGAGTCCCGAGAGCAGCGACCGCAGCTTCTCAGACCCCCAGTCCAGCACCGACAGGGTGGGAGACATCCACATCATGGAGGTGTCCAACAACCTGGAACACAAGTCCTCTTTCAGCATTTCAAATTTTTTGAACAAAAGCAGGGGAGGTGGCTTTAGCACCAGCCAGAACAGCGATGACAACATTCCCAACACCACCAGCGACTGCAGGATGGACAGCGATGCCCCGTACCTGATGAGCCCGGAGTCGGGGCCCGCCGGCGGCCACTCCTCCGCCGCCGTCTCGCACGTGGAGAACCCGTTCAGCGAGCCCGCGGACTCCCACTTTGTGAGGCCCATGCAGGATGTGATGGGCCTGCCGTGCGTGCAGACCTCCGGCTACCGAGCAGCGGAGCAGTTCGGCATGGATTTCCCCCGCTCGGGCCTGGGCCTGCACTCGCTGTCGCGGGCCATGATGGGCTCCGTGCGAGGCGGGGCGGGCGGCTTTCCTGGCTACCGGCGCATCGCCCCCAAGATGCCCGTGGTGACCTCGGTGCGGGGCTCGCAGCTGCAGGAGAGCTCGTCGGGCTCGCAGCTGATGCTGAACGGCGGCGCGTCCTTCGAGGGCGCGCACCTGTCGCAGCCGGGCCCGCCGCAGCTGACGCGCGCCTCGGCCGACGTGCTGTCCAAGTGCAAGAAGGCTCTGTCGGAGCACAACGTGCTGGTGGTGGAGGGCGCGCGCAAGTACGCCTGCAAGATCTGCTGCAAGACCTTCCTGACGCTGACGGACTGCAAGAAGCACATCCGCGTGCACACGGGGGAGAAGCCCTACGCCTGCCTCAAGTGCGGCAAGCGCTTCAGCCAGTCCAGCCACCTGTACAAACACTCTAAGACCACCTGCCTGAGGTGGCAGAGCAGCAACCTGCCCAGCAGCTTGCTGTGAGCGGAGCGGCCTGGCTGCCGGCGGGGACACACAGCGGCGCGCCCGGCCCGGCTCGGCACGGCTCGGCTCTGCCTTTGGGGATATCCGGTACCTACCTCGCGGGTGCCGCCGCCGGGAGCCGCGCGGCGGGATGGGGATGCGACCCCGCG
This sequence comes from Ammospiza caudacuta, assembly GCF_027887145.1. NCBI lineage: Eukaryota > Metazoa > Chordata > Aves > Passeriformes > Passerellidae > Ammospiza > Ammospiza caudacuta. The sequence goes on along the minus strand of NC_080632.1, from coordinate 525,818 downwards.
GCGGGGATGGGGATGGGCATGGGACCCCACGGCCACCAGCCCCTTTGCAGGGCAGAGGGGCGACAGCACGGGGGTCTCCTGACACAGCACGGTCTGACAAGAGCAAACTGACAAGTTGACGTGCACGTTTCTTTTCTCTTTCGGTTTTTTTTTTCCTTCTCTCTAAAGCATTTTGTAACAGTGAAAGCATTTAAATGATTACTGTAACATGAGTTGCTGCATTACGTGAGGATGGTGGTGCAGACCCCTTATCTGTAAAAGACAGAAACGGCTTAGGATGCACCTGTCTGACATAATGCTTTAAAATACGCTAATTATGACGATAGTTCTAGGATTATGAATGTATGTTTGGCTGTTTTGTAGTAAAGGACACTGTGTAATCAAGGTGCTTAAATTAAATCACAGACAAGTAACTTTTGGACTGCCAGGTGTACATATAACTTAACACAGCAAGATCTGGATATTTGGCTGGTTTGTTTTTTTTTTTTGTAGAAGCGAGTATTAAGTGGTAAGTGAAGTACTGTCTCTTGTTTGTGCTATTCCTAGCAGTATTTTAACCAGTTTGTATCTCCTATGTTACAATTCTATATACGCAGAAGTTTGAGCAGAGCTTGTCTTTGTCTGTTGTTTTGAAGGAGAGGGAATTTGTGATGGCTTTTTTGGCCACCTAAGGCAGCACCTCGCTGTTCCCAGATGCCCACAGCCCATCTGGTCCCCGTTATGGCGTGGGCATGTTGTCTTTTGCTCTTATCTCCAGGCTTTAATTTCCTGCTCCACGCCCTGAGTGACTTCCCTTGGCAGCTGTGGGTCTGTCCTTGGAGCAAATGGCTCCTGGGCCAGGAGGAGGAGTCCTCTGCCATACTGCACAGAATCACAGAGTATGCTCAGTTGGAAGGGAGCTCTCACTGTGTCCAGCTCCTGGCCTTGCAGGGGATACCCCAGCCATCCCATTTGTGCCTGACACTTCTTCGCCTCAGGCAGCTTTGGGGTTGTGACCCTGTCCCTGGGGATCTTGTTCAGTGCCAGACCACCCTCTGGGTGAAAAACCTTTCCTGACAGCCAACCTAGACCTCCCTGCTTCACCCTCAGCCATTTTCTCACGTCCTGTCCCTGGTCACGAGAGTGAGGAGCTCTGTGCCTGCCCTTCTGCTGCTCCTCAGGAGGATGATGAGGGCCCTGGCGAGGTCTGCCCTCAGCGTCCTCTCCTCCAGGCTGAGCAAACCAAGTGCCCTCAGCTGCTCCTCGTGCAGCTTTCTCTCCAGCCCCCTGGCCAGCCCCCTGGCCAGCCCCCTGGCCTCCTCTGGGCAGCCTCTAACAGCTTCATGTCTTTGGTGTGATGGTGCTCAAAGCGGCCCCAGAGCAGAGCAGAGCAGAGCAGGAGAGGACAGGACAGGACAGGACAATCCCTCCCTGACCCTGCTGCTGACGCCCCCGGGATGTGGCTGGCCCTCCTGGCTGCCAGGGCACGGCTGGCTCACATTCTGTGAAGCGTCCTCCTCAAATCCACTTCAGATAGTGTCATCAAAGTACTTTTCCCCTTACATTTTAAGAAAAGCTAATGGAAATTTAATTTTTTTAAAAAATGGCACTGTACACACGCAGTAGACGTTTATCTTTTTCTACATAAATCATGTAAATCTCTTTTTAATTTCCTCTTCTCTGGTGCCACCATCACTTAACGCTGCCTGCAGTCTCCTTTCTTCCTTGTCAAAGGTGCACACGCACTGTGCTCAGCATTGTGGAGTTTTAAAATAAGCTTCTAGAGCCTTTCTGCTGGTGCTGAATGCAGCTCAGCTGAGAGGGGCTGGGTCAGGGCTGCAGCGTGTCCTTGTGCTCAGGTGAGAAGGAGGATTCCCTGCACCTGCCCTGTCAGCAGGTGTTGTTTGCACCTTGGCCATCTGAAGAGTGCAGAAACATAGGAGGTGGGTGGGTTAATTCCTTTAAAATGTTAATATTTTGTTATAGGATTTACTTAATGGTCATATCTCTGATTTTTTTAAGCATTAAAATAACACTTTTTTGAAGCAGTGGGATATGCTGTGTTTTGTTTTAAATTTCAGTACTGGGGACTAACAGCAGTGAGCTGCATAAATGCTCTCCCAAACATCAATAAAATGCAGTATTTTGTACTTTAATATTTTCTTCTGTTGCTTTTTTAAGTAACACTGTTTCGTCTTCATTGCATTTCTAGTGTTTTGCATTTCAAGAACAAGGCTTTTTTTCTCACTTTGTGTTTCCTGTAGCACATCCACATTTCTGAATTGTTGCAATGTTTTGGAATAAAGCATCTCTTTGTGCAGTGAGACTACCTAGCAACTAATACGAGCAGATAAACACTTGACTGGACTCTTGAAGCGTTTTTATAAAGATTTTACTGTAGAATATCGGTTCTGTTTTCTTTCTTTGTGAAGAAGTTCTGAAGGAGCATTTCTGGCAGCGGCAGCTTTAAATCCCGCGGTCAGTGGGGTGAGCCTGGAGCCCGCAGCTGCCTCGCAGCCTTCTGAGTCTTCCTGAACACAGCAATAAATTCCTGGGGATAGCATGAGTGAGCACCTGGGGCCTGAGCTGCCCTCTCCACCCCACGGCCTGGAGAGCTGCTGCTGGACTGCTCAGAGCTGAGCTTTGCTCGGGGGATCTGGCCTGGAGGCCTGGGGCTGTCTGCCCAAAGCACCTGGAAATAAACCCTGCATTCTGTGTGCCTGGGTCTGCCTGGCTTCACCTGTGCAGGAAAAAACTGTGACTGCACAAGGGATCATAAAAACCTCTCCTTGGTAATGATTTTGTCCCCTGTAGAGTTCTTTGTATTACTTTTGTTGATGAGATAGTATTTACACAGCACCTGTGAAATTCATGATCCGTGGTCACTGCTGCTCTCTGAATCCCTCGTGGGAGTGTGAAAGATGCCAATCACTTGTTTATAAAATTTTAAAAGTTTAATAGTAATAAAATGGTTATAAATATAGTAATACAATTACAGTAATAATAATTTGGACAATTTGAATTAGGACAATGTGAGACAACAAATACAAAGAGTTACGGATGTCCAGGTACCACTTCCTGGGCAAAATAAGCCCGAAAAAGGCCCCACGTTAACAGAGGATTAACCCTTAAAAGCAACAGCCTGTTGCATATTCATACACCTCATCCATGATGCATAAATTCCATTCAAACAGAGGATTCTCTCTGGGCAGTGTCAGCTGCTTCCTCTGAATCCTGACAGCACCTTTGAGGCAGGAAGAAGTTCATTTCTTTTGATAAGAGGGCAATAAATTCTCTTTCTCTGAAAGATTCAGGTGTCCTGTGGCTGCTGTCTCACTGCAAGCCCTTTCTTTAGAAAAAGTACCCTACACAGCAGAGTTTCTATTTTAACATTTTTTATAACCTTAACTCAGTACTTAAGAGAATTAATACAGCATTACTTTCTAACACAACACATATAATACTCATTTTAATATTTGCGAAAAGCCAATCATAAAATGCATGCATTTTTCGCAGGAGGATGTCTCAGGTGCAGGAGGTGTTTCTCTCAAGGGAGTTCTGGGATGGACACCCGAGCCCAGTGCTCAGTTCCCGTGGGAGCTGATTTACCAGCTCGTGTGTGTTTGTGCCCCTGGGGAGTCTGACACACCTGCTCAGTCCCTGTCATCACTGGGAACCTCTCAGATGCTTGGCCACCATCCTGCAGAGTCACAGCAGCTCCACCAACAGCAGCATCCCCCGAGTGAGCCCTGAGGACTCTTGGAGAGCAGTGAGCTCCCCCTGGACCCATGCCCTCTGGGTCCTAGTCATCTTCATCAGCTGCATCATCCTCCTTCAGAGAAGACAGGTCTAAGTCCTGGCCCTGCACCTGTCCTATGTCCCATACCCCATGCCCCATGCCTCATTCATGGGACATGCTTCTCACAGCACGCCCACGCTCATTTCCAGTGGAACTGGGCACTCCCCAGCCAGCTGGGATGCCCAGAGCACACTGCCTTCCTCCTCACCACCACGGCCACCAGTCTGTCCTGCTCAGTCCAGGTTTCAATCCTCCAGAACTGTTTCTGGCAGGCCAGCACAACCAGCCATGCTTGTGGATCAACAGTTACTGATAAACGTGTCACAGTTCCTCCCGTGATGCAGGGCAGCTCCCCCCAGCCATTGCTGCTACCAGAGAGTGATCACTGATATCGCCGGCCGCGGTCTCTGTGCAGACCACAAACAGCACAGGGCTGTTGGGAACTGCCTTGAGCTGTTTGATTTTCCAGCATCACTCTCAGCCCATGGCTACGGCAATGGAAGGTGCCAGCAGCTCACATCCCAGGCAGCAGACACAGAACTCAATGTCACAACTCACTTTATGAGTTTTGTGACCAACCACACAAAGCAAAAGCACACTGACAGTATTTATATCTGTATAGCATATACACATATATATACAGAGGGGGGCATTCCCAGCTCTGCCCACGTCCTTCCCTCTTGGCAGCAGGAGGATGGATGGATGGATGGATGGATGGATGGATGGATGGATGGATGATGGATGGATGCATGGATGGATGGATGGATGGATGGATGGATGGATGGATGGATGGATGGATGATGGATGGATGCATGGATGGATGGATGGATGGATGGATGATGGATGGATGGATGGATGGATGGATGGATGGATGGATGATGGATGGATGGATGGATGATGGATGGATGGATGGATGATGGATGGATGCATGGATGGATGGATGGATGGATGGATGATGGATGGATGGATGGATGGATGGATGATGGATGGATGGATGGATGGATGACGGATGGATGGATGACGGATGGATGGATGGATGGATGGATGACGGATGATGGATGGATGGATGGATGATGGATGGATGGATGGATGGATGGATGGATGGATGGATGACGGATGATGGATGGATGGATGGAGGATGGATGGATGACGGATGATGGATGGATGGATGGATGGATGGATGGATGGATGACGGATGATGGATGGATGGATGGATGATGGATGGATGGATGGATGGATGGATGGATGGATGGATGGATGACGGATGGATGGATGGATGGATGGATGGATGGGAGTGTGGAGGATGGCAGCCACACGTGGCGGGCAGAGAGCTGTGGCAGTGTCCCACCACCCATTCCTCTCCTTCTTCCAGCCCTCTTGGAAAGGTTTTCAGTTTCCCAGAGCTGGGACAGTCAGCTCTGCCTGCAACAAACCACGAGGTGCAGACAGAACCAGGCATTTACACATGTGTGTGGGTTTTACCCAGAAAGCCCCAAAATGGGAACCTGTAGGACTGTCCGGGGGTGGGATGGTGGGGATGGAAGGAGATGAGAGATCTCTGAACCAGGTCAGGAATTTGGGGTTTATTGCAAAGGGCCTGGGTGCAGGGCCCTGCTGGGAGCTGCAGCCGCAGCTCAGAGCAGCGGTCAGCGGCCTTGGAATATTGTCCGTCCGGCTAGCAGGGTGACCAGCTGGCTACTGCATAGGTGGGGAGCCAATCCCGGTGGCAGGGCCCCAGGACTGCTCCTACGGGCACCCCTCGGCAGCAGAAGGCTTCGGGCTGTGTTCGTGGGGATGAAATCACACTGAGTAGGTGATCAGGCTGCGAGAAATGACGAGACTGAGAGACGGACACTCTCTGGGGGCAGTCAGGTTTACTGCGGCAAGGAGCGACCCCGGGGAGAAGTCCGCCAGAGAATGTCACCAACACACAAGTGTCAGGGAGTTATAAAGGGGGAGGAATCCAGAGGAGGGGATGAATGTCACCAACGCACAAGTGTCAGGGAGTTATAAAGGGGGAGGAATCCAGAGGAGGGGATGAATGTCACCAACACACAAGTGTCAGGGAGTTACAAAGGGGGAGGAATCCGGAGGAGGGGATGAATGTCACCAACACACAAGTGTCAGGGAGTTACAAAGGGGGAGGAATCCGGAGGAGGGGATGAATGTCACCAACACACAAGTGTCAGGGAGTTACAAAGGGGGAGGAACCCGGAGGAGGGGTTTCCAACAGAACCAATCCAGGAAGGTGTGGGAGTGAACTTAGGTTAACAGACATTAAGGGAAAACCAATGGATACATAACAAAGGAGGGGCCCCGGTCCCACAGCCAATCATAGCTCCCAAAGTGAAGAACATTCTGGAAAAATAGGTGGGGTAGGGAGTGACTGGCAGGGCCCAGGGAGGAAGGAGTATGCGCCCATATAAGGAAACAAGGGGAGGGGAACTGGGAGTTACCTCATAAAACCGATGGATTGACAGAGCTTAAGGCAGGAGTAACCATGACAACTGAATAACTGACATTGTTTAGGCGCGAAAAACAACCGAGGGCAGAAGCACAATACAAAATGGGGGAGCAACTAGACTAACACAACACACCACAACAGCTCAGAGCAGTAAGGAGAGAAGAGAGGGGAGAGAGGATGAGAGGGTGAGAAAGTAAAAGGGGTAAGAGAGTGAGGTTCCTATTACAATACCACAAATTTTCTTCTGTGTTGAATATTCTGATTCTCACTAACCAATCTAGTACAACATACAAATCCTATAGCATTTCCATACAGCCTATAAGAATCATTACATTACCATACTGTGTTACATTTCAAACCCTACAAACTCCTCTTTGGCCCCTTCTGCCAAGCTGCAGGGTCTGCTCTGACCCTTGGGCCTGTCTGCAAGCAGAGGGTGTTGTTCCATCACAAGGGGATCACCTTCAGCTGGCCATGCCATTGTTTTCCAGTTGTTCAGTAACTGAGGGATCTCAAAGCTTCCTTTCATTTCAATCTCGCTTATAGTTTCCACATTCTCAAAACCTTTTGCCGGGCAATCATATCTATAAGGCTTTCCTGTCTCATCTTCCCCAACAGGAAACAAGGGATGGTTATCCAGATCCAGGGTGACCCTGAGAGGGGGTCAGCCCCATGATCTGCCCTCAGCAGGGACCAGGGAGGGCTGGGGGACTCCACACGTGGTAAAGGAGACCATTTACAGGTGCTTATAATGGATAAAAATCAGATTGTGGCCAGAACTGTGCACTGTGTTGTGTAAATGAACCCTCTCCAGGGGTCTCTGTCTCTCTGTGCCCCTGGCCCAGAGCTGGAGGCTGCTGGGGGGTCTGGGGGTGCCTCCACCACGGAAAAGTCCAGCAGGGTGAGCCTGGAGGTGTCACCCCGGAGAGCAGGTGCTCCTGACACTAATCCTGACTGATCAGGGGGCAGATAAGGTGTCAGCTCCAGTGGTACCCAGCTCAGCAGCACAAAACTAACTTTCAAGCAATTATTAAAAGATAAAACCAATTCTGCTGGCATAACCTGACAGCTGTGCTGATGGCACACCATGATAAGGGAAATCCCACATGGAGCCACATTCTGGTGCCTGTACCTCAAACTGCACCTTCCCCCTGCCCACGATTGTGTCGTGTGTCCCTGTCTGCCTCTGCTCGTTCCAAGAGACAGCACAGCTCTGCCAGCTGCTGAATCACTGTGCCCCTGGCTCTCGGGGCCTCTGCTGCTCACAGTGACCCTGAGATGTGTTAGAAAGTCTCTGTTCCCAGCCCAGCACTTGAAGAAGCAGTCAGAGCTCTTCATTTCTCGGTCTCAAGGTTGTTAATTGTTCCTTATCTGTAAAATTCTTTCTCCTGCCCTGCCCAGGTCCCTCCAGCAGGACAGTCAGAGGCACTCTGCCTGCCCCAGGGCAGTGTTATCTTTTTATACTAAAAACCACATGTGCAATATTTACAGTTACTGCCCAATACCCATCACCTGTGTTAGACACTGAGCTGCTACTCTAAACCAATCCCAAAGTGCCAACATCACCCAGAAGATGGAGGCCAAGAAGAAGAAGGAGAAAGGCTGGACATGCCCAGATCCCTCCATCTTGTCCCTGAACCCCCATTCTAAAAACCCCAAAATCTACTTTTTCACCCTCTGATAAACTCACTATCATTCTGCTTAATTTGTCGTGGCTTGCAGATCTTCATCTGAGGTTGGTAATTTGCTCCACGGGTCATAATCAAACCCAGAGGGGCATTTTGGGCTCTGTGAGTGCCAGGGTCTCTGAGCCCCCTGGCAGGGTCTGGGCTGCTCGGGACAGACAGAGGGATGTCCTGGCTCCTGACACCTGGGCCCCTGTGGCCACACCTCTCCTCACAGAGAAAAGCAAGGCACAATCCTTCCCAAGTATATTTCTGGGTTTCACATTGTCTGAACCTCAGAGAAAGGAAAAACAAATCTTATCTCATTTGCTGTGCCTGTGCTTGTGCCACAGCAGAATGCAGTGTGGAGATTGTTCACCCACAGTGATGGTGTTTTGTTCCTTGGCCTGTCAGGCCCAGGTGTGTGTGTGTGTGTGTGTGTGGGTGTGTGTTGGGATTGTCACTGACAGTCACAAGTGGAAGGCAGTGTGTGCAGGGTTGAGTGCTTGGTAGATTCAGTTTGGATCTAGTGCAATATAGTGTAAAATAACATAGAATAATATAGTATAACAAAGTAATTAATTAGCCTTCTGATGCCAATGGAGTCAAGTGCATCATTCTGTCCCCTCCTCGGGGGTGACAATATCCACTGTAGGCTCCCCTGCCCCGCACCTGCACTCACACAAGGTGCTGGAGTCAGCTGTCCAGGCAATTTAACCTGGGTCAATTAATGAGCAGAGCGTCACAGCCAGGTGAGAGGAGGCAGGTGAGCCCTGTGGGACACTCCAGAGCTGCCCTCAGAGGCTGTGGGGGGAGCTCAGGCCAAAGGAGCCCCCGATGCTGTGTGTGTGTGACAATGCCCACCCCTGTACGTGTGCACACACACACCTGTCTGTGTGACAGAGCGTGGGCACAGGTGTGTGCATGCACGCGGGGGTCACAGCACCATGGATCCATCAGCTGCACAGGACTCTGACATCCCCACCTTGTGCCCAGCCCAGGGCTCCGAGTGCCACCTCCAGGTGCCACCTGCAGGGCTGGGCACTCCAAGCCCCCCCGGGCAGTGCCAAGGCAGCTCCTGAGCCCCCTTTCCATGGGGAAATTCCTGCGGTGCCCACCCTGAGCTGCCCTGGCCCAGCCTGAGGCCGTTCCCTCTGCTCCTGTCCCCGTTCCCCCCGGCTGTGCCCTCCTGGCAGGAGCTGTGCAGAGCCACAAGGGCCCCTGAGCCTCCTGTTCCTGTGCAGGGATGTCCCCATGTCCCCTCCAGGGATGTCTGCCCATGGTGACACCTGCCCATGCATGGACACACCTGTCCATGGTCACACCTGCCCATGGTCACACCCGCCCACGGACACACCGGCCCATGGATGGTCACACCTGCCCACGGTCACACCTGCCCATGCATGGACACACCTGCCCATGGTCACACCGGCCCATGGATGGTCACACCTGTCCAAGGTCACACCTGCCCATGGATGGTCACACCTGCCCACGGTCACACCTGCCCATGCATGGACACACCTGCCCATGGTCACACCTGCCCACGGACACACCGGCCCATGGATGGACACACCTGCCCACGGTCACAGCTGCCCATGGATGGTCACATCTGCCCATGCATGGACACACCTGCCCATGCACGGTCACACCTGCCCACGGACACAGCTGCCCATGGATGGTCACACCTGCCCATGCATGGTCACACCTGCCCACGGACACAGCTGCCCACGGTCGCACCTGCCCACGGTCACACCTGCCCACGGTCACACCTGCCCACGGTCGCACCTGCCCACGGTCACACGGGCCCGGCAGGCGCGCGGCCCCGCAGGAGGCGGGCCCGGGGCGGGGCGGCCCCGGAGCGGCGGGCGGGCGGTTCCGGCGGGAGCGGCCGGGGCTGTTCCGCTGTTCCCGAGCGGTTCCCGTGCGCCCGGGGCCGTTCCGGTGTGCTCGTGGCTGTTCCCGCGTGCCCGGGCCGTCCGCGCCGTTCCCGTGTTCCCGGCTGTCCCGCTGTTCTCGGTGCTGTCCCGGCGGCTCGGTGACCCTGGCGGGGCGGGCGGCGGCGGCCATGGCCATGTCGGTGTTCGTGACGCGGCGGATCCCGGCCGAGGGGCTGCGGGTGCTGTCCCAGGCCAGCGGGTGAGCGCGGGGCGCGGCGGGGCCCGGTCCCGGTGTGGGTGCCGGTGCCGGGTGTCCCGGTGCCGGGTGTCCCGGTCCCGGTGTGGGTGCCGGTGCCGTGTGTCCCGGTGTCGCTCCCGGTGTGTCCCGGTGCCGGTGTGTGACGGTTGTCCCGCAGGTGCCGCGTGCAGCAGTGGGACTCGGACGAGCCGGTGCCGGGTGTCCCGGTGGCGGGTGTCCCGGTGTCGGTCCCGGTGTCGGTGCCGGGTGTCCCGGTGCCGGGTGTCCCGGTGTCGGTGCCGGGTGTCCCGGTGCCGGGTGTCCCGGTGTCGGTGCCGGGTGTCCCGGTGTCGGTGTGTCCCGGTGCCGGGTGTCCCGGTGCCGGGTGTCCCGGTGTCGGTCCCGGTGTCGGTGCCGGGTGTCCCGGTGCCGGGTGTCCCGGTGTGTCCCGGTGCCGGTGTGTGACGGTCGTCCCGCAGGTGCCGCGTGCAGCAGTGGGACTCGGACGAGCCGGTGCCGCGGGCCGAGCTGCTGGCGGGCGTGGCGGGCGCGCACGGGCTGCTGTGCCTGCTCTCGGACCGCATCGACCGCGAGGTGCTGGACGCGGCCGGTGCGTGCTGACCCCGCTCCCCGGCCCGCCCCGGCCCGGACAGCCGCGGCAGCGCCCTCGTGTCTTGCAGGGCCCGGCCTGAAGGTCATCAGCACCCTGTCCGTGGGCTTCGACCACCTGGCCCTGGACGAGATCAAGAAACGGTAACGCTGCCCCTCTCCTGCCCTGCTCCGACCCCGATCCTGCCCTCCCTGCCTCTGCACGCCCTGCCCCGGTTCGGGACCCCCTCCCCGGCACGCCCACAGCCCGCTGCTCCCTCTTGGTGGGTGGGCTGCACCCTTCTCCTGCCTGGGGTCACCCCCTGCACCCCTGTCCTGCTGGGGTCACCCACCTGTCCTGGCTGGGGTCACCCCCTGCACCCCTGTCCTGCTGGGGTCACCCAGCCATGCCAGGGCTGCGGGAGCCTTTGGGTGGGGGGTTCAGGATGGCTGAGAGCCACAGGGCTGTCCCTGGGCACTGGGACGGGTACGGGGCTGTCCCTGGCACTGGCACAGGCACAGGGCTGTCCCTGGGCACTGGGATGCATACAGGGCTGTCCCTAGCACTGGCACAGACGCGGTGCTAGCTCCCTGGGCACTGGGATGGTTACAGGGCTGTCCCTGGGCACTGGGATGGGTACGGGGCTGTCCCTGGCACTGGCACAGGCACGGGGCTGTTCCTGGCACAGGCACGGGGGTGTCCCTGGGCACTGGGATGGGTACGGGGCTGTCCCTGGCACTGGCACAGGCACAGGGCTGTCCCTGGCACAGGCACGGGGCTGTCCCTGGGCACTGGGATGGGTACGGGGCTGTCCCTGGCACTGGCACAGGCACAGGGCTGTCCCTGGGCACTGGGATGGGTACGGGGCTGTCCCTGGCACTGGCACAGGCACAGGGCTGTCCCTGGGCACTGGGATGGGTACGGGGCTGTCCCTGGCACTGGCACAGGCACGGGGCTGTCCCTGGGCACTGGGATGCATACAGGGCTGTCCCTGGTACTGGCACAGACGCGATGCTAGCTCCCTGGGCACTGGGATGCATACAGGGCTGTCCCTGGCACTGGCACAGACGCGATGCTAGCTCCCTGGGCACTGGGATGCATACAGGGCTGTCCCTGGCACTGGCACAGACGCGATGCTAGCTCCCTGGGCACTGGCACAGGCGCAGCGCTGGCTCCCAGTGGGACAGGCACTGGGCTCCCTGGCTCCCTGGGCTGGCAGGCAGCACCCAGAGCTGGCTGCAGCTGCCCTGGCAGCCCCCAGAGCCCGCTCTGCTGCAGGGGCATCCGCGTGGGATACACCCCGGACGTGCTGACCGACGCCACGGCCGAGCTGTCGGTGGCGCTGCTGCTGTCCGCCTGCCGCCGCCTGCCCGAGGCTGCCCAGCAGGTGCGCAGGTGAGCCAGGAGCGAGAGGGCTGTGACCAGGGGCTGTGACAGTGGGCTGTGACATGGGGCCGCAGGGCTTGGTGCAGCTCGCCCCGAGCGCCTGGGCTGGGCTCTGACCGTCCCTGTCCCTGTCCCTGTCCCTGCCAGCGGCGGCTGGACCACCTGGAAGCCCCTGTGGATGTGTGGGCACGGCCTGTCCGACAGCACCGTGGGCATCATCGGGCTGGGCAGAATAGGTAAGGCAAACCCCTGTGTGGCAGGGTGGGCTTGGGGCCTCACCCTCAGCCTGGGCTGCTGGAAGTGCCCCTGCTGGAGCTGGTTGGGCTGGAATGAGATGGTCTTTGCAGGCTTTTCCAGCCCACGCTGTTCTGGGTCTCTGTGGCCTGCTGCTCAGCTGATCAAACCCCGTGAGCACAGCGAGGGGAGCCTGCAGGGCCTCCCCAGCAGCTCTGCTGCCTCACCAGCCCCAGCCCTAAAGCCTCAGCTGTTGCTGTGCTCCCGCAGCAGCCTCTGCCCCCTCCTGCCCTCCGTTGCACAAACGCAGTGGCAAAGTCCACGGGACACTTGGCACCATCCAGCTGTGGACTTTGCCACAGGCAGCCCCTCCTGTCCCTGCTGCCAGGGCAGCCACGGGCTCGGTGTCCCCTGTGCAGAGCAGGACATGTCCATGCCCAGCCCGCGGCCAGGCAGGGCGAGCTCTGCTGCAGCCCTGCAGGGGCTCTGGCTGCGGGCCCCGAGGGGCTGTGGGGCCTCGGCAGCCCAGCCCTTCCTCCCTCACTCCAGTGTTTGGTGGAGATAATCAAAACTCCACAACTTTGTGAAAGTTGTAAAACTGGTGTGTTTATTACAGCGCTGAACACATGTGGAGATTGCTCTCCTTAAAAGACACACGTACCTCTGAGAACTTCGGGTCCCTTTTTATCCCCCTCTCAAATCCATCTGCGAACAGTTTCACAATAGGTTCATACATAGTCATTTTACAAATTTCAGTGACATTCGCTGCTGGTTCTTCTGTATCAGGAAGAATTCCTAGGTCAGGCTGGCCTGCTCTCACAGCAGTCTCTGTCTCTCTCTGTCACCCTCTGTCTCCCCCCTTCTCTCTGTCCTTCACTGAAGCAGTTTCCCTGAGCCTAGGCTTTTGCAGTCAGGCTACATAGCTGTGTTTTCCAGCCACAAAGATGTACATTTCCCCTCAGTCAGAATGGATTTCTCCTCTGGAGAGTTTTGCTCTGTCTCGCTGCAGGACAGGCGGTTGCCCGGCGCCTGAAGCCCTTTGGGGTCAGCAGGTTCCTGTACACCGGCAGCGGCCCCAAGCCCGAGAGCGCGGCCGAGTTTGGGGCTGAGTTTGGTAAGGACAGCCCCAGGGCAGGGCCGGGGGGCTCCGGGGGGCAGCTGGGGGGTCTGGGGGCACCCGCGGTGCGGGGCTGCCGCACGCCAGCCGTGCCCACGGTGGGGGTGACAGGGGAGCCTGCCTGCTGTGAGCCAGGGGACAGCTGGGCTCACAGGGCTGCCTCAGGGCTCCGTGGGGGCTGAGCTGCTCCTGCTGCGGTGCCCCTGCCCCGTGTCCCTGCGCTGGGCGTTTCTGTCAGCTCCGTGGGGCACAGAGAACGGGAGCGGGATGTGACAGCAGCTGCTGCCGGCAGGAGGGGGCTCTGCTGGGCCGGGTTCCCGGGGTGCTGCCGGGGCTGGGCAGGGCAGGGCTGGCTGCAGCGGGCCGTGTCCCTGTTCCTGCCCAGTCCCGCTCGCCACGCTGGCCGAGGAGTCCGACTTCGTGGTGGTCACCTGTGCGCTGACCCCGGCCACCCAGGGCATGTGCAACAAGGACTTCTTCGGCAGGATGAAGAAGACTTCTGTGTTTGTCAACACCAGCAGGTACTGCCAGCCCTGAGCCGAGCTTGGGGAAGGCTGACCTGGCCCTTGCACAGGTCTGAGAGTGTGGGGGATCTGCTGAGCTCTGAGTGCAGGCAGCAATGCAGCTGCACCTTCGTGGCTGCAGCTGTGGGGAGCCTTTGCCAAGGCCCCTTGGGAGTGAGCCAAATACAAGATAAATAGTCCAGGAGCACCCGGCTCTCCCGCCAGTGTGGGCAGCTGGAGCAGGGCAGCTTGGCACTGCTGGGATGCTCAGGCACACAGAGAGGGTCAGAGCTCTGCTCAGGCACTCCTGGCACCCCTGTCCCTGTGCCCTGAGCAGTGACCAAGCTGTCCCTGGGGCGTGGGCTGTGGCACATGGGTGAGCCGGGAGGATCTGTACAAGGCACTGCTGGGGCACTGAGGCAACAGAGAGGGTCAGAGCTCTGTGCCCCCGTGCCCCGAGCCGTGACCAGGCTGTCCCTGCCCGCGCAGGGGGGCTGTGGTGAACCAGGAGGATCTGTACGAGGCGCTGGCCCAGGGGCAGATTGCGGCCGCGGGGCTGGACGTGACCACGCCGGAGCCGCTGCCCACTGACCACCCGCTGCTGTCCCTGCACAACTGCGGTGAGCGTGCCGGGGCTGGCAGCCCCTCCGCAGGGACACGCGTGACAGGGACCCCTGGGCACCAGCAGTGCTGGCACAGGGTGCCGGGGCACAGCACGGGCACAGGGTGTGTTCAGGAGGGTTACAGTGCGACGCAGGGAGCTGCTGTGGGCTAAAACCCATCAACGCGGTGCCAAACAAGTGTGGGAGCTGCTTTAATTTTCCAGAAAGGCATTGAGATAACCCTTGTGGTGGCCCTTCATTCGGTGTGTGAAACTCATGCAGGATCTGGCATCAGCAGGGCATGGAAGAGAAGCCAGCTCCCAGCTCAGCCCTGCCCAGCTCGGGTGTTCTGTGGGCTCCGGGGCACAAACTGGGGTGGAAAATTCCCCTCTGGCAGAAAGTGGGTTTGCCTGGGGGAGTCCTGGTGCTGGGAGTGCTGCTGGGCTGCGTGGGCAGCCTGGTACCTGGGTGCTTGAGGCACGGGGAGGGTGGGACAGGGCCCATGGGACAGGGGGCATGGGATATAGGACATGGGATCTGGGACATGGGGTATGGGATATGGGGCATGGGGCAGGTGCAGGCAAGGAGTGAGACCTGTCCTCTCTGGAGGAGGATGATGCAGCTGAGGAAGGATGGTAGGAAGGAGCTTGCTTGGCCACTGTGTCACAGGCTGTCCTCCCTCTGTGGGGAGAGGGTTTCTGGGGTAGGAAAAGTACGTTCCAAAAAAAACCCCATAGGGACATCCATGAAAATTTGGAGCCGCTCATGACTGTCTCTTTCTGAAGTACAAACTTATAGCTGCTGTTTTATTTTGTGCTAAAACTCATTTTTTATTAGTTTGCATTATTTCTCAAAGTAAACAGTGTGAGGAGTGGTAAGAGCTGAGACTTTCTGGAAATATTTGCAGGACTTGGAGGCTTGAGAGCTCTGAAACAAGAGCAGGCAGGGCACGATTCCTACACGTGTATTTATGGAGTACATTATTTTAGCAGTGCTGTTACACATGCTGTGCCTGTGGGAGCCCTGGCAGGGCTGCTGGGGCCGGGGTGGGCGGTGAGGGGTGAGAGGCGCTGTCTGAGCCGTGTCCCTGCCGCGTGTCCCGCAGTGATCCTGCCGCACATCGGCAGTGCCACCTACGCCACGCGCGGCACCATGGCCGTGCTGGCAGCCAGGAACCTGCTGGCCGGGCTGCGCGGGGAGCCCATGCCCAGCGAGCTGACCTTCTGATGGGCAGAGCCCGGGGACGGAGCGCGATGGACGGAGCCCGATGGACAGAGCCTGCTCCAGCCTGTGCCCCCTGCCCGCGCTGCCAGGAGCCCTTAAAGAGCCCTTAAAGAGCCATTAAAGAGCAGCAGCCAAGCCAGAGTGGCGGTGGTGTTATTTGAGCCGTGGGGAGGGCTGGCCCTGTGTGGGGAGCGCTTGCTGTGCTGGGGCGTGGGGCGTGGGGAGCGTTTGCCATGCTGGAGGTGCCACATGGAACGCTTGCCGTGCTGCTGGCCATGCTGGAGGGCTGGCCCTGCGTGGGGAGCGCTTGCCATGCTGGAGGTGCCACATGGAACGCTTGCCATGCTGGAGGTGCCACATGGAATGTTTGCCATGCTGGAGGTGCCACGTGGAACGCTTGCCATGCTGGAGGTGCCACATGGAACGCTTGCCGTGCTGCTGGCCATGCTGGAGGGCTGGCCCTGCGTGGGGAGCGCTTGCCGTGCTGGGACGTGGGGCGTGGGGAGCGCTTGCCGTGCAGCGCTGCCGTGCTGGAGGTGCCACGGGAGCTGCTGCTCTGGGCACGGTGAGAGGCCAGGAGTGCCTGCCCTGGGCTCGTGGCCAGCAGGGCAGGAGAGGGAACAGCTCGGTCTGTGCGTCTGCTGCGCCACGGGAGCTGCTGCTGCCAGCCCGCACATCCAGTGGTCCTGGGGAATCGGTGGCACTGCATAATCCTCCGCTTGAGGGTTTCTTTTTTCTAAAGAAAAGCACAGCCCGGGCTCGTGCAGCTCCCCAGGAGCCTCCAGCTCTGGCTTGGTGTCCATAACCAGTGCCAGGCCCAGCTCCAGAGTGGGTGGCAGGCTGGGATTCACTGGGAGGTTCCGGCACCCATTGTGGGCGCTGGCTGCAGCTGCCCTGGCGGTTCTCAGATGTGCAGTGACGATTTTTGGAGCAGAGGAGAGCCTGAGCAGGGTCTGAGGCACCGTCTGCCAGGAGAGCCTGATGGGCACATCTCGAGGGCTGTGGGGATCCCTGTGCCCTGCAGCCACTGTCCCACTCCCATAACTGGGGCTGGAACCTGAGCCCACCTCTCTGTGCCACTGCTCACAGAATCGGGGAATGACTTGGGCTGGCCTGGGTTGGGTTGGGCTGGGCTGGAAGGTCTCAGGTTTTGGTTGATAATGTGCAGGATGTCTCTGTTTCAGCCTGCACGTTTGAAGAATGAGTCTGGACTCTTCGCTTTTCAGTCTTAAGGTTGTTTATTAATTCTTATCTGCAAAATTTTCTCTCTGCCCAGCCGAGATCTGCTCAGCAGGGCAGCCACAGGCACTCTGACCGCCCCTGAGGTGGTGTTGTCCTTTTATACTAAAAACTACATATAACATATTTACACTTAATTCCCAATACCCATCACCTACGTTAGACAGTGCCCTTCTACTCTAAACCAATCCCTAAGTGCCAACATCACTGCAGAAAATGGAGAACAAGAAGAAGAAGAAGAAAGGCTGGACACGCCCAAGTTCCTCCATCTTGTCCCCACAGCCCAGTCACAGCCATGTCACAGCCCTGTCACAGCCGTGTCACAGCCCTGTCATAGCCCGGTCACAGCCGTGTCACAGCCCATGTCACAGCTCAGTCACAGCTGGGTCACAGCTCGGTCACAGCCCTGTCACATCCGTGTCACAGCCCAGTCACAGCCCGGTCACAGCCCTGTCACAGCTCAGTCACAGCCGTGTCACAGCCGTGTCACAGCCCTGTCATAGCCCGGTCACAGCCGTGTCACAGCCGTGTCACAGCCCGGTCACAGCCCTGTCACAGCCCTGTCACAGCTCAGTCACAGCCGTGTCACAGCCCGGTCACAGCCCTGTCATAGCCCGGTCACAGCCGTGTCACAGCCGCGTCACAGCTGTGTCACAGCCCGGTCACAGCCGTGTCACAGCCCGGTCACAGCCCTGTCACAGCCGTGTCACAGGCCGGTCACAGCCCTGTCACAGCCGTGTCACAGCGCTGTCACAGCCGTGTCATGGCCCGGTCACAGCCGTGTCACAGCTGTGTCACAGCCCGGTCACAGCCCTGTCATAGCCCGGTCACAGCCGTGTCACAGCCCATGTCACAGCTCAGTCACAGCTGGGTCACAGCTCGGTCACAGCCCTGTCACATCCGTGTCACAGCCCAGTCACAGCCCGGTCACAGCCCTGTCACAGCTCAGTCACAGCCGTGTCACAGCCGTGTCACAGCCCTGTCATAGCCCGGTCACAGCCGTGTCACAGCCGTGTCACAGCCCGGTCACAGCCCTGTCACAGCCCTGTCACAGCTCAGTCACAGCCGTGTCACAGCGCTGTCACAGCCGTGTCATGGCCCGGTCACAGCCGTGTCACAGCTGTGTCACAGCCCGGTCACAGCCCTGTCATAGCCCGGTCACAGCCGTGTCACAGCCCATGTCACAGCTCAGTCACAGCTGGGTCACAGCTCGGTCACAGCCCTGTCACATCCGTGTCACAGCCCAGTCACAGCCCGGTCACAGCCCTGTCACAGCCGTGTCACAGCCGCGTCACAGCTGTGTCACAGCCCGGTCACAGCCGTGTCACAGCCCGGTCACAGCCCTGTCACAGCCGTGTCACAGGCCGGTCACAGCCCTGTCACAGCCGTGTCACAGCGCTGTCACAGCCGTGTCATGGCCCGGTCACAGCCGTGTCACAGCTGTGTCACAGCCCGGTCACAGCCTGGTCATAGCTGTGTCACAGCCGTGTCACAGCGCTGTCACAGCCGTGTCATGGCCCGGTCACAGCCTGGTCATAGCTGTGTCACAGCCCTGTCACAGCCGTGTCACAGCCCTGTCACAACCACGCAGTGTTCCCCCCCCCAGCCACCCCTCAGGTGTCCGCAGTGTCGCCTCTGGTCACTGTCACCTGTCCCTGACCAGCTCCGAGTGCTCCCAGCCCCGTGCCTGGCACCGTGCTGCGGGGCACACGTGCGCTTGTTCTCCATCCTCCTCCTCCTCCGTCCTCTTCCTCCTCCATCCTCCTCCTCCTCCTTCTCCATCCTCCTCCTCCTCGGCCATTGCCATGTGTTTGTACATGTTTTCCCAGAGCTTTTTGGGGCCAGCAGCAGCACAGGGGAGGGAGCGAGGGGCGAGCCGAGGGCACAGGCAGGGAGCAGCCCTGGCGTGGGCAGGGCAGAGCCAGCACACGGCCTGCAGCCACAGCTCCGGCCCAGCCCGCACAGCCCCGGTGCCCACTGCCCCAAATCCCTGCGGGGCCCTCCTGCAGGCTCAGGTGCGGGAACCACAGAGTCAGAGCGTGTGGGAAAGCTGCAGAACTGTGATGGGAGCCAAGCAGCAGCCATGAGATTGGGCAGCAGAAAAATTATTTAAACTGTAGAAAAGCAAGGGCAAATAGAGCAATGGTCTCTGCATTAATGCTTGTCCAGAATAACTCCCTAAGCTGCAGAAAAGTTTATCTAGCAAGATATTAGGAAGGTTGAAGCTTAATAATGGAGCTGTGTGCGTTGTGTTTGAAGGCTCACAAGCAGGTATTGCATTTGAAATAAGCCAGCATTGTTTAACCAAAGGTACCTGTGCTCAAAGTGGTTGACAGAACTACTGTCAATATAGAATATACACTGTACAGATATAAATACTGTCAGTGTGCTTTTGCTTTGTGTGATTGGGCACAAAACTCATAAAGTGAGTTGTGACATTGAGTTCTGTGTCTGCTGCCTGGGATGTGAGCTGCTGGCACCTTCCATTGCCGTAGCCATGGGCTGAGAGTGATGCTGGAAAATCAAACAGCTCAAGGCAGTTCCCAACAGCCCTGTCCTGTTTGTGGTCTGTACAGAGACCCTGGCTGGTGATACCAACCTGTGAGAGCCTGAATGAGAGATGCAGGAGTGCAGGGGCTCTCCAGAATGCAGTTTATTGTATCCAAGGTGTCACAGCAGCCAGGGCTGTGGGTGACAGAGCTGTGCCCACAGCTGTCAGCTCCAGCTGCAGGCAGGCCTGGAGACCCTTAGTTTTGGTTACATTGCATTATGGACTTTTCTTTTGGTTACAATGCATTATAGACTTTTCTTTGCTGAGCATCTTCATACAGCAGAACCAATCTATACCTTAACTCTTAGCTATAGCCCATCATAACTACTGTAATTACCATATTCATGTTGCTGTTCTCCAATCACTCAAAGTCAGTACATTACAGTTTAAGCTAGAGGTTGTTTTTCAGTTTTCTTGCAGAGGAAAATTCTGAGACCTTCTTTCTGCTTTCAACCTGGCTGACTTGTTTGCCTGTGCTCTCCTTCTGCTTAGTAAAAACATCTTCTTGTTTGGGTGGGTTTATCCTTTGCTCTAAGCCATAAAACCCCTTCTAACTAACACACCCTTTGCCTCCTTGGTCATCCAGTGAGACTGGCTCAGCAATTCTTTTCCTCTGTATCAAAACTTGCTTCCCTCTCCATTGCTTCTTCCTTTGACAGCCCAAATGCAGGTGTCTGTGTCCCTGCTGCCCACCTGCTCCAGGTGGGGCTCCTGTGCTGTGGGAGGCCTGGCAGGGGCAGGGGGGTCACCCTGGGGCTGTTCCTGACACACCTGGCCACGGGCAGGGCTGGGGGAGCGCTGCCACCCCACCACACACCACAGGCTGTGTGGGGCTTGCAGGGTCCCCAGACAAAGGGAGGCTGTGTGGAATCTGACTCCGTGCTCTCAGAAGGGTTATATTGATGTGATATATGATGTGATATATGATATGATATGATATGATATGATATGATATATGATATGATGCTATAGTAAAACTACACTAAAAATAGAGAGAGGATGCCTACCGAAGGTTTAACAAGATAATAATGAAAACTCATTACTCCTCCCAGAGTCCTGACGCAGCCTGAGCGTGATTGGTCATGAAGTGTCCCTGCTGTCCCCATGTCCCCACTGTCCCTGCTGTCCCTGTGGTGTCCCCACTGTGCTCAGTGTGCCCAGCCAGGTGACACCTGGGGCCAGGAGGGAGCTCAGGCTGCCAGGCTGCTGCTCCCAGAATTACTGATTAAAATTTAAACACGTAAACAGGTTCCCCTGCAGGCAGGAGGAGCACGCTGCTCCTCTGGGATTGCACCTCTAGAGAACCCTGTAAATGGGAATAAACCCACAGCCTGTCCAGGGCCTCTGGAGAACCCTGCAAATAAATAAATAAATAAATAAATAATGAAAAATATACCTATAAAGAAATAAACCCACAGCCTGTCCAGGCCCTCTGGAGAACCCTATAAACAAACAAACAAACAAACAAACAAACAAACAAACAAACAAACAAACAAATATTATTATTAACTATATATAAATGAATAAACCCACAGCCTGTTCAGGGCCTCTGGAGAACCCTACAAATAAACAAACAAACAAACAAACAGACAAATAAAATTACATAAATAAATACAAATATGAAAAAATATATCTATAAAGAAATAAACCCACAGCCTGTCCAGGACCCCTGGTGAACCCTATAAATGGGACTAAACCCACAGCCTGTCCAGGGCCTCTGGAGAACCCTACAAATAAATAAATAAATAAATAAATAAATAAATAAATAAATAAATAAATAAAATTACATAAATAAATAAAAATATGAAAAAAAAAATAATCCCACAGCCTGTCCAGGACCCCTGGTGAACCCTGTAAATGGGAATAAACCCACAGCCTGTCCAGGGCCTCTGGAGAACCCAATAAATAAATAAATAAATAAATAAATAAGAATAAATAGATATGAATAAATAAACCCACAGCCTGTGCCTACAGGTGACGACTTTCCATAGCTGCCAAAACACAATTCCCCCTTGGGATGCTGTCGGGGAAGCTCAGGGGCAGGGGCAGAGGGGCAGGCACAGCCATGGAAAGCAGGACAGGGATAACCCTGACTATTTAGGGAAAATGCAGGAGGAAGGCAGGCAGATGGCATGAATATTAGTGCATGGAAATGACGGGCACTCTGAGAATTTCCCAGAGTACTTCCGACTGGTTTAGGCTTGCTTTTATAATTAATTTATGGAAAGCGCTTAAATTGGGAATAAACACAATCTCACAAATCCCTGCTAATCTCTGCCTGTATTTTTGAAATGATACCCTGGAGGTATAGTTCCTCACAATGATTAAACTGCTTTTCTTTTAAGAATTAAAAGGAATTTTTGCACATGCAGTGTGCTCTGGGTGCTCTGGGTGCTGCAGGTGCCCGGGCAGGGCATTTCCCCTCTGCATGCATGCCAAACCTGACCACATTTCCATTTTGGACTGGTGAAAAACGCCAATCACTTGTTTTTAAAATTTTAAAAGTTTAATAGTAATAAAATGGTTATAAATATAGTAATACAATTACAGTAATAATAATTTGGACAATTTGAATTAGGACAATATGAGACAATAGAAACAAAGAGTTATGGACAATCCGGGTACCTCTTTCTGGGCAAAATAAGCCTGAAAAAGAACCTCGTTAACAGAGGATTAACCCTTAAAAGCAACAGCCTGTTGCATATTCATACACCTCATCCACAATGCATAAATTCCATTCAAACACAGGATTCTGTCTGGGCACTGTCAGCTGCTTCCTCTGAATCCTGACAGTGCCCTCGATGCGGGAAAAAGTTCATTTCTCCTGATAATGGAGCAATAAATTTTCTTTCTCTGAAAGATTGAGGTGTCCTGTGGCTGCTATCTCGCTGCCAGTCCTTTCTTTAAAAAAGTATCCTACATAGCATAGTTTCCATTTTAACATTTTGTTATAACGTAAAACTATATTTAACACACTACTTAAGAGAATTAATACAGCATTACTTTCTAACACAACTCATATAATATTCATTGTAATATTTGCGAAAAACCAACCATAAAATACACGCATTTTTCACAGGATTCATGTATTTTAATGCAAAATACAACCCGGTGCGTTCTCAGCCTACGACTCTGAAGCACTCAGCTATTAGCATAAGTATAGAAAGCTCCTCAAAAATGGAAATAAATGTATTTAATTAAGCATCTGCTTTTCCCTGCAGGTGGGAGCCAGGCTCCCTGCGTGGCTGGGGCGTGGGGAGGGTGCTTGGGGCGGGCAGCATGGGGCATTGGGGGCTCTGGGGGTCCCGGCCTTGGGGCAGCACGATGGATTTGGGGCTCTGGGGGTCCCGGCCTTGGGGCAGCTCGGGGCATTGGGGGCTCTGGGGGTCCAGGCCTTGGGGCAGCACGGGGCATTGGGGGCTCTGGGGGTCCAGGCCTTGGGGCAGCACGATGGATTTGGGGCTCTGGGGGTCCCGGCCTTGGGGCAGCTCGGGGCATTGGGGGCTCTGGGGGTCCAGGCCTTGGGGCAGCTCTCACAGCTGGGGCTCTGGGGGTCCAGGCCTTGGGGCAGCTCGGGGCATTGGGGGCTCTGGGGGTCCCGGCCTTGGGGCAGCCCTCACAGCTGGGGCTCTGGGGGTCCAGGCCTTGGGGCAGCACGGGGGACTGGGGGCTCTGGGGGTCCAGGCCTTGGGGCAGCCCTCACAGCTGGGGCTCTGGGGGTCCAGGCCCCCCTCCCGGCCCACTGCTGCCCTGGCTGGGCCGGTGTCCCTGGCAGGAGGGCAGCGATGAGCACGCAGCCCGGTGACGGCGCGCACAGGGGCGCCAGGTGAGGGGAGAGGCCAGATCTGACTCCGTGTCACACAAGGCTGAGTTAGCATTTCATGGTAGATATTACATTAAAACCATACCAAAGGAATAGAAGAAAAGGTTTCATCAGAAGGCTGGCTAAGAATAGAATAGCAAAGAAAGAATGATAACAAAGGTTTGTGTCTCAGAAAGAGAGTCCGAGCCAGCTCACTGTGATTGGCCGTTAATTAGAAACAACCACATGAGCCCAATCCCAGATGCACCTGTTGCATTCCACAGCAGCAGATAACCATTGTTTACATTTTGTTACTGAGGCCTCTCAGCTTCTCAGGAGGCAAAATCCCAAGGAAAAGATTTTTCAGAAAATATCAAGGCTACAGAGCAGCACGGCAGGGCAAGCTCCCCACAGTGAGCACTGGAACATGCAGGGTGCCGTAGGGTTGGTCTGGGAAGTGACAGCATCGAGCTGTGGGCAGCAAACAAAGATTTTGTTACACACTAAACAGAGATTTCATTATTATTTATTATATAATTTATTATATTCTTGTGCTTCAGCATGGAAACCCAGGTAGGAGCCACTGCTCCTGTGGCACTGCTGCCCTGGCACTGCTCTCTGATTGCTGCTCTGCACTGCAATCCCTCAGGGCACAGCTCCAGCTCTTCAGACAGGGCATGGAACCTGGGGTTAGCTTTTGCTAATATAATATAATATAATATAATATAATATAATATAATATAATATAATATAATATAATATAATATAATATAATATAATATAATATAATATAATATAATATAATATAATATAATATAATATAATATAATATAATATAACATAACATAACATAACATAACATATCATAATACTATCATATCATACGTTATAATACAATACAAGATCATATAATACCATATATATTACATAGGTAAGGTCTATTCTGTAGAGTTATTTATTGCTCTCCTGCTGCACTAATTTGTTCCATCACAACCTTCCCAGGGCTCTCCACGCTTTTTCTTTTTTGCTTAATATTTCCCTCCCACACACGGGAGTGATAGGTTCCAACACAGTTTTTCTGTCCTTCAGGGAGAAAGGGAGAGAGTGAGAAAGACTGAATGCTATCTTTGTTTTCAAAATAATGCTGCACTAATTAAAATGCTTGGAAAGTAGTTCTGCTCCCAGAAGAAATAAACAGTTTTGGCTGTTTTGCCCCATTAGTCGCACATTACTCAGATACGTGTATTTTATAACATGCGTACTCACTCACCTGCTTGCTCTGAAAGTCAAATGCGTGTTTGAATACGCACGCAGCCCGTTAATGCACGGCGATTTTTGGGTGCATCACCACGGGCGGCTCCTGAGCCCCTTGCTGGAGAGCAGTGGCTGTGGTGGCCGCAGGGTGCTCGGGGACTGCTGGAATGTTGGGGGACACAGCACAGATCAGGGACTCTGCACCTGGCTGCCACAAGAGATTTGGTAACAGGATGCCTTGGCAAAAGCCAAAGGACTTTGAAAATTAGACCTGGATTGCAAGGAGATTCAATCAGGCAGGTTTACTGGAAAAAGAAAATCCCATCAAACTCTGCAAGGAAGAGATGTCGTTATATGTATAAATTTGTGTATGTGATTTTAACCTAATCATTGTAGTACACGTTACTAGTCTCCCTAAAATAGAATTTAAGTGTTTGTACCCCATAATAAAATGGGATTCTGATCACCGAGTCAGTCTCCCTGCCACCCATCTCCATCTCTCTCTCTCTTTGGGTCCGTTTGGTTTTAATGGAGTGACACACGGTGCCAGCTCTGGGCCATGGCACCAGCCCTGCCCTGCTCCAGGGACCTCGTGCCCTGGGGTGGCTGCCAGGAATGGCCAGGGCAGCTCCTGCAGCTCCAGTGCCCGCAGAGCCAAGCTCCAGTGCCCTGGCAGATCCCTGTGCCCGCAGTGCCCAGCTCCAGTGCCCAGGCAGCTCCAGCAGCTCCAGTGCCCAGGCAGCTCCAGCAGCTCCTGTGCCCGCAGAGCCCAGCTCCAGTGCCCAGACAGCTCCAGCCCAGCTCCAGTGCCCAGGCAGCTCCTGCAGCTCCTGTGCCCTGGCAGATCCCTGTGCCCGCAGAGCCCAGCTCCAGTGCCCTGGCAGATCCCTGTGCCCGCAGAGCCCAGCTCCAGTGCCCAGGCAGCTCCTGCAGCTCCTGTGCCCACAGAGCCCAGCTCCAGTGCCCAGGCAGCTCCAGCAGCTCCTGTGCCCGCAGAGCCCAGCTCCAGTGCCCTGGCAGCTCCAGCAGCCCGCAGTGCCCAGCTCCAGTGCCCTGGCAGCTCCTGCAGCTCCTGTGCCCGCAGAGCCCAGCTCCAGTGCCCAGGCAGCTCCTGCAGCTCCTGTGCCCGCAGTGCCCAGCTCCAGTGCCCTGGCAGATCCCTGTGCCCGCAGAGCCCAGCTCCAGTGCCCTGGCAGCTCCTGCAGCTCCTGTGCCCAGGGTCAGGGCAGGCTCCAGGCTCTGCACCAAAGGCTCAGCTCTGCCCCCTCCACCAGGCTCTGCGTTCTCAGGGATTTTAGGAAACAATCAGGAATAATCATTGTCTCACCTCTAAGGGCTGAAGCCTGCCCTGCTGAGGGGAGCCGGCCCGCAGAGTTTGGGGAAGGATGGGCCAGGCCATTGCTCTGGTGGCTGTCACCTCCCTGGGTCACCTGGTGCTGCCTTTGGGAGACTCTGAGGGAGCCACAGGAAGAGACAGAACCGACTTTGCCAGGTCTCCTGGTGCCTGAGGGACATCCAGAGTGTCTGAGAGCTCACCAGCCGTGGCCAGCACACCCAGATTCCCTCATCTCCCTCTGCTGCCAGGTGGAAAACAGCCCACAGCTCCCACCAGCCGAACTGGGGCTGGGTTAGAAATGGAATAACGACCAGGTACGGGGCTGGTGTTCTCCTGCTGCTTGCCTTCCTCCAGCTGCTGCTCCCAGCTGCTCCTGGAGCCTCGCCTGAGCCGAGAGCACGCACCTGGCACGGGCAGGGCAGCGCCCACGGCTGCAGGTGGGAGCTGCTCCCATGTGCCCGCGCCTGCGAGGCTGGAGCAGCCCCAGGACGGTGCCCATGGGCTGCCCTGCCCTTGGAGCAGCGCTGAGCTCCCGCGGAGCGGCTCACAGCGCTCAGCCCTGGGCCGGCAGAGCTGGCAAAGGGGACGGGGAGCCACACGCTCTGCCTGGCCCCAAAGCAGAGGAGCCCCAGCCCCACGCGTTCCCAGCAGAGCCACATCTCTGCAGCCGCCGCTCTCAGGGGCTCTGAGGGTGCCAGGGAGGGACAGGGGGCTGTGCCCAGCCTGCTGTCCCTCGGCAGGGCCAGCTGTGCCCTGTCCCCGGAGCCAGAGCTGTGCCTTGTCCCCATTCAGTGCCAGAGCTGTGCCCTGTCCCCTGAGCTGTCCCAGAGCTGTGCCCTGTCCCCAATAGCCACGGCTGTGCCCTGTCCCCAGGTGCCACACCTGGTGGCCATGCTGCCAGCCACGGGTCCGGCTGAGCTTCTGAGGAACAATGTGCTCCTACTGTATGCTACCAGATTGTACATCAAAACTATTATTTCCAACATCTCTGGCTTAATTGTAAAACTATAATACAAATTGCATTGGGGGTTTGCTGGAGTTAAATTTTAATAGCAAGCCAGCGCCCTTTTAATGACATTTTATACATTTAAATTGGGCATGATCCCTTTGGGAACAGTAATTTTATTCATGGAGATTATGTCTAATTTGAATATAAAAACACCACTAAAAAGATATTGGATTTGCTATTTTTCACTTGCAGCAGCTCCGGAGCCCAATCTTCCCGACTGGCCGGATGGGAAGCTGCAGGAAGGGCAGGACGGGATCCGTGCGAGCCCCGCTGCCCCCGGGCACCATCCCGGGGGCTCCGAGGGCGGCGCCGGCTCCCCGGGCACGGCTGCGGGCGAGGGCAGCGCCGGATGGAGCCCAGGGCTCTGCTGCGGCCCCGATGGAGCCCAGGGCTCTGCTTCGGCCCTGCACGGCTCCTGCTGCGGCTGCGGCTCCTGCACGGCTCCTGCTGGGGCCCTGCACGGCTCCTGCTGCAGCTGCGGCCCTGCACGGCTCCTGCTGCGGCTGCGGCTCCTGCACGGCTCCTGCTGGGGCCCTGCACGGCTCCTGCTGCAGCTGCGGCCCTGCACAGTTCCTGCTGCGGCTGCGGCTCCTGCACGGCTCCTGCTGCGGCTGCGGCTCCTGCACGGCTCCTGCTGCGGCTGCGGCTCCTGCACGGCTCCTGCTGGGGCCCTGCACGGCTCCTGCTGCAGCTGCGGCCCTGCACAGTTCCTGCTGCGGCTGCGGCTCCTGCACGGCTCCTGCTGCGGCTGCGGCTCCTGCACGGCTCCTGCTGCGGCTGCGGCCCTGCACGGCTCCTGCTGCAGCTGTGGCTCCTGCACAGTTCCTGCTGCAGCTGCGGCTCCTGCACGGCTCCTGCCGCAGCTGTGGCTCCTGCACAGTTCCTGCTGCAGCTGCGGCCCTGCACGGCTCCTGCTGCAGCTGCGGCTCCTGCACGGCTCCTGCTGCAGCTGCGGCTCCTGCATGGCTCCTGCTGCGGCTGCGGCCCTGCACAGCTCCTGCTGCAGCTGCAGCTCCTGCACAGTTCCTGCTGCAGCTGCGGCCCCGCACAGCTCCTGCTGCAGCTGCGGCTCCTGCACGGCTCCTGCTGCAGCTGCGGCCCTGCACGGCTCCTGCTGCGGCCCTGCACAGCTCCTGCTGCAGCTGCGGCTCCTGCACAGCTCCTGCTGCGGCCCTGCACAGTTCCTGCTGCGGCTGCGGCCCCGCACAGCTCCTGCTGCAGCTGCCTCCCGCGCTGCCTGTCTCTCTTGCGCTGGAGCTGGGCAGAGCACCCCAATTCCAGCGCCACAGCACCGCGGCTCCCGACACACCGGCAGGGGTGTCCCGGGCCCCTCGGGGCTCAGCAGGGTCCGGCTGCCCGGGCTGTGCCCAGCAGAGTCACGGGTTGCCGGCACAGCTCTGCAGGGCTGTCCCCAGCCCGCGCTCTCCCTGCCCGGGCACGGGGACCCTCCGGGGCTGGCGGCGCTTTGGGGAGCGAGGAACGGCGGCACGGCCCAGCCGGGCACGGCACGGAGAGGCACGGAGAGGCCGGGCCCGGGGCACCGGGGGCTCCTGCAGCGGCCGGGGGATGCCCGGGGGCACCGGCACTGGGAGGGACTGCGGGGCACCGGCACCGGGCGGGCTGAGCCCCCGCTCACCGGAGCGGCTCCTTCCCCCGGCAGCGCCCCCCGGCTCCCCGGGCCGAGCCCCGGCGGAGAGCGGGAGCCCCGGAGGAGGGCAGGAGCCCCGGCGGAGAGCGGGAGCCCCGGAGGAGAGCGGGAGCCCCGGCGGAGGGCAGGAGCCCCGGAGCACGGCAGGAGCCCCGGAGCACTGCGGGAGCCCCGGAGCACTGCGGGAGCCCCGGAGCACTGCAGGAGCCCCGGAGCACTGCGGGAGCCCCGGAGCACTGCAGGAGCCCCGGAGCACTGCGGGAGCCCCGGAGCACTGCGGGAGCCCCGGAGCACTGCAGGAGCCCCGGAGGAGGGCAGGAGCCCCGGAGCACTGCAGGAGCCCCGGAGCACGGCAGGAGCCCCGGAGCACTGCAGGAGCCCCGGAGCACTGCGGGAGCCCCGGAGCACTGCAGGAGCCCCGGAGCACTGCGGGAGCCCCGGAGCACTGCAGGAGCCCCGGAGCACTGCGGGAGCCCCGGAGCACGGCAGGAGCCCCGGAGGAGGGCAGGGTGCAGCCGCGTCCGGCGGCGCCGCCCGGGCCGAGCCCCCGCACCCGCGGCGATAACGGCGCTGCCGGGCCCCGCACGGAGCCGCAGCCTCATCTCCGAGAGCGGATAAACTGTTTGGCCTTTGGACAAGATTATTTCCGTTCAGAACACGATTGTTATCACTTAATTGAAAATAATTATCCAATGCAAATTGGGTTCAAGTTGGCAGCTGAACTGAGGAGACGGCGCATTTCCAGCAGTCCTGGGCAGGGCCGAGGGCGGCGGGAGGGCGAGGCTGGGGCTGGAGCGGGGGACGCTGCGGGGCAATGTCCCCTCTGCAACGCCCGCACCCTCCGGGAGAGCGGCGGGGCCGAAATGCCCCGGGGCGTCACGAACCGGGGCGCTCCGGTTGGCCCGGCCGGGGCAGGGGCAGGGGCAGGGCGGGCTCTGGGCTGCCCGGTGCCCTCGCTCAGGGCTGACAGTGCCAGCCCGTGCCCGCCGGGTCTGTCTGAGCCCCGACTGGCGCACACGGGGGATGCGGGGCTGCGGCGGGCTGGGAGAGCTGCAGCGCGTCCCGCAGAGGGCCATGGTGGGGCCGGGATGGGGAGAGCTCTGCAGAAAGCAGCAGGAGCAGCCCCTGGAGCTCTGACCCAGCCAGGCGCTGGAACCGCGGCTGGGCGGCTCCTCTTGTGCTGGCCAGGGGCAATCGGCCCGTGCCTCCAAGGGTCACCTGCGTCCGTGTGCTCTTGCCAGTGCAGAGAGGAGAACGCGCGTCCCTGAAACTGCCCCGCGCCAAGCGCTGGTCCTGCTGAGCCCTCCTGTCCTGCCCCGGCTGGCGGCAGCCCGAGCTCCTCCTGCCCGGCCCTGCCTCTGCTCCCTCTTCCCTGTTTCCCGTCTGGATGGATGTGGACCTTCCCAAATGCACACGATGCCCCTGCCAGTGCACAAATACACTACAGAACGCTGCCTTTCCACAACGGTATTCCTGTCATTTGACCAGACTGGCACAAGGTTAATTAAAAAAAAACCATAAAAACCCCCAAAAACCAATGTTTAAATGCCGTTTCATCAGGAGAAGTGCAAAATGCCTCTGCAAGAATTTCTGCCAGGACTTTTCAAACCTTGCAAAGCACAATTAGACACAGTCAAATATTGTCCTGGTTAAAGACTATTAGTTTTCCTTACATTTGTCATGAATTAATTTTTTCCGGCTGTATCAACAGTGTTTCCTTTATAAATACAACGGGCTCCTTTACATTGAAAAATTAAATTTGCTCTGATAATGAACTGAGGCGCTAATAATCATCTTGCAATGCAAAAAAAGTGCAATTACTGGCTGCTGTGCCCTGCGGTGCCTGGTGGGCTGTCACTGACCCGCTGTGCCCTTGTCACCCCTGTGCCACGTACGAGGAGCAGGATGGCAGTGCCACCCTTGCTGGCACCCCCAGGGCTGGGGATGAGCCCAGGTGTGCTCAGTGTCCCCAAGGAGCTGCCCAGAGACACGTGGGGTGCAACAAGGTCTGCAGAGGGACTGAGGCTGCAGGAGAGCACAGTGTGGGTAAATGAGGGTAATGTAGAGTGTGATCCGATCCCCCGAGGAGCTGCAGCTGGAGCCTATTACTATTGGAATAAGAATCCCAATATTACCAGTTAGATTGTGCCTGGGCCAGTCTGACCCTCGCTGCTGGGCCAAAGGCGGCAGCTGTGGTGTTTCACCCCAGAGACACCTTTGGCTGGCTGCATGCTGCAGCTGGGCACTGAACAAGTCCAGGCTTGGTAGGAACTCCGTTTACCTCAGGAGAGAAGGCTTCAGGCGATGGTGAGGAGGAAAAGGAGACGGATTCTGCTGGAGGGTTATAGCCAGAGCTTTATTGCATGGTTACAGAGGTCTGAATGTAGGCAACAGCTCCAACAGAATCCCGAGTACATGCCTTGATTCACCTTTTAAGCTCCCGGGGGAGGGGGCGGGAAGGGGAGGGAACAGGTGAGCCACCAACCAGGTGAGAGGGGCAGGGTCTCAGGGGAAGATGACACCCAGACAGGCCAATGACCCCTGGGCCTGGGGGGCATCCTTTAAACTTGACCAACCACACGAGGACCTTCCTGGAATGTTAAGCCTGATTGACAGGACTCACTCAGCATGGGGGCGAGGGGGAAGGGAGAGAGGTACAGGCACACCTGGGAAGGGACCCAGAAGTTTAAAACAGGCTATTACAACACACCGCAACATATTACTAAAGATTAGGAGCAGGTAACAGGCAACACCTGTCACCAATAAGAGCTAGTGGCATAAAAGAGTGGATTGGTGGGAACTGGAGTCAGAGGGCAGCTGCAAGGACCAGGAACAGCCAGTGCCCAGAGGAGCTGCCTACAGAACACATCGAGGAGGTACAAAGCTCTGGTAATATGGAATCCTTGCGATATAATGGTAACAGAACTGTTGTAGTATATAAGACAACATCCATGTGCTTTCCACTTAGGTGAAGTTTTGGTCGTGTGCTGCGTCTGGCAGGGATACAGTTAATTTTTTTTTCCATTGGCTAGTAAGACAACAAATGAACTGCTGCGATATCTAAGGCAGCACGGGGCCAGCCTGGCACTGTGGGCTGCTGGTGCTGGCTGCAGCCTGGCCCTGGACGTGTGTGGGTGGTTAATGATGGTCCCCGCAGGCTGAACAGCAGCTGGACAGACAGACTGATGTTTTGAGATGGACTTTGGGGAAAGGAGCACTTCAAGGAAGAGCCAGGCCTGTGCTATGTCACAAAGACACGTTCTGCTCCCCCCACAGGTGTGCCATGGACATAGACACCTCAAATCAGAGCTCTCCTTCTCTCCTCAACCTCTCTGTGCAACAAATGATGGACCCAACACTCCCTTCTCCCCTCTTCACTCCTGGGACAGCTGCCCCCATTACCCAACAAGGCTCTGACGATGGTCCCCCCATTGTGTCTGCTCTGCAGCGCTGGCTCTGAGCTGCAGCCTTCATTTATTCACGCCGTGTAGGTTTCCTCAGGCTGCCTCACCAGTGCACATCAGCTGCGACCTCCAGACACCGTCCTCTCCTGGGATGAGCATGTTTTCCTGCCCCAGGCATCTCTGGAGTAAGGACTGACACTTCTCTGAAGGAGGGGGGAGCAGTGACAGGCTGAGGAGCACTCTGCTTTAATGGGATGGAGCAGAGCTCCGTGCAAGCAGCTCAGGCTGCCAGGCCTGGCAGTGTGGGATTCCAGCACAGCACTGCCCTCCCACAGCACCTGATGTGCTGCTGTTGATGGTGCTGGGAAATCCAGCCCTTTTTCCATTTTCCTTGTCCTCTCCTCCTCACTGAACTTAACCAATCTCCTGCTGCTTTGTTCTGGTGCTGAACTCCCTGAGCTCCATCAGCTGCCCACGGAGCCTTGAGGGTGTGCTGGTGGCCCTGGTGACAGCTGGAGCTGGACACAACCTGCTTTGCTCCAAGTGGTGCCAGCCAGAGCTGCAGGCACCGGTTTATGTCACTCCTGACTCACCCAGGTGCTTTCCAGCACCGAGCCAGCCCTGTCCCTGTCTCCTCTCTGGTGGCACTATCCTGAACTGCCAGCTCTGCCCTGAGTGCCCTCTGGGTACAGATTTCTGCACAGCCTGGCACTGGTCAGTCCTGGAGCTGATGTGCTCCCTGCCAGGACCCAAGCTCACCCCAGGCTGGATGTGCCCCTGCAGGACCTTGTTGCTTTTCCCACAGTGCTGCTCCCTGCCAGCTGGGCCCTGGAGGATGCTCCCTCACCCAGATCCCATCTGCTTCCAGGGTGCTGCTTCCCTTTTTTCCCTTCCCATGCCCTGAAAATCATGCTTCCCCCATCTTTTACTCCGTGTCCTGTAATCAGAAGCAGCAGGCATCTCCCAGAGCACAGCTCTGTAGGGCTGGCTGCCTGCAGGACACCCAGAGTGAGACAGAGCACAAACTCTCCAGAGGAGAAACCCATTCTGATTTAGGGGAAATGTACATCTTTGGGTCTGTGGCTGGAAAACACAGCTATGTAGCCTGACTGCAAAAGCCTAGGCTCAGGGAAACTGCTTCAGTGAAGGACAGAGAGAAGGGGGGAGACAGAGGGTGACAGAGAGAGACAGAGACTGCTGTGAGAGCAGGCCAGCCTGACCTAGGAATTCTTTCTGATAAAGAAGAACTAGCAGCAAATGTCACTGAAATTTGTAAAATGACTATGTATGAACCTATTGTGAAACTGTATGCAGATGTATTTGAGAGGAGGATAAAAAGGGACCTGGAGTTCCCAGAGGTATGCGTGTCTTTTAAGGAGAGCAATCTCCACATGCATCCAGTGCTGCAATAATAAGCACACCAGCTTTACAACTTTCACAAAGTTGTGAGTTTTTGGCTCTCTCCGCAGAACAGGAGGCAACTCCCCACAGGGCCATGCAGGAGCTGACAGGTGTGCTGGCAGGCAGGTACCACAGGAGCTGCAGCCAGGCTGGGTCTCTCTGAGCTCTGTGTGAGCCTCTGTGCCTCAGCTGCTGCCAAGGCAGGCAGGCTCTGCCCAGCTGTGCCCGGCAGCCTTTGAACAGCCCACAGCAGTGCCCAAGGGTCCATGCTCCTGCCCGAGCCCTCCGGGCAGCAGAGAAAGGCCAGGGCTCCCCTGGGCTGGTACCGCCACGCTGGCAGGGACTTGGGGCTCGGGGGAGTCAGGATCAACTCCCACCTGAGCTCTGCTGCACCTCTGCACTGCACAGGTACTGGAAAAATACCAATATAGCTGGGTGGGACGTGCCTTGGCTTGTCTGGCCCTTGCTGCTGAACCAAACAGCGGCAGCTGTGGTGTTTCACCCCACAGACACCTTTGGCTGGTGGGTGTGTGGTGTTTCACCCCACAGACACCTTTGGCTGGCTGGGTGTGAGGTGTTTCACCCCACAGACACCTTTGGCTGGTGGGTGTGTGGTGTTTCACCCCACAGACACCTTTGGCTGGTGGGTGTGTGGTGTTTTACCCCACAGACACCTTTGGCTGGTGGGTGTGAGGTGTTTCACCCCACAGACACCTTTGGCTGGTGGGTGTGAGGTGTTTCATCCCACAGACACCTTTGGCTGGTGGGTGTGAGGTGTTTTACCCCACAGACACCTTTGGCTGGTGGGTGTGAGGTGTTTCACCCCACAGACACCTTTGGCTGGTGGGTGTGTGGTGTTTCACCCCACAGACACCTTTGGCTGGCTGGATGCTGCAGCTGAGCACGTGGAGACAAGTCCAGGCTTGAGGAGCTCAGGTTTCCCTTGGTGGAGAAGCTTTAAGGCAATGGTGAAGGAAAGGAGTCGGTTCTGATGGAGGGTTTGGATCCAGAGCTTTTGTTTGGCCCACAGGCCTCTGAATGCAGCACCAGCTCCAGCAGAACTCCCTGGGCCCGTGGTTGCTGCTCCTTTAACCCCGGGCAGAGGGGCAGGGAAGGGGCAGGGAGCCACCAAGCAGGGACAGGAGGGGACGGACAAAGGGACAAAGGACACCTGGATGGCCCAAGGTCCTCCAGGGGTGGAGGGCATCTTTGGAATTCAGCACCCTTCTGGAATGCCAGGAGTGACAGACAGTGCTGGGAGGGTAAAGGAGAGGCTGACACACCTGGCTGGGAATCATCATGGGAGGGA
The DNA here is from genome assembly GCF_027887145.1 of Ammospiza caudacuta. Lineage (NCBI taxonomy): Eukaryota > Metazoa > Chordata > Aves > Passeriformes > Passerellidae > Ammospiza > Ammospiza caudacuta. Next base: position 491,189 of record NC_080632.1, on the reverse strand, counting down.
CCCGAGGTTCTGGGGTAAACCTGAAATGACAACCCAGCACCCAGGGATGTGCACAGGCACCGCTCTGAGTGCAGGACATGCACTCACCTCCAGAGAAGCCAGCTGGCCACAGCAACCACTGCAAACAACCCTCCTCCTGTCCGCCAGGTGTGTGCTGCTTTGGATACAGGCTCAAAGTGACTTCTGCTCAAAACACAGAATTCAAAACTGAAAAGGGGTGCACAACACAGCAACTGGGAAAAGAGCTGTTTCTATGTTATAAACAAGTCTTTTCAGGGGTGGAATTAACTTAGTATTTTTCCATAAGGCTAAAACTGATTTTCTTCTCAGTATCATCAGGAATTTTTCAATCAAGTAATAAATGAAGGTAAGCATAACTTATTTTTTGTTGCCAAGGACATGCTGAAGCAAATCTAGACATCAGGTTTACAAATACTATGTATGTATATATCACAAATACCTCTGAAACAGGATGACATGGTCACCAGAACACCTGTGGCCCCACTGCTGAGTTTGCTAAACACAAAGCTGACGAATTTAGGGAGCTCTGTGATGGGATAACACTGCCACAATAAGAGTCCTCACATTTTTCTTGGGTGCCTTTCCAGATGCCCTTTCAGGGTATCAAGAGTCTCTAATTTAACTTGGGAGGGGAGAAGCTGCACCTCAGTGACACTGTGCTGTCACCCTCAGCTGCTCACTGGGGACAGGTACAGCACAGAGCACCTCACACAGCAGCAGGGTACAGATCATTCCCTTTTCACAACACTAGAGTATAAATGCATTACTTTTTCCTTTACTCTTGGCAGTGGTGATGCAGGAAAGAGAACATGATGCTGTTTTCAATTATGTTTGGAATGCAAGGAAATGAGGAACAAACCCATTCTCTTCATATTTCTCATGTAAAGTTTTATTTGCGTTAGTCCTTTGATAAAGCATTTTACTCTTACAAACCTTAAAACGACATGCTGAATTCCAGTGTACAAAAATAACTGTCTTTAAAAAAAAATTAATTTTAGCACAGTGTGACTGGAACCAAGTATGTTCTTCACGCTCCACTCCTTTTTCCTCCAGCACATGACAAGGAACAAGGACAGACTGCGTGGGAGAAGTAAACTGTGCTCCAGGCCCAGCTGCTCACTCCTGCTCTGCTGACCAGCTGGCCAGCACAGGGTGGATCCCCAAAGCTGAGCCCGGAGGGTGCGGGCTGGACGGCACTGCTGTGGGGAGGGAGGGGGCACTGCTGCACCGCAGGGCACAGAGCGAGCCCGGGCTGTCCCTGCCGGGGAGGGAGCTGCCCAGGCCCTGCTGCTGCCTGAGGGGGTGTGCTCTGCACCCACCCTCCTGCTTTCGTGCCCAAATCTCCTGGCATTGGCCCCAGAGGCGCTGCGCTCCAACAGCACAGCCACAGCTCACTGCTGAGCGAACGAACCCTGCCAAGCCCAGCGTGCCCCCACAGCCCCAGGCAAGGAAAACGAATGTACAGCACGTTGTAGAAGCCCTGGCAGGAGCTCTGGGTGCTGCTGCCAGGGGTGCCCCACAGAGATGGAGAGGTGCCCGTGGCTGTGGAGACGGACAGCGAGGGTGGTGGTGCCCAGCAGGCCGGGACAGGGACAGACTCCAGTTCATGTGCTAGCAGAGGGACAGGAGTAAAGAGAAGGCAGAGCCAGAGCAGGGAATGCCAGTGCTACCTGCCATCACCAGGATTTCTGCTTGGACTTCTTCTTCCTCTGTTTTATAAGGAACAGATTGTCCCTGCTGTCAGGACTGGCAATTTTCTGCTTTTTCCAATTCTTCTTCCTTTTGGCACCTTCTGGGGGCTGGTGCACGCTGAGAGCCTTGCAGCCTGGGGGTGCCTGGGGCAGGGCCCTGCGTTGGGCCCTGCTGCCCTTGCAGCCCTGCTGCTTGTGCCCCCGAGGGAAATCCTCAGGGTCTCCGTGGATCCCAGCAGCCCTCCTCTGCCTCTCCTCCTGGGCCTTCTTCACCCGCTTCACCTTCATCTTCTTGTGCTGCTCGCTGCTCCTGCGGGGCTGGCCCTGCTGCTCTTTCCAGAGTTTGCTCTTTTTCTTGTGGCTGGGCACCTCGAGCTGCTCCTCCTGCAGGGGTGTTTCGGGCTGCTCCGGCAGGAGGCCAGCTTCCTGCAGGTCTGCAAAGCAGAGGGGATTACTGGATTATTTCAGTACCTAACAACCCTACAGCTGGGCACCTGAGCCATCACACCTCTCCTCTGTATGAAGTTAAACAACAATTTATCTCTGGCAGATTTCCTCACCGTGGGTTTTTTCTGTCATCAGGCTAGAATCTTAGCAAATCATGATTTAATCCCCTTCTTCCTATTTCATGGCACTTTTAATGTCAGCAGATTTTTCAGAATTAAAACATCTGACAATGCTCTCTGAGTGACTTTGACACAGTCAATTTCCATGATAGACATAGATGAGTAAAGTCACAAATCTTTTACTACCAACAGGCTACCTGTTCAAATCCACACAGCTTTTCCCAACACATGGAAGTAATCCCACAATGCTTCCAAAAAGCACAAACACAGGCTGGAAGGTGGGAGAGATGTCCCAAACCACACTGTACCTGCCACCTTTCTTTTCAACCTGTTGGCTCTCCTCCTGATGTCGCACTCATCGTCGTAGTAGTAGACGAAGGGAGAAGTGGGGAACATGTTCCCCTGCATCCTCTTCTCTGAGCACTCCTGCAAAACACATTCAGGTCACTAGAGCTGCCTGAGGTGGGATTTCCTGGAGTGAAATGGGCCAGGCCTGCAGGTTCTGCTCTGTCCTTGTGACATTCTCGTGACCAGCTCGTGATTCTCCTGCACACACTGGTGCTGTCTGAGCACACAGAAGGAATTTCCTGCCGTTCCCTCACACCTGTACTACGCACAGGACGGGCCGTGATGGCCAGGTGCAGACAGGCGCACACCAGGTGAGCTGCTGGCAGAGCTATTGGGCACAGGGACAGGGCAGTCCTGCTGCCAGGCAGGACCCAGCACTGCTGTGTGCACACACCTGGCCCCTCAGAGGCACACACAGGGCCCTGGCAGGGCAGCCTGGCACCTGGGATCCTTGGCACAAGGCTCCTGCAGCCCAGAGGGGACAGGGGAGCAGCCAGAGCCCGCTCACAGCCAGGGTGGGTGTCACTGTGTCACTGTGTGCCACCCCCTCACAGGGACAAACCACAGGCAAAGCCTGCTGCAGGCTGCTGTCAGCACATCACAGTGCAGGGGTAGGGTTAGGGTTTTCTGTTTCTAACGAAAGGGGAGAAAGAAGAGCAGGGTGTCAGAACTCAGTACATCCCTCAGGGTGTCCAGAGTTGCCAGGACCCTGCCAGGGGGCTCAGAGACCCTGGCACACAGCCCAGAACACCTGTGGGTTTGATTACAACCCATGGAGCAAATTACCAGCTTTATGTGAAGACCTGAAAGCCACAGAAGTTTAAGTAGTGTAATAATAAAATTATCACAAGGTGAAAAAGTAGATTTTAAGGTTTTTAGAACAGGGGTTTTAAGGACAAGATGGAGGGAATTGGGCGTGTCCAGCCTTTCTTCTTCTTCTTCTCTACCTCCATCTTCTGGGTGATGTTGGCACTTTGGGATTGGTTTAGAGTAGAAGCTCCCTGTCTAACACAGGTGATGGGTATTGGAAAGTAACTGTAAACATGTTATGCGTAGTTTGTGGTATAAAGAGATAACACCACCTCAGGGGCAGGCAGAGTGCCTGGAATTGTCCTGCTGGATGGACCTGGGCAGGCCAGGAGAAAAATTTTTATAGATAAGAAACAATAAACAACTCTGAGACTGAGAACTGAAGAGCTCTGACTCCTTCTTCAAACGTGGGGCCCGAAACAGAGACTGTTGACACGTGTCAGGGCTGCAGCAACCTGCGACCTCCCGAGAGCAGGAGAGCCCTGAACAGAGAGCTGGGGCCAGGCTGACTCTGGCATCATGTGCATGCCAGCCTATTCCCCAACACCTGCAACAGGAATGTAAGTTTTTCACTGCTGTGCACGCAGTTTGATCCACGTCTTGAGAGCCAGGCTAACAGGAACATTTCCTATGATTCTGCCTTTTATCTGGGTACCATGATATTGACAGGTGCTTCATTCTCCTTTATCCTCCTTGTAAATTGTCTGTTACCTGCTGTGCTTTGCTTCACCATTTTTCTCTTCTTAGATACTGCCGAGATCATAGAAACACAGAATCGCACAACGGCTTGGCTTGGTAGGGACTTTAAAGATCATCCCATCCCATCCCAGCCCATCTGTGGGCAAGAACACCTTCCTGCCACTGCCCCAGGTGCTCCAAGCCCTGTCCAGCCTGGCCTTGGGCACTGCCAGGGCCTGCCCTGTGCCAGGGCCTGCCCACCCTGCCAGGGAACGATTCCTTCCTGACAGCTGCTCTAACTCCACTGTCTGTCACTGTGAAACCATTCTAGCAGCACCTGGGCCTCTCCCATCTGCAGGAGCTGTCAGGAGCTCTCACTCACCTGATGCCTGCACCACGGCACCAGCAGCTTTCCTGCGTGTGCTGCTGCTGCCCCTCAGTGCCACCCTGGCAGCCCCTGGCCCTGCCTGCTCCTCTGTCCCTCCAGAGGCACAGCACATCACAGATGCAGTTTTGATGTGTTTTGCATTTCTCAGCTTCTTTTTGGTATTTGCTTGCCTGAAATTTAGTGAAGAACCAGTTTTCCTGCATGTGTTTTGCCTGTTTTTGGGAATGGTTGTGCACATGGGAAGATCTCGTATCTCTGTCCCCTTGTGTTGCTGTTGGCCTATCCCCTTTCACTCAGCCCTTGCTCAGGCTGTTTCTGCAACTTGTAGACTACTACAAATATTTATTATCTTCCTGAACTTTGAGAGACATAAAATGTCCACAAGTTGCTTTCCTCCCTTTCTGATTTTGTACAGTTCCTACCAGTTCCAATCTAAGTATTTACTATCAGCTCCTCATACATAATTTCTAATTATTTTTACATCAGCCTTAATAATGACTTAAATAATCGATTTACAGCAACCCTAATAATTACTCATTACTCTTACAACAGCCTTGTATCTATGTGTGTCTGTCTTCCTCCAGTGCTATTTTTTGGACAGTTTAATAAAAGTGAACCAAACTAAAGGCCCAAACTTTTAACAAAATGCACTGGATAGTTGAATGGGCTGACACACAAGAGCAGGCAGAAGGGAAGAGAGGAATTTGCTGGCAATTTGCTGTTTCTAAGCCACAGGAAAAAATAAGCTTAACCCATCCAATGCATGATTAACATTCCTTTTCTAGAATATTTGTGGCTTGGCTCCTGCACTTATTCCATAAAAGAACAAACCCTATTATTGGCTCTGTATTGGTAAGTGCAGGTACTGAAGCCACTTAAGGCTCATGATGTCTCCTTTACCAGGCTGCACCTTACAGAAGGACAATGCTTAAATTAGGTCAGATGTTGACCTAAACCAGGAAACTACAAGTAAGGATCATCACAAGGCAGGCAGGAATTGAAGATTCCCAAAACAGCACTCAAATAGTTGAGCTGAGTGTGGTGAAAAACCTGACACGATGTTGAATGTGGGGAAAAAAAGAAAGGGGGAAGAAAAGCTGTATCCAGCAACTGTTTCCAATGAATATTCTTTCTCCCAGGCAGTCTCAAATCAATGAACCTCCCTAGGAGAGATAGCAGCTGTTACCTGCCTCTCTTTCTCTAAATTAGGTGGGTGGGATCCCTTTACGCACTGGCCTCCCCCGAGGCTGGTCACACTCCTCTTGTGTCACACACACCAGTGTGGCTCTTGCAGCTCTTCCCTCCAGCCCCACACAGACAGCGTGTGCTACAGAGGGATAATGAGATGAGTGACTCTCACAATTAAAAGATAACTATCGTGTGAATATTAAGAGAAGCTTTAGTGATGTACAGTTATGTACAGTTACGTTATTGCAGTTTAGATGTCCTCTGTTCTCCCCATAGTTCCCTTTCCCCCCTGTACTGTTGCCATCACATAGCCAAGGCTGTCTAGGACAGGTACAAAGAAGCTGCACAGGTGTCCCTTGCATGGGGCAGGGGGGAATGGCAAAGCTTGGGGGTGCTTAGGGCGTGCAGATGGCAACACCTGACCTGCAATCCAGTGACAAGAAAGCAGTTTCCACTGATAAATGGCAAAGAAGAGCGAACTGACAGAATTTGGGAGGGG